>NW_028301615.1:21615000-22240000 GCF_987345545.1 Pholcus phalangioides | reverse complement strand
TTTACAGACGAGTCCCGATTCAGTCTGGAGTGTGACACCCTAAGTGTTCTGGTATGGAGGGACAGGGGCACTCGAAATAACCCCGCATTCGTTCGTGAAAGGTCACAATACAGACGAGCTGGTTGGATGGTATGGGGTGGAATCAGCATAGGCGGATGTACAGACCTGCATATCATTCGGAATGGCACTTTGACGGCCCGAAGGTACGCAGACGAGATACTGCGACCTCATGTCATCCCTTACGCTGGAGCCATTGGAGATTCCTTTGTTTTCCAGGATGATAATGCCCGACCGCATAGAGCTCGTCTGGTGGAGAACATGCTTGAAGCTGAAACAATACAGCGTATGGAATGGCCAGCGTGCTCTCCTGACCTGAATCCTGACCTTGGACGACGCATTGCTGCGCGACCAAGGCCGCCTGTTACTGTCCGAGACTTGCAGATTGCACTTCTTGAGGAGTGGAACAGTATTCCCCCAAAGTCTGATCGATAACCTCATCGCATCCATGGCAAACAGGTGTGCAGCAGTCTTAGCTGTTCGAGGAGACTACACGCCCTATTAAAACTCATGCATCATGTCTAAACAGTACTTTTTTTTATCGTTTACATTCAACCAAATTGTTGCCCTAAATCATCTTTTCATGGTGTTTCCATATTTTCAAAGAATTAAAGCTTAATTCCAAATTTTTTTACGTCTTTTTTCTGTATTGCGCATTGATACGCTTGTACTATCCATTGTATGCCAATACGTGGCTGTCTCGCACGGTTTTCTTCACTTTTTTGCTTGTTCCCCTAATTGTTTTGAGCAGTGTATATACACACTATCCCTGATGCAACTAGGGTCACCGATTTGGGAATTCTCATTGACGAGCGGCTTAGGTTTTCTGAACATTGTTCAGAGATGGTCAAGAAATCGAATAGAATGCTTGGTCTCATTTTCAAAAAGGTCTCTTCGCGTTCTCCTAAAGTCATTCTTCCGCTTTTTCGAGGCTTAGTTCGTCCTGGACTGGAGTATGCTGTAAGGTTTTGGAGACCATACCTACAGGTTAAGTTCCACTATACATTATATTATGAATCTGATTAGAAATCATTCGAAGAATTACAGTTTCAAGTTTTTTACTATACAGAAAATGTCTCATTTTTTTGGATAAATAATGTACTAGGGCTGGACAAATGTATTGCCCAACACATGTATTTTTTTTATCACGTGCGGACGATAGCATACAAAATATAAAATATTGATTTAGGCATGCCAATTTTCGTGGATTTGTCCAGCCCTGCAATGTAGTATTTCTTTACTTTATTTTACACACAATTTTGCCATTTAACAATTAATGATCATCTGAAAAAAAATTTCCATACACACCTTTTTTTTTCGTCATTTTTACTTCTCATTCCATCAATGGAATCACTTTTGAAATCCTCATCGCTTAGTTTGAGTGAAGCTTTCAAGAGCTTCTCTGTTTTCTTCTTCTTCTTTTTTATAAACTCTATTCCAGAGGAATCATCATGATCTTCTGTCACAGTTTCTTCTTCTTTCGTGAAGGCACTTTCTGAACTGCTTTCTTTCTTAGGGGCAGTTTTGGTAGTTACCTTTTTCTTCTTAATGGTTTCGGATGGTTCCGGTTCATCTTCAGAACTTGTATCCATGGAAGCTGAAAATAGAACGCACAGATGAATTTTTTTCCCTTCATATTTCAATATTATCAGTATTTTCCATAACTGAGCAGATTAAACTTTCTGGATAACAATTTACGATGGTCAATCATGCACTGAATGCAGAGGCCTATACCGGATGGACCTTAGGTGGGAAAGCAGTACAAAGATTTTCTTCCATAGAACTTTTGAGTTTCTAAAATATCATTTAAATTAACAGAAATTGATAAAAATAGAATTTTAAGGTATTTTCTTTCAATATTTAATTTGTTTTAAAAAATGTTTAAAACTTTTTCATCATGAAAATCATTTCAAAAAAGGACCTTGAACTAGTTTCCTCTTTGAAGGTTATGTTGATCACATCACCACTTTTACCAATATAGACAGAAAAGTGTGCTTCAAATGTGCAACCAATTACTTTTTAATTCAGTAGTTACTGAATAGCAGAAATGATAATATTATGACTGGTTATTTTTGAACTTGTGAGACCCCTATTAGTTGAGACAAGATTTTTTTTTTTATATTTTTCAAACAAGAAGCCTACTTGTATTTCTCCCACAACAATGAAAACCACAGAAAATTAACCTCACAAAAAGCCTCACCTGACCAGTGTTTATTTTGGTAGGTTTCATTAGAAGAAGAAAAAAAAAATGACAAGGCAGTTAATGAACCTACATTTGACTCAATGGTCTAGATCTTAGCTGCTTGGTTGTTTGTTCGAAAATCTGAGCAAAGATATTGAAACAGTATATGGCTGACCAAGTGAAGCCATTACTTTATCTTTCTGAAATCAGTTTTGTTATGGGGGATGGGTTCAAAAACTCTTTTTGTCCCACATTATTATTTTTTATCACTTCTGTAGTCACATGATTTATCAGCTAGAACAAATGTCTTAACTGATTATTTTTGAAAAGTGATTCTTTAAATTGTTTGTCATGAGATTTAACTTTCATGCAAAGTTTTTATTATGTGACCGAGAAGTGATTGGAAGATTTCATTGCCATGAACACCAGCCCTGTAGCCAGAAATTTTGTTTCGGAGGAGGGGGGGGGGAAAGAACCAAAATGATAGAACAATGGATTTGGCCATCTATTTCGGAGCAGCAAATTTCATTTTTGGAGCAGAACTAAAAACAAACTATATCTGCAATATAAGGAGTAATTTTTCTGTGAAATGCCAAAAGATTTTCCAAAAAATGGTTGAAACAAATAATTCTAAATAAATTTCCTTCACAAATTAAAATCCATTTAAATTTTTTCTGATTTATCTTATCTGTCACTACTAAAACATGCATTACTGAAATGACTAATAAAAATTATTACTCTTTTCAAATCAAGCAACATGCAAAAAAGTGCGTGCAGAATATAATAAGGGTTTCCGTGAAAAAAAAAAAAAAAAAGCTCACAGAATTTAAAGGAATTATTAAATTTAAAAGCAAAATGTAAAAAACGCGAAAAATATAAATACCTTATTTACTTAAACAATTTCTCAACCTAATAGCATGTTAATAGATTACGAATCACGAGTCACTTTCAGAAGTTTAGCATCTTAATGACAATTTTTTTCAAATTTTTCATGCCCTTGAACATAAGATTTTGTACGTGTTATTCCATTACAGCATTGGATGGACAGATTTTTCAATGTTTGAACAAACTTTTATTTATTTGTTAACAATGAACTCTTTCACTGTCTGCGTTACCATATGCTAAAGATAAAAAAAGCCTTCACCAAAACTGGAAAAATTTTGAACTTTGGGCTGCTTTCAAGGTTACAAAGTTTGAATATGTCTGCCCAATATCTATCTATTCTCTGAACTGATTTTACTTCTTGTGATTCTTTGCATTGTAGTGCAACCCATTCATCACACATAATTAATAGTTCTGTTGGTAATACAATGTTAAGCAACATCCCAGCAATACGTTGGGGAGTAATGTACCATCCCAGCAATGCACGAGAGGGAGTGCGAAAAACAAGAAAGGGTGCAAACATTTCATTCTGTCCAACAACATGTTTTGGAAAGGTAGGACATTAATATAAAAAAGGTATCTCACAGAAGTTATGTAAAATGAGCATGCTCCTAGTACAAACTCCTTCCTTTGACTATTGTTAAGAGCATGCCCCTCCCCCACCAATGCAGTGGCGGTCCGTGCGGCCATATTGGGCACCGCTCTAGGAGGGGTGCCAAATGGAGTTGAAAGAGTGAAAAAAGCTTTGTTGACCAAAAAAAAAAGTCGTCAGTAGCGCCAAAAACAGATTCTGCATAGGTAGAAATTTTTTTCCTCGAGCCGCTCCAGTTCACCAAATACGAATTTTTGCAATGTGAAATTGTCACGATCGGCAACTGCCGACGATAACCACACGACCGCATAGTGGCTAGACTACAAAACTATGAATATTTTACCTGGAGTTTTTACATATCCCCTTTTTTTCCAATGATCTCCAAAAAATGTCGGTAATTTAAACGAGTAAACCAATCCCCTTTTCGATGTATGCCGTCTTCCAACGCAGGTTGACAGACGCAAAATTACCGTTATTTTCAGTATATAACCCGCAGGAGAAAAAACGGCCTCCGAAATCGGAAAATTCGGTATTCATTCAGGGACTTTAATAGCCCGCCGGTTAACCAATAACAGTATAGGATTTTATACTAGGTAGTAGAACTACTTTCCAAGGTCACGAGATAACGCTATTGCATAGCTGCCAACTTTTGAAAATGAAAATTCGGGAGATTTTCACGCAAACCCGTATTTTATGCTAAAACCACTCCCTAATAAATACAATAGGGATTTTTTCAAATAAAATAGGGATTTTCCAAACATAAAAGTTAAAACGTAGGGCATAAAATCCTTACTCAAAAACTGAAGTCAAATTAAAATAGGGAGTTTACACACATGGAAGTTAAATCCCTTGGGAATAAAATTCCTACGCGAAAAACAACTGAAATTGGAGGTCAAAACTTCAATGATGTAAAAATAAATATTGTGAACAAACATCCTGCGCGAATGACCCCAAAATCATCGGAAGATGAAGGAAAAACCGTCAATTTTTGAAGAACACGTGACTTTTTGTGACACTTGCTTGATTTTTTTTTTTCACTTCACGACTGATGATGGCAGTCTTTCCATGACCGATGTTTATGTCCGTAACACAACTTGTACAAAAAGGAAAAGTCGGCCCCTCTTCTGGAACGTTTGATGAAAGTAAATTCATCATAATAAGTATCTTTAAAATTGATTAAATATGTTTTTACTGATCAGTATTCATGTTTTGTTATATCGCACGTATGTAACTTCAACAAAAGAAATTTTCACCATATGCGCGTCGCTATAATCTTGAATTATTATCCAGGACTATCGGCTGCTAAGCCATTTCCCTGCACGAAAAGACAAACAACTTTCTTGTTACCATCAGAGGGTTTGTAAAACTTCCTTAAAAAGGGAATTTCCCCATTTACGACGTGTGACGTCATTTCGAAAGGGGGAAAAACGAGGCTTCATGCCCCACAAGAAATTCCTTAGGGATTGTTTTCATAAGCGGGGATTTTTTTTTAATGAAGTAGGAATTTTTTAGGGACAATTAGGGATTTTTTGTAATTTTCGTAAAAATTCGGGAGATTTAAGAACTTTTCGGGAGGTCGAGCGATGAAGCTAAAATTCGGGAGATTCCCGAAAAATTCGGGAGACTTGGCAGCTATGCTATTGTGGTAGATGGTGGGAAGTAAAAAAAAATTGAAGTTTCCCCCTCCGTATCTTTTTCTGTGTCTCGGAAAGAACGCGTCCCGTGAAAAACATTTTCATGCTTCTTATTCCTAAATTCCGGATATTTGACGCAATACAGTGCATTAGCGGTACCTCCGCGAACAACAAACAAGAATTGGCGCAAATGCGCAGGGATTCGGCGCACCATGTAGCAAGAGAACCGTTTCGGCGCAGCTTTTGCACCCCCTGCATCTTTTTCCGGTCATTTTCTCACATTTTGTGGGGGGCACACCCCCCTCCCCCACTATGGCCTTGCATGACACTGACAACAAAATCTTCCAATCACCAGTTTTATAATATTTATTTAAATAATAAATTTTAAAATAAAAATTTAATATCAATCATTTGAAATTACCCCATTATTTTATTTTCACTTCAAAACAAATTTTATTTATAACTAGCTACAATACCCGGCACTGCCCGGGTATTCTTCAATGAGGCTTTTTGGATCATGCGATATCTCCCTCTTTCTTTGAGGGACATGCAAAATGCTGTAAACAAAACCAAAATACAAATGAAATTTTTACTGTTTTACTCACTTTTATTATGCAGTGAAAATCCTTTATAATGATACTAACGGAGAGGTGAGGGGGGGGGGGGAAGATTAAATTGGATTGTTATACAATGGATTTATTGTTTTTAATGCAAAAAAAAAAAAATAATAAATACTATAGGAATTGTGTTGGGAGTAGAGAGCAATATCATTATAGAGGTTTCACTGTATTTCACTTTCACTTGATTCGTTTATTTGATTGAAATGGAATAAAAATTGTGTTAAATATTAAACCAAAAATTAGCCTACGAAGAAATTGGAAAAAAAACGTTGATATGCTTACTTGTATCATCAAAGTTATTCAGGAGTTTATTCTTAGAATTAACATTCATTGCCTTGTCAGGTGATATAACTTTTCTCTACAAGGAATAACATTGCAACACATAAATACATAAAAGTCAAGTTAAATTTAAAAAATAGCAAGCTGAAAAAATACCACATTTCTATTTTTACATCAGCTTTTTTTATAGCCAATGAGTTTGGATATCAAACAAAGCATCTGAGGCCATAACTAAGCTTTTAGATACAGTAGGAGTGATATACTCCGTTCAAACGATCAATCTTCTAAAATGTTAGGAACCTCTTTGAAATGAAAATTGTCAAGGAATTTTCCTTCATTCAGAAAAATCTTTCATTGATATAATCCACCTGGCATTATTGCATTTAATCTCAAGGATACATTTTGATCAGCGGTAGGTAACACTAAGAGCATGGTAACCATAAATTTCACTCCTAATGTTAGTGAAAAACCTTGATACTATGATATTTGGTAAAAAAAATAAATCCCTCTAAAACAATATTTTTTCAAGTCTTGTTTGGAAATGTCTGTACTCTAATGTTAAACTGCTGCCTCTCGATATAACAATAATCCCTCTACAAAGATATTTTTTCCTTGGTCTGCATAATATTGTTGTATCGAGGTTTCACTGCAAGTAGATTCTACTAATTGCTCTAGTGATCACTTTATTAGTACTAAAATGTGATAGGGAATAGCTAATGAATATGCTGCGCAGCAGCGGTTGCACTTTTTCTAATCTGTTGCAAAGTTGTAGCTGCATTGAGACCTTTCACCGTTTTCATCATTAAAATTTATAGTTCAAAACTAATTTCTGCCAGGCCGTGTCTAATTGCAGTGCTGTTCTGACTTTAATCCTAAACAATTCTCCAGGTTTTCCCTATACCTTATATAATACAATAGCAAGTCCCTTTTCAAACTCCATCATAAGGTTTAAAATGAAAATAGCTGATGCTACTTCAGAAGGCTTTAAAATTTTAAATCTTTGTAACAAAATATGACCTGGTTCCGAAAAATAAATTTTCAACGTTGTAACATGAACAATCAAACATCAAGTATGGATTCCAACAAACTCTGAAATCATTTTGAAAAGTTTTTTTAAACATAAATAAAACATGTTTATGAAAGCAAACCTTAAAATATATTCTGTGATTTAAAGATAACAATTTTCTCACATTAATTGCTGCATAAAACTAAATCGCCTACTTACCAAAGGAGCAATTATTTTTTCAAATTTTTCATCATCTGAGGATGACAAAGAAACCATATCTGAGCTGGATGTTTTGCTAGCTGGTTTTTTTTTCTCAGCTAAAAAATATGAAACAAATTATCAGTTAATGAATACACATAAAAATTTTACTAATGAAATATTTCATTTATACGACTTATTTTTGGAAGAAATTTTAATACATGAAAACTTGTATAAACTACTCTTGAACATAAATTATGATGCCACTTTTTACATGTCGTTCCATAAAAGTTTTTTTTGTGCATTCTTATTTTAAATTTTGACATTCATTACCAATATAATTTTTAAAGCTGGAATTTGAGGAAATTAACTATTCAGATTAATATGTAATAATCCTGAATCTTTTCTTTGTCCATCTCCTTAATGACAATATTTTGTTATCAGTGAAAAAATTCAGATCTAGTTATATGCCAAGTTTTAAATCTAGTTATATGCCAAGTTTTAAACCATAGTTTCGTAACCTTTCTCTTGTCCCATCGCCCCCTTCTTCAAAAATGTTTTCTCCTATCGCCCCCTCAATGCAATCTAACCCATAGGATCCTATGTTATACCCATGGATTCTACTGCCCCCCTGGAACATTCCATCACCCACCAGGGGGCACTAATGCCCACATTGGGAATCACTGTTTTAAACTGAAGGTGTGTAAATGAGCACAGGAAGTTGAAAACAGAACTCTGGATGTTTTAAAATGCAAATAAAATGAATTTTTTGTTGAAGTATGTGTTGCTTATATGAAGCTGCCGGTGTTTCTATGTAAACCTTCACCCCCTCCCCCTGGTGTGGCTTGTACATCCCAGCAGCTTATTTATTGAAATTTATGGTAAAAAGTTCCAGAAACTGAGCTGAGCCCCCCATCCCAATAAATTTTGTAAGTGGGCTGAGCTGCCCATCTAATAATACATTTCACATGCCCCTCCCTATTTTGTAGAAAAACCCTTGCATCTCTCACATACAACAATCCCGGAACCAGCTCCCAATGCTTTCTTCATATCAGCACTTCTGTTAAACCGTTACAATAATAAATTTTTTATGGGGAGCACAGACATTTCTCATACTAATTGGGTGTAGAGAAGTGATACACGGTTTCTCTCCCTTCACCAAGTTACTTTTTATTTCTATATGATGTAAAATATTTAAAATACAGTATCTTTGAGATTGAGGGGGTTAGATCTTTAGCAAGCACAGGCAGGTTTAACATTTTAATGAACAATTAACACAAGGCAAACATTCAACTAAACCATTCACACAGGATAAAGGATACACATATACTACTAGCTATAATACCTGGCGCTGCCCGGGTTTTTATCAATGAGGCTTTTGGATCACGTGATATCTCTCTCTTTCTTTGAGAGACATACAAACTGTATCCTTGTTAACTTTTATGGCGACTCATGAACTAAACAAATCTAAATTTAAAGAAACGTTGAAATGAATTTTTTTTCCCTTTTTCAAGGGGCGCATGCTAGGTATTTCGATTCCCCCCCCCTGAACTTCAAGTTATCCATCTTCCATCTGCCTGTTTCAACTTCCAAAAATGCTTAGTTAAAGCTATGGAATTTCTTCGATGTACTTTATGGGCCCATAATTAATTTTAAAACAACCTAAACTATATGAATATTAAAAGACAATATACACACATTTTCATTTTAGAGCTTGAGAAGATGTAAATAAAGTTGAAATCAATGTTATTGCCTAGGTATCCAACTCAAAAGTCGGGGTGGGGGCTAATTACTTCATATTTAATTTTTTGGGCTTTGTATCTCTAAACGAACTCAATATTTCAAAAATCTATAATTCAATACAATTTTTTAAATTATTGATGTGGTGGAAAACCCCACTAAATTTCCGCATTTCTAAAATAATATTCAGTAAAATCTGCAATTTTAACACTGATTTCTATGGGGATCCTTTGCCTGTTCCTCAAAGTGATGCTGATGATAATTCTGACATCTATTCAAAATGCTCCCATTACTGGGAGGATTGAAAAAGTGGCAAACCATTATACAGGCATAAACTGTTATACATACACTGGTAGCATTAAGGAAGTGACAAACCATTATACAGGCATAAACTATTATACATACACTGGTAGCATTAAGGAAGTGACAAACCATTGTAAAGGCATATACACATCTGAAATGCATTACTAGGGAACCCCAGTAACCAAAGTAAACGTTCCAAAAGTGATTGTTGAGGCCCAAAAACCATTGTTGCCCGACAGTTTTTTGCCCATTTGGGACATTTTCCTTGCTCTGACGAAATTTTAAAGTAGCCCATTGTTCAAGTTGGGTCCCATTGGGTATATATGTAAAATTTGGCAACGATCGATCTAAAATTGTAGATTTGTATAGAGAAAACACACACAGACAGAAAATTAATTTTATATATATAGATATATATAAAACCATTCACCTTTTTTTTTCAATGATGACGGCTTTTCGTGAGAACTATCTTTATCACTGACTTTTCTTGGTTTTGGTTTTTCATTTTTCTGTTTCAACAAACGTTCAGCTTCCTTTTCTAGATAGTCTAATTCACTCATTTCATCCTCTTCATCTTTTGTTTCACTAGTATCATTTGAAACTTCAGGATAAAGTTCGAGAGCTTCTTTTAAGATTTGTGGATCAATGTCAAGACGCTGCATTGGCACAGTGCAAGGTGCCCAAAGTTTCCAGTCATGAAGAAACAATTCTTTATTAGAGAGGTAATTGGAGCTTCGTTTTTTAGAACCTTTCTTCTTCTTTTTCTCAGACATTTTTGACTTTGGCCTGGATGTGTTTTTCTTTGAAAATGATTTATCTGAGTCGAAAGAACTGGTTTCCAAGTCGCTCCAGTCAGAAACATCTGAGCTCTTTATTTTTGTCGGACTATTTTCACCTTTATGTCTAGGTGCAACTGGCCTGTCTTTCTTTGGGGTCCGTTTCATTTTTTTCTTTTTCTTTCTTGGTTGTAAATCCTTTTCAGTTTCAGAATCATTTGGTAAGGTGGAAACGTCGCTTAAAGCATCCATGTCTTCAACATCTCCTGATTTTGTATTAATACTGTTATCTGAATGAATGATTTCATGTTTTTTGAGTGTTACAGGCGGAAACTTCGATGCGTTGGTAGAATTTTCTTCCCCATGAGATTCAGGTTTGGCATTAGTAAGTTCATCCTTCTGCATTTTGATGGTTCTATTCTGATTTTCTGATACAAATGGTGTTTTCAAGGTTTCAGAGGGAGGTTCCCCAATTTTTGTTATGTTAATTTGCTTCTCTTTCGGCAAAGATGCAGTTTTTAAGGTTACTGGAGGAAACCGTTCAACTTCTGCAACTGAATTCTGACTTTCATTTGAAGATGACACAGCTTTCAAAGTTGCAGGTGGAAAATTTTCACTTTCTGTTGTTATGGTTTCACTTTTGATCACAGATTTAGCTTCAAATAAAAGAGGGGATTTCCGTTTTGAATCTGAATTTTCATCTGCAACAGAGCTTTTATTCTTTGTCAAAGTCTTTGTCTCAGATTTAACTATTACACAATGATCGCTCTCAGTGACTTTTGACGTTTCTGTTGATTTTTTTACAATTTTTATTTCATTCAAATGGTCAGTTTTAGTCACTTCACATAAATCTGGTTTCGTCCCGTATTTTCCAGTGTTTGAATCATATTTCAATACAACTTTCTTAACAGGTTCATGACCATTAACTAGCTCATCAATGTCTGTACTGACATTCTTACTTTCCTCTTCCATCATTACAGTATTTACAGTCTCATCAAGTTTATCACTGCAGCATTCAGCTGACAGAGGTGAAGGTGCAGCTTCAGATTTTTCCTCACATTTTATAGGTTTTGCCACAGACGGACTATTTAGTAAAGGATCGACCATAACAGGCTTTTTATTTTGCACAATTTCACATATCACAATATCATTCTGATCAGCTTGGGGAATGTTATTCAAGTTTTGCACAGTCATGGAATATTTCTTGTAGTTTTCTCTTATATTTCCCATAAGCCACTTCATTTCATGACGATGCTCTGCCATTACACACTCCAATCTCTTCAATATTTGCTTTCGACTTGAAACAGTACACCTTGTTTTCAATTTGTCTACCTTTTTTTTAAATCTGTCTGCGAGAGCAATTGAGCTATCTAAAATAGTTGACATCTCTTCATCCAAATCTTCTACATTTCTAGGCGTTTCTTTTTTCTTGACCTTCATTCTGATCCTATTACTGTAATCAATCACCATTTCACAATATGCAATTTTCTCCTTCAGTTGTGATGGATCACACACATAACATTTCCATTCAGAATCTCTGACCCTGCGAACTTCACCTCGACCAAAATTTCGTCTGATACATTCGCAACAGAACACGTTGCGGCAATGGTCACAGCCAAGAACAGTGCCACCTTGGGCACACCATCTGCAGTACTTGTCACCTTCTTCATCCTCTGAGAAGTTCCCATTGCCATAAAAGTTATTACATTCCTAAAAGAATTAAATCAAAAATAAACTGCATACATGATCACAAAGTATTACACTATAGCCTAGTGAACTATTTAAGATGGTAGAATCATCTCACCACTCAGTAATTTCATTGTCTTAAAAAATGACAGTGAATAAATACACTGCCTCTAAATTATATGCTAAAAAAAAGGGAAATTGTTAATTGAATAAAGATTTTATCACCTACATCAAGCATTATTTTTTTCCTTCTGGAAGATTTGACAAAAAGAGACAATAAAAAACTCACAATTTACATGGTCAAACATTCTATTTTCATTGCTTTTCTGGATTCTTGGGCCAATGACTTGAGTAGCATAAATTTGGTTCTTTCATGTGTACCATTTGTTTCTTTTACCCACCGTTTTTCAACCTGGGATTGGTGGGATCATTTTCATTCACTTACATAGTATAACAGCAAGAGTTGTTTCTCTGAGAGATGTCTGAAGTTGGTTTTCTTTAGTTTCCCAATTTTATGACATAAATGCAAGCCTTTTAATAGATACTTGCTGCCCAGACCAACACATATTTAGTAATTTCATAAACTTCACCTTCACAAAAAAAAACTTGCATTTGGAAAACTTTGCAGAAAATACAAAATACACATCATTTCTTTAAGCACCTGAGCTGAAAATATTTAGTAATGGATGAGAGAGAAATCTCTATAAAGGAAATAAGTAGGCTTTTTTTACACATTTGTACACATAGAACTCTGCACGTGAATAAGATGGGGACTACTTGATAAAATACGTTTTACAAAACTTGAAAAAAAAAACAAAACAATAAGAGCACTGGTTACATTTGCTCCAATGTAACCAATGCACTTATTGGCTGCATTTTTCAAATTTTATAAAATAACTTTCCTAAAGCGTTTGTAGTGTAATGCCGGCTTAATAGCTTATGTCAGATGGTAAAGGATAGGGCCGGGACACTATAAACATTTTGTAAAACTTGAAAATGCAACAAATAAGCGTATCAGAGTGAATGTAATCAACAGGCTTATTGGCTGTTTTTTCAAGTTTTGTAAAAGATATTTTATCACTTTTAAAGTGTAATCCCAGCCTTTTAGAAACAATTATAATTTGAGCATGCATAAAAAGAATATATTTAACTTTTATTTATTATATCATTTTGACACAAATTTATTTATTTCAAAAAAAAAAAAAATATATATATATATATACATACATAAAAGTCAAGATTTATTATTCAACCCATTCCAAGAAATTATTTACACCCATTCTTTCTTGCCAGAACTTGTACTCAACTATTAGGAATGTCACAGTATGGCATTCATCAGTATATGTAAGTCAAGTACTATCAATATCTCTCACAAAAAGTGGCTACCATAAAGTCTCTACACATAATAAACTTCTAGGAAACAAATTATCTTACATGAAGCAATGTTTTAACTAAAATGACCACATTGAAAATCGTGATGGATCTTCATGTTTCTGAAACCTTTTTTTTTTTGGAAAAACAAAACTTCATTCTATGGAGAATCAACAATAATAAAAAATTCAGCAAACTCAACAGATTTTAAAAATACATCTAGTCTTTTTCATACAGTAACAGATGGATAGATAATATATTATTATAATATATCATTAGAATTTTTTTTTTCAGTAATGTAAGCAATATATCTTGAGCTTCCCCTTCCCCAAAGTTCTACAAACATAGATTCTTAAACAAAAATAGCAGAAGACTTGATGTGAGTCCCATAAGTACAAAGCAACTTACCTTACACATTATCACATGTAGATAAGGATGGACTTTTATACTTCGTTTATCATGATGATTTATCTGATGACCACAAGAAGTGCATTTCACAATCAAAACCCTGATGTCCTCATCTATAAATACAGTAAACAAAAGTAAAATTTCAACAAATTCAATAAAAAAAAATCAATAACCTACGGCATACTTTTTGAAGAATAAATTGGTCTCTCTACAAACTGTTTACAAATGCTTACATTGTAATTTTTGATTTGTGTATATAAAATAACCCAAAAGATCTTTTAATAGAATCAGATTAGAGCTATATTTCTCATGTGCTGCAGAACTGATCAAAAGGCGAAACAACCCTGTTCTTGTTTCTGGATTTACTTTAGAATGTTTATAAATAACGAAATTGCTATAAACTTTGAAATTCTAATTACAAATTATCAAAATAAGGTAAAAAACATTTTTCACAAGAATCTTTTTGAATACTTCATTTTAGTCTTAAAATTCAGTCACAAATCAATCTCTCTCACAGTATATTTTCATTCATTAAGAGAACACAATATTTGCCAGTAAAAGCCACTGGCAAAATAACATGTCAATTCATCCAGGGTGAATTCTTGACTGCTCAGTACACTGAGAATCAACATAAGAACAGCTGAAAAAAATTAACTTTTATGTCTAAAAAACGGAAAATGTTCTGGAAATTTACCATTCGTATAAAAAGAAAAGTGTTAATACAATGAAATAAGTTATACTAACCCGTTATAAGTGACCTTCTCACAATTCGAGACTGTGCCAACTCTATCATAACATCATCATCATTCTTATTCTGGACAACCTTTCTCTTTGTGGATTTGCTAACAAAATCTGGAAATGAAAAAATTAGCCTGATAAGAATTTTAATAGAAAGCACTGAAAACTTAAGTTCTTTGCGTGTAAGCATCTACTTTAAAGTAATTTTAAATTCTTGCAATATATCCAGCCCATTTCCATTTCAAACATTTAATTCTTTCCATGATATCATATACCTTTGTGTGGTTCCTTATCCAAGTGATTCATTTTCTGTTTCTCCTTGTGATGCATCTTTCCATGCTCCTTTGTGTTGTCTGTAGCCTTTGTATTATCTTGCTTGTGAGTGTCCGTGTTTCAGCTCCATAAGTCAGTGCTGGTAACACACTATTTAAACACTTTTTGAAAGCCTGCTTGTTTTTTTGCTTGGGCTTTGTTCAATATGGATTCAAGCCTATACGTCAGAACTTTGGTGAAGATTTTATAAATTACTGATCGGTCGATATTTCTTGAGATCCTCTTTTTCATTCTTTTTGTAAAGAAGAGCCATCACTGCATTATTCCAATCTTCAGGCACATCCGATTTTGTGAGACAATTTGTGAACAAAGCAGCTATCATACTGGCAAATTCTTCTCCTGCTTCTTTAATAATGTCTATTGAAATCCCATCTTCACCTGGGCATTTCCCTTTTTCATACATCTCATAGCTTTGTGTAGACTTCTTTCAGCACAGGTGCTACTCGTACGAATTCTGCTCCATTTTCTTTTTTTCTTGCTTTCTTTCCTCTGTTCTGATCCTGTTCTTCATGTTCGTATAGAGTATTATAAAATTAACAATACTAATAATTTCATTTCCATCTTTTGTGAATGTTCCATCTTTCTTTCATAGTACAAAAATTTCTTTTCTCCTAACACACAGTTTTCGTTTTGCTGATTTTAAGCTCCTATTACCTTCCAGTGCTTTCTTTACAATATTGCAATTTGACATCATCTTTAATTTGCTTTCGTACTGTATTACAAAGTTCTGCATATTCCATTTTTGATTTAGGGTCATTCATATTAATCTGAAATTCTCTACGGTCTCACGTTTCTTTGTTTCTTCTGTTATTTTCTTCATCGGTTTGATTTTGCTCCAGCGACATCTTTTAGGATAGTGGTTACAGTTATGTTCATTGCGGCGACATCTTGTCCATCAATAATGATGTTATATAGCAAATCAAAACATTTCTTGAGCTATAACTGGAATTTATATCGATGCTTTTGAAGCATTACCATATCGATGACAGTTTTTCTATTTTTGATAAGTTTCGCTCTTTCCATTCTAGTGTTAAGCAATTATTCTACATCTCAACAGTCGATGATTGCTTCCTGTATTGAATTTGTTGAGAACACTGCAGTCTTGGATCATATGTTTCTTATTAGATAGGATGTAGTCAATCTCGTTTATTGTTCCAGTTGGGCTTCTCCAGGTCTTTCTTTGAGGTTTTTTTTTGAAAAACAAATTCATGATGCATAACTGTCTGTTCCCTGCAAATTCAACGAGTCTATTTCCTCTCATCTCATACACCATAACCATGACTTCCAATCGAGCTTTCACCATTTCTTCTCTCTCCAATTCTAGCATTAAAGTTACTCATTACTATTTTGATATAGTTTCCTTTACTATGCATCTCATCTAATTCTTCATAAAAGTCTTCCACTTCTTTCTCAGAGTAGCTTGTTGTTGGTGCATAATCTGCATCCGATATCTGCTTGATATTTGCATAACCAACTTAGCAACTCTATCAGATGTACTATCTGACTCAACGGTGTGATTTTTCCACTTTTTATAAATGAGAAATCCTACTCCACTAGTTCTTCCATTATCTGTTCCCCTGTAGTAAAATACATGTCCACTGGAAGTTCAACTTTCCCCTCTCGTTTTCTACTTACTTCACAGATGCATAAGATGTCCCAATTTATTCTTTCTAGTTCTTCCAACTCCTGCAAATGATTTTCTTAGCACCCTCTATATTCATGTCTTGCTGGTCGCTGCCGTAATCAGGGACACTCAGACTGCTGGGGACTAAGGACCCGAGTTTATAGAGAGAGTTCATATTTCTTTTTAGAGTGTTTTTGGCCAGTGTGGGTTGGAGGAAGCCCATCCCACCTACACAAATACAGATGAAACATAAAAAAAATAACCAAGGAGCTAAGTTGCTCTTGCTAGCTATCACAACTTCAAATGAAAAGAAAAAAAAATTACAAGCAAGAGGAAAGTAAGAACAAAAAAAATTTACATCACTATTTATAAGTCAATAAAAGTATTAATGTATAATATTAGACAGTAAATCATGGTGGGAGGTAGGCCTATGTAATGAAAAAATTCCAATACTTTATGTATGTTAATGTGCAAAAGTGCCGCTGTGGTGGTCGAGTGGTTATAGTGACGGACTCGCGATGCAAGGATCCGGGTTCGAACCCCACAGTGGTGGTCGGCTGAAGTTGGTTTTCTGTGGTTCCCAACTTCAAGGCGCAAATGCGAGCCGATCTCGTTAAAAAGTCTTGCCACAGAGAGCAACAGTCCTACAACGATAAATCATTCAATCATAACACTTCACTCATAGTTAGAAAAACTAGTGGCAGATGGCAGCACTACACATAACAAGCATCACAGAGAAACAACAAAACTTCACGTCAGGTTTCACTACACGTACACACACATTCCCGCATGTACCGATTCGTTGGGGGGTTCCACGGGTGGGAGTGTGTGGGCGGGGTGCATGTGTGGTGTAGTAGTAGTAGTAGGTAGGGCCTCCAAAATATGGCTCGGGGATCCATGATGTTCTTAAGTCAGCCACCTCGTTGGGCAATTTGCCTGTTGTGGCGTTGTATTTGTATAAAAGGAGAAAGGGGGAGGCAAAGGTGTAGAAGGAAGTTATGCAAGAAATAAAAAAAAAACTTCTATGTTACTGATTGAAAACTGATATAATTTTAATTTTTTTTTAACGTTAGAAATGAAGTGATGTTGTTAAGGAGTTAAATTGGAAGAGATTTAATAGAACTTAGGTGCAAGATAGGAAAAGGAAAAGAGGGGATTAAGCAAAATTAGGAACATTTATCAATTATTGAAATTTTATATATCAATTGCAACACTGTTTCCTAAATTTCAATTTATAGTTATAATATATATAATTGATTTCAGCTACATTAATTCACTGTTCTGGAATCAGCATCACTGAAAAATTTCTTCACCACACTTAAAGCCTGATTTACAGAAATGGTTCACAATCATTGGTTATAAAACTTGTTTCCCAAATTTTCCTTATCGTTTTTATGCTATTAAAGAAATACTTTCATTAATGTGTTACAATCGGAACTTTCTGATACTTTCCATACTCTTAATGATGACAAAAAGATCCTGAATTTTGAATGCTACACCATGATGTATAAAGGTTGAAAAACATAATCAGTATCAAGTGGCACACAGTGCAGGGGTGGAAAATGGGAATTTGATTTTTATAGCAGGAAAAATGTTTTTGAAGCAGCATTTATCAGTTTTGTAGCACTTTAAAATTTTGGCATTAAATAAAATAGTTTTTATATACAGGGTGATTATAAAAAAACTATCCCGACATATGGGCCCCTAACTATCATACTATTCACAGAAACTGAATGAAATTTTGGCATAAGGTATTTTGAGAACACTGAAAAACACTAAATAGCGTTGGAATGGCACCTGTTGCATGAAAATTCCCGAAACTAGGCAACGAAAAAGTAAAAAGGACTTTGCCGTGCACCAGAGCATTAATGTTCGTTTCATTCGTCACACCGTTTCTTCGGCTGAGATCCCAGCCCGATTAGTCCTCCACAAGGTCATGTGGAAAATTTGTGAAACACAATAAAATGCTTTATTTTATGCTGCTTCTCTGTCCTTATTGGTTGTCCTCACTTTTAGCCTATCTACCGCCGGTGATTTTCATGCTACAGTTGCCGTTCGAACGCTATTTAGGGTTTTTCACAATGGAGATCACATTCCAATACAAAAAACTTGGTGTTGCCATTTGATATTTTCGAAATTTTCTCACTGTAACCATAACTGTTAGAGTGACACTGTTGTTTTCCATATCATTCTTGAGCGCATACATCAAAATACCTTATGCCAAAATTTCATTCAGTTTCTGAGAATGGTATGATAGTTAGGGGCCCATATGTCGGGATAGTTTTTTTATAATCACCCTGTACATATATGCAATATGCAGTAGCGTACACAGGATTACTTTTTATATTTTTTAAAAAACAATGTTATCTCAGTTCAGAAGGGGGTGCCCCCACCCAAGGCACAAAATTATACATAGAGGTTTCCTCTAGAAGAATTTTTTTTTATTTTTTAAATCAAAAAATTTTTGAGACTTTTTGATATTTATATTTTTACATTCTCTACAATATCAACAAATGAGAGGCTTTTGACAGACCCATTTTAACATATGGTATTTCAGATTTTAAAACTAATCTGAAAATAAGTGTTTTTAGATTTAGCTCGTAGACTTGATAATCACTAATTTAAAAAAAAAAAGAAAATCACTACAGTAGCAACTTGAATCAAGCACTTCATATTTAAAATGATAAGTGTTAATTTTTGAGTTCGTTCTTGATCATTACCTCAGTTAGATTCCACATACTTCGAGATAACTTCTTTTGCTAGGTCATTCTTAGAATATTTATTAGAAATTCTAAGAAATTTAATAGAGAGTGAGCAAAAACTAGACTTAAATTATTTTTAACTTAAACTGTATAAATAAAAACTATAGACTAATGATTAAACTATTAGAAATTTAATAGAATGATTCTATTTTCATAAAAAATTCAATCTGAGTACATCTGTTTTCACTCCCTATTTTTTTACTTATTTTGTGATCCTTTTCTAATTTCATTACTTTTCCAGGATTTTGTCACTTTTCCATGATTGTAGACACCCTGAATTTACCGACAGCTTTTGCATTGCAACTCCTGATAGCGAAGACAAATTCGTCATTGATATTTTCCCAGTGCAATAGCATGTTCTTTCATGAACTTTTCCATTCTGTTAAAGGATACATGAATGTTTCGTTAAATACAGCCAGTCAGGGAAAATTGAAGCAATTTAAAAATAATTAACATAAGGAACGCATAAATCAAAGAAGTCAAACTTTTTTTTAAATAAAAAAATAGCTAGAAAGAACGACTGAAGGTCGTTCCATTGTTCTGTGGATGAGCCAGAATTAGCATAGTTTGACCCTATTTAACACGTCTGAAGCATGAATGCCGAATCCTGGGGAGGGGGACCTCAAGCTAATTCTATGTGTGGCTCCAAGAAATCAAATTGCAGGTAGGACAAATGATATCGAAAAGTCAGCTTCTATTGTGACGCAACTTCAAAGTTACTTAAGGGAAAATTTTGTTTTTGGCACAAGATGATGCAGAATTGAAGAATTCCGGCATATTTGTAACAAAATGTAACAAACAGCCAGAAATTGTAGTAAAAATGTAGCAAACTGCATTAAATTGTACGAAAATGTAGCAAACTGCATTAAATTGTACGAAAATGTAGCACACGATCAGAAATCGTAGAAGCTTGTAGCAAATTTTCCACCCCTGTATACAGTCTCAATGCACTCCAGCTGAACAATGTTAAAATTATTTCATTAAATTATCAAAAATAAAAAAAAAAGTAGAGAAGAACTGAATTTTCAAACTTTCATGCCAAAAATTTGTTGTTAACAAATTGATCGAGAAAAGCGAAGTCTGACTCCTTGTAGAATTTTCCCAAACTACATTTGTTCATACAAGAATCATGATTTTTTCCCTCAAACTTGGAATTATCCAAAAAATGCAGAAAAAGTTCGAACCAAACAAGTCATTTCAGTATTAAATAGAAAACTCAAGAGAAGTTCATAAAAGTTTGAATACGCCAAAATTTTTGAATTTTCAAGTTCTACTGTATTTATGAACTCAAATATCATATTTAGATCTCACGGGGGAAAAAAAATTGATCATTTTTGTCGCACCACAGTCATTTTCTGCACACGAGGGTTAATTAGACCGGGACCTACGGCAGGCTTGTTTTTTATACTTGTGGAAATGTTGGTGCGCTAGCCCCTGAATGGGGGACTCCCTGCGGTAGCAATTTTTTTCTATAGTCATGTCTCCGTTTCTGTTGTACCCGTGTCAGGAAAGTTTTCTGACTGGGACGAACCGGGTATCAAACTCGCGACACCTCTAAACATCCTTTGGTACTTTAGGCGAGTATCTTATCAACCTGGACTACTGCGCCCTGGAAAAAAAAATACAGGTACAGAAGAACAAAATGCCTTACCGTCAAGGCTATTATTATCGGAGTCTTGCTTTAGGATATTCACTTTTTCATCTACTTCCATTGGTTTCTTATCATCTTTTATTTTTGTTTCCTTCAGTTTTGTGGAAGCTTTTTCATTTTTATCAACGGGAGGAGTTGGTGGAATTTCTTCTACATCCATAGAGCTGTCCATATTTGGATGACCTTCTCTACAGTTTTCTCCCGCTAATTTTTTCTTTATTCTGGAAACTATTCACATGTTTAAAAACACCTGGAAATAAAAAATTATACTTTATTTATACAGTCAATACTCGTTATAACAACTCCCGTTCAGTCAAAAACAGATGTTATACAGGATGACAGTTATATTGAAAGAAAACCGTATAGCATGTATTCATTATGTATCCTCTCTGTTCCAGGTTAACAGGTTTAAATGACTTCTAATGCTTCTTTTTTTCAAGTTAGGACCTGAGGTTACAAATACATATGGGACATACTTCACCAGACGTCGGAATGGTCTCTATATTATAGGAATAAAACAACTGTACTAATACGAATAAACGACTGTATAACTACAATTACAGTCAATAAACCAATCTCATGTAACTTTTGAAACAAGTATAATTCACTACTATAAAAAATTTCAAACACATTGCCAGGCTTGACAAATCTTGTGACAAGATGCTGGGTCGCCACAGTGACTAAAAAACCAGTATTGACACCTAATTTTTTCCATTTGTGTCGCAGGGCAACTTTTTTGTTATTGGCACATTTTTGGAATTTATATCTGTGTCTCAACTCTGGAAGAGGTCACCATCAATAGGTCCTGGAAAAGTTGAAAAATAGGATTATTTTAAAGATTTTTTTTTAATGAAAAAATTCTTTGCTCTTAAGAGATTCAGTTGGTGCAGAGTAATTTTCTTGATTCGTCAAGCCCTAATGCATTACCATCATGTCAGTGACATTTAAACACATGGGACCCGATCGGGGGGGGGGGGGGGAGCCTCGAGACCTCATGAAAGTTAAATCTAGTTTATAGTGTTTGAGAGAAAGAATGCTAAGTAGTAGAAGCAGGGGGTCTGAACATACTTTTTTTTTTTTGGTAGGGTCCCGTTTTTGTGAAAAGAGATCATTAATTTTCTAAAAAAATTAGTAATTTTGAAGGAAGCAAAATAATCTAGCTAATCCATCAAAAAAAAAAAGAAAGAAATGCTGTATTCATTTCTATGGTTTCATTAATTTTTATTTTGTGAAGAGTCTGTTTTAGCTTGTTACATAATAGATAAGTAGGATAGAGGGAGAAATAAGATGTCACTCTCTGCTGTTCATACACATACAATACACAAAAGCCTGGATACCAAGCAGAGTTGGATAAAGTTCTGAAAGAAAATTCATATGCCTCTGTGAGGAAATGAACCATCAACTTCTCACAGTTCGGACAAGTACTTTACCATCAAGCTACAGAGGACCAACAATTTCTTTTCTCAGAGCGTACATGTGCATTGAATGGGACTGCGCATGGAC
The DNA here is from genome assembly GCF_987345545.1 of Pholcus phalangioides. Taxonomy (NCBI): domain Eukaryota; kingdom Metazoa; phylum Arthropoda; class Arachnida; order Araneae; family Pholcidae; genus Pholcus; species Pholcus phalangioides. The sequence continues at coordinate 22,217,655 of NW_028301615.1, read as the reverse complement.
AGCCTCCTGACTCAGCTAGTTGCTCTTAACAGCAATATAGCCCCAGGTGAAGAGAGAAACAATGTAACTTTCCAACTATTCATACAAAGTACAAAAGACTGGATACCAAGTGGATATGGATGAAATCTGGAGAGAAAATTCATGAGCATTGTGAAAAATTGAAATGAAACACTGTGGTTCGTTTCCCCAAAACGGCGTGTGAATTTCTTTGAAAATTTCACCAATATCTTCTTATCCAGTCTTTCATACATTGTTTAGGGATGCAGAAACTAGCAAATAGCAGAGGGTGCTCGTTATAATATGCTTTTGTATTACCACGTTGTTTGAATGATTTGAAACTCTGCTGAAGCTTTTTTCATACCTTCTCTCGTAGGGTATATACCTTTACATTTTCCACAATTGAGTATGCGACCTTCGGTTTTCAGTATCATTCACTTTGGATATCATTGTCTTTCACATTGTACCTTTAATATTTCCCACAGACACATTTACGTCCAGATCGTTTTATTATTTAAAAGAGTCCAGGTTTTTGTTTTTAATACAAAGAATATATTTGTACAAGGGAAAGGGCTGTTTATTTAACCTTTTATATACAATATTGTGAAAAGTAGAAGAGAAAATTATAATAAATTTAAAAAATGTATAAATGCAATGATAATGAACAGTTATCATAAATTATTTGGTAGATAATTTTAGTTCTAATTAAAGGGGGGGGGGAAACATTTTTGAAACAATTAGTCAGTTTAAAACAAATTATCTTTCTTTCCTTAAAACCAAGCACAACTCAGGTCTATCACCACCTGTGTGTGCGTACCTAACAATCCGAATGCATATGTTATGTTTGATTTTTCAGTTCTGCCATCTACATTTCAGAAGTGAAGTGAGTGACGTGTTATGATTGAATTACATTTGTATTGTTTGTAGGTCTGTTGCTTTCTGTGGCGAGACCTTTTTTAAAGGGGAGATCGGCTCACATTCATGCTTTGAAGTTGGGACACAGAAAACCAACTTCAACAGACCACCACTGTGGGCGACAGTGGGGTCCGAACCTGGGACCTCACGACACGTCACTAAGACCACTCCACCACCAAAGCGGCAAAACAAATTACCTAACCCAGTACTTTAAAGTGCCTTCAGGATATAAAGGATTAAAAGAGTCTGTATTTTTATTTTTTTTATTACAAAGAATATTTATTTTCCATCATTCCGAAATCATGTTATTGTTGGTCATTTTATGCGTTTCTTCATTTCCAATCTGGATCTGGTATCTAGTCTAAAATGTTTTATTTTAAATCTCAATACCTTTTAATGTTGTTTTGTTTTTATCATCATTTTTTTTTTCAACTACAGTAGTATAATCGCCTTTTGACGATGTGTTGGCAATTTTTTTTTTTTTTTTGGCAAGAAGACATCCACAAGTATGACTTTGTTTCACTCTCGGCAACTTTTCATCATGCTTTTAGACGTTTTTCTTGCCAAAGAAAAAAAATCGCCAACTAGGGACTACACTATAGCTATAAATGTTCACTGGATAATTTTTATGCAATTTTAAACTAAATCACTCACAAAGTAAACTATGTAAACGGCCCTTATTGTCTGCATACAATTTAAAATTCAGTTAACTACTAAATCATTTAAGGTGTGTAAACAGGCTTTTTCAGTTAACAATATGCATTTACGTAAATATGTTTTAAAGCAGTGTTTTCCCAGGAGCAGGTTTTCTGCGCTGCGTGCAGCATGAATACCCAGCGTATTTGCCGCCTGGCAGTCGAGTGGTTAGGGAACTAGCTTCTCACTGTGGTCTGGGTTCGAATCCTGGTTCGGGCATGGATGTCTACTAACACTAACAAATTCCCTGGACGGATCATGCTGATCCCTTGGGAATACGTGAAGATCACGTTAACATGCTATACACTCACCAATAGGAAGAGCGGTACGATGGCTTCCCTACCGAGCACAACACGCTTCACACCAGCGCTTTACATCGGGCATGATTGCCAGACTGCTCCTGGAGTCAAATGTGCACTGCACGGTTCCTTTCTCACTTTTGTTGTATTTCCTTACCCTACCTTTCTGTAATCACCCAGCGCAACACAATGTCCACTCACCAATAGGAAATGTGGTTGTTTTTCCACACAACACTTTATGTAGAGCGTAATCGGCCACCTGTTTCTGGGGGAGTAAAAAAAAAGCGCATTTCCCTGATATTCTCTTAATTTTTGCGTTTTTCTTTCTCTCCAGACTGGTGCATGCAGATGACGAACCATACTAAGGAAACGCAATCGACTGTCATGATCAGGGCCACAACTAGATGCTTGGTGTGCGAGGGCGAGCACACATTTTGCCTCCACCTTCTAATGTTGAAGGAGAGGTTAGAAGGTGAAATTTCTGCCTCCCCCTCGTCTCGGATACCAGATCCATCTACTCCCCCCCCCCCCCCAACACCTGACCGTGATAAAGTTACACGTTTCTGCAAACACGAAATAGTCCAAGTGATCCATTGCTGAAATCAGTATTAATCTGTTTTTTAACTCTCTACAAAGCAGACGACTAAACAGATTATTAGCGTGAGTATCTTCTGCACCCCTAACGGCGGTATTCACCGACATGGTTTAAGCCATAGTCACAATTTTTTGATGAGATCGACTCGGATTGGTTAAATTCAAGGTTTTAACCAATCTATGTTGATCTCTTATCCAAAAATTGTAACTACAGGTTTAAACCATGTCGGTGAATACGGCCCTCAATTACTCATTTTATATGGAAATGTTTGAAACGAATTACAATATTGACATACTACGATTTTTGTTAAAAAAAAGAAACCGGGCTTTGAACATATGACCAAAGAATGAATCATATTTAGGATTACAATTCTATGTAGTAATAAAAAGAAACAAGTCGAATGTTGATTCCACGATTGACGTGCGAAATGGTGTTTCACGTTTCAATAACATTCGGTGAATCAAAAAATCGCACAAAAAGTACACATCATATAAATGACATTAGCTTTAATCATACATTAGGAATTACCTACATACCCGCGAAAAACAGAGACCAACGACATTATTTGCACTTCCATTGTTTAGGTAGGTTTTGTTATTTTACTTCTTTTACACCTCTTTCATGATTACACATAGCTTTGTGTTGCAAGGCCGGATACCTGGTTCTTATTGTACTTCGTGGAATCATCCAGAAAAAAAAAAGGAAATGCTTCTCCTTTTTTTGAAACAAAACCAGTATATTGTGTGTCTAAAAAGCAAATTTTTCTGAACAGTTCGGGTTTTTGTTATTGGGGTTAATAAAAATTCGATTTGTGACAAATGCTAGCACGGGTCACACAGCTCAAAAGACTACCCAGTTTGCACTGTATTAAACTGACCATATTTCCTCGAGGAAAATACGGAACATCGGGATTCCAAATACGGGAAAATACGCTACATTGCGAATTATTGCCAAAAACTACGCCAAAACCAAACAAAGTTGCCAAATATTGTTGAAATTACGGAAAATCACAATGGCGGGAAATGATGCATTAGTAGGGTGACCATACGTCCCGTATTTCCCGGGACAGTCCCGGTATTTTCTGTTTTTTTGGCTGTCCCGACTTTTTAGCAAAAGTGTCCCGGTTTTTCCCGTATTTTGCACGAAGCCTACTTGAATTTTTATTCCTTATTGAAGTCAAAGATTGAAATTATTTTCAACTTATAAATTATATTATGATAACTGCAACTATAAATGAGTATATGAATCTCCCACATTTGTCTCAGTGAAAATTTTTTTTCGTGGAATTCATTTTAATCCACTGCAATTAGCAGTAATGCTGCATTTCCCGTCATTGTGATTTCTCCGTTATTTCAACAATATTTGGCGACTTTTTTCGGTTTTAGCGTCATTTTTGGCGATAATTGGCAATGTTCCGTATTTTCCCGTATTTGGAATCCCAATGTCCCGTATTTCTCTCGAGGAAATATGGCCAGCCTATGCATTACTGAAAAGTGCAGTGGATTAAAATGTATTCTACGAAAAAAAACCGTTTACCAAGGCAAATGCGGGAGATTAATATCCCATATATAGTTGCAACTATCATAAAATAATTTGAGTTGAAAAATAATTTGAATCTTCGACTTCAATAAAGAATAAAAATTCAAGTAGGCTTCGTGTGAAATACGGGGAAAACCGGGACACTTTTGCCAAAAAGTCGGGACGGCCAAAAAAAGAGAAAAACCGGGACTGCCCTGGGAAATACGGGACGTATGGTCACCCTACACTGTATTGAATCTCAAGTCCTAAAATGAGAATTATTTCTTAATGAAGGTAAATATAAGAAAAACTGAACGACATTTATTATTTTAATGCCAATTGAGTGAGCCATTTTTGTCTCAGTTAAATATGGTCCGAGGAATGTCAAAATACTTCGTACACAGTACTGCCATCTATTGATTGTAAATCGAAACCAAAACGTGAAGTGAGAAAAAATTTTATATGGACAGGTGACGGACATTTTTATACTGACCCCAAGCACACAGCAGCTATATGGAACGACGTAGAGATTTCGATACCGTTCGACGCCGTTACCGATATCGTCCGACGTAGAATGGCATACATTTGCCGACGTAGTTCGACATAGAGAAAGTTGGATTATTTCAAAAGAAACTAATTATCACATACAAGATATTTTCTCCTTCGAAACGAAATGCTGTAAAAATGAGAGTAAAAATATTTTAGAGAAAAAAGAAGATATTTTGCCGTTTATTGAGTGAATACATTTTTACTATATCGTTTGATATCGGACACGTAAAAATTTCCGAACTCTCTCCAACGTTCCGACGTCGGACTGGTATGGGTACGATTTTCGTTGTGCTACTGGGAGATGCTGTAATTTCAACTTTTTTTACAGAATAAAAACACCAGATTACTGCATTTTTTATGAAAATATAACTTTTGATTTTTCGTTTCTTTCTTTAATGCATAATGGACCGTCTTCTCGGATAACTGGAAGAAATAGAAAACGCAGGAAATTCACTACGAACTTAGGCTGTTTAAATGAAAATTACTTTCGAACTTAAATTTCTCGCATTTGTGGGAGAAATTCAACTAAACACATTCTTAGGGAATAGGAAGCAAAAATGTAGAGGTGCTGAGGAGAAACTTCAAAAAATTTCAGGAGCACAGATTTTCCGGAATCTTGATCTTTGGAAAGACGAATTATCGAGACTATTATTATTGATAAAAAGTTTAGGTAGCGGCAGCGCTACGGTTTTTTTAAAAAAATATTTTCTCGAAAGTTGTAGAAGAGGCTTGCTATCTGGGTATTTTCTAGTCCAAACAAAGCTACCTTGTTTTATTAAATTTATTCAATTTAGATTACGTCTACAACTTTTAAGAAACATGTTCTTTCATACTTTGTTCATATAGGGCATAGTTTCCCAAACTTTTTGTTCCATCGCCCCCCCCCCCCCACCTCCAGATTTTTTTTTCCTCTCATCGCCCCGCGACTCAAGTGAGCCCATAGGATTCTATGTTATACTCACAGCTTCGCGAGTTGTTAATGGTTGCTCCCTGGGGTAAGATGCAAAGTTGATTATGCTGATTTTTTTTTGTGGAGAATATAAATGCTCCCTTCGGGGAACCCCGTATGGTGAACTATGTTTGCCGGGCCGGGGGTTAGTATCTCTTACACTCACAGCTTCTACCGACTCTTGGGCCATTCCATCGCCCACCAAGAGGCAATATTGTCCACTATGGGAAACACTGATATAGGGTATGACTGTGTGTGATATTCTCGAAATGTTTTGGTCTGGGATCCCCACATCACGGAGTCGGGCATCTAAGCCTCTAAGCCGGAATCTTTGATGCAACCCCCCCCCCCCCGGACTGTATTTTTTTAAGGTACTATCTATATTAATTCTCATTAAAAAAAAATTAACAAGATAGGCTCCTGTGCTTCTAGAATCCGATCAGCTTTCCCCATGGTGAAGGAGAAGGAATGGCCATGGTCAACCATATCTTTCAGCAGGGATTTCCCCCTTGATAGGATCTTTGGTGAGTTCCCGGATCAGAATTTTCAAGGGCTCTTCTTAGTGAAGTTATAGCGTGAAAAAAATCAGAATCATCTTGGGCCCCTCGGGAGCCCTGTCAGCCCTATCCTTGGGGGGGGGGGGGCTGGGCATGGTCATGGGTTTGATGTTTGGTATTTAAAGATTTTTCCACTCAGAAAAAATGATTTCACGATTATTGTCACGATTTATTGCCACGATTTCACTACATCCAAATAAAGCTTCTGTGTAATAAATTAAAGGTTCTTAGTCACTTTACACACGTTCTTAGACTTGAACAAAATTTTCTTTTCAATTGATCAATGTAATGGTAACTAACTTTACCCTGACATATTCGAATGTCATTCATCGTCTGGACTAGCAATCGCAGGTTCACTTCCAGTAACAGAAGGCGATAAAATCGTGAGTCCAGTCCACATCGCGTGCCATTTGAGATTGATTACAAGCAAATGAATACAAACAGTGTCTGACGCATAAATCATGATATTTATTAATAACGGAGGAAGTCAACACACACACATACAAACATCCCGAAATAAATACTCTAGAAGCAATAAGGTTTCTTCAGGACCTTGTAAGGAATCAACAAGACCTTGTAAGGGATCTGCAAAATTAACAGCCTAGAGACAAAACTGTTCCGTAAACAACTTCTGTCTCCAATGAGAGTTCGTAAATAGATTTGTGTGATTACTATGCAATCAAATCAAGCTGCCCAATGATTCCATTTTTCCTGAACTGATTTTTTCATCACGAAGAAAACATTGTGGGGGAGAGGAGCTAGGGTTAGCAGTTGTCCCGTATATTCGGGACATGCGTGTTTTTTATTTATTTAATTTAACGGATTTAAGAGCGTAGAGAGATACGGGGTGAATTGCATAATCGTGAATAATTGGATACCTCAGGCAATGATCAGCCCCTTTTTTTGCCCCCACATGTTTACAGCTCATTTGCTGATGATCAAGTGCCCATATGTTCTGCCAAGAATAACCAATTATCATTTCATGTTCTGCTTTTTGAAATGAGTGAGCATTTCACTTGACTTTTGAATAAATTTACTCAACGATTCGGCTTCGTTTGGAAAAAAAAAAATTCCAACTCGTCTCAATCATATTTCATTCAGAGATATTTAATGAGAGAACGCCTGTTTTTTCCTCGGAGAGAAGAGAACTTTTGAGCAACTCTTGAACACATATATTCTACGTCTACATCTGGAGTATAATGTATGCATATGTGCCATGGGGCAGAAATCTAATTCAAACTAATTTCAATAACTAGCTCATTAATTTAATTAAAAAATTTTTATTCATTGGACACCCCCAATTTTTATACATTATATATTAAAGGTATACACATTTCCAAAGTGGAACTAATGTATAATTGTATTATACCAACACCGAGTAAGTACATTAGAATAAACTTTCGAAGGCTTTTAAAATGAAAAACGCGTACATTTTCTTATTTGTCTCTATTTATGTACTTTTGATCGTGAGAAGATTCTAGAGCTGAATGATTTTGTTTTCCGAGTATGAACTTAATTATGTGGGCAAAAATGTGGAAGACAGCGGATAAAAATCTAATCCCCATCATCTTGTCTCTTTCTTTTCCCCCATCATCATGTGTTTTTAGCGCTGAAGGTCACGGTCAAGTGTATATATATATATATACATGTACATATAGTTTATGGCGTAACGCCTTTATAACATGTCTCATGTCTGGTTTTCGAGATCTCACAACGTTTTTTATTGCGACTGATGCCATATTTTTCCTACCCTGAGGCAGCAGCAGCAGAACTGGAAAATTTCCCATCTTCCATTCTGTCAGGAGATAAAAATATATAAATGTAATTTTTTTTAAGGGTAACAACTTCTTTAGTCTAAATACTCTTTTTTTTATTCGACTGGTAGAAAAAGGTTTATGTCGCCCCTAAAGTTATGAATGGAAAAAGATGAGAAATAATATATTGCACCAAGCGACCACGTGTAGCACCCACGTATAGCCGTCATTCACACTTTAAAAAAAAATTCAAAATCCTTAAAGACACAGAAAATAAAGCAAATAAAAATAAAGGAAAGACACAAAAAAAAACAAAAAAAACTTGTAGGTTGAAGCCAGTGTTAGCAACATTACGGTAGTGGCGCCATCTTTGGGCGCCGAGGAACTTGATTGCGTACATACCTCACGAACTGCCAAGTTGTTGCGCCATTGCGGGGGTATCATGAGCGCCGGATCGTCGCTGGCTTTTAAGTGATTTTTGTGTTCAAATGGTTTTTTTCCCGTCTCTGTGGTTGTTTTTCTGTTGTTTTTTTTTAAATCCGTCTTAGAGGGAGCATGTGCTTTGAAGCTGACGGTGTGACAGCTGTTAGATGCCGCTCCGTCGATTAAATTTTAAATGTCTGTGACAGTTGCATTTTCTTTATCATCGTATCTAGAGTGTATTTGAAATGGTATTACATTAAGAAAAGGGGTAGGGGGGAAACAACACTCCCAAAAGGGGGAAAAATCTATACAGAAATTGGAGAATTTCAATATTTTAAACACAGTATTTAATTGTCTACAATTTTATATTATATTTACGAACACCTGCTATATGCACGAATTTCCACATATAACTATAAAAAAATACTTGACTATTCCATTGCACCGCAATTTCCGGTAAATCTTTCATATTTTGAAGTAAAGATGGTAAATGCTTGAATTTTCATATTCTTGAAAATTTAAGCTATTCACACGCTGCAACTTTGTATATTTCCATTCAATTTTTGTTCATAAACTAACACTAAGAATGAAATAAAATTAAATGTTGTAAGACAACTTGATCTTCCAAGGTTTTCTTTGAGGATTTTATATCAATGAATTGAACACAGAGTTAGAAATTATTCTCTGGGATATAAACTTATTTTCAGATCAACTGGATTAACCTTCTCACCGGTAGTGACGCGATATCTCGCCTTCTTAAAAGCCTTTTATTTCAGCAATGATGTTTTTGCCATTTCGATATTTTTGACGTTTTGACCATTTGCAATATAATAATAATTGATTGATCACGTACAGTATTTTATATTTTGTTAAGCTGATTTCTCAATGGAACACATTTTCTTATCTCCCTTACTTTGCACCTGCTGAAAATTGGAAGAAAGTTCACTTCATAAAAAACGATTTGACATTTTACAGGAGGGTTAGTGATTTCTGCTCTGCCGATTGAAGCGTTAAAAAGAAATAAACCAAGGAAATTTTGAGAAAAAATCAATAGAATTCCTTGGAGTTAGAAAAAAATCATTGAATTTGACGTGTGGTTCTGAATCAGCCGCATGGGCTAAAAATTAATCAAAGCTATGTGAGAGCCACAGCTTTATTACGAGAAATTGCGGTAAAAAAATTGATAATTTATAGCATTATGATATAACATCAAATTTACACCGATTATCCCAAATGTTAAGAGCACTAATGACGTAAAATTTCATTGAGAAATTTAATGGCAAATCGGTACATTTTTATACACCGCATTTCAGTAATTATCGATTTAAATTTATCATAAATTTCTGACTTATTTTATTCTTACCAAATTAACATATTGTACACATTTCTCTGCTTCAGACGAATGAATTACGTAAGAGCAAAATTTCTGTCATACTTGAGTGAAATTAAGTTACACGAGAAGAAGGTTTGGTGCTTACGTTGCAGCCGAAAATCTTATTGACAACAAAGTATTAACCAATCTATGATTCACTATGGTTTCGCACGGTAGTGGATTACTCAAGAAAACAATGAAATCTGGAGTAATTGGTGGTTTTGTGGTTATTTTTTCGTTGGTTGATCACCAAAAACAGAGTTTTGGTAGAATTTTCGATGTTACCAAAGACCAAGCTAACTTTTTCTAAGCTCAAAGGCGCATCTTCCTAGAAAATTTCAAGTCCGAATGTATTTGGTGCCAACTTAATGCCATTGGATTGCATCAAATGAATTTGATAAAGCAAAAAAGAGATCTTGAAGTTATTATTATACTCTATTTCTAGTTATTATACTCCTTCTGGGAGCTCGTGAAAATGTGCCCACGGATATTGATGCTGTCCTCTATCTTTCAAATTAAAATATTAAATTGAGAGCAGAGTGTAAATTTTAGAAATTTGCAATAAACTGGGTTTTCTCAGAACCCTAGGTGCTCCTTGGAGAGGTTACAAGGGGTGAGGGCAGGGTTGCTCGAATGAGAAAACAACTTATTATTTCTACATCATCAAGTGCTGAATATTATTCTTTACAGATGTTCGTGGCGCTTTCATCTTATTGACAAGGTGGTGCCTGGTCTTCGTCCTATTGACACAAAGGGTCGGTGGAACACAAAAGATTAAGATTCTTGCGATAAACTATAGGTGGTAATAGCCACGAAAGTCTGGAAGGGGGGGGCGCATGATGATAATAATTTCAATTCACATATACGCATATACATTAGATCAGTCTTTCCCTTTGACGCGGGGGGAGAGGCCCCCCCGTGCTTTCCTCCCGTATCTCTGCCCCTGCAATGAACGATTGCCGATGGCAACTGCTGAACCTAAACAATGATTTTAAACTTTGGAAGATATCAGTTACGCTCACTACACAAATTATTTGCGTTGACGTTCCGTTGATAGAGCATTATTATTTTCGCAGAGATGTACAGATAATGAAAAAAAAAATTGATTATCAAAAATAGTAGACTGTATCATAATAAAATGCAAAACAATTTCAGCACCCCCCCCCCCCCGAATTTTCGGTGACGAGCTGTCACTGACGAAGATAACGATTTGTACAAGAAATTGGCATATTCAACTCCAGATGATGCGTAGTATTCAAAAGGTTAATGAATATTTAACTGTCGTAAAAATGAATGACTGGCGTAGGCATCTTGAGCCATCGTGATGGATAAAATTATCGACTATCTCAATTGTTTACTACGTCGTTATTTAGTTTCGATTTCGTATTGAAGTAAACTTTGTTCTTTTAATATAACTTTAGTAATAAGTGATCAGTATTAAATCAAGTTGAGAGTCACATCGCACTGAAAAGCCGCTTCTTGATCATGTGCTACCGAGACATATGATGATGACTTTGACACGTGTCATAAACCGTTGCGACATAGACCACATACAGACGCGGATAGTGAAGGGGTTAAAAACACAACAAATCATACGCATAACTGTGACAAAAAAAACAAAACTTTCCAAGTGAAGAAAGAAGAGATTATGGTATTCAAAGCCATAAAAGGTTAAGACATACATATATTAAAAAAAAGAAAAGAAAAGAAGATACCAACAAAACAAGAGCATATTTATTAATACCAAAGAAGCTTCTTTTAAAAGTTTGAGAAACCAGATAAACAAACAAACAAAAAACAAACGGAATCAAGATGAAAAACATACAAATATATGTTGAAATTCTTGTCCTACTGACCTTGAATTATTTTTATTTCCTTTTTGTTCTTTTTCTTTCTGCAAATATCTCAGGCGACAAAATGGTTCACTCTACGACAAAACAGAAACCGGGATTTTTAATTGGATCCAGATGATGTCCAGCACAAATCGAGACGCGGATCTGCGATTATTATTCGCGCCCACTTGCTGTTGAAATTCTTCTTTGCTGACGTCTTCTCGTTATGTTATAGCCTATCTGTTCATGCAGGACCAGAGCTTGTGGGGGTCGGGGTAAGCTGGGCAGTTGCCCAGGGAGGCAATTTTGAGGGGAGGAGGGGGCAACAAACTTCAAGGTTAATGAAAAATGCCGTTATAAAATGATTGGCTTTTGGAGTTTTTGAGTGGGGGGGAGGAGTTGGTAAAATTACGCCCCCCCACGCCGCGACAAAAATGAGCTTGAGTGCGTATGGGTGCTCTATGGGCGGTATTCACCGACATAATTTAAACCAGCGGTTCTCAATCGGTGCTCCCTAAGGGCTCCGTGTGCAACTCCCAGGGGCCGCGGCGACTCGAGAACAATAAAATGAATCAGTAAATTTGATAGATAAGTAAATAAGAGAGGCCTACAAGGTTCTGCCATAAAAATTATGTACAAAAAAATGGCTCCTCGAGTCAAACAGGGCTCCGCCATAGAAATTATATACTGAAAAGGGCCCCGCGAGTCAAGAAAGGTTGAGAACCGCTGGTTTAAACTATAGTTACAATTTTTTGATAAGAGATCGTCGACACGGATTGGTTAAATTCAGGTTTTTAACCAATCTGTGTTGATCTCTTATCGAAAAATTGTGACTACACCATGTCGGTGAATACGGCCCTAAATTATCTGGTTCTAGTAAAAGAAGATCGTCTACCGCCCTTGCAGGGGCAACACCAGCTATAACAGATGTGTGTTGCTATATCTGGTGTTGGCAGTGGAGACTTAGTCGAGTAACTGAGTTGTTTACAGGATCTGACGGGATCGTGAGTTGTTTCTGTAAGGACCAAAGATGGGACATTCAAGAGAAGTGTACAAAAACACTGGAGTGTACCAGTTGACAGCTAGTTGGACTCTGCTCCAATCTTATACACCATTAGGAGAGAGTCGGAAGGAATGAGACACTTTTCGCAAAATTATTTTTTTTAATTTTTTCTGTGAGATGTAAAACGTTGTAATTAATAAATCGAAAATCTTATCACTTTTGAGGTAAGAAAAAATATGACACAGGTACAGTATATTGTAAGTTTTTGAACGAATTTTAATCGCTTTCTCTCTCATTTATTATTTTTAGGAATCTGATCTCGTCTTACCTAGAGACAAACTCCTAAAGTACGACGTTATGACTCTTTTTAAAGTCATGAGTCGAATTGCACAAACTGATAGATATTGATATCAATATTTACTTCAAAACAACACTAGACATTTTGTATCATAGGCAATCTGCACTATGCATTCTATGAAGTAGTCCACCAGGCCGTAACTAGGGAAGGAAGGGTGTCTGAGAGTTCGGTCATGGGAGAAAATTACTGACGAATATGAAATCTCATATTAAATTTACTGTAATTATCACACAATTAAATTTAAAATTACCGTATCATCAATTACCCCCCCCCCCCCACTATTCCAGTAAGAGAAATAACCTTCTGGCTACGGCCTTGTGGTTCAGAACTTTATTATACTCAGAAATGATGGGCTTTGCTGTTCGACATAGCATCCCAGATGAGCGTGGTAGAATATTGAGATCGGGATATTGACAGTCACAGCAAGAAACGGATCCTCAACACAAATATGCTTTCACTGCGTACGCACTCGCTGCATACATTGCGTTACAGAAATGGTTTGTAAAACACACGAATTGTAATAGATCGTAAGAAATGGAAAAGAAATTCGGGTTGCGACGTTTCTAAGCTAAATGAATAATTATTCATAATCATCAGTTATTATGTATATTCACCAATCGTCTTGGCAAGTTTGCAAAATTTTACATCATGTATCACTTTCACCGGAAATTATGCCCTAATAAATTTTGTGTCTAATAAATTAAGAAAAATCATGAGGAAATATCACTTTAATTCAATCACTTACCATGTTTTCTGGAACTTAATAAGTTCAGTAAAGTTTTTGCCATAAAAATCAAATGAAATCAAAGAAAGGATAGAAACATAAAAGTTACTAGTAGCCTTGTAATGTTGGCTTTCTCTACATTTATCAAAATATGCAAAAATAACCAACTTTACAGATCGAATTCACCATCCTAGATTGAAATTTTAGCATAATGTCTGGTAATTTGAGTATTTTTCAGCATGGCCCAAGTCTTTGACCACCTGCTTGATATCTTCGTTTAAACTGAGTGACAGCTCATATTCCGGTTAGGAAAAGGAGGTAGGTAATTAAGTAGTTTATTCATCATATTTGCCAATACGAGCTGGGGATTATACATAATAACCGGTAGATGTAATAAATTCGCAATGCATCAAAAAGTATCGTATAATCACCTGACTTATCACATTTATCATAACAGTTATATACGATAAAATTCACTTAATAGAAATTCGTATGAGACTTTGCCATAATTACCAGATATAAGACATTATACCATACAATCTGAATTCTAAATGTTCAATTCTAATAATTTTTAGCTTCCAGATTATTAGTTGTAATTTAAAATTGATTCATCATGTAGTTTTAGATGGGTTTTTCAACGATTAAAATTTCATTTACCACGTAAACAATTGAAAATCAAATTAAAATGCTCTCAACTAATCAGTGTTACAGGAATATCATATGAAAGAAAGTAATTTTCCTGCTCCGATAGAGGGCATAGATGCTGTCTCTGTATAAGGACACATTTTCTTTGTCCTTGGAAATGGTCTAATGTTAATCTGCTGTTTTTTTTTTTTTTTTTGCTTTGTCTATGAGAGAAATGTTGGAGCTGTTTCCGCAATACTGTATTCACCATTCATTATGTTTGACGGTCTTCCTTTTAGTTTTTCCACCAATTATATCCAAATAAAGCTTTCAAAAGCCACAAGGGAGGAGAAGAAAGGAAACGATTTAATTTCAGTAAGTTTCTAAATCTCTCAAGAATTTTCTCGAACAACGTAATTGTTTCTGCCGCTCCCACATCGACCAGCATGATAATATAGTATCAACGATATCTATTAGTGATTTTTTTCTCTGCTGTTTTAGGCAGATATTATATCTTAATGATCTGGGTGGGAAATAAGACATGATTACTGCCAATGGTGTTACGAAAGGATAATAATAATGGTAACCATTACCACCACGTGTATTTTTTTTTTCTATATGGGTACATATAGTGGAAACATCTCGAAATTTAGTTGTTTTTCTTTTGCGAAACAGCCTTGAAGGATTTGCCCACTAGAAGTTTTGAAATGGATTTACAAGTCAATAATATGTATGACCTATTGTATGATCAGCATTGATGGTCTTGTGCATCGGTTCTAATTTATTTTCCTCGTCCGCTAATTTGTTGTAATGCACTCATCTTGATAGTTGAGTTCCTCATTACCTTCTATTATGGATGGATTTCAACTTACTAGGGTTGTACGTATAGAATTTCAATGAATAAATGTTGGGCAAGTTCAGTTTAATGATAGAAAAATACAAGTGAAGAGATAGACGTGTATAAGGTAAATTTTGTATACAATAGTGTTACACTTACTGTGTACTGAATTAGAATTAGATTCGAATTCATTAATGATCTTTTTCATTTTCAACTTTCCATAACGCCATTTTTTCCCCACTTGAAAGATTTGCATGCAGTTAAAAGGTAGATCACGCTTTTCAAGTGAGCTCTGGTGTGTTCCGCATTGATGTCAGATTTTCAGACCTACAAGAACAAAGTAATGAATATTTATCCCAAGATTGATTTAAACGTGCATTTATACGCTGAATGCACGTGACGTTGCGTTTATACAATGCTTCGCTAAAAAAATTCAAATTATTGCCATACAAATTTTTGTAAGAAATGATCATTTTTGGAAATTAAAAAGTCCGATGAGAGAGAGAAATAGAGAATGTCGTAGTATTTCTTGAAATTTTAACGCAAAAAAAATTAATTTTCGAAAATTAAATTTTTAAGAATTTTATCCTGATTTTCGATAGACATTTTGTCCTGACCATAAAAAGAAATAATTTTTAAAAAAACAGCCTTTTCCTTTTTTTTTTGTCGCATGATACATGAAATTTCTTTTAATTATAATTACTAATTATTTTAATTCAACAAAGTCAATTAATTTTCGTTAAATGAAAAGTTGCATCAATTAAAGAGAAAAACAATAAATTAACGGATTCTTTTAAAAAATCCTCAAATAGGCTATTCAAGTAGTCAATAATCCTATATTCTGTGCGATTTAGTCGACAATTGAAAGAGTGATCAAAAATGGGTTTTGAACCCACGAAATTTGCCTTATAATAAAAATTTTCTTTTCTTGAATGCAATTGCAACAAAGCTCCTCTTGGGGATATATAATAGGAAAAAAAAAAAAACATTAGGCAGTGGTCCATGCGAAATTTTTCGTTATTCTCTATAATTACAACATTCGTCGTACGAGCATTTATATGCATGTATTTGAATGCATAACGTCTCGAAAGTATCATTCGTGGACGGAATTATTAGATACGTAGAAAAGGAAAAGAGAGACGCGCGTGGTCGATGACTACCGTCAACTCTTAAATTACATCAATTTGTATGAGAGCTCACTCCGTAGGGAAGGAATGTTAAACGACAACCATGGTCATTACACAAATTATTCACTTTAAATGGGCAACTAGACATACACGTGCAACGATTTGCGCTCGACTAATCAGAAAGCGTGGCACTTGCATCTATTATTTTTCGTACGCAACGGAAAGGAAATATTATTACTATTATTCTTTTCACTTTGCTTTTCCCCTGTTTTTTAATTGCACAAAGGCAAATGCCGACAGAAGAGAGAAAAAGAAGTTTTTATTCGTGAAAATCATCATAATCCTAAAAAAAAAAAGCCCAAAGTTTTGCTTATAAAAGGTAAGTTAAAGCGGTGGTCAGTGTTGAAAGACCTTGTCGATGGACATAACTTATGGCCAAGGTCCTGTTTGGGAAGATACGATAACACGAATGTTGCGGGAAACAGGTTGGAAAACAGAGAAGATAATTTTTGATTGTGTCATGATTGTGTCATTATGAAGTGGCTGTGACGCATTATGACCATTCCATTCACACTGATACGACCACGTGTTGGGTAATGTGTTGTGACGCCTGTGTGGGTTGCGGTGACAAAGACTTGATGTCGATCGTGAAACGAGAATAAAAAAAAAAAGAAAGGTCAGTATGTTGACTAACAAGTGAAGAACGTTGAGAAATTTTCGTCTTCATTCTTGTGGCCTAATTATATGAATGGGAAAAATGAGTTATCAAATTGGTCCCATGGAATTTCTTTGAATAGTCAGTCTTCTATCTCTGTCTCAACATATCTTTATCTCAACATTTTTAATCATATACAGTATTATAATACCAGATATCATATAGCATCAAAGAAATCCTCGCATGAAACAAGAGATATAAGTAATGAACTTGCAGAGTATTATACAGGATGATTCATAAAGAAGTACTGTCAGAGCCGCAACTCGAAGATTGGTCATCCGGGGCCAGCACGCATTTTTGGTGTCTCCTTGCAATGCTGAAGGTGAGGTAAAAGTGTGAAATCTGCATTGGAGAAAGCATTTTGTGTTCTGTAGTCTTTTTGCAAGAGAATGTTGGCGAGGTGCATGTGTGGTTTAGTAGTGGTGGTGGTAGTCTTTCTTCAAGAGAAGTGTAATTAGCCAGGGAAGATTAGTTCTGTACATTTGAACCTTTTCTCGCCCAGTAATTCCAATTGGAATCACTAACGTTTTTGACTTTCACAGTCTTCATTGAATTCGAAAATTATATGAATCGGATATTTGTTTCCGAAATGTCAATTGTTACCAATTGAAATAGTTTCGGAATTTCACAACACAAAATGTGGTTTTTAGAAAAATGTTTGATCTTCCTTTTTTGTTGGACCTAAAGATGAACGAAATTGGTAGAAATTTTTTTTTCTCTCAATTGTTTTCAAAAAATTCACTTCAGAAAGGATTACGTCTTTGGTTGATGCCACAGTTACAATACCACAGTGGCAATTTAATTCTTCAGTTGGATTGAAAATGTTGTTGCGCAACAGTTACGGATTCCGTTTTGCTCAATTCAAAAACGTGAACTGTTTTTCAACTGCAAACGCTGCCATTTTGACTGACTAATCACGTGATACACACGCTATTGCCTATTCCTTCCCTCAGTAGCGGAACACTAACTTTATGAATACATCTTCCTAACTATATAACCGCAATTACGGTCCGTGTCTTCAACTGTTACAGTTTTCCAGCATCTGGAAACTATACTTCTTTATGAATCACCCTGCTGCAAAACAACTTTTCCCGCTAAAATTCTAAATTTCACTAACGAATCATCTATCCCAGCTATAAAGACGGTCTTGGTCTCATTTTGAAGTCCATGAATTTCACTTTCATGTAAAATATAACACAATTTAGTTTTTGTTAATTAAAGTTGTAATGAATTGTTTCCTGTTTGCGGGAGAAGAAAATTTCAATGATATTCATGGCTTTTTCATCAGTGGTTTGAATTGAGAATCTTAATGTTCCATCAATAATTTCTTTCCCAGATATTTCTTTCCTTTTGTTTATTTCAAATCGTTCTGTTTATCACCGTAATCGGGGAAGAATCTTGATGTCAAAGAAAACGTGACATCCCCCCTCTCGTCTTTAAACAACGCTCTACCTTAAAAACATTGGAGCCTTTAAAATCACGAATGATGTTTATTGACACAATGTCTCTGGACTCATTCACACATTAACAGACAAAGCGACTCGAAATCTTAAGTACCATCATTGCCAATATTTAGGTTATCTAAGATTTCCAAATGAGATAACAACACGTTGATACATATCGGGTAACCGTCTAGACAGAAAATAGTCAAATAATAGGATCCTTGATGAGGATATCTATGTATATCGGCGACTTAAACTGCCCCAGTTTCGAAGTCCATGAAGAATTATTGCCATCGAATGACTTCTGTGTGTGTGTTTTCATATAATTTATTTCTCCCCCACTTTTTCCTTGAAACATCTTTCCAAGGATTTCAAAAGATGGAAGAAGAGAAGGAAATAATCGAAGTCACACATATTAAGACTTTTTATTTTTATTAGCAATTTTGATAACATTTAACAAGTAGGCCTACAAGGGAAATATAAAGAAGACGTCAGATTGTGGCGGATGGCACGTGACTTGACACATTGGTCCATAGTGTGAGTGTGTGTGTGTTTATGATGTAAATACAGAGCATTGTAACAGGGCCATAAAAATGATGGAGGACGACGAAACCGGAACACACGAGTTCCAAGATGCGGTTGGTGTATTGGATATCTGGAATGGCTATTAAGGCCAAAAAAGCATATCGTATTTACTTCATGTGTACAATATATTATGTGGGACTGGCTAACTCGTCCATTAACAGAGTGTTCGACGGTCCACATCAGGCGGAAGTCGCACTGCAAAATGGCATCAGCCGAATTTTTTATTTTTTTTTGTCCATCTGGTCTTTTGTTTCGTTTATCGCAGTTTTTTTCCTTTTTCCATTAAATGTTTTATATTTCAGGGCAATGACCGCTTTAATGCAAACAGGCACAAGTTCCATCGCACCCGTTTGATAATAACTGGTTTTTTAGTCGTTGCATGCATGGAAGTGGATGGTTGAATGTGTCGATGATAAATTTTTAGAGTACGTTGATTATTTAACACGCTTAAATATCTGGGTTATTTATATTTATTCTTGTCCGTATAAAGAAGTTAAAAAATTGCCCCGTAAATATTGTTCAATAAATGGTATGACAACTAGAAATTGAGTAGAAACAAAACTTTTTGGATCTTTCAGCCAATTGTTTCCGAAAAGATATCTTGCAAGATCCTGCAATTTATTGCCATTCATCGTTACAAATTTGCATTGAGCTATATCATACAGACATTTATGGAATATTTTATGAAATTTTACAGACACACACACTCAGAAGCGGGCTTAAGTATTTTGCGGCCCGGTGCAAAAACAGGCTTTGTGGCACTCTATAACGGGGGTTTCCCCCCATCCTCCAGTAACCATGAATACCCTGGTGCACGCCATGTTTACATTGGCACCCGAGAATGAATATCAAACTACTATTTCATGATCATAAAAAAAACCATTCGACAATAAATTTGGACGATAGTGTCCGCTGCCCACAGACAAAAATTGCAAGCGTGCCCCAAGGCACTTAAAAGTTGGGGAGGAGCTGTCGGGGGCTAGAGAAGCGATTACCTACTCAGGGCCGACACTCAGACCTCTTTCAGCCGGTCAAGCATGCATTATGCCTTCCTCGTGTAATTTTGAATAATTTTATAAGAATTTAGCGCCACCCCTCTGGTCCAGCGTCAGGGGCACTAGATCCCCCTGCATCCTTATCTTGGCTGAGGGTTGGGGGAGGGCGGATGCTGTTAAAACCCTAGGATAGACTGAATAGATTTCAATGCCTGAATTTTGGAGGTCTTGGACAAAATTTAAAGCTATTTGCTTTGTTAAGAGAGTTAAATTCAAAATGTAATCAAAGTAGTTTTATCCCATTTTGCGGCCCCTAGAATTGAGCGGCCGATGCGACCGTGCCTACCCAAGTCCGGCCCTGCACACAATCAACAGCAATAATAAGTCTAGCAGCTATGCAAGATGTTCCACGGAGGAATATGAACGAGGTGCATGTCTGTTTTAGTAGTAGTAGTGGTAGCAATGCAAGATGGCATACATTTATGCTAGTACGTTGGGAACTATGCAAATACAAATACAACGCCACAACAGGCAAATTGCCCAACGAGGTGGCGGACTTAAGAACATCATGGATCCCCGAGCCATTTTTTGGAGGCCCTACCTACTACTGCTACACCACACATGCACCCCCTCCCCCCGCGGAACCCCCCAACGAATCGGTACATGCGGGAATGTGCATGTACGTGTAGTGAAACCCGACGTGAAGTTTTTTTTTGTTTCTCTGTAATGCTTTTTATGTGTAGTGCTGCCATCTGCCACCAGTTTTTCTAACTATGAGTGAAGTGTTATGATTGAATGATTTATCGTTGTAGGACTGTTGCTCCCTGTGGCGAGACTTTTTAACGGGGAGATCGGCTCGCATTTGCGCCTTGAAGTTGGGAACCACAGAAAACCAACTTCAGACGACCTCGGCCAACCAACTCAGCCGAACTTTATGCAGGCCTTATTAAATATATGCTGGCTATATATTTAATAAGTAGGTCGGTCACTCTAATACAAAACTCTGACGTTTCAGTGAGTGACGCTAGCATCGCAATCGTCTATTTGGTGATAGATGGTGGTGATCATCTACTACGAATCAATCATTAACTTGCTCTGATTACGAACCATCGACAGGAATCATCTGCACTGTCAGAAGGGAGATTGAAATTCATATCGCGGACATACAAATATCATACGAAGCAATTCTGGATAAAGGGATCATCAGAGCAAAAATACATTCAATGAACAATAACATACTGTGCTACTACTCAACCGTTTATGAACCTTGTAAATATTGTTCTGGCGAATTTTTGACAAATTGGGACATACAGGAATTTTATGTGTGAGTGTGTGTGGTGTGTATACGTGGCCCTATCGTATTTGTGTGGTCAAAGTTATGCGCGTTTCGTGTTATATTGTTGCTGCCATCTCTCTGCCATATTGAAAAGAGAAAATGTCTGAATTTTCATGTTTTGTAATTATCGTGTTGAATGCTGTCTATGGAGAAACTTTTTTCAAATGGGAGACATATTGTACTACAAAGTTTTAAGTTAGAGGAAAACAACTAACACACAAACGCGCATTACCAGGTTTCATAAACAAATACGTGTTGCAAATCGCCCTATCGAGATCAAGATAGTTGTAAATTGTCTCAGTTGAAATAGATCGGAGTTGTGAGCAGAGCCGTCTTAAAACGCACAGGCTCAAAAGGTCAAGACCCGAACCCCTCGAGTGTAAAGAGAGCCTCGTGATGATGAGATTAGATGCAATGATTTCTAGAGTGAGTATCCGAGTTTGTTGGCAGGTACTTCTAGCTAGATGGAGCCCCAGAACACCACTTCACTCGGAGAGGGAACCATGGTGCTGCCAGCCCTTGTCGTGAGCGAGACGCATTCTCACCAGTAGTTTTCGTCAAAGTATGTATACAGGAAAATTATAGGTCATTCTTTAAACTACATTAAAAAAACAAAAAGTCTGATAGACCGACAGAGGCCTAATTATCACGCACAACCTTATTACTCCGATGGCCTACATATTCATACGAATGAAAATGGCGTTTGTATTCAGCGAATTCCTACGATGCCATCTTCTTCTTGTTCCCTAAAACATCTGTTCTCACCTCGTGATAAACATCCCGTTTATTAAAAATGCTCATCCTTATTACTGTTTATCTTGGCTGTTCAATCAAAACGCGAAACACGAGACGAAAACGACACTCCCAAAGCAGTCACTCACTCAGTGTTGTCTCTTGACCACGTCCATCAACGGGTCGAGAAAACGTTTTTCCACGTGATGGCTTCTTGTTGATTCATCGGAGATTCCTTTCTTAGCTGAATAGGGGCCGTTCAAGTATTACGTAAGCAAATTTTTAGTCATTTTTGATCCCCCCCCCTTCAGCAAAAGTCAGCAAAACTCCTACCCCCTCCCCCCCCCCTTGTCAGCAAAATTTCGTCAGCACTGCTCCTACCTCCTAACGCATGTTGGTGGGATCAGAAACGTACGCGGGAGGGGGAGGGGCATAGGGGGGCTCGTGCGCTTCCCTCCCCAGACGAAAAAAAAAATTTTTTTTAATGCAAATTTTTTTTAATTAAAATTTCGAAAGAAAATACCTTTATATGCCATTATAATCGATTTCTGTTAATTTCAGTGCTATTTGAAGGGTAAGAGCTCAAAAATTATCTTTAAGAAATTCATTGCGACACCCTTTAAGCCATATGTAAACCCTTGACCCACAGGCCAAGTGTGACCCTGAAGGTTATCTGATGTGGCTTGCCCCCCCCCACACCTAATTTTGTAAAAATGAACTAAGCGACACATTTACAAATCCCTTGAATGACCCATGGCACAATTGCAGAGCATTTAAGTGGCCCGTGGCACATTTTCAGATCACTGAAGTAGGCCTCAAAGATCAGTTTCACAATCAAAGATCACTTAAGTAACCCGCGACACAGTTCCAGAACACTTAAACGATCCGTGGCACATTTAGATATCCTTTGAGTGACTTGTGGTACAGTTTTAGAGCACTTAAGCGGCCCCCAGTGCGGTT
Organism: Pholcus phalangioides; assembly: GCF_987345545.1. Lineage (NCBI taxonomy): Eukaryota > Metazoa > Arthropoda > Arachnida > Araneae > Pholcidae > Pholcus > Pholcus phalangioides. The sequence continues at coordinate 22,194,760 of NW_028301615.1, read as the reverse complement.
CTACAGCCCTCAAGTTACCCGCGGAACATTTCCAGATCACTTAATTGATTTGTGGCATAATTACGGATCACTTGAGTGATGCGCGGCACAATTCCAGAGCACTTAAGCGGCCCAAACAGATTTCCAGAGTACTTAAGCGGCCCAAACAGATTTCCAGAGCACTTGAAGGATCCGTGAAACATTTAGAGATCACTATAGTGGCTCTGTATGGGACTTATCAATAGGGAGAATGTTAGTTCAGATGCCAAATAACTATCGAAAGGTTTTTTCCGATTTTGGCGCACCGAATAAGATGCCATTAAGAATATTTCATATTTCCATGAGGCGGTTGATGACGTAAGCATCATCCAACCCCCCTCCCTTGTCACCAAAAGTCAGCAAATCGGAAACCACCCCCCCCCCCCCATCGATGCTGACGTAATACTTGAAGGACCCCCATAGCCAAATAACAATATTAATAATAAAAGGAAAAACATATAAAAATTGTAATTTTACGATAGTTTGATGGAGATTCGGGGAAAAAGTCTGAATATATGTGCATTACATTAATCATCTCATCGTGACCATACGTACTCTATAAAAATCGTATGAGTACGATAATTTATTTATTTATACAGTATTAGTCTTCTAGCGTCTTCTATCGTATTTTGACAATCGATAGTTTGCATTTTTTCAGTGACTTCACAAGGCGGCTACACACGTAACTACTTCACCACACACCAACTCCGGCCACATCACTATGCAATTTACGAGTTGGGTTGGAAATAAAGGAGTTATTTATCTGCTGTCGTCCCAAGCTTGTTAGGGAAAATATCTTATCTATATTCTTCTCTCGGTTCGTACCTGGGACTTGACGGCAACTCTTACGGTGGTAGAGACGAGCATCTTGCCACCGAGCTACATACGTAACTGCAAGCTTGACAAGCATGCATGTTCAATCTTTTGTACAAGCATGCTTGAGCGTCTGTAGGAGAGTTTTGCGCAAGCATTTCGATTATACAAGCGGCTTGAAGATTAAATGAATTTCTTGTACGCATGATTGTACGAGCCACGCTTGCGCAAGCGAAACTGAAGGTGTGTACAATGCAGATAACTTGTACAAGCCTGTACCAGGCTTCACGCTTCAATGAGCTCTGCTTGGCGTTGGTATTTAAAAAAAAATATAAACTGGTTGTTTGGCAAGCGTATTTGTATCGTGTGGTGTCGAAAGAGACATTGTCCATGCTTGTACAAAAACACTGAATATACATGCTTGTCATGTTTGCAGTTGTGTGTATAGCCACCTTCATGCAAGATTATTTATGCTTTCCTTTATCTGTTACCTTTACCTTTTACCTTACTTTTACGCAATCCATCAAAAGCCAGCATATCCAAAGCCAGCAAAATCATCACTGATATTCCGCATCCTCTGCCAATCTTGGTTTTTTTTTTTTTTTTTGTGAAATGCTTTTGTAGTGATTAACGATGATAAAATCTATTCAATTTATTTATTAAACTAAAACAAATCACAAAAATCACTACATACGCATGGAACGGACATACACATACGCGACAACATGTGACACCTCAATCAAAACACCGAGTGTCATCTCCAGACGGCTTTGACTTCTCTTCCAACCACAAGGAAAAATATATATCATATCCGGACGGCTTTAACCGATTCCCCACAGGTAGTCCCCCACCAGCGATAGCGAGAGAACTACCTGCAAGGCAACCTGAATCTGACCCGTCTACCTGAGCGGGTGGTCATGAAAGTTTGGTCCTCGTCACTGGAAGTCTGTTGATCTTTTGAAGTTATTGTTGCTTGCTGATGCTTTGAACTTGTGGTTGCTTGCTGTGAAGTTGTTGTTGCTTGCCGTGAAGTTGTTGCTTGCCGTGAAGTTGTTGCTTGCCGTGAAGTTGTTGCTTGCTGTGAAGTTGTTGTTGCTTGCTGATCGTTGGAAGGCTTGTGGGCATTGAAAGGCAGGTCATCACCGCAGATGTAAGCCGGTTTGACTCTGTCTATGCTTACAGATACTGGTCGACCTTTTATTAGTATTTGGAACACCTTTTCTGATCTTGACAGTACTTGGTAAGGTCCCTCGTACGGAGGTTCTAGGCCTTTCTTCACTCTGTCCGTGCGGAGGAAAACATATGAGCAAGACAGCAGGTCCTTGCTGACAAAAACAGAATGTTTTCCGTGGCGAACAGTCTGTCTTGGGCTTAAATTTTCCATGGTGGTCTTCAACTGATCAACGAAGCTTGATGGATCTGGGTGATGACGACTAGGTACGAAAAACTCTCCTGGCAGCCGAATAGGTGCACCATACACCATTTCCGCAGTTGTAGCTTGCAAGTCCTCCTTCCAGGCGGCTCGAAAACCCAACAGAATCGTAGGAAGTACTGTTACCCAGCGGTTAGTTGCGTGAGCCTTGATAGCAGACTTAAGGTCTCGATGGAAGCGTTCTACTTGACCATTTGCTTGTGGATGGTATGATGTGGTCCTCTGGCGATTGGTTCCCAAGAACTTGGTTAGAGCCTTGAACAAAAAGGACTCAAACTGGACACCTTGATCTGAGGTGATTCTGTTAGGTGAACCGAACCGAGCAACCCATCCAGAATAGAAAACCTTGGCCACGGTGTCAGCAGAGCTATCCGGCATAGGGAAGGCTTCAGGCCATTTAGAGAAGCGATCCACACAGGTGAGGCAATATGTGTAGCCTTCTGATGGAGGCAAAGGGCCTACAATATCAATGTGGACATGTTCAAACCTGGCATCAGGTGGTGAAAATTCCCCATGTGGGCTCTTCGTATGCCGACTCACTTTAGACTTCTGACAGTTAATGCATGTACGTGACCAAGTGGTCACGTCAGCCTTCAGTGCGGGCCACACGAAACGCTCTTGAACTAGTTTCACAGAGGCCTTCACTCCAGGATGTGACAGTCCATGCAAGGCAGTGAAGATGTCCCTACGCATCGAGGATGGAACCAGTGGTCGAATGCGTCCTGTAGAGACGTCACAGTACAGCTGAAGCTTCGATTCATCAACCGGAAGAGAGTGGATTTTCAAGGAAGTAGATAAAGGATTGGTGAGTAGTTGCTGAATAGCCTCATCTTTGAGTTGTTCCTCTGCCATTCGTTTGAAGTCGGTGGGAGATGGTGTGTCTATGGAAGATATGGATATCCGAGACAATGCATCTGCCACAACATTTTCTGCACCCTTGATGTGTCGGATGTCTGTGGTAAACTGGCCAATGAAATCCAAGTGTCGAAGCTGACGAGGTGAGCATTTGTCAGTAGTCTGTCTGAAGGCATATGTGAGAGGCTTCTGATCCGTGTACAGGACGAATGAATGGCCTTCAACCATGTGCCTGAAATATTTGATAGCAGAGTAAGCTGCCAACAACTCTCGATCATAGGCACTGTAATTCTTTTGTGCAGGAGATAACTTCTTGGAGTAGAACCCAAGTGGCTGCCAAGATCCTGACACACGTTGTTGCAAAGTTGCGCCCATGGCAATATCGGAAGCATCTACCACAATAGCCAAAGATGCTGCTGCCACTGGAAATGCCAAAGCTGTTGCATCTGCCAGATCCCGCTTAGACTTCAGGAATGCTTCATCGGCTTCTTTGGTCCAAACGATCTTCCTCTTATCGTTTCGCTTGGAACCCGCTAGAAATTTATACAGGAGCGCCTGCGTCTCTGCTGCTTTTGGAACGAAGCGACGATAAAAATTGAGGAGGGCCAAAAATCGTCGGAGCTCTTTGACTGTGTCTGGCTTTGGGTATTGAGCGATGACCGACACTTTCTCAGGAAGAGGTGCAACGCCAGTTGCAGAGATCAAATGACCCAAAAATCGAACTGATGGTTGCCCCAGAACACATTTAGCAGCATTGAGGCGAACTCCGAATTCGGCAAAACGTTTGAATACTTGTCGCAAATGTTCCGTGTGCTCTTCAGCGTTTGTAGATGCCACGAGAACATCGTCGAAATACGGTACACAAAAGGTGAAACCCTGCAACACCATATGTATGAACCTCTGGAATGTTGCAGCTGCATTCGATAGTCCGAAAGGCATGAAGAGAAATTCGAACAGCCCGAATGGTGTTGTTACGGCTGTTTTCGGAATATCCTCTTGTCTCACAGGGATTTGATGAAAAGCTTTTGCGAGATCTAGGGTGGAGAATATTTGTTTCCCCTCTAGCACCTGGAGACAGTCCTGGATGTGCGGAACGGGATATCTGTCAGGGATAGTTGCAGCATTTAGTCTCCTGTAGTCGCCGCATGGTCTCCAATCGCCGTTGCACTTGGGTACCATGTGCAGTGGGCTTGCCCAGCAACTTTGAGATGGTCGGCAAACTCCTTGGGCAACTAGATGATCGAATTCCCACTTGGCTGCACGCAGCTTGTCCGGTGGTAGCCTGCGAGGTTTTGATGCAACTGGCGGGCCTTTGGTCTCAATGCAGTGTTGGACGTCATGCTTAACAGCATTAAACGTTGCTACAGTCTCTGTCAGTCCAGGGAACTCGGTGAGAATTCGATGAAATTCACTATTGTCCCGGATGCATTTCACTGCTGGGGATGGTACGTCCGCACCAGCAATCTTGCAATGTGAACGAAGCTGAGTGAGTGGATCGATTAATTGACCGCGCCGAACATCTATAAGCAGTCCAAAATGCCGCAGAAAGTCAGATCCGATGATTGGACGTGAAACGGCAGCAACGATGAATGACCAATGAAATGCACGACGAAGTCCTAAGTCTAGTTTTAACAGTCGTTGACCGAAGGTGTGTATGGCAGTTCCGTTTGCAGCAAACAACTGAAGCTTGTCTGGCTGACGTCGGGAATCTTCTTTGCGTAGTGGAAGTACAGATACATCAGCGCCAGTGTCTATGAGGAACTGCACGGAAGATGACTGGTCAGACAGATATAGCCGGAAGCAGTCGAGTTTGCCGTCACTCTGAGTATCGAGTGACGGCCCAACTAGTTTCCCTGCTGGTTGAAACTGCAAGGCTGGACACATTTGGTTGCTTTTTCTTTGAAACGCCAGTGGTACCAGCAGTGCTGGTAATTTCTGTCACGACTGCTGGAACGCTGACGAGATCCTCGGCGATTTCTTGATTGGGATCGAGCACGCGTTTCGAGACGCTGCAAACGGGAAGAAATGTCCATTAGAATGGTCTGCATTTGCGAAGCTTCAGCTGAAACCGCATGAATTGCAGTGGAGCTTTCCGCGGCGGCAAGTATGGCATCAGCCATTTCTGCCAATTTATCCAGGCTATCATTGGATATCGCTAGTATTTGCTGAACATTTGTAGGCAGCCGCTGGAGGAAAAGAGACTTCAAAATATCATCACTCACCCGTTGCCCAGCTTTACTTCACATTTCCAGGAGAAGGCGTGATGGTTTCCGATCACCCAGTTGCAATCCAGAAATTAGGTCGCGCAACCGCTGTTCCTCCGAGTCCGCATACTGCGTGCACAAACGGTGTTTTAGCGTAGCGTAAGATGTTGCGGTGGGTGGGCTGGTGATAATGTCCCCGACAACAGACAGCTCCTCTGGTTGCAAGGCAGATACGATGTGATGATACTTGGTCACCTCGGCTGTCACTCCTGCCAGAAGAAACTGACTTTCCATCTGCCTAAACCAGATCTCCGGATTTGCTCGCCAAAACGGTGGAGCTTTTACGGAAACATGGGCGATCTCTGCCGAACCAGTTGCGTTTTCATCTGCCATTTTGTTTTGCTTAAATCCTTTGGTTGCCTGTCCTCTTCACAATATAGGTCACCAGTTGTAGTGATTAACGATGATAAAATCTATTCAATTTATTTATTAAACTAAAACAAATCACAAAAATCACTACATACGCATGGAACGGACATACACATACGCGACAACATGTGACACCTCAATCAAAACACCGAGTGTCATCTCCAGACGGCTTTGACTTCTCTTCCAACCACAAGGAAAAATATATATCATATCCGGACGGCTTTAACCGATTCCCCACACTTTCCTCATTTCGGTGGAGATCCCATCAGTAGTATACACATTCATCAAGACCATCTGGGTCTATTCTTTTCCTCAGTTACTGAGTACTACATGGCCCCATGTAGTTCCAAGTACAGTATTAAACAACATTAGGACCTCAGGCTAAACAACATATTATTTTCAATATATATAAAAGAGAAAATCCCATGCTAGATACTATTTTGAAAATTTATGAGAAAAAATCTCTAGCCGCGTATCTGTTGCCTGGATTTTCTATATTTTCCTATGAATTCTTTTTCTCATCCCCTCAAAACTTGGAAAACTTACCATTAAAATTGTGTGCAACGGGACGTGAAGATTTATCGACGGGAAAAGATTATTTTTTCATTCTTATTTTTTTTTCCTCCTCCAAGAAGATATATTTTAAACTTCAAGAATAAATTAGAAAAATCTGGAACAGGGAAGAGGGGTGTTTAACCTTGTTAAGGTTTTGCGCAAGCACTTCTAGAAGCCTCACCATCTCTTATCCAATTTTTTTTTTCTATTTCCCCTTTGCTAGAGATAGATCTACTGTACGAATCCAGATATAGAACACCAACGAGGAGTTTTCGTTAACCTTTCGAAAAAAAGAAGGTTCTTATCCAGTTTTAGACGGTTAAACGAACAAATTTAAAATTTCTACGAAATATGGAACAAGATTCGATGCTTTCGAAAATTTTTTAGAACTGAAATAGGTTTAGAAATCGTGATTTTTTGGTTCAAAACATTACATCCTAAAGGGATTCTAAAAGGTAACGTTCAAAATCACGATGCTGGACGTATCTGATATTATTTTGGTTCATAGAATACAACTACTAAACCACACATGTACCACGTCCATATTCCTCTGCGGAACTTCTAATGAATTGGTGCATGTTGGAATGTGCGTGTCGGTGTTGTGAACCTAACGGGAAGCTTGTTTCTGTGTAATGCTTGTTATAGTGCTGCATTCTACCACATATTTTTCGAACTATGAGTTAAGTGTAATGTTTGAAGATTTTACCGTTGTAGGCCTAATGCTCTCTGCGGCGGTTCATACGATACAGCAGGGTATATTAAAATACAATTTCTACTCTGGATGTTTGTGTTTGTATATATATATACCCGCTTCTGTAACTTACAAAAAGGTTTCTTTTCACGCATCATCCGTAAGTCGAAATCTCGTCAAGGGAAAAGTTGCTGATTTCAGATCAAACGGGGGCAGTTCCATTCAAATCGGAACACACTGTACTTAGGCAATCTAAAAAAAAAGTGTGAAGGGTATATACGACTTTTTTTTTTTTTTTTTGTCAGGCAGTGTACATTGTATGTATGCCCCCTCCCCCTTAAAGCCGGTGTTCTAAATTCAGCTGAAATGAAAGCCACAGCAAGAAATCATTTCAATAGATAAAAAGGGGCTTTTTATTGGATGTGGTTGCCACAGAAAACAAACGAAAGTAAAACCACATTGGAGGCCCCGCAAGATTATTCTTTACCCATATTGCTGATTTTGCAAATAACATACAAATATATGCTGAAAATCAATACATAATTTTTATTTTTGTTTTAGCAAATATTTAAATAAAAGAGAATTTTTTAAGAAAAAGTGTAGATTGAATATGTAAATAGTTTTTTTTATGATCAGTTGTGACATAATGAATAGTGAAAGTATAGTGTAAGAAGTTCAGAGTTTTTTGTCAAACTAGTATAATTTATTTATAGAAGTAAGATATTATTTTCCGTTTCTTGTGAAATTAGTACCAGTGATTATAATTTAATTTTTATTGCTGGCATAGAAATAATAAATGCGCAGGAAATCAAATGTTTGATATTAGTAAACTCCGATGGTTGTCTGCACACAAGGGGAAAAAATTCATTATTAGCATATTAGCAAGTATTGAATAAAATTCTCTTTGAGAAGAGAATGGGGGCGGGGGGAAGGAAAGACGAATATAATTTTTTTTACGATGGATGGAAACACTGGATTAATGGAATTATAAAAATCGCGGAATAAACACAAAGTTATTTTCACGACTAAACAAGGGAGGCAAGATGGACAGATGGGAAACAATAAAGGCATGATGGTGGCACTAGAGGCAAGGATAGCATACAAGCAGTTCTGGACATTGTCCGATGTCATCCCTAAGAGCACAAAAAAAAAAAAAATACGCAAAAAATTTCCCGTTAAGAGGAGTCTAAATATAAATATAAAATATTTATAATTTTTTTTTCTTCTAAAAATTTTCTCCTACATGCTCTTTTAATAATAAAAATAGCATGGGTCAAATGAGTCAATGCCTACTTGTTAAGATCTTTCTGATCCCAATGATGAAACTAATGTGCCCGACGTACTGATAAAACCGTTGACGGTGACCCAGATTGCAGCTGGCATTGTAATTGTTAAATTTCTAATTGTTATACGTTTAAATTTCACATGATGCCTACATCTACTTACATAAAGACCTGGCGTTCCCAGAGACCTTATAAGTAGTTACTCTTGCTTTTTAGATTTATATTTTGATACAGTGAATGTGATCCGCGTCTGATATAGGTTATATCTAGGTTGACAGGTATTTTTTTGCGGTGCATTTGAGTTTGTGCATACCATTCATAGCATAGGATCTGGATCAAACGAAGTGATTGAACAGTGTGCATGAAAAGTATTCAGAAAGAAAGTAGGCACTAAAAAAATCCTTAAAAGAGATTTTAAAGTCCACTGTCAGTTAAATCGGTGAATTCTATCCAAATTACAACATTTGGATAGAAATGTTGATTTCTATCAACATTTTAACTTACGCATGTTGTGACTTACAGATGATGCTCGGAAGGAAGCTATTCGTAAGTCGGGGACTGGCTGTATAAGTCAACGTACGTATACGGATTCGTATGGAGAGCACACAAATAATTCGACAACAAACTTAGACTAAAAGACCGGAGAAGTACCTTAATTACCCCATAAGAAAAACCACTAAAAATCCGTTTATTTGGATTTTCTGTTTCAGAGATGGAAACGAATACGTAATTTATCATTTAACGAGCTCTTGATGCGATGCCAGCGGGAAACTTTCAAAGTCGCGTACTCATTAAAATAGAAAAGAGAGATAGAAGTTAAAGAAGAAGGGGTATATGGCATTGGAGCATCGTATGCACCGATTTCTCATTTTTATCTGCCGACGTTTTAAAAAGACGTCCCCCCACCCCCTTTAGTCGTATGAAATGTACATAGAAGTGTGTATGAAATGCTCTCGTAGCAGCAATTTGTCATTTACCCGGTTGTGTATTTTCGAAAAGTTTTTACGAGGGCAACTGTGTACATGACCGTTTCTTCTTTGAGAAAAGCGAACGATGACACTCGCGTGTCAAAAGTTTTCAAGGCTCACCTTCACTTATCTTGATGAAGATCACGGGGAACAGACAATATGTCACCCTCTTGTTTAAATTAATGGATATCATCTCATTTCCCTCCAACCCCCAAAACAGTTTTGCCGAACATTAATTGGCAACAAGGGCATGGTCATGAGCTCATGACGCTCTCGGCAGAAATAGTTATGAGCTTTTTTCCAGAAAAAAAAAAAATCGTAAAACAGAATTAAAATTTATCAATTATGTCATATGACATTGAAAGGATGAAACTTCCATAACTGGAGCGCCTAAAACAATAGAGTAAGAATTAAGGTACTATTCTGTGTCCATACCTAAAACCCTCTCAACATTTGGGCCCAGCGGGGTCCGGCTCGGGGTGGGGTCTCATGTAATGAGATCTGGTTCCAATTTTCGAGATTAAGTGTGTAAATTGTGGTAGTCAGGTATTCCTAGCCAGGTAACAGAGACACAAAAGTCACCGTGGGGTGTGTGTGTGTGCTATGATCCTCTTAACCTTTTTAACGGTTGTTCCAAATCCCAATTTGGTTTTATTCATTAGAAAAAAATATTTTTCTTATATCACAGCACTTGATTTTTTTTCCCGAACATGTGAGATTCCATACTTAATTTACAAAACCAACGTTTCATTCATTTCCGCATTTATGCCATGGATTTAAATTTTTTTTAATCATCTATTTTCAAGGAAGAAAAAATGTAATTTTTTGTTTTCAATTTTTTAATGTTGTTCCTATGGACAGCAACACACAGGAAAATTTTTCTTCGTGGATTTTATGGTTGATATGTCTGAACTAAAAGATCAGAAGGTGGGGGGGGGGATAACATGAATGAATGAACGCCAGAACTTTGCCACTGGACTTATCCCGTTGTCGCGATCTCTTCCAGCCTAGCTTCGTGTAAGGGTCTGGAATACTTTATTTTGTGTCAAAAAAGAAAAAAAAAACATACAAAATTGTTAGGGGGGGGGGGGCGGGGCGGATAACAGTAAAATATAACGAAAATCAATTCAAATCTTATTTCGGCCGGTAAAATCCCATCACCGCACCCTCTTGTATAGTCCTTGGTCAAACAATATTGTATAAATAAATAAAAAATTAAGATGGCCCTATCTCTCTCTCTTACGTTATGCACCGACAGAAAATAGTTAATACGACACATTCAGGTGTGTTCTCTTGCAGAGTTGTCGGCCTTATTAGTATTCCGACTATCAATATTTTGCCTATGTTTTCAGGTTGTTTTCAAATGCACCCAGATGAGATTTTCTCAAAAATTTGGTCTATATCAGGGATTCCCAAGTTGTAATATGTGCGACGAACTATTGAGGTGTAAGCAGAAAAGTTTTCATTAATACATAAAGTACATAATAAAAGGTAAACAGGTTGATTTTTCATGCATGGGAACATCAGGACCCTCGAATAACAAGATTCCTCTCAAATTATTAAAGAATTCCATTCATCAAAAATTTTCAATACTTTTTTTGTTGTGAATTTTATAGTTGAATATTTGACACCAGACCATTTTATAAGAAATTTTTACTGGTTGAATAATATGAGAACTGAAAGTGCCCTTAAAATGTTTGGGTGCAGGTCCCCTGAATTCGTTAAAATTCTTTGGGACGTTCCTGTGAGGGCCGTCCCAATAAATCAATAAACACGTAATTGAATGATTAGGAACCACTGAGATCTGATTTACATCAATGGTAGGCATTCTCAGTAGAAACGAAGGGAGGCCTCAGATCCAGTCCTTGAGCAATCGAAGAGTTCACTTCGTCGCTACTAAAAATGTGTTCCGTAGATGTAGACCAGAGACCAGAGTAATAGTCCAGATAAAGTACTATATACCATTTTTTTTCCAACTTGTAATCCACGGACACCCGGAGGTCCGAGAAATAATTTTCATTTACGACTTTTACGACCATTATATAAGTGACACATTTAGTGCTGTGAAAAATTGCAATTCATTACTTCAATTTTTTATAATATGTAAATTACGAAGCAACTTATTATATTAAAAATACATTTTGGATTTTATGGAAGGAAAGGGGTGGCTCGAAATGGAATTCGTTACGGGGGTTCGCGGAGCACTGGCATTCACTACGGGGGGGGGGGGGGGGTTCACGACATCAAAAAAAGGTTGAGAGAGAGAGAGAGAAAAATGCTGTTATACATCATCCTATTTGGTTTCTCAGGAATGGGGCGATGAGAAAATTTTTCTTCCGTGAATGACGGGTTCGGTAAAAGAGAAAAATTTAGGAAATCATTATGCAGACCAGTAGTTCTGTAGTTCTCAACCGGATCATATGGCCTCTGGGATATTTGGGGGAGGGGGTGGCATGGGTGATTAAGGGAGCCACAGTCATATTAAATAGATGTGAAACATTCAAAAGTGCCTCCACGTTTAGGCTCTAGTGGATTAGGTATCCCAGGAAGCCAGGATCCCTTAAGAGCCCCCAAAAGCGGGAAGCTGACGGTTATCTTGCCCGCAGTCAGAACATACTTTTTTTCCCATGAAAAATTAGGACACTAAATTTTCTCAGGAAATAAATTGAATAAGTAGAAAGGGTCTTTCTCTCCTAGGAGGTCCTGGTAAGTATGAGGAGCCACAAGAAAAAAGTGCGGTTTAACGGAGTTCATGGACGAATTTAAAAAAAGGTTAGAAAAAAACACTGATGCGGATGAAAAAATTTCCTTTAGACCACGACTTCTATAGTCCGGAAGCTTTTACTGATGATACCTTCCGTGAATGCCTAAAAATTCCTTCGAAATAGATTCAGTTTCTCATATACAATATTTAGGACCGAGTGATTTCCACCAAACTTTTTTAGAAGCTCTCGGGTACCTCAAAAATGAAACATTGAAAATCCGAACAACTCTCCATGAAATTGATATACATCCACCTTTCACTTCTCCAAGGAGGGGGAAAAAAATCCTGAAAAGAAGCCGGAATGCCTTAAAAGCAAATATGTAGGCTACACCGGCGAACCTAACACAAAAAAAAACTTTAAAACAAAAATAAAAACAGTTTCCTGAGAAGGAACTGTATAAGAATGACAGTCTCTTGGAGCACAAGCAATATCCTTTTGTACCGCCTTTTCTAATAATCCGAAACATCTTAAGAAAATAAAGAAAAATACGCATAAAATAAGAAAGAGTATAAAAAAAATTACCTTCAAGGCAATGTGCGTATAAGACATATCACATGACTTATATGCGTGTAACCAAGTCCGTCCCAAAAGCCTCTTCCATCAATATCGCCTTTTCTTTGAAAAATTTCTTTTCATGTTTATAGAGACACCGGATAATAAAAATAAATAAATAAATAAGTATAATATACAATATTTTATGCCGAAATATTTCCATTGGGCAGTCACCATTTATTTTACTCTGAGATTTTTTTTAATATGAAATCCCTTAATGCTTATTTTTAAGAAAAAAATGTATGTACTGTATATTTCTCATTGCTCTTTGACATCAAAAGAATTTACTTCTGGCCAATATATTCAAAATTAGGTTTGTTTTTTTTTTTCTTTTCTCGTTCCGTTTAATATTCTACGATTTAAGTCATTAGATGTATAATATGAGTTGGGGAATATGTTTAGGGAGAGGGAATGGGAAACACTCCTTGAGGCAATATTGTTATTGTCTTTCTCTCACTGGAATATGTTGGAGATCCTCTTTCTTTCTCTGGAGTGTTATTTGACATATTTGCATTTATTGCAAGTCTTTTCTTCCCACATTGCCTTTTTTTTTTTTGGAAATTTCAAATGAAAAGGAAGGAAAAGGCCGGAAAAAACGGGAATGTCTTTTATTGGAGAAATAAATTTAAATCTTGACTGGAGTATACATATAAAATTTTTGTTTCTCTTTTTTTGGGATGAAAGTAGAGGAATGTTATGTAAATAAATGAAATGAGAAGAACAACGTACTATTTATATAAAAACTAGAATGGTGGTTGTGTTATAGATGAGATAATGTTGGGGTAAATCGAGAAGCTATCCATACTTAGAATAAAACAACCATAAGTATTCTTTATGCGCATTGTATAATATTTTATCATTATATATTGATTATAATTTTTGTTAATTGCATTTTTAATTGGGTTGCTGTATTTTTGAAATATATGACATCCATATTTTTATGGGCATCTTTTTTTTCAGCCACCTCGTTGGGCATTTTACCTGTTGTGGCGTTGTATTTGTATAAGTACAATGTAATGATACGCGATGATATGATGCCAGCAATGAATTCCAACTTATAATCGTTATTTTAAGAACATTTTAATTGCTAAAATATTTACTACGAATATCATAGGGTATTTATGAGGGGTAAACTGCTTAGTGCACTTTTATACTCATACATCAGAAGCAGATGAGAAAACAAATTCATTCCATAAACTCATTTCTTTTCCTCTTTACGATTCAGTGCTGAACGGCGAACAACAGCAAAACTATTACGAAAACCAAATGCCCACATCCTGCTAATTTTACCATATTTTTTTTAGCTCAATGCCAGTCAGTGGTGGTGTAATTTTGTTAGTGGTGTTAGAGCATGTCGTAGAATGAGGACGAGATCCGTAGAATTATTCAAAAATCGGAATCCCCCACAGAAAATCCAAGCTGACAACTTCTGTTTTTTTTTTCCCGAAATATCCATATTTCTCTTACAGCACTAAATCTATTTTGGTCTCAAATTTCAGACGTGTGTATTCAGGCATCCTAAAGATACAACAAAAATAAATTATTACCTCTCTAAAACTTACGTAAAATATACAGGCATCCCTCAATTTACGCGAGTTCGCTATAACGCGATTTTGAAAAGTTAATTTCAGAAATCGCTATCTGTGAAATTCGGCCTGGAGTTTGATGTTAATTTGAAAATGGGCTTGCAAATTAGAGGTATGACATAATTGAAATGACAAAATCCGTTAGATTGGTTGACGTAGATGAGACAAATATGGAAGAAGCGCTCAAATCCATCTCACTGGATCTCACTAATGAGCATCTTTTGGTAGCACATCGACAATGCAATCAGAACTTTAATCGACAAAATCGATCCTAGTGAATCTAGAACTGTCAGCTGAATCTCGAATGCTTTCGTTAATAAAGTTATCAGATGTCATCCTACCAGGCTCTGCAGGAAAGGAAAACATCCACACTCACACTAGCATCAAAATGAAGTATGGAAGACCGAGAAGTTAAAAGTATTATTTAAATTTATTCAATGGCCTAAATTGACGAAATTTATTTATAAGTTTTAATATAATACTGTTCAAAAAAATTTCATAAAGTCTTTGTAAATGCATTCAAATGAAGTTATTTACATTTCTATGACCATAAGGGAAGGGACAGAATAATACCATATCGCTATATAATTAGCTCCAGTATTTAAAATATGGGATGTGGGATAATGAAATTAATGAAATAAACAATTTTTATAGTTACCAGGTGAAATTTGCAAAAACCTTCCGCACATTTATTGGGAATTTTTTATGAAAAACTATCATTATATAAATAGACCAAAGTACATTTATTGCAATTTTAAGTTGGGCGCCTTCTTTTGGCCTGCAAAGTTTGTATTGTATCTCTGGAGCGTCTCTCTTGATTGTCAAGCAATAGTCTCCTATCATTTCCGGGCTCCATTTCCCATCATACCTTTTCTCGATGGATCACCACAAATATGCCACTAGAAGTTTGTATAATTTTTAGCATTCAGTAAAAATTTCATGTTGTCATATGATTCTTTCAAGAGAGCAGTATGCCCAATGGAGATAGAAAGAAGTTTGTTGCCCTTGTGGAGGAGAACAGCTCTCAAACTATGCTTCAAAGAATCTATGAAAAGTCTCCACTCATCAGGATCGTGATTAAAGAGGAGAGCCTCCATCACACCATTTATGATCCTTAGTTGCTGGCACAAGTGTTGCAAACAATATACGGTGCCCATAATTTATCTTGGTCTTCGATTCGACAGCCGAATTAATGGTGATATGGCGTTTCAATCAGTGGCGTGATCGCTTGTATATGGCTAGAAAGGTATTTACTTCACCATACATGTAGCAAAAGAGTTGTCCTCAGGACAGTAAACACAAGCCCGAGGCATTTTAAAACAAGAAACGAAATCACCAAGCTATAAACGAACAATAAAACAGAATTAAAATGTAAATAAAGTTAAAATATTCACTTATAGCAACGAAACAAACAAAACCTGTGTGTGTATATATATATAACCTCTTCTCTATAATACCTTTCTTCACTTATATTATTTATCTATTAGGGGTCATTCAAGTATTACGTCAGCATCGAGGGAGGAGGGGGTTTCGGATTTGCTGACTTTTGATGACGGGGGGGGGGGGGTTGAAGGTTGCTTACGTCATTAACCACCCCTTTTTGAAGATATGAAATATTCTAAGCTGCTGACGAAATTTTGCTGACGGGGGGGGGGGGAGAGGGGGGGGTCAATGTTTTGCTGACTTTTGCTGACAGTGGGGAGGGGGTCAAAATGACTGAAAATCTACTTACGTAATACTTGAATGGCCCCTTATAAGCTATTACTGGATATGAGTGCTATTGCATTACACATCAACACTTGTAAAATAAAAGCTAGAGCTAATTATTAATTTTGTCTGTCATTTCCGTTTTTAGCAGCATCGAATCTATATGAATCGGCTACTTTTGTTCAATTTGCAATTCTGTTGTCGGACAGTGTAATTAATTCATTCAAAAATTTGGTTGTTGGGTATTCTGGAAGTTGAGTATAATTTTTTTTAATCCTTCCGGAGAAAATCCCTATCTCACCATGTTAAATTTAATTCACTTACTCGTTTATTTATTCTTTTTGTGGAACCAATTAAAATTGCGTAAAGCGAGAGACACCTGTAACGGATAATCAGCTAAAAAAAGCAGACAGTTCTAATAAATGATTCAGTATGTCTCTCTCGTCTATATTTTATTATTTTTCTGTTTTATAATGGATTACCTACCAACACAAGATTTCATAACTATCTTTAAAAAAAAAGAGAGAAGAATATATTCTCCAAAAAAAGTAATCTTAAATATTTTACATACACCTCGTTTTCCAAAAAGAAAGTTTCAAGAAAAATAAATCGCCATCGAAACATCAAACAACGAATTTCTTTAGACAGCTTCATAAGAATCCCGTCAACGTAAAATTCAAAATTAATTTTTGCCGAGGCATTTCAAGACAATTCCTCTTTTTATCCGTGAATAAATAAAGAAAAGCTTTCAAGAATTTCATTACGCATCTAAAGTAAGTGACAACTACATGAAGTAAAAGCGCTTTTTCCCCCGTAATGATTATACAGGAGATGACATCATTATCGGATATTCACGGAAGTGAAGAGCTTCAATTACTATTTACGTGTCAACTCCTACAAAAAAAAAATGTTCCTTCCTTACGTTAACAATTCCAAGCTAATAATATTGTACAAAATTTCATGGTATAGAAAACTAATTTACTTTTTTCTTTACTTTTTACTTAGTCACTAACATTTTATCGGTATGAGGCATGTATTGTGTACATAAATTCTGTGGGATTTTTCTTACATTAAACAACTGTTTCAAAATTTTAATTAGACGTTTCCAGCTCTAATTTTTTCTTCTTTTTTTTTTTTTGCAAATTTACGTTTGTTTTATTTATTTATTTACTTTCAATAGACTCGATCTATGTAGCTGTCAAGGTTGCGTCCATGAGTTTGTGTAATGCGTATTATAAGGAGTTACCAGATAGAACATGAGTTTGTGTAATGCGTATTATAAGGAGTTACCAGATAGAACATGAGTTTGTGTAATGCGTATTATAAGGAGTTACCAGGTAGAACATGAGTTTGTGTAATGCGTATTATAAGGAGTTACCAGATAGTCCATGAGTTTGTGTAATGCGTATTATAAGGAGTTACCAGATAGAACATGAGTTTGTGTAATGCGTATTATAAGGAGTTACCAGGTAGAACATGAGTTTGTGTAATGCGTATTATAAGGAGTTACCAGATAGTCCATGAGTTTGTGTAATGCGTATTATAAGGAGTTACCAGATAGTCCATGAGTTTGTGTAATGCGTATTATAAGGAGTTACCAGATAGAACATGAGTTTGTGTAATGCGTATTATAAGGAGTTACCAGATAGTCCATGAGTTTGTGTAATGCGTATTATAAGGGGTTACATAGATTCCGAAACTTAAAATGAGGACGCATGCGCAAGCAATTCTGGGAACATCACTCATATACGCTTGCAACAGATGGTGCCATTATAACTACAAAGTACAACAACTGTATTCCAATCAAAACAGAGCCGCCTCTAATGAAGTGCTTTTCAATGAAGGGTATTTATCAGGTAATAAGGCATTTTTTGAATGTTGTTTCGCCTATTTTATTCATTTCTAAATAGAAGAGGTAACTGTTTCAACGCATAAATCCACCCGGGAACGATCGGAAGCATGTTAATAGGTTGTTATTTCCAGGTTATCTATTTACAGTCAAATCTCGTTAATCAGTCACTCTTGGGAGCGCAAAAATACGACTTAGCAAGCGGAGTGACTCGTTAAGCGGAGTAATACATAGCTGTGCCAATTCCTGCCTGAGGATAATTGGAACTTCCAAAAAATGACCTGGTAAGCGGAGTGACGTGTTAACCAGGTGACGCACTAACGAGGTTTGACTGTACATGGGGCTTCTGGTTAAAGTAATATTATTAATCTTGAGCCCCACGATGCTGTTGAGACAACCCTGGGTCCCTGGGTAACCCTTCCCCCGTCTCAGTGCACGGCATTAGCTGTTGTTAAGCGAACAGTGGTATTCTCAAGATGGAGATGTCGTTGGTTTTCTTCTTCCAGAACTGTTTTCGTGATTCTACAGCAATAGCGCGTAGCCAGGGGTCCTTGAAGGCATTTTAGGAACTTTTATAAGAAAAAAAATTAATACAAATATTTACATTGCGGTGAGCTGAAAATTATTTTGTAAAGGAGTTCTTGCTCTTCATTTTATTTGTGTAAACGGTCCGTTAAATACAGAGGGTAAAGAGCCCCCCTTTAGCCTGTACTATAGTATGATGAAGCACGCGAGGTCGTGGCTAGAATAGCAACTATCTTACTGGGAAGCAACTTAGTTTCCCCGTTTTCTGTGAATTTCGATGGCGGCGATTGATCAAAGCTTTGTGAACATGTTGTAGGAAAAAAAATCCAAATAAATACACACTGATGAGCATATTTTTATTTCAGAGTGCAATTTTTTTTTAACCTAAAAAGAAAATATTTCTGTGAACCTGAAAATGAAAACAAAAGAGAGAAAAATTTCAAAAACGTAAAATTACGCTCAAAACAAGGACGTCTGGTAACTATAGTGCAGTGTTTGTCAACCTTTGGAAGCTCACGGCCCGGTTGATTTCGTTTTTGTGATTGGAAGGCCCGGTCATACACATTACTAATGTGAAATACAGTAAAGCTTCTCTTTTGTAGACACCGGTGGGTCGAAAAAATTCGTAAAAGAGGGGTAACTGTTTAGGGGGGGGGGGGTTTACTATAAATAGGTAAAAATGAAGCGTTGAACACTCACGACTGGTTTGACTGATGAGAGGGGCCTGGTGGTTGAGCGTATTATTAACCTATATTTAATACAAAAAATATCAGAATTTCATTCTTTCCCAAAAAAAGAGTTGAAAAAGATTTCAATGCCCATACATTGAGGGATTATATTATTTATTTAACCTGTATCTATACTGTGAACACCAAGTCGTTTTCCACCCTAAAAGAAGTGGATTGTGAAATTGTGAGGGACATTTTCCGTGGGGAAAGACGCCAAAGTTTTTTGAGAGATGTGCGAGAACAACAAAATTCTCGGAACTAATCAATGACAAGCTTTGTTTCATTGCTTTCTCGACAAAAATAGTGAACAACAAACAGAAACAAGTGCACATTTCGGAATAGGTGCATGAGAACTTAATAAAATAATCTTAGAATATCGTATGAGTTTTACCGTCGCGACGGTGGATTACTCTCCGATACCGTCCAACTCTTTGGTAAAGAGCGCAAACCATCCCAATATGGTCTCTGGGCAATCAGCGGTCATGTCTGGCTGTCGGTGGATTAGCACGTTCAAAAACTTGAAAAGAAAAAATAGCTTTCATATTAGTTATTTTATTTTATCACAGAAAAAAAAAAAAGAAAGGCAGAGCACGTGGCAAAAACTTGGCATCTACTAATTGAAAGTATTAAAGAAAAAGTCACGCATAACATTAGCTTAATTACACCTCCGAGGGGGTGAAGATAACGCCATTATATACACACGTATAAATATAGCATAATGTCTCTGTCTCGCTGAATAATAATTATCCGGAAGTGTAGCTGATTCAAGAAAACTTGCAGCTCTGACACCTCCGGCAGGTTTTGTCGGGTTGATGGCACACAAGAAAACAACCCCGGATGCATACCATGAATAAATGCTCATCAAAAATCCCTAACACGATATCAAAGAGAAAAAAAAATGAGAATATGAATCACACCATAGAATGGGAATTAAAATGCCTTGAAGTTCAAGATGGCAGCTGATTTTTTTTTCGATAATAATCGTAGCTTGTTTTATTTATAAAAATTATAGACACGTAATGATCGTTCTAAATAAATCGACTATAACGAAATGTTTTTAATAATGCTTCCACGCTGAATTTTCACATGGGTTTTTTTTTCTTCTGAATATGAATTAGTGTCACTGAGCACGGTAAGGGAGATTGTATTTTTAGTCAGATGTGTGTGTTCTGTCTCGAAAATTTGTCACTTTAGTGATGATACCTTAGGGAGAATGGGTCGTAGCCAAATGGTTTGTAGCTGCGTTGTAAGCTAGAAGCTAATTAAAATAGACTTTTTTTTTTCTTCAAAATTTCCATCAGTTCAATAACCTTTTGGCAAATGACTTCATCGGCAGTTTCTCGAAAAGACGTAAATTCCAAAAAAAAAAAAAATTGTTTACTCCAACGGTAAAGATAAAATAACAATTTTATTGCTGTAGCTCTAAATGGAAACAATCTCAGAAGTTTTCAGATACTGTATGTTATCATCAGATGAGAAATGTTTTGGCTTTTCTTGCTCTTTCTCCTCTGAAAATTTTTCTATTTTAGAAAGCAGAAATATCATACTTGGGGGGGGGGGGGAAGAAAAACGGAAAAATATTGAATGAGGTATTCCTCTAAACCAGTGATTCCTAACGTGGGCGTTAACGCTCCCTGGGGGCGGTGGAATCTACGAGTATAACATAGGATTCTATGGGTTAGATTGCGTTGGGGCACCACCACCTATATACAGTATATACGAGGTAGTGGTTGGGGGCGATGGGACAAAAAAGGTTGAGAAACCATGCTCTAAACCAGTGATTCCCAACATGGGCGGTAACGGCCCCTTGGGAGCGATGGAATGTTCCATGGGGGCGGTAGAAGCTACGGGTATAACATAGGATCCTATGGGTTAGATAGCGTTAGAGGGCGATGGGGAGAAAAAAAATTCTGAATTCTGTGGCGGAGCCCTGTTTGACTCGTGGAGCCCTTTTTTGTACATGATTTTTATGGCAGAGCCTTGTAGTCCTCTCTTATTTACTCATCTCTATCAAATCTACTGATTAATTTTATTTTCCTCGAGTCGCCGCGGAGCACCGGTTGTGAAACGCTGCTCTAAACCATTGTTTCTCAAACCTTTTGTTCGATCACTCCTTTCTTCAGAAGTTTTTCTCTCTCATCGTCCCCTAACTCAAGCGAACCAATAGGATCCTATGTTATGCTCGTAGCTTCCATCGCCCCCTAGACCATTCCATCGCCCACCAGGGGGCGATATTGCCCACTTTGAGAAACACTGCTCTAAACAAATGTCTCAGTATGAAAAGAACATTGAATTATACTTGTACGATTAACGTAAAAACCACGTCAGCGTATGAGCTATTTAGACAAAAATTGTAAATATTCCACGTAATGTTTTTTTTTCTTAAACTTCTACTAATAAATGTTTTAGTAGAAGAACACAAGTTCAAAATCGAATTTAAATATTTGAAATAAATAATATAAAATAATAATATTCGTAAACATTTTTGGCTTCTTTTTTCTCCAGTTTGTTTGAAATTGAGATTTTTTTAGAACAAATATAATTCAGAGAAGCCGGTAATTTTTTTCCAGAAAAAAATGTGAAGAGTGATCCTACTGAAAAAAAAATGGGTGCCTGAAACTTCTAAATTTTTTTTTCTAAAAAAAAAACGTAAAGTATCATAAACCTTTAAATTAGATTTTAAAAACCATGTAAATGCCATAAGAACCTCAAAAAGTTTAGTTTTTTGAAAACATTAACTCTATTGCAAGTTTCTAAAATTATTTTTAGCCTTCTCTTTTATTATGAAAAGGCATTGAGAAAAAAAAATAGATATCAATTTATCGCTACTACTACATGCTAACAACGTATTATTGCATTACTAACCGTCCATGCAACTCGTAGACATTCTTGTATACATTGTATGTTAATTATTATAGGGTGCCCTGTAAATCCTAATGCTCCCTTTATCTCATCAACCGTTCGTCGTAAAGGCATGGCTTCATTTAAAAAATGCTCAAAATGTGTTCAGAAATCACCTGTACCAGTTTTGAGAGTGAAAATACAGTGAATCACAAAATAAGAAATCGAAATTTTTATATTAGGTTATATATCTTATTTTTATATTTTTATATTGGGTTTTTTAGACACCCTGTTCTAAAAAACACTATTAGAAAGTTTTTGCTCTGACCCTCCCAAGGCCACCATAAAAAAAATTCCACTTTTCCAAGTGTGAAATATTCGCTGAAATATTTTAATTCAAAAATCGGATGAAAGTTATGAAAGAACAGCATAAAAACTAACGCTCATTTCCCTCATTTATGCTGCTCTTTCCCAATTTTTTTCCGGTATTTAAGAATTTAAATATCTCACCGAATATACTACTTAGAAATGTAAAAATGTTTTGTTGGCCTCGGGAGAAATAGGGCAACAACTTTTCAATTAGAAGTTAAAAGACGGGGAACCATATGAAAATTTAAATTTTTATGTTGTAACACACTGTAGTTTCAGTCTTACAACTGGTACACACTTTGAGAATTTTCTAAATTGGAAACATTCCTTTACGACGAATGCTTGATGAGATAAAGGCCGCATTAGGACACCCTGTATAACAACCGAATGAATGAACGCCACAACTCAGCCGCCGGTTGTATCCCGTTGCTGAGATCAGCGTCATCGTGGCATAGTCTGGAACAATTATATATAACAACTACCATAACAGGAAAGTACTTTTAATATAACTACATAATCCAAATTATTTCAATCGGATTCATTCTCTGATCATCTCATTTTCAATGTAAATTGCTATATTTATCACAGAATAATATTCAAAACACCGTAAAGTTGTTTTAGGGAGTAAAGTAACGATAGGCGAATATGCATCAAAAATAAAATCTAAGTTTGCTTTTGGGGAATGGGATGCAAGTCTGTTGCTGATTTTTGCCGTAAAAACATCGCGTTGTTATCTTCTAGCGTTTTTGTTTGCATTTATTTTCAGGTTTTAATATTCTGCCATTTTTATTCTTGATCAGACGCATTTCAAGGTTTTTTTTTTCCCGACTGCACTCTTCGCAATTTGGCTTGTTATAAAAGTCGGCCTATAATATATTTTTTCCTGAATTAGGCTGATGTTTTTTTGTAAAATTTTTGTTTTATGGCGATGCTTTCTATATTCGTTGCACGTGCGCGAATATAAACTTCTTTTTTTTTTTAAATACAAAAAGCTCATGTGTAATGCAGTTTCTTACCTTTCCCTCTTTCTTATTCATGTCATAATCAAAATAACATTCCCCCCCCCCCCAGTGTTTTTTGCTTCAAAACTCATTATAAATTCTTTCAAATTTGGTTTCACTACCTCAGCTCTGATTTCAAAAAAATATAGCCACATTTACTGCAGTTTTTTTCCCCGTTAAACCCTTTAATTGGCAAGGGTTGGAATATTCAGAGGAGAAAACTTTTGAGGTGGTTATATATATTAAGCAGGTGAGATACCCCGAATGCTTTCGGGAAATAAATTTATTGGGGATATTTAAAAAAATATGGGATGTTGCCATTTCAGGGAACACACTGTATTTATATGATTCACATAGATTTGAATAGTATATAGTATAAACAATGTCATTTATTGTTTGCCAACTTACTTTTTCATCATTGTTGAAGAATGCGCATCAATATGTCTCTCGCTCACGTAGTATTTACCTCCGAAATGCAAGGGCCAAAAATCGTTCTTGCGTGGCTTGCTAAGAAATAGGAGATATGTACTTTTGTGTCAGGGCTGGAACTGCGGGGGGGGGGGGATGCAAATGCCCCGGGCTGCAGTTTTAGCTTGGAAAAGATTGGAAAGCTTGGAAAGATACACCGTTACAAAATTATCGAATTTTAAAGTTGTGGGGGCGGCAAAATAATGCTTGCCCCGCAGAAATCCTAGTTACGGCCATGCTTTGAGATGTTCTGTTAGTAATTATAGAAACTTTATGAACAGCTCACAATTAAAAATCTGGTGTTTAGAAATTGTGCTTAGAATCATCAATGCCGAAATGAGCTTAAAATATAAAATGCCTTTATTCGAGAAATATAAGAAACTCATGTTGTGCGCTTGAAACCAACACTGCCAAATAAAGGGTTAAAATTTTGCTAAGTACAAAATATTTCTTTTAATTAGTCATTGAAGTGCCACATCACACACACCAGTTGGAAAACATTTTCCTAAATACTAATTTAAATACTGTAATTTTATCCCCAGAATATCTCGTGGCACGGGGTTTGGGAATCGCTTCAGATATTTGCATTAACATAATATGGACATTCTTCTAAGACAGTGTTTCTCAACCTATGGTCCGTGGACCAGAGCTGGTCCGCAAGCAGACTTGGTAAAATTTATTCTAATTAAACTTAATTTCAATTAAATGAAAAAACATTCATCCTTAGTGATTGATTTTAGTAATATCCATATATGGGCTAAAATAAAAATTATACCTTCATACTTGGGTTCAACATACATCATCGTGTTAGGAATTGCGATCCTTCTGGATGCGATAAATACGGTTTGTCGCTAAATTTAGTCACAAAATGCAATTTATAGCTTTAAATGCAACTTGCTAATTACTGTTAAAATTGCAGCATGGCGTGGAAATAAAGAGGTGGCTAGAAATCGCAGTAAAAAAAAGTATTACACGAAAAAAAAGATTCAAATGATCGGATGACCATATTCCATAAAGAAAAATACGTTAAATTGGGATCTTAAATAGGGCAAAATACGGGACATCGCCAATTGTCATCAAAAATGTTGGCAGAAGTTGTCACAATCACAAATTATTAAAATTTCGGAAAAATTTCGAAAAAAAAATGATGAACCTGAAAAATATGAGATGAATATTTATTGTCATTATTATCATCATAATATAATTTATATACTATGGAAACACTGTGTATTCATGACCTATACAAATTCAATATTTATTGCATAAAACCATCTAAACAACCAAAACTGAAAGAATGTCCCGTAATACGGGACACAAGTGGTCCGTCAAATTTTGTTCAGATAATTCCATTGTCCCTTGGGTCCAGATAGGTTGAGAAACGCTGTTCCAAGATAATTTGAGTACAAATTCAAAGGGCTACGACAGCAAAACGCTCAAAGTGATGGCTGAGAGGGAAAAAAATTTTTCATAAAATATGGATACCAAAATACAGCAAAATACCCAAAAAAAAGAAATTTCGAGGAAAATAACTAAAAAATATATTAGAAAATAATAATACACTTCTCATAAAAATTACTTTTGCCTTTATCTAAGTAGGAATTTCTTCAAAAATATTTACACAGTCGAATCCCGTTATAACGAATTCCAAGAGACCGGAGAAATTACTTCGTTATAACGAAATTTCGCTATAAAGGAATTCCAGGTTTCTGCATTGTTCCTATGTAAACTTATCTGGGGGATTAAAAGAGTGTCCGTTGAGATTTCCGCTATAACGGTATTCGTTACAACGGGATTCCACTGTACATATATATATAGCAATTTATTAAAAATACTAATAGTATTTTTTTTAAATGTTAATAACATTTTTGAAATATTGATAATTTTTTTAAATATTAAGAGCAATTTCTTTTTTAATTTGATAGATAAATTCCTTTTTACACTTAAGAACATTAAAAAGAACGACTGCGAATACGTAAAAGTGTATTATATTCTTCTGAAGTGTTTATTTTCATGCGTATAAACAATTTAAACCGCCATCAATTTCGTCGACATTAACATTCCAAAAATTCAAAAAAAAAAAAAAAAAAACGCGAAACATCATAACTCAATTATGTACGTCATAAAATTTCAAATTTATGAAAATAAATTCTCAGAAAGAAGTATCGAGTTTCCATTCATTTATCAAAATAAATAGATTTAGTGCCGGAGGGAATCTACAAACTGAATAATAGATTAGGTAGTTTTGAAAAATTATTTGGGTAATCTATTTATATATATATATGGGCAATATAATTCTCTATTCATTTATATATGTATAAGGATTTAGCGGATGAAAGGATAATATTATATCGAAATAGGAGAAAATGGATTCCTCTTTCCTCTTTGGACGTATTTTTCCGTCCGCTCTTGAGAAATTGATGTTTTAGCGATCGAGCTTTTTCTTACCTCCCCCTCCCCCGCTTTCACTTATTATATAGGAAACGTCTTAGAAGAACAAACACACAATGGCAGTAATTTGAAGTGAAATATCGTGGACGTTTAACAGGCAGCGAACAGATGTTACGATCATTTATTAACCTCATTTTTTGAAGAGCATTCCGTATAGACGGCATAAAAAAAAAAAAAAGAAGACCGAACAAAGAATAGTCCTATCTCGTGTGTGTGTGAAAGAATGCAACCTCATATGGTAGAGTTTTATATTACTGACTGATATATAAATGGTAGTACGGGGTGTCCTGTAAGTCCTAATTCGGTCTTTATCTCCGCAATCGTTCGTCTTAAGAGTGGTTCCTATTTAAAAAATGCTCAAAATGTGTTCTCAGAACTCGCCATGGGCTATTTTTGAGAAGGAAAATACAGTGTGTCACAAAATAAAAATTCTAAATTTTTATACGGTCCTCTGTCCTCTAATTTCTAATGAAAAAGTTGTTGCCCTGTCTCTCCTGAGACCGAAAAAAAGCACGTTTGTAAATGCAATATTCACTGAGATATGTGAATTCTAAACGGGAGAAAAGTTGGGGAAGAACAGCATAAACTAACGCGGACAACGCACCTTTCCCTTCATTTTTAAGAGAGCTCTCCTTTACCAAATTTTCTCCGTTTTTTTGAATTCAAATATCCCAAGGAATATTTCAATTAAAAACATGAGATTTTTCTTTTGTAGCGTTCACACACAGAAGAGACAGTGCAACAACTTTCTAATTGGAAATCAGAGAGCGGGAGGGACCGTATAAAAATTTAGATTTTTTATTTTGTGACACAATGTATTTTCACTCTCGAAACTTGCACAAGATGATTTGTAAACACATTTTGAGCATTTTTCAAATTGAAGTTATACCTCTACGACGGATGATTGATGAGATAAAGATCGAGTTAGAACTTTCAGGACACCCTGTATAGACAGAGTGGATGATAATTCAGTGAGACCTCACTGTTACGATATTCGATATAAGGAAGAAGCTCTTTACAACGATGCTTTTTCAGATGTTGTTTGGAATTTCTTTTAGTCTAATGTTAACTTTCCCTCGGTACAACGGTGTCGTTTTATACAATATTAGTCTCTCTATAACAAAATTATTTTAAGAGATTTTGAAACCATTTTAGTAAAAGAACTCATTTTTCAAAAAGTTACCAAATTTAATTTTTTATACGGTACCCTCTAATCCTGTAAGTTATACTTAGACGATGTCAAACAACCGCGTCATTTCAGCGAAATTTTTAAGGGACCACATGAAAATTTGCAGTGTATCTATAACTAATATAATTTTTGGGAAATTTCATGCTCTTGATGACTAAATTATAAATTGATTAAAATTGTTTGTCTCTGATATGATTTTTTGTGTGTGATCCTTAATATTTCTCAGCAAAAATGATTCTTCAACTTTATTTAGCTCTTAAATTTTGGTGTTGGAAAAATGGATTATTTTCGTTTAACACTTCAATGCATGAAACAAGTTTTTTTTAACAGATATCAATACTTAGACCAGAGGTATCTCCAACTCCTGGCCCGTGGGTGACATGCGACCCGTGAGGTGATTTTGTGCGGCGCGCGACTAGATAAACCTACTGTGCATTAAATTGATTTTCTTATCAGTTAAGCCATCATTTCCAACAGCGGACCTCATTAACATACTATTTACATTCATTATTTCTAGTAACGATAGTAGTTAGCTATGTTCTCATCACACACACACACACTGCCATTTCGTACACACGTATTGCTTTTAAATTTTGTTATGGTTATTTTTACCCCATTCGACAAGTTGCCTTTTCGTGGCGTCTGTATTTGTAGCTGAATGCTTATTTGGTGGTCTGCTCACAGTGACGAAACTTTTTCGAAGTAGTCGAAATTACAACCAATTATAGATAGATAGATTTATTTGCACAACACAGATGAATACAAAAAAACCAGGGATTAATACCCAGCATTCATTTTATATATATATATTATATGTGTGTGTGTGTATATATATATATGGGTTTTTCTTTTTGTATTGAAAACAGAAGCACACAGTTATCTCTAAATTTCGACATAGCAAGTTGGCGGCAATCAACGTTGAAGCAGGCTAATACTTCCTCAAACCAAAATACCGATATTCGGTTCCAACAAAGTAACTCAAGTAATAATAATGAATACATGTATGGCAAATCGGTTTCCGTGTCATCTCGTGACCATACAGGAGTGCCAGATAATGGTGCGTGTGTACATCCTTTCACATTCACTGGTAGTATGCCTGGTCTATGCGAAGCTTGTCCATTTTATCTTGGTCCCATCACGGCTTTACTCATTCCGGATAGTCAATACTCCTACGCGACTGGCTTTTGGGACGTTTTCCATCCCAATTATAAAAGTCCTCTAGAAGTCTACCGGTGCGTGAATCAATTCCTTAAGCGTCTGCTCTACCCGCAAGACCCCACTGGTTGCCAAATCAGAAGTGAGGGATAAAAATAATTGTAGAAAAATGTAGAAAAAGTATTTTGTCTGTAAATTTATACTATATGGATGTAATTGAATGGACTAATTCGCAAAAGAAACACGAATTTTTGATGCAATGCATCTACTAGCTGGGAACCAGGAAAAAACAATGGATATGTATCAGCTTATGAAAAAGCAGATCCCAGGGTAAAATTTTAATGACTAAATCGCCCGTTTTCCTCCACATTACTTATGGCGGACACAAATCTGCGGTAATTTTACTGGTGCGACTTATGTACAAGAGTGTTGTCCATGGTGCGGATCGCGACGCTGCAGCCAGCTGATCTTTCTAACTTGGGATGCGGTATATAGGCTCTATGACATGCATATTTTTCTTAGGGAATTTTTTCAGTTATTTCTTTGTGTGTGTAATTTTTTTTCCTTCTATTTCTGACCAATTCCCTTGTTCTCTAGGAAACCCAATAAAACTGATGCTATCTTCTAGTCAGCAAGTAATCAAACCCATTAATGTGTTAAGCGAGACGACTCGCTCTGATAGGTATTTAATATTTGGGGCCGTTCAAGTATTACGTCATCATCGATGGGGGGGGGGGGGGGTTTGGATAATGCTTACGTCAGCAACCCCCCCTTTATGAAAATATGAGTTAGGATTCAGAGGGGCAGAGCTGATGACGAAATTTTGCTGACAAGGGGGAGGTGGTCAGCGTTTTGCTGACTTTTGCTGACAAAGGGGGGGGGGAAGGGGGTCAAAAATGGCTAAAAATTTGCTTACGTAATACTTGAACGGCCCCTTTCACAATAAGATTCTAGTTTCGTTTGTTTTTTTGTAATCTGTGTATATAATATGACAAGTGTAAGATAGCAGATGAGATGGCATGGGGCCCCCTCCAATTGCTTTTAAAATATACCTCCATCCTAATATGTGTACATATTAGGGGTTCCGTCATAACGAAACCCAGAAACTTTTCTCCAACTCCCAACCCTATCTCGTCTGTAATCACCACAAAATCTGTTAATCGCGACAGTACCCAGTTGTCCGGGGAAAATATGCTGTAAAAATCTTGTATGTTATGTTTTTTTCTTTTTCTTTTTTGACACAAAATAAAGTGTTCCGGACTCTGCCACGAAGCTGGGCTGGAAGAGATCTCGGCAACGGGATAAGTCCAGCAGCAAAGTTCTGGCTTCCATTTATGTTCTCTAGGCAAAGATGGATTTATGGTTTTACCGTCTGTGGGCTGTACAAATTTTACCACCTTTTTCCCATTCTACTAATTTTTTGCCCATTCAGTCCTAGAGTTTTTCGCCCATTCGAAATGGCTGCCCTGAGCTATAGCCCGTGCAGACCCCATGTTTATACGTCTCTGGCGTATAATCTTACCCAAGTTTTAGTTTAGGGGGGAAAAAAGGTGACACGTAGAAACATTACAATGAACGCAGTTTTGAGCTATTTTATCTAAGAATAAGTTCCATCAACTTGTTTTTCACTGTAGCACCAAAGAGGGTCCAGTACTTATGTCTTATTCCATCATTTAATTCAACCAACTCATTTAAGCTTCATTCGAAGGTTAGCATTGTGCTGTCTGAGTTTAAGCGTACGTTATAATATCTTCTGATACTGGAAATGAACGGTGTTAGTGATTCGTAAAAGATTAAGAATCTCTCATTCATAAGAAGGTACGTAATAGAATCGGAGAAGGGCGTCAACGGCACGCGGGCCACATTTGTCCCTCGGAATTTTTTTTTTCTTGGCTCACCGATCATTTTTATAAAATGACTGAAAACATTGAAAAAAATAAATAATACTAATTAGTTCTAGAAGTAATGAAAGAAATAATTTTCTAGAAGTAATGAAAGAAATAATTTTCTAGAATTAATGAAAGAAATAATTTTCTAGAATTAATGAAAGAAATAATTTTCTAGAATTAATGAAAGAAATAATTTTCTAGAATTAATGAAAGAAATAATTTCAGAATTGATGGAAATAATGACTGAAAGAAACAATTTTAGAATTTCTCAAACAAATAATTTTAGAATTAGTGAAAAAAAATCGTATAAATCAGTAAGAGAAATAATTTCACAATCAATAAGAGAACAATTGGATAACTATTGAAAGAAGTTTCTTTTCAAAATCATTTAAAGTGATTTCAGATCAAAATCTATCTGAAAACTAATTAATTTAATAAGTAATTATTCAAAAGTTTTTTCAGAATTAGTGAGAAAAATTATTTCCGAATTAATCAGAATTGATAATTCGGATTTATTTTATAAAAGTCTTCAATTGTTTTTGTCCCTGTTTATCTCGGGGGGGCCCCATTGGCCCTTCTATTAAGATACCACTAAATTACATGAGTTGGTGACCCGCGAATTTCGTGGGAATATTCATTTAGTTTTTTTTTCCAACTGACGGCATCAAAAGTGAACCACGATCATCTAAATTTTCGATCAATCTCCATCAGAAATTTCCAAATGCTTCAATAACATTGCTCCAATTTTCCACTTTTAAAAATTCCATTATTTATCAGCAAATCATTCACCATTAATAATTCATAGGCAAATATCGCGTAAAAGAATTTTTTTTTCAGATCTTCCATCTTGATGTCACTCTAATTACTTCTCACAAATAAACTAACAAACAAATGTGGACGAATTTCGCAATTGAGCTCTTTTATCCGCTGATGCGTAAGACGTGAAGTTTTTTGCGTGGGAGAAGACAACATACAGTAGTACTGGAAAACGATGGTGCAAGAGAAAAAGAATCTTCAAGTAGGAAAGCATTAAAAAAGAAAGTGAATATATAGTTACCATAATGACTTTCCTAATGATCAAAAAGCAATATTAAAAAGCTGTCGAACATAATGATGATGTCACAACCATTCTCGAGCCTCCTATTAAACGTGGCGTCTTCATCTAATTTTGATTTTTTTTTTTTTTTATTCAGCGTGGACGCATGTCTCTGGTTACTCATTTGAATATTGTGTAATTTTTTTGTGACAATATTCGCGAATCATCATTTGATTTTTGTATTTCTCGTTTCTTTTCCGACTTAGAACAAACTTAATTAACGTATCCTGTTGATGAGATATAAACAGGAATTATTCGTAGTCAACTTCCATTTTAATGTTAAAAATTATTTATTCCGTCCCTCGGATTCGGAATTGTTTCAGTATTGGTTTTTTTTAATCATTATTTATGGACGATAATTACATTTCGATCTGGCGAAACTGGCTCTTTTTTCTCTCATTTCTATGTCTAGAATTTTATAATTCATTTAATGTCAAACAGCGAAATATTACCTCATCCCGAATGTTGTGAGCGTTTTTTTGGAGCCGCATGTTTCAGCTTCCGGTATGTCTTGCTATCACGGTTGAATAGAGTCTACGGAGAGGTACAGTCTAGTTAGAACTACACGGTGACTGATAAGTGATGAATGATAGATTACACAGAGTGTGTGTGTGTGAAACCCCGATGTAAGGAATTGCATAGATCAAAAATTTAGTTCACTACATCCGATCTAATAAAAGAACATACAATTATTGAATCATTCTTGTTACAGGTATCCGGATATAACGAACGAAATTTTACGCCCCATCTCATATATCATTAACAGCGTTTGCGGGTAAATTGTTTTACCCTCTATTTCCCGCCGTTGGTGATTTTTCAGTAATTTTAGCGATGGATGGCAACTTTACTTACCTTTCATAATTTTCTTTTGCTGTAATTGGCACCTTTACTTGCTTTGACAATTTTTTCCTGGTAATTGACAACTTTAAATTGCCTTTCATAATTTTTTCGGCTGTGATTGGCAACATTATTTGCCTTTGACACTTTTTTGGCTGTAATTAGCAACTTTACTTGATTTGACAATTTTTAGCGATATTTGGTAATATCCCGTATAGATACCGATTTCTCGTATTTTTTATGAAGAAAATATGGTCAGCCTAGTCATTTACCTTGTCGTGTCCGACCTCCTATGTATAATCTTATATAGGAGTTTATATAGGAGGTCTCTCCCTCTCTCTCTCTCTCTCTCTCGTGTGCATACTGATACTTTTCTACTGGGGCAACTTTTGCTAGTCGGATGGGAACCCCTTGGCGGACCGCATTTGGCCCCACGGGCCGGAGGTTGCGCATCCCTCCTACACTTTGCCCATCGTCTTCGAAACGTTCTGTACAATATGTATGATCTCAACCAGAACCAGAATAGAAATTTTTCGGGGTCGAATTCCGTTATAACGAACACCAAGAGATCGGATGAATCACTTCGTTGAAACGAAATTTCGTTATAAAGAAATTCCAGATTGCATAGCCTTTTTTGGGGTATTAGAAAAGTGTTCTTTAAAACTAGATTTTCGCTATAATGGTATTCGTTAAAACGGGATTCGACTGTATACAGTATTTTTTCTAAACTACACCTAAATTCACGTGGGAAAAAAAAAGG
The DNA here is from genome assembly GCF_987345545.1 of Pholcus phalangioides. NCBI lineage: Eukaryota > Metazoa > Arthropoda > Arachnida > Araneae > Pholcidae > Pholcus > Pholcus phalangioides. The sequence goes on along the minus strand of NW_028301615.1, from coordinate 22,161,747 downwards.
AGAAATCTTCCCCCAAAAACATTGTTGTTATAAAATTAATTAAGAACTTGAAGAAAAAAAATTTAATTAATGATACTTAGTTCTTCTTTCTTCTGAATTTCAAACAAATTTTCTTGTTGCTACTGTAGTATACAAAGAGAAGAAGTCTTATCCTTTTGGTGAGATTAATTAATTAATTAATGTTTTTTGATGTCATGTACATACCCAATTATTTTTTCTTTCAAATATAAATCGATTTTCGCAACTTATAAATTAAACAATTTTTGTTTCGGCTCGTTCGACCCTGTTGTTTACTCGTTCGTTTGTTTAAATTTTTTTTTCCAATGTATTTTACTTGACTTGTTGTCAGTTTAACTTGTTAGTGTTCAATGAATAATTAATTATCTACACGATGATACATTATTATTACAATAAGCGTGTTCCTTTATTCTTTGATATAGTTTCAACCAAAGAATTAATATTAGTTTCTTTCTTGATATATTGAATTTGTTATTTTACTTAAATAAGAATCAATGAAAAAAAGAAACCTCTTGCAAATTTAATTTAAATTTCTATTATAAAAATTTTGCACAGAATAAAACATCAAATAGAATTTTCTTTGATTAATAATGATGTTTTGATGATTTATCGATCGTCATCTGGTAATATTATCCGAGTTTACCAAAGTATTAATGGCCGAATTATTTCGAAAGTCTCATCGTTGGAGAACTCGTTAAATCAATCATAGTTTGTTAAATCTTCAGGTTTCAGTAATTTCTCTCGGGAAATCCTCAGGAAATGATGGTGATGATCGTTATCGTGTTTCGATATTGACCGAATCATTATATGAGTAGATACAGTAAAACCCCCTCTTAATCGTCACTCATCAGATGCGTTCGCCCCTGTTCTACGGGCAAACATAAATATCCCAGCTAAAAGCCTATTTAAATAATGTATTTCGAACCCCTGTTTAACGGTCACCCACAGATACTGTTACGGATACCATATTCATCATTTGTTCCACATCCCGTACGGACACCAATAGTTGCAATTTTGGTTCGAATTATGCTCACTAGACGGCAGTAAAAGCGATAAACTTTTTTATATATGTTACTTTTGAATGGAATTTTTGCTCGAAGTTTGTTAATGTTGGGCACCTCTTATGTCCGTTTGAATCTAAAACCATGTATTGTTTGATTGTGTTCTTATATCATTCCCCGTTGTTAAATATGTTGAGCTCTAATATAATCGCCACTCTCTATCACTAAGGGAGAAAATTTATGTCTCAAATACAGTGAAAAACGTGAAACTGGTGTTCATGCTCTTGCAAATGAATTCAATGTATTGATTAAATGCATTTTCCTACGTACGCAATGACGGAAAATCGTTGGGATTTAGTTTTTTAGCTTAAAATACATTTTGAAGGAGTTGAAATACTCAGCAAAACCCACCGCATTGCAACTGATCAGTTTTTCCAAAAGATGTTAATTCATTAGTATGTAAACTTTGTGCAATATTTCTTTTGTAATTTTAATTTCATATCTATGCAATAATTATGTATTTTCATGACTTTAAACGCATCTCACATTGTCAGAATTTCATTCGTATTCAAATAAAGAATCATTTCAGTTGCTGTTAATACTATGTAATGCAATTAATAAAGGACTCCCCCCCCCCCCCCCTGATACGGCCACCACCTATGTTACGGACAATTTTCTTTTCGTCAAGCGAGTGTTCGCAAAAGAGTTTTACTGTACATCCGAAAAAGTTGTGAAACATTTTTATACAGGAGGGAGTTGAAGTCAAAGTGGAGTAAGTCCCATTTTTAATTCTGATTCATGTTGTTTTTCTTTTCCACAAAATTAGGATTATTAGACTTACACCACTCTGAGTTTAGCTTCCCCCCCCCCCCTTCATGTATGGGTTAGATCAGTGTTTCTCAACGTGGGAAGTTGCGGGGGGCGAGGGGTCATGGGTAAAAATCAAGTTGAATGGGAGTGTAACAGGCTGCTGGGAGCACTCACAAAGCGCTGTAAAAAAATCATTAATAAATAAATGGAGCTTCCATTGAAATATGTAGAGGAAAAAGTGTGACCGCATTCAGAATGAAGCAGAGCTGCCCAAAGAGCCGTAGCGTCTTAACACATGCGCCTATTCGGACATACATAAAATGGAGCCCTGAGTGCGTAGGAGGGCCCTACGATAATGCGATTTGATACTAGTTTTTTTTTGTGTTTTTTTTTCCCGACTAAGTATATCAATGTAAAGGATTTGCGAAGGTAAATAAATACATGAGCTGTTGCTTACAGCTAAAGTGAGGAACTCCAGAACATCTTTTTGTCCAAAAGCCCATGTTGTTGAGATAGAACTGCACAAAGACCCCACCCCTAACGAAGACTCATCACTTAATCGGTGTTTTGACATCACTCAAGCAATTTTTCTTTACTGTCAATTCGCTCAAAAAATCAATTCAACAACTCGCTCCTTGATGGGGGAAGGGGATGCTGTATAAAATGTACGTAAAACGAATAACAAACACTGGGCTAGATAGTGTTATGTGTATACAGGGTGCACAAGAAAGTCTATCCAGCCTGAATTAACTTTCCAGCGGCGCGAGATACAGCCATGACGCTCAGATAACGTACGTAAATGGACTCTACTCGATCAGACGTAATAAAAAATTAACGCGTGAAAAAAATAGGGAAACTATAAAAATGAAATTTTGTACGTGCCCCCCCCCTCCCCCCACATCTAAAAACATGAATTACTTTTTATACCGAAAGAAATTTACCCCGTAAATCTGGATGGAATTTGGCTGGGACATCAGTGATTGAAATTCTTGATTTTCGTAACTTTTCATACAAATATCTCAATACACCCTTTGAATACATGTTTTTCCTCTCATTCAAAAAGTAGCTGAAATGAAGAATTCAAACCATCGATGAAATACATCGTTGAATTTTCACAACAATGGTACACACAGGATACATATCTTTCTTTACAATAAAAAAAAGCAAATTTTGTTTATAAAATTTTTTACATCATTAAATTTTTTACATTTTTTTTACATCATTAAATTTTTCACATTTTTTACATAATTAAATTTTTCACATTTTTTACATAAAAATTCTAATCTTTATATTTTCCCTGATTATCATATTAAAACGCGCCGCTTTTTTTTTTTATATTATTGCATTAGATCAGAGGTAGTGACTATAACCGTTATCCTAGTTTTATATAGCTCTGTAGCTCTCTCGGTTAGCAAGTAATTTAAAGAATTTCCTGTGTATGATATACAAGATACACAGGTGGCATCAATGTAATTTAACTCGATCTCTGACGAATCGGTGATAAATGCGATACAAGTTTTGATAAACATGTTCTAACGTAATGCAATGTTATATAAAGGAGGGGGGGGGGTAAAAGTAGAAAAGTAAAGACCCCCCCCTCACTTACACTTTCTTTCCCCTCTTATGTATATGTATGTATATAGTAGAACCTATTTAACTTTAGAATAGAAGCTTTTTACCTCCTCATCACGGAGAAGAAAAGAACTATTTTTTTTATAGGGTTGCAACAAAGTTTCGGTGATGGGTGAGGAGGAGAGATAGAGGAAAGAAAACGGATACACTTGTTTGAGTTTATTCCACTGGCGTTTGGACGCAATATTACGGCCTTGATCGTAAAGTGGTTAATAGAAATTGATTCAAAATAAAGGAAACTGTTCAGTTCACAAACGATTTAAGATCCATTCATAAATACTTGGATTATAATAAAAAATAACATACTTTTTTTAAATGTAGAAATTCACAATTCAGTTTTAAATAATATTGAATCAATGAAATCTCAATCTTCTTCATCATTTCATAAACTTAACAGTTTTTGTTATTCAATCAATTTTTATTCAATTATATTGTTATACTATTTTATGTTAAAAATGTTTTTTTTTTTGTTTCTTTTTTTTAAATTTGCAAAAAATTAATTGTTGCAGATACGTAAAATTTTGTGTACCAAATTTTAAATTCATCAATGGTAAAATAATATTTTTGATGATATTTCCACTAGAGCACAGTTTTTCACATGTTAAAAGACCCCTTAGTAAATATTCACTTCAGTTGTGGAACCTCAAGATGGAGCAATATTTTGGGTTTAAATTCAGATAAAATTTAATCTAGCCAAATTGAAACCGTATAATGACCAGGGCAACATGAATTTCAAGAAAAGGTTTTTTTTTTTTCGCTCCACCCCTATATTTTTCAAGTATTTAAAGCAGGGGTTGTTAACCTTTTGTGTTTCATGGACCCTTGCTGCCAATAAGATCTAGTCCCCGGACCCCACTGTTTATATACAACGAATGCCATGCACCCCCTTTACAAAATTATGTTCAATATATAGCAAAGCCAAAACAATGAATCAATTTTTTTCTCATCCAAGCTCACGGAACACCTGAAATCTCTCCAAGGAACCTCCAAGGGATCTCCGGACACCTGGTTAAGAACCCCTGATTTAAAAAATGCCAGAATTGTGTCAGTTCTGTGCTTGAGATGCTGTCATCTACCTACTAAATTGGTATGAAAAACGGTAGTTATATGAATAAAAGCGTTTGTAATAATTTTTGTATTTGTGGGGCTTCCTATATTCTCTAAAGAGGCTTTCATACCAGCTCGAATTTACCTCTCGAAGTTAGAAAACTTCAGAAAACCAACTTCAGACCAGCGACGGAGATTCTGGAAACTGGCAAATACCCAAAGACTAAATCTGCGTTCATAACTTTGTATGTACGCTGGCAAGAATGCTTAGCGGCATAATGTAACTACTTCAAATGCATTGTTGAATATACCATGTACAGGGTGTTTCACAAAGATTTTCCGAAAGGAATTAAAATTCTACTAATACAAATACAATGAATGCCACAACAGGCAAATTGCCCAACGAGGTGGCTGACTTAAGAACATCATGAATCCCCGAGCCATTTTTTGGAGGCCCTACCTAGTACTACTACACCACACATGCACCCCCGCCCACATCCCCCCCCCCGGCGGAACCCCCCCCCCCCCCAACGAATCGGTACATGAGGGAATGTGCGTGTATGTGTAGTGAAACATGACGTGAAGTTTTGTTGTTTCTCTGTAATGCTTGTTATGTGTAGTGCTGCCAGATGTCACAAGTTTTTCTAACTATGAGTGAAGTGTTAGGATTGAATGATTTATCGTTGTAGGACTGTTGCTACCTGTGGCGAGACTTTTTAACGGGGAGATCGGCTCGCATTTGCGCCTTGAAGTTGGGAACCACAGAAAACCAACTTCAGCCGACCACCACTGTGGGGTTCGAATCCGGATCCTCGCATCGCGAGTCCGTCACTATAATCACTCGACCACCACAGCGGCTATACCACCACTGTTAGCACTGAAATTAAAAATTAAGAATGATCGGTAAAAAATGGAATATTCAGCTGAGATAGTGGTGCCTATACATTGAAAAATAATTAGGGGAATATAAATTATTTAAATCTTTCACACGGTCCCCCCCCCCAAAAAAATGGTATTCATTTACCCTTATAGCGGCGATCTCGAGGTATCTCGTCAAACGTGATCTGCTTTATTTCGGTCACCCGAAAATATTTCGGGTTCTTAGTATGTTTCTATTTCCAATATGGCAGTTATAATGCGGATCAAAAAAATTTTAAAAACCACTTAAAGGATTAAAATTTGATAATCTCATACCAACAGAAATTTACCCCGTCAGAAATTTGAATGAAAATTCGCTTAGATATCAGAGAACAGAATTCTTTATTTTCGGTATTTTTGGTCTCTTATTGAAATTTTTTCTGAGTAATATATCTTTTTCTCAAGCTCAATAAATTGTTAGGTTCCCCGGAGGCACTCGAGGGCCCAAGGACAATGTGCTTACATCACCGAGTGTGACAGAGCCTGGGTGTCTCTCGGTTCCTATCACTATCGCTGTCATGAGTAAAAATGCAAAATGAGCAAACACACATGAAAAATGAGCAAACACACATGAAAAATGACAAAAATCAAGAACTTTAATCGCTCAATCAAATTTTATCCAAAAGTCTCTAAAACTCTTTAGAGGCGCAAAATTCATTAACGATAATTTTGTTTTGGGTGGCTTATAGAAACTTTAATTTTTAAATTCCTGTGTTTCCTCGCACATGATGATAACTTATTATTACTTACATTAATTAATTTGATTATTTGATTGTTTATTTGATCTTTACTGGTCATTTGATATTTTGTCTGATAAAACGTACATCGTCATCATCTCATTTTTATGCGAATTAACTTTGCGAGAAGTGATGCGATGAGATTGTAACTGTTTCATTCGATGTCGAACACCTTTGCTGTTAAAATAATAAGTACAATAAGTAATAAAACATGGTGTCCCAATAAATTCGTAAATAGTTCAAAAATTTATAAAAATTTTTGCATTTGAATGCGGTTTGCGAAAAAGTTATTCTTACGAAGGAGTATTTCGTACAAAAAAAATTATTTCAGATTTTTGTCTTTAGAGGGTCTGCACGAAAAAGGCAATCACTGGAAATATGCTTATCAGAGTCCTATAAAATGCAGGGTGTTCGATTAACAGTACGTTTACGAACTTTTTCCATAATATTTTCACTCTGATTTGCATATTTCTAGTGATTTGCTTTCGTGCAGCAAAAATGTGAACTAATTTTTTCGTGAGAATAACTTTTAGCAAACTGCATTCGAATATACTAATTCCTTCAGTTTTTATGAACCTTTAAACTATTTACGAATTTATGGGACACCTTGTATTAAAAAAAATTAGCATCTGAGATGATCACTACTGATTGATAATAAATTTGATGAAGAAAAGTTTTTTTAGGGAAAAGATAAAAGATTTCTGTACTCGGAAATTCAAAGTTAAACCTAGCTGCAACGATAAATCCCTCTTTAACGATATTTTTTCTAGTTTTGTTTGGAAATGCCTACAGTCTAATCTGTAACGTAAAGCTGCTGCCTGTTGATATAACGACAATCTCTCTACAACGATATTTTTTCTCAGTCCATGGAGTGTCGCTATATCGAGATTTCCCTGTATTCTTCAGCATCGTCATGAACTCGCACAAGTTTCACTTGGCAAAATCATCTTGGTGATCCGTTGGAGATACAAGAAAGAAGTCATAATAATAATCCTTTTTCGTAAGTCTTTCCCCAGAAATCGCCAACAGATAGAGTCATTGAAATGATAATACAGAAACGTTAATAATAAAAAAAAATCGCCAAACATCTTTCGTCGCCAAATTTTACTCAAAAGGTGCCTAAATGATGAGAGAACTCATAAAAACGAACTCGAGAAGAATTTGAGATCAGAATAATCTCCAGCTGACTCTTGAAAGGATCGTGGGAAAGTTTTCCGTTTCAAGTGAAAGACCATGTTGTCAAAAAGAAAAATTCAAGACTAATTTACTTATTTAACACCGATAAAAAAAATTACACTTAAATAACATCACCGAAATTTTTTCACATGTGAAAAATTGAATTATCCATTGTGCATTGACTTTTGTTTCCCGAAAAGATACAATGACGGAAATAACGTTCTTCATTCTTCTGGTCATGACAGGTATGTTTAAAAACTTTACATTAATCACATTACTTTAATTTAAATAATATTAGTTTTCCCACGGCAATTCACAATAAATAATAATTTTTTGAAAAATTATAACTCATTTTTAGTACTGTAAAAATTATTAAATACAATTAATTATGGATGTTTTAACGGATATCGGGAAGTTTAGAGGAAATAATTTAGATATTTCATTTTTCTTTCAGCAGCAATTCACAATGCATATTAAAAATATTTTTAATACTTCGAAATTCATTAAATGCCATCAATTCCGCCCTCGGAATTTTTTGAAGTCTGGATATCGGTGAATCAAAAGGAATGGAAAGCTATTAAATAATGATATTTACTGCTACATATATGGTTTGTGATATGGAATTATGATAATTTAATTTTTATTAAAAAATGTTTTCCCCGTTAAATTCTTTGAAATTTAAAAATAAGTTAAAGTTTGAAATTTAGTGACTTGAATTTTTGATAGTGTTTTGGGAATTATTCCACGAAATATTTGATGCCTCAAAGACGCATAATATAACTGATATGGTCTCATTTTAGAATTTATTTAAACCAAACCAGTAGTTTCGTTGCTAGATTTGGACATTGACAATAACTTAATGATGTTTTTGATCTTATATGATTATAGTATATGATATTATATGCATTGAAAAAAAAACTGTCATCAAAATAAATTTTGCATTTCTGTCATTATAATGAGATCAATTCCTTGTTTTTTTGTAAAGTATAAGAGAAACTTTTTATTTCTGAAAACAATCTTTTCTCTTAATGGACGAAAATTTTTTTAGAGAAATTAGAAGAAAATTTTTAGGCATTTAAAAAAGAAGATATATTATTACATATCTTAAACTAAAAAAATGTTCGGTGCTGCTGAAGGTTACGTTGATGCAAATGCAATTATATATGGACCATGCAAATAGAAATATAAACAAATTTGCTTTGTAGATTTCATTTATTATTACGTTGTTGAATTTTTGCATTTTTTAAAAAAAAAATCTAACAAAAAATTTTAATTTTCTGTCAAAAGTGACAAAAATAGTAATAAAATAATTAAAAAAGTTTTCTGTTCTTCATAATAAATATTTAAAACTACTTGAAAAATATTGAAAAATTACTGGAAAAATATTGAAAAATTACTGGAAAAATATTGAAAAATTACTGGAAAAATATTGAAAAATTACTTGAAAAATATTGAAAAATTACTTGAAAAATATTGAAAAATTACTTGAAAATTTTTTTTTTTTAAATTAAGAAAGCTAAATATTGTAATAATGGTCATTTTTATTATGCTATTGACTTTAATAATTACACAGTATTATTCATTAAAGATTTTTTCAATTTGGGATATAAAATAAAAATTAATTTCTTTTTCAAGATATGCGTATTACGTATGATAAAAAGCATATTTCCATGCGTATTACTCATATTATTTCATACGAAAGTATATTCTGGGTATGACCCGCATATTGTACGTTAAAAAATATCTGATTTTCGAAATACGACGATATACTACTGCGTATCACCAGCAGCTTTTCCTTTTTCCTCAGAAGGCGGATTATAAATAAACATTTTGAAAAATTAATACACGCAAAATATTTCTTTTAAATTAATGCATGGCGTAGATAGATGCGAGTAGAGAAGTCGACATTTTTTTTTTCTCTCTAAAAAAATGTGGTCAACAACCCTTTCCATTCTTGGAGATTTCATCATTTCATACAATTCGCACATGTAAATTTCTGGTAGTGATCTATCTGTATCGTCAAGTATGAAATTTTAACGTATTGAAGGATTTCTGGTCATGCTTTATTGGGAAAAATTGTCTATATCATCTTTTCAAAAGAATAATCTTCACAACTTTCTCTCAGAAAAAAATTCAGATAATACGCTGCTGTCCACTGAGAAATTCAGATATTTTTTTAACGTATAGTCCTTTCATACTATGCATGCAATGCACAAATGTGAGAGATTCTTTTCTCACAGTAGAAATTTCTTTTTTAACCTCAAGGAGTTGAGTCCTGACATAAAGGATGCCATAAAGGTTTTCAGTTAGAAATGTGGTGAATATGAACTTTGGGGGGGGGGGGGGCTTTCATCAGAAGGGAGCTTGAAGTGAAACTTTCAAGGGGTTTCAAAATGGCTTCTAGAAGAAAGTGCCTCCGGGAAAAGTGATTTATTACATAAAATTTAGCAATAAAATTCTGTAACAAACTGTATGTGAAGGATGAATATATCGTGCATCATCATGGCTGAAAAAATCTGAAAGATGTGAAATATTTCTTCACAAAAAAAAAAAAAAAAAATGAAAATTTGGAAAAAAAAAAATTTACTGACATTTATGTTTTTCATGCATTTTTGAGTATCAAAAATGCAAAATCATTTTGAAAATTCCAAAAAAAATGAATACTCGGGTCTGAAAGGGGTAATCCGCGGATTATAGGCAGGAAATTATGCTGTACGCCATATATTTATAAATATACTGCAAAAAGGAATGATAAAAATGACATTTTTTTTTCTCCTCCTCTTCGAACGCTTGAAAGATATGAAGCATCCTTTAGGAATTTCTATCCTCCATCATAATGGCGACAGCTTCCTTAAGAGTGTTAAGAGAAGCGGTCGCGTCTCTCTTTTTCTTCTCCATAAAACAAGAAAACGTACAATATTTTCTTTTATCAATTATACTGTTATTTCAAAATAATTTACAGCTATTTTTCCTTTTGAATAGAATCTTAAAGATGATTAATTCACTTCCACCTGTCATTAATAATTAATCATTTTCTTTTCTTATGTTTATAACTTTTACGCACTTCAGACACGCTTTTTTTCATATCTCGCAGTATAAGAAGGTCAAGGCTTTTTTTTCTAATTTTTTTACACAGGTAATGCCATTGTCGTGATCGTGCCTCAGGGCGTAGTTGTAATACATATATTTAGTGCTATTTTGTATATTACGAGGGTTTTTACGCTACCACACGCGGTCAGCACGTTTTTCCTCCTTTCTTTGCTTTAATATTGTTATTAATTGATGTTGACCCGTGAACTCTCTTGAAATACACGAATCAACGCGTGTATAGTATATCTATCAACGTAAGACGCTTTGATATCCATTATATAATTGGCTCATGATCACGAAATTTCGAGGGAATTAAGTGATTTCCGTATTAAGAAATAACATACAACAACAAAAAATAATAATAATAAATAATAACAGTGGGAAATCCCGTTGTAACTGTTTGTATTGTGACGTATGATGACATTCATCTATGAATAAATATATAGTCAAAATTCTGTAATAACGAACGTTATTGAAGATATTTATTTTCTCGTCCGCGTCAGAGGGATGTGCTCCAATTTAGAGCATTGGTTCCTTACCGTTGGCCAACGCAAATAGTGTTATTTTGCTGAAAAAAACGTTAACCCTCCCAGGAGAAAAAGAAATTTGAAACCCTCCAAATAATTTATGCTAAAATCATCTCTTTCATTTCTTCTAGAATCTCTTTCATTAATTTTAGAATTATCTTTCTTTGATTCTGTAATTATCTTTTATTTATTATGGGTTTATTTCTTTCATTTATTATGGAATTATTTCTTTTATTAATTCTGTAACTCTCTCTTATTAATTCTGTAACTATCTTTTATTAATTCTGTAACTATCTTTTATTAATTCTGTAACTATCTTTTATTAATTCTGTAACTATCTTTTATTAATTCTGGAGTTATCAGTTATCTCTTTCATTAATTCTGGAGTTATCAGTTATCTCTTTCATTAATTCTGGAGTTATCAGTTATCTCTTTCATTAATTCTGGAGTTATCAGTTATCTCTTTCATTAATTCTGGAGTTATCAGTTATCTCTTTCATTAATTCTGGAGTTATCAGTTATCTCTTTCATTAATTTTGAAATTATCTAATCGATGCTGAAATTACTTCTTTCATTTATTGTTTTAAATACATCTAAACTCATAAGGAAAACGGAGATTGCACTGACATTAAACACGTCACGTGGTCTTCCAATGAATGATGTTTAGGACACCATTCTCGGCAATGCCGAGGCGGAAACCGCTGACGTCATACTCCCTCTAATAATATAATCTGGGGTGACCCGATGTAAGGCGACTGTATAAGAATATGTGCTATGTATATATATATTTCAATTTTCTTTAAGATAATACTTTCTTCTGTGGTATATTCTAGAGGCTATAACCCGGATGAACAGAGTAGGACATAGTCTCGCTATTCTTTCTTCCCATTGATGAACTCATGCACATAAAAGAAAGTATTCGTTATAAACATGTTCAACCTCGGAAATTTATTGAGAAAAAGATAATTATATTAATTTATATCAATCTATATCTCAATTTCTTCTTCCATCTCGTGAGATTTCCCAAAAAGTCCAAGATTTGTTGTTTTCACTGCAGTAGATTTTTGTATAGATTTTAATGCAAGAAAAAGATTACTACTCCAGGAATAACAATGAAATGACCATTAATATTTATTGGAAGAAATGAAAATTAAATTTATTAGACCAGTAATGGTTAATTGAAATTAAAGGTAACCTTTATGAAAGTTTATTAAAAGAAGCAAAAATTATTTAAAAAATGGTTTGCGGCTTAATTTTTTCAAACATTTGGAATTAATACGCTGTCGTATTCATTTCTTAATGAAGCATTATAGGCTTTCACTTTGATACCCCCTTTCATAGGCTGCAAAATATACCACAACACTGTCGATAAACGATGAAAATGATGCAACAATATCATTTTTATGACCTTCACGCGAATGCCTGATTCACAATTTTCGAAAAACAAAAATTATAGAATCTTCAAAATTTCGCACAAATTGAAAGAAAATAATACCAAAGAATTTTTCTTTGACATTGAAAAATTTCACACCAAAACAAGTGAAAATCTCATTTCGAGGTCGAATAGATCATACTGTCTAGGTCGTTTCAACGCCTGGGCCGAACCAGATATGGCCTGGAAACATCAAGTGCGTGAGTTTCTCGTACAAATGAAACCAAAACTAAAAAAACGAATGTGTTCAATTTTAACAACAACAATTAAAATTCTAAGTTATCGGTGACGGGAATTCTAGTAGGGAGAGATGCACGAACATAAAAATTGGAAGTTTGTGCCAGAAGGTTCATTGAGAACCATCTAAACCCGTGCACGTTGTGCGACGACCAAGAAGTAAGGGAGTGCATAATAGAGATTAGCGACGAAAACAATTGCGTTGTTTTGTTCTACATCGCATATACTCGAGAAGCGAGACAAAGAAGAGGGAGAGGCGCCTCAATGAACGGGAAGTTGAAAAAAAATATTAGTTTTCACCTCGATCTGCTGATTGGTCCGTTTCCCCTTTTTTTTCTTTTCCTCTTCTGCGGTGGGATTATAATCATCACGCCCTTACATTTCAGAAACCCTCCTGATCATTTTCCTCCTATCTATCCTCCTCTTTTATTATGTGCGGATATCTCTTCTTCCACCCCTATGCAATTTGTTTTTGCTAGTCGAAATTTTTGTAACTCGTACCTCTTCACTCCACTGTGAGCGCACCCTTACCCAGGTAACCCACTAACAAAATTTGACTGTATTTCTCATGTATCACAGCGTAGTTTCGATTTCAGACGGGTTATATTAGTTTAGTTATGAATCCGAGTGAATCGTCTAATTGCGACACACATAAGATTGCTCTGTTACTTATCCCGCCATTAATTCGATCATGAATGGATTCATCGATAAAATTCAAGATGAATTCAATAATCCGATAATTACCGATGAATTCGAATACACGAATAATTGCATTCAACAATATCAATTTTTCTAATAAATATTCCAAACAAAACCAAGTTTTCCAGAAAAAAGATAAAATACCGATTCTAACTTTTTCTATTCAAAATGATCAAATTTAGAGAGTAATATTATACGTACTGACGTAGATGCACACGTAGGATGTGTGATGCAGAGGGTATATATTGAATGTTTATCATCAATGGGGTAAGATTTCCCTGATGAAAGGGGAGGAAATAAATACTCTCTTCGTGACCAAAAATCTCAAAATCCATCTTGAAATGCAAATACATGTTATTCAATAAATAATAACGGAAAAGCATTAAAAACGAATGGAAAAAAATCCTTATAAAATGGCAGATTTTTCTTTCACTCCCATCCTCAAGTTTATACATATTATTTTCATTGTTTCGTGACCTATGATAACGTGCTTCTCGGAGAAATAATTCCAACAGCCAATATTTTTTTAAAGTGCAAAAATTTTTCCAAAATTCTGTATTTTTTACTGTTTTTTTTTCGCGGAAGCATGTAGTTGATTCTAGATTCTTTTCCGGTGAACGCACAGTATCGTATGAGAGCGAAGCAGTCTTGCGAAATTCTCGGATTTTTCCTTGGATTTGTTTTTTTTTTTATCCCTTGAAAAATCCCTCTTCCGTTCCTAGCCTTGTAATTGCCTTTCGTAACGAGTTTTCTTTTGTTTTTCTTTCGAAAAAAAATAAAATGGAATTCATGCTATAGCATACCAAGTTTTGCTCTTTCAATTTCAATATGCTTAAAATCCTTCGAACGGGGGAAACAAAAAAAGAATTCCAGTATCATAAGACTGTCAAAACATTTCGGATTTGCACGGAACGAAATTTATTGTTTTTGATGATAATAATAATAAAAACAATAAAATTTAAATTCCCCCCTTTTTTGAGAATAAGATTCCGAAATTTCTATTCCGATGTTTCTTTGAATTTTTTCTTACATTCTGAGAGCATGTTCCGTTTTCTGTTTACACTTTAGAAGGAGAAGAGAAAAACAGAATCTGTCAGAATCAGAAGTTTGTTGAGTGAAACCTGGAAGTGAAAGTTTTTTGTTTTTTTTGAGGTGAAAAACCCTCGTCGCAGAATAAAGCATTTTCTGGCACTTCCCACTAACAATTTATACGTATTTCTCTTGGATAGAGAAATTTTTTTTTTCAGATTTACCAGAGTTTTTCTGGTTATCTATTTTCTCTTATTTTATTCCTTTCAGTATGCGATTCAGATTTGGAGAAAATATTGAGAAAGAGGAATTTTATACTATTGTATTAGTTATTTTCTTCATATATTATAATGAATAATTATCATGGAATTTTGATTTCTAGTAATCAAAGTAAGTAAGCTTCTATGTCGAATAGGTAACGATCAAGTTTCGATTTCAAAAGGTCTCTCTCTCTCTCTCTCTCTCTGTCCAAGATAATTTCGAATTATTTGATTCGAAATTATCTAGGCTTGGTTTCGATTCCCCGTGCACAAATATCTAGAGCCTGTTCCTCACAGGTTTAGGCTCTCGGCAAACAAGAATTCATGGGCTCCTATCTAAAGTTCTTTGAAGCATAGCTACAGAGCATTATTATGCAACAACTATGCATCAAAATAAATTCTATAGTATGCGATGGCCTTCGCGTCTTCCTTAATTCAAATATGCAACAAGATAACAAGAAGGTGACAATGTTCTCCAAAGAACAAAAAAAGACAAGTTTTAAAGACCGAATTCTGGATACCCCTGACACCCCTGGGAGTTTGTGGGCTTTGGGCACATGCCCCGTTCGCTTTTGCTAAAAAAAGGCGAATCCGGCTATCCTGCGAATATCACAACATACTGTTATACTTCATGCGTATGAATTAGTAGTTTCGATTTCGTATGGGTCGTAAGTTAGCTATGATTTCAATGACGAACAAACCGTTCAGTTTTTTCGTTACCGTTATTTGAGATTCTATGCCGAATATGAATAACTTTATTCAGCAATCATCCTGCCGCCAATAAACCATCATACACTAGGTTTCTAGAGGGACAGTATCCAGGTAGAGAGACTAGTCTTCATCTACGGTAGGCATCCGCAGTTGTGATGGATAGTCTTTCCATAGAGAGTAGGCAGACCTTTAACACGATACTTACATAACATGAAAATTCAGACATTTGCCATTTTCGCTTTAAAAATATGGAAGACAGATGGCAGCACCATAAAAACATGAAACATGCATAACTCTGACAACATAAATATGTTTGGATCAAGCACGCACACGCCAGTGCGTTCTTGCATTTAACCAACTCGGAAATTCTTCAGAGGAATGTTCACAAGATGTATGTACGGGTGAGTAGTAGTAGTCTTATAATTCAGCAATTATTCGGCAGGCTTAACCTTTTAAGCGGCATTGGAGAGATATCTCGCCTCCTTAGAAGTCTCTTATTGCAGCATTCACAAGCAGCTCAGATATGTTGTAAAGTCTATTTCTTATAGCGGAACACTTTTTCCCTTTTCTTAATTCAACAATCTCAATTTTAAGAAAATAAATGTTTTGCACACACAATTCTATACAGCACACAGCAATCTTCATATCGCCGAGAAGCTGAGTTTCTTCATCATGAAGTGAGTTTTCTAAAAGAAACGTAAATCAAACTTGCAGGGAAAAAAATGGTAACTTTATGCATAGTTTATGAATATATTACATATATTATGTAATATATTATGTAATATATATATATTATGTATATATATTACATGCATAAAGTTACCATTTTTTTCCCTGCAAGTTTGATTTACGTTTCTTTTAGAAAACTCACTTCATGATGAAGAAACTCAGCTTATGTTATTATGCTTATATTATCAGCTTATCAGCTTATATTATATTATGTAACTTATTCTTTTCTGAATTGGAAAATAGAAGTCTTGAATTTGACCACTTAAGGCAGTAAACCCCTGCATAACTAAAATTTCCTGTAGTTCACGACGTTTTCTCGATGTGTGTTGTCACAAAATTTTCAAACATAACATAAAAATGAAATATTAAAATCATGCCACCGCTACCCTCTCTCCTCCCTTACAGTCCGGATCATGCGATTTTTGGCCGTCTCTGGCATTGAAGGAGAAGCGCTCCGTGGGATAATTATAAATTATTCCAGCTGCGTAGGGTTCACTGAGACAGCTTCCAGAAAAAGTCTTCTCTACTTGCTTTGAAAAGTGAATAGTGGAACGATAGAACCATTGTGTATACAGTCGAATCACGTTAAAGCGAACTCCAAGATACCGGAGAAATCACTTCTTTAAAATGAAATTTCGTTATAAAGGAATTCTAGTTATTGGCATTGTTCCTACGTAAACTTATCTGGGGGATTAGAAAAGTGTTCGTTGAAACGAGATTTTCGGTATAACGGTATTCGTTAAAACGGGATTCAACTGTATATCATCTGATGGAAGATAAAATGAAACCTCGATACAACGATACTATGCGGGCCAAAAAAAAATATCGTCGTAGAGAAATTATCGCTATATCGAGAGGTAGTGTTATCATCAGGTGCCGCCACATTTATGCTATTGTTGGCATCTCTTCTGAATTAACGTTGTTAGTACCACCATAAAATGATTTTGTGTATTTGTTCGCAGCAAAAAATTGTAATGGTTGGAATAAAAGTCAGTTATAGTTGTTTAAGCCTATAAAGTAGTTTTCCGCAGAACACGTTGTTGCACTACACTCAAAGTATCTTCACGGCAACTTTATTAACACTTTCAAAGGTTAGATGGATGCAAAATAAGGATCTACGAGACACCTTCGAGAGAACAAAGACTAGTGAGGAATTTAAAAATATATTGAAAATGATTTTGAGGAAAATATGAAAAGTATGGTTTTAGCAATTTCCAAACCTCCTCTAAAAATATGGTTATAGAGATATTTATCGTAGTAAAGGATATCGTTATATCGAGAGTTTAACATTAGACTATAAGTAATTTCAAACAAGATTTTAAAAAATATCGTTGTGGCGAGGTTTTTCACTTTACTTTGAAAAATAATAAATTATTTCTTGTTGTACCTATACAGTCGAATCCTGTTATAACGAACTTCAAGAGACATGAGAAATCACTTCGTTGTAAAGGTATTCCGGATTTTTATAAATTGCTCTTACGTAAATGTATTTGGGGGATTAGAAAAGTTTTCATTAAAACAAGATTTTCATTATAACGGTATTCATTAAAACGAGAGACGACTGTATTTCTTGATATTTTTTTTTATGATTTCACTCCGAGTTCTTATGGAATGCACCTTGTACAATACAAAATTACAGACGTTAACATGTGCAACATTCAGACATGAATGTAAGCTTTTTTCCCTCGTGTATATAAACATAAAAAGCCAAAGTTAGAAGTATAGTTTATGTTCTCCATCACAGAACAAACAATCCAGAAAAGTTAATAAACAAACAAACTTAGAAAACAAGTTCAGGGTTGATTGTAATTTTTCTTTTCCTTCTCAGTGTTGTTGTTTATTACGCCACTGCTGACACTTGACCCTTACACAAAGGAAACGCGTAGGGTAAAATGTCAACTATGGAGATTGTGTGTCCATTAAAAATGGTAAGAAAAAGAAAAATTCGATCATAACGAATGGGTATCGTTCAATGACATCAGGTTCAAAAAAACTATTAAGTTTCTTCTTCTTTTTCTATATGTCAATGTTCGTTTGACGCTTTGAAAGTTTCCGGATACTTTTATTCTTACTTTCCGATTTCTTTATCGGAAACTGAGTTAGTACTTTTTTGTGTTGTGTGTGTGTGCTTTCCTTTTTTTTTTCTATTTTTTTGAGGGTATTTTCTCCCTAAACAGAATGTAAAGATAGAAAAAAGAAGAGAATTCCTGGAATTTTTGCTCCTTCGAAGAGCGATTTTCTGTCCTTTTCTCCAAATTGTTTGAATACTTTGCGTGTTCGGGAGAGATTTTGTTTGCGTTTGCAATAAGAAAAACGTTACTGAAGAAAATTTGTGTGTTTTAAGTGAAAAAAAATCATTTTTCGCTTAAACTGTTTTTTTGGTTTTCTATCCGAGAAGAAAGATTTCTATTCCCCGTTTTACCTCCCGCTCCCCGGGATTTTTTTACAGTACTGGGCAAATACGGGGTATTTCAAAAATAATCGCAAGATTTGAAATGCGTATATTACGGAAAATATTGAACATAGACACTTAAGATTAAATTTATATTACATGTGGTTAATCATAAAGTTTTTACAAGCCAAATTAAAGGTGCTCAATATGTTCACCTTGGGATGCACGGCATATGTCTATACGGTAGTCAAATTCATCCCAAACTTTTGCGAGCATGTTTGCATCCACTTCGAGTGTATTTCTGTGGACTACGTGCGAAACTCTGTCGGATGCACTCCACATTTTCGTCTGATATGCGGGGACGGCCAGGGGATTTCCCTTTACACAGACAACCCGTGTCTCGGAATTGTTTTTACCATCGCGTAATGCTCTGAGCGGTAGGAAGCTCAACACCAGGGTATTGCCGACGAAAAGCACGATGAACAGTTGTTACGGACTCACACTAGACGAAGCTTAGAACACAAAACGGTATCTGTTGTACAGTCGCTATGTTGGCAAACACTGAAGTTGCGGCCGAAGGAAGAGCGTTATAGCGCTATCTGTCAGCAACTGCTTGAAACTCGAGATTCCCCTCTTTCTACCTATACATTATTCGATTCGATCAAAACGGATTAAAAGCTGAATAGTTATATTTTTTTTAAATCGGATGATTCTTTTTGAAACACCCTACAGCAAGCGGTTCTCAACCTTTTCTGACTCGCGGAGCCCTTTCCAGTGTATAATTTCTATGGCGGAGCCCTGTTTAACTCGAGGAGCCCTTTTTAGGATATTATTCATATGGCGGTACACACCCTTTAGGCCACTTTTTTTTGTTTCTTTATCAAATTTATTGATTTATTTTTTTATCCTCGAATGGTCGCGGAGCCCCTGGGAAGTGCACAGGAAGCGCTAAGGGCTCCGCGGAGCACCGGTTGAGAACCGCTGCCATATAGTATAAAATCATCTCTGTGGAACAGATAGGATTGTGCATTAAAAATTGTTGTTCAGTATTTAAAAATGAGTAAACGTCATAAACTTCATTAAATCATCATAAACTTCTTTAATGATGATAATAGTTTTGTGGGAAGTTGGTACCTACTTCAGATTGTCACTTTGATTCAGATTCTGATGGACAGTTTTTTTCACTCTACGTTTCCAGATAGATGCTTTAGTTTTTATTCCGATCATATTTATATTTATTATTATAATTTTATTATATTTCATTTTATTGATCTTTTTTTTTCTTATTCAGGCATTGGATTTTCCGTTTCCAAACAGACAAGTTAGTTTCCATTAATATTAAAACCATGGAAATTGTCCTTGTATCATTTGTTAATTTTTTTAAAGCAAAAATGGAAAGTTCTTTTTGAGGAGTCTCATACATTTTAACATGGTCAAAAAGCCTCAAACTATGCTGTAGTAGAAATTATCAACCATTGATTTATTTTAAATTTGGTACACATATTTTTGATTATACATGCTATTTTTTGTTGTGAATTTTTAACCATAGAGAGAGAAAAATGTACTATCAACACCTTTCTCGCATGATAACATGGCATGACATCAATGTAATTTAACATAGGCATCTTTTTCTCAGCCACCTCGTTGAGCATTTTGCCTGTTGTGGCTTTGTATTTGTAATGAAATATTAATTCAAAATAAAGGAAACTGCTCAGTTTATAAAACGACAAAATATTTGAGTATTCATAAATACTCCATTTAAAAAAACAATCATTTAACTTTGTTAATTTTTAATTTCAAATTAGATTGAGTCAATGAAATCTCAATATTTGTCCTCATTTTATGTTATGCTATTTTATCACGCGTGGAAGATGTTAACCACACTTTTTTTTTCATAATGTTTGAAAATTCTCAAAAAACTACGTGTCGGAGATATACAACGTTGCATTGGCATAGCATATACAATAAAAAATATATGTAAAAATTTGATATAAATTAATGGTTATTGATCATTTTAAACCATACACAGCAATATTTCTGATGGTATTTCTATTAGAACATAGTTTTTCGGGCTTTTCATCATGCTAAAAGGAATAAAACTCCTTAATATTTTCAGAAGATGTTAACACTGAATAATCACTCTTGTGCTATCAATAAGTAAATAAATGAAAGTACACGTCTTTATACACATCACTATGCAAAATTTATTCGTACCAAGTTGGAATCGGAGCATTAAATATGGCTAAAAAATGCCTACCAAGGGGGGAAAAACATTTTTTATTTAAAATGAGTGCTTCTTGAACGTGTGTATATACAGTTATACTTTCGAAAAGTAAATGCCGCTTTTAAGTATGAACTGTTGGAGAGTGAAAAATGATTCCGAGAAACTCTCTCCGGTGGGGAAAGTTTCGTGCATTTATGAATATTTTGAACTGGATCCATTTATTCACGTCATCGGTCATAGCTTATTCGCATATATATTTCTCTTCTTCATGTATAGTTTCTTAAAATGCAAAAAGAAAAATATTCAAATACTTCTAAAAAGTTTTGATAGAATATACGAATGCCAGAAAACCATTTAGAGTATATTCTTGCGAACGCAAGGTAATCCCCCCATACCTTATTTCTTGTGTTTTATGTGGCTGTTAAACTCGCCAAAATGAAGCGTTTGAAAAAGTTTAATGTTATAAGATTATATATATATATATATATATTTCGTGCAGTAAATATTGCAAACATTATTCCTCTTAGTATATACCTATAGGTAGCTTTTATTCCAATTTTATATCGGATGAGCAGTTTCAATGGATAATTTTGTTGAATGAATCGTAAAGTGCCGGGGTCTTCAACGCATGCCCCTTGAAGCTCTTTGCAGTGGCCCGCCGGTGAAAAGTCTTATATAGTTATAGAACTTGATAGTAATACATACTGGAAAAAAACACCTCAGGGAAAAGAAGTATTCCAAAATTGGTGAAAAAAGTAACTTCGAAATTACTTTCAGAAAACATTTCAGAACTGATGAGAAATAATTTCAGAATTATTGAAAGAAATAATTTTAGAATCAATGAAAGAAATGACTTCATAATTGGTGAAAAAAATTATTTCGCAATTCATGAAAATTTATGATCAATGAAAAATATCTCCAGAATTATTAAAAGATATATTTTCAAAATTGTTGAAAGAAATATTTAAATAATCATTAGAGGAAATATTTAAATAATCATTAGAGGAAATATTTAAATAATCATTAGAGGAAATATTTAAATAATCATTAGAGGAAATATTTAAATAATCATTAGAGGAAATATTTAAATAATCATTAGAGGAAATATTTAAATAATCATTAGAGGAAATATTATCAGAATTGTTGAAAGAAATATTTTCAGAATTTTTGAAAGAAATATTTCTAGAATTACTGAAAGAATATTTCCAGAATTATTGAAAGATATATTTCCAGAATTATTGAAAGATATATTTCCAGAATTATTCAAAAATATATTTCCAGAATTATTGAAAGATATATTTCCAGAATTATTGGAAGATATATTTCCAGAATTATTGGAAGATATATTTCCAGAGTTATTGGAAGATATATTTCCAGAATTATTGAAAGATATATTTCCAGAATTATTCAAAAATATATTTCCAGAATTATTGAAAGATATATTTCCAGAATTATTGAAAGATATATTTCCAGAATTATTGGAAGATATATTTCCAGAATTATTGGAAGATATATTTCCAGAGTTATTGGAAGATATATTTCCAGAATTATTGAAAGATATATTTCCAGAATTATTGGAAGATATATTTCCGGAATTATTGAAAAATATATTTCCAGAATTATTGAAAGATATATTTCCAGAATTATTGGAAGATATATTTCCAGAATTATTGAAAGATATATTTCCAGAATTATTGGAAGATATATTTCCAGAATTATTGAAAGATATATTTCCAGAATTATTGGAAGATATATTTCCAGAATTATTGAAAGATATATTTCCAGAATTATTGAAAGATATATTTCCAGAATTATTGGAAGATATATTTCCAGAATTATTGAAAGATATATTTCCAGAATTATTGAAAGATATATTTCTCGAATTAATGAACTTTCATATTCAATAGAAAAAAATAATTTCTCAATTAATGAAAATCCAAAAATAATGGGAAAAATTCTCAGAATTAATGAAAATCCAAAAATAATGGGAAAAATTCTCAGAATTAATGAAAATTCATATTCAATAGAAAAAATAATTTCAGAATTGTTGAAAGTTTTCATGTTCATAATTTTTCATATAATAGAACAACAATATCAGAACAAATAAACTTCTCCAAAAATATAGAGGACACCCCCTTGTTCGACTCGTAGCCCTGAACTCCGTTAAGACCCAAATATGTGAATCAAGATAACACATCTTGATTGAAAATGACGTAATGGCCCCCGGGCTCCATTGGAATTCTTTTTTTTATTTCATTTGAAATACACAATGAATTTAATTATCGAATAGAATTATTACCCAAAGAATTAAACAACGCGAATATTATTACATTCTGTAGTCATTTCAGTCTTTCCCCGAAAATATAATCCAAATAATATAATAATAAATCACAAGTTTCAGTTATGAGTCAAGTTCGTTATTGTATTAAATGATTAATTATAATCTTGGTCGTAGAATCGCAAAGATAAGCGAAAGTCTCGTCATAATTAGAATAAAATACTTTCGAGAGTATCGTCCTTATTAAGTTACTTGAACTCCATTTAGATGAGGCAGGATGCGCCGTAAACGACAAACGATTATAACTGAAAAATGATCGTCTATCGTAAACGCGCGCGAATACTGATAATTTACTCAATTAAACTAATTTTAGTACGTCTAGAATTACACTTTTATCCAATTACAAGAGATTTCGTTTGATCCCCATGAACGACGAAACATAAAGCTTTATAGCAACGAATGGAAGTTTCATCGGAAAGAATTTAATTACTTTCTTTTTCTAGTTGATCCTGGTAACTAGTCTTCTCGGAATAGATCGGATTAAAAGAGGTTTCGTTGTATTTAAAAATACACAAATGTGTGGAAATTATTCCGTTAATTATGAGCTCATTGCCCCCTCTTATAACGTAATTCTCGAATAATGCGTTTATGGTCCTTTTCTCTCTCTCTCTTCATAGCGTTAATCTCTCTCTCTCACGGAAATACTAAAAAACGTTGACGTTGTCCCAAAATGGTGTAACACATCCATTAGGTCACTCATGATACAAATAACGCACTTCACTAAATGACTCTACTCTTCCCAAGTTTTACTTCCTGTATTACGATCAACCAATGCCTTCTTATTCTATATATTTTTTTTTCATTATTTGGTTTATGTCCTCTCATCCCAATGACGCTCTTGAGATTTAACCCTTTTTTTTTTGTTGTTTTTTTGAAAACGTTATCCTCATCACCTCCGACTCGGAAGTGAGTAAATGGCTACTGACCTCATCACATCAAACAAAACAAAAGAAAGCTATTTTCGACAAAGACACATCATCGTTAAAAGATTTTTCTTTCCCGTTTAATACCCATAATTAAAAAAGAGAAGATATAAATTATTTTTTTTTTACATGAACTACGGGGAAAAAAAATGGAGGAGGAAAACTAGCTTAAGAATGTTTTTTTTTTGTCGAAAAAGACTCTCCTGAGAAGTGTTTTTCCTCAGAAATGCTAGATTATTTTCCCTCTTTTAAGAGAGAGAGTGAGTGAGTGAGCTTGTCTTAATAGCTTTTTTGTCGCCACGTTTATGTCAAGGAGTTTTGAGCCGCGCGAAAAGAAATTAATTTACTTGCGGTGTGTGTGTGTGTAAAGTGATCTCCTTAAACATGGCGGATCATTGAGTGGTTAACAAGGAGGCGTCAACGCGTTGTCTACATCGAGAATATTAGAAATCCCATTGAGAAAAAAGACGCGTAAATTGCCTTACATGAATTAAAATGTTGAGATTATTTTTTCGAAATAAATCTATTGTGTGTTACCGTTGTGGAATTCGGATATTCACGTCATGGAATAATCAAGATTCAGGCGGAAGTCATGATAGCTTTTTTTTATTTCAAAAACACAAAATACAAATATATAACAAATACAAACATAAATTACACAAAGACATAGCTACATGCATTACATGCACTATGTAACCCAAAGGGACTGTAAGGTCTTTCCAGCAGACCTATATGATTTTTATTATTGAATTTTTTTCCTTCTCTTTTTTATTTATTTAATTAATTTTACTATATATATGCAGTCGAATCCCGTTTTAACGAATACCGTTATAGCGAAAATCTCGTTTTAACGAACGCTTTTCTAATTCCCTAGAGAAGTTTACGTAGGGGCATTTTTAAATAACCTGGAATTCCTTTATAACGAAATTTCATTGTAACGAAGTGATTTCTACGGTCTCTTGGAGTTCGTTATAACGGGATTCGACTGTATATACATATATTATACTTATTATGTATTGCGCAATAATTTATTTTAAATCACTGTTTCAATAGTTGTATTTTTGATCACATAAAAGATATTGTAATCTGTATTTCTATTGAAATATTCTGCATTTCTATTTGTGTGATTATTAGAGTACATGAAGTTCATTATTTTTCGGGTGATGTAACAAAAAAATTTTTGAAATAATTTTTTGTTACTTTTTAGGCACTTGATATAAATATTTCTATATCTATTCAATGTAGAAATATTTTATTTTCAGTTTTTTTTTTAGACGTACATAATCTGTGTAAGAGACTCATTAGAATATAGTGAAACCTCGCTACAACGGCAATAGATTTTTATAATAAATTCCTCTACAACTGCACTATATATACGTTTTTCAAATCTTGTTTGGAATTGCCTATAGTCTAATGCAGTGTTCTTCAACCTCTGGTCCGTGGACCAGTGCCGGTCCGCGAAACATTTCAACCAGATCATATGGTCATTACATAATTGGATTTATTGGATGTAATACCATTTCTCTCTATCTATTGGTTTTTATTTCTGTTTTGGCAGGCCTGAGAATTATATTCATTTACTTTTTGCTGATCCGCAATTTATTTCTCTCATTTATTTATTATTTCACCCATTTACTTATTTTTTCCGGTCCTCAAATTATTTCCCCAATTTATTTATTTTTTTGCCTTTCTCAAATTATTATTATATATATTTTTTTACTATTTATTTATTTCTGGCCAGTCCACAAATTATTACCCCAAGGTGTTAATGAAGTTGCCGCGAAACTACTTTTTGAGTAGTACACAAAAGTGGGATGCTGTAAACCTTTTTACAGGGCCAAAACACGTTGCTGAATTAAAAAACTTAACTGACTAATTATATTTGTTTTGCTGCTAGTAAATACAGAAAAGTTCATTTTCTGGGGATATTATCAATGCCGACTTAGTGTTATATCGAGGTTTCACTGTATATAGTAAGAATGAATTTTTTGAAATAAGAGGAAAGTCATAACTAATTATTAAAAAATATTACTGCATCAAACATTATGAGAATTTGTTATTATTTTTTGATCATTTTATGTTTCCTTTTAATTTGTTTTATATAGTTTTAACCTTTGTAGTTTGAGAGCAAATTGAAATAGTTTAATAGACGAAAACGAAACAAACTTTTCTCTGGTATCCACGCCATATTCAGATATAGAAATTTTGATGATTAAGAACCAAACACATAAGACAAGCTCATAAATTGTAATTAAACTGCCGTCTAGATTGAGTTACTCGCAAATCATTTACTTGTATCAAAATAAAAAATCGATATGTAACAAAAAAACTCATTTCTAATCAAAAACTATATTTTGTTAAATATAAAATAATTGAAAGTTAAGTTTCAAAAAAATAAAATTTTGCTTCTAAAGAAAATTACATATTCGGACGGAATGAAAAATTTTATTTACTCATCTCGTTTTAGTGCAAGCAGTAGCAATGAAAATAATAATAAAACTAAATTAATTTAAGACTCAAGTACAATAGGTTAAACAGAGTTGAGGATTGGCTGACCATATTTATACAATAGAAATATGGGAAATTAGGATAAATATAGGTCAAAGTGTCACTTTCGTTCCTCTATCAAAAAATGAGCAGACAGAGCTAAGTTCGGACGATGTAAATGGCACAAGAATATTTTCTTGTCGTTATATTGGGTTGAAAATAACATAGTTTGAATTGGAGAACATTTTGGACTCATTAGCCGTTATAATAGGGACGCTCATGTAATGCACAGTTGTTATAACAAGCGTCGACTATACTATATTAATAACATAGAACTTCCATCTCAAGTACCAACCAAAACTGCTAACTCGAAATCTAAACTTTTCTTAAAACGTGTGAAGGTCGAGACGTATATTTTCGTGAATGAACTCTTGTTACACATAAGTAATAAGCTGAATTACTAAAAAAAAAGCAAGGAAAAAAAACAGTTCTTTTAAAAGACGTCATTTCACGCCTAAATATAGAGTCTAAATATCAGAGCACTTTATCTTTTGCGAGCGGAGGTGTATACGTACGCACATTCACAACACGATAAACGGTAGCACCGTTACTTATTTATTTTATTTACAGAACGTAAAAATAAAAATAGAGAACTTTTTTAAAGTTTCGACTATACATTAAAGCAATCCATTTGTCATCAAGATCCCGGATGAAGAGGAAAGTATATGGGAAAGTCTTACTATACTCCGGCAGGATGTCAAAAGGGAAAAGAAGATTATGAGAAGATCTTTATTACTTACAGTTGATCCTTGGCAGAAAAGCGGGATTCGAGCCAAAAGGGATGATCATCATCATCAACTGTGAATTCATGAATTCCCTCCATAAGTGAAATTATCAAGAAGCAAGAACTCGTTATAATTATCATGTCACATCTTCAGAATTTAATTTTCTCTAATAATTTAGTTGAAGTTCTTCAAGAAAAATTTCCGACGCATCTGAAAAGCATTCGAGTGTGTAATTGGATACGATTCAAAACTCTCGATGACTAGAAAAAGAATTAAATCTTAATTAAATTTTCCAACTATATTATGTTAATTGAATATGATTGAATACTTAAATAAACTTATAATTTAATATATTTGGAAACTTGTTTTATCAAATCATAATGACCAACGCTCTTCTCCATTTTTATAATTGCGGATCGGTGAAAATAGTTAAAAAATTTCGCGAATAAATAAATAAATAGCAGAAGTAATTTGACAACTTGTAAGAAAAAACATAAATAAGAGAAATAAATTGGAGATCTTGTGAACGTAAGACAAAAAATAATTTGGGAACCGCGTGGTAAGAAATACATAACCAGGAGAAATGTGATTTTCAGACCGGCAATAAATAAACAGGAATTATAATTCGTGGACCAGCAATAATAAATAAGTAAATAGGAAGAATAATTAATGGGCCCCGGCAATAAACAAATAAATAGAAGAAAAATACTAGCAATAAATTTTCGGTCAGACAAGAAAAACATAACAGAAGTAATGGTGGAAAGGCCAAAAATACATAAATAGAGCAATAATTTGCGACAGGCGAAAAAAATTCATAAAAAATAGAAATAAATTTCAGACCGGAAAAAAATACATAAACAGGAAAAATGATTACCTGACTAAAAATAAATACATACATGTAAACAAGAGGAATAATTTGCGGACAATAACTTCTGGTCAGGCAAAAAATAGATTATTATAGGAGAAATAAATTGGGGACCGGCAAAAATGTACATGGACAGCAGAAATAATTCGAAGACCGAACAGCAGGAATGGTTAACGGACCAGCAATAAATAAACGAACAGAAATTATAATTTTGCGGACCATCAATAATAAATAAATGGGAAGAATAATTAGCGGATAGCAATAATAAATAAATGGGAAGAATAATTAGCGGATAGCAATAATAAATAAATGGGAAGAATAATTAGCGGATAGCAATAATAAATAAATGGAAAGAATAATTAGCGGATAGCAATAATAAATAAATGGGAAGAATAATTAGCGGATAGCAATAATAAATAAATGGGAGGAATAATTAGCGGATAGCAATAATAAATAAATGGAAAGAATAATTAGCGGATAGCAATAAGTAAATAAATATACGCAAAATTTCGTAACAGGGAAAAAAATCAAACAGAGGATGTTATTTACGGACAGGCAAAAAATACATGAACAGTGGAAATAATTTGAGATCTGAAAAAAAAAATTCATAAATATATGAAATAATTTGTGGAGCAGAAAAAGCATAAAAAGCAGAAATAATTTACGGACCGGCAAAAACTACATTACATGAACAGAAAAAGTGATTTATGGACCTGTAATAAGTAAATAATTTGCGCATCGGCAGTAAAGGAATAAATAGAAACAATTGTTTTCAATCTGACGAGAAAAATACGTTAATTGTTGACCGGAAAAAAATACATGAACAAGAGAAGTAAATTGAACACCGCAAAAAGTACGTTAATTGGAGAAATAATTCCAATACTGTCAATAATACTTAAATGAGAGAAATAATTTGCGGAACACATAAACAGTACAAAAAAACTATTTTATTTATTAATAAATAATTTTTTAAAGAAATAACATAATAAATAACTATTTTTAATATAAAAACGTATTATTATCATTATTATCCTCAGAGTGATAAAATAAATGCTCGAAATTCGTAAGATACTTCTCCGGTTTTACCAGAGAATGTGTATTGTTTATCCCTTTTATATCTCAAGTCCTTGTGTTATGGTTAGCCGCTGTGGTGGTCGAGTGGTTATAGTGCCGGACTCGTGATGCGAGGATCCGGGTTCGAACCCCACAGTGGTGGTCGGCTGAAGTTGGTTTTCTGTGGTTCCCAACTTCAAGGCGCAAATGCGAGCCGATCTCCCCGTTAAAAAGTCTCGCCACAGAGAGCAACAGTCCTACAACGGTAAATCATTCAACCATAACACTTCACTCATAGTTAGTAAAACTGGGGGCAGATGGCAGCACTACACATAACAAGCATTACACAGAAACAAACTTTACGTCAGGTTGCACTACACGTACAAGCACATTACCGCATGTACCGATTCGTCGGTAAGGGGGGGGGGGTTCCGCGGGGGGAGGGTGCATGTGTGGTGTAGCAGTAGTAGGTAGGGGCTCGGGGATCCATGATGTTCTTAAGTCAGCCACCTCGTTGGGCAATTTGCCTGTTGTGGCGTTGTATTTGTATTTGTATTCCTTCTTCAAAGACTTATTCTAAAATAAACTAACTGTTTCTTTCTTTGTCTGGTTTCGATTTCGAACTCGCTGTAGTATTTAAAATTTCCCTTTGGAGAAAGTGGTAATAAAAAACAGAAAAGAAGTCTTCGACTTTTATATTGATTAACATAATAAAATATTTTCCCCCCTTTCTAAAGCAATATCTTAAGACGTGCTCCTCGGAAACAAAGGGAGCTCTATTTCTTGTTTTGTGGATGAATCAAATTGTTTCGATTATGCACAAGAAAATGGAGATTTTTATCACGGTCGGGTTTCGGTGCCTTCTCTTTTCTGGGAATACGTGATTCAATGCTCGATATTCTATACAATAAAAATATGTTAATATTTAATTAGTTACTAGGATCAGATTTTTTTTTTCAAAATGCTTTTATGCAATTAGTTATAATGTTTCAAATTGCCTTTTTCATATTATTTTTTATAAATGAAAGAATCTCCTGATGACACCAATCATTGGCATTGAAGAAATGCAGAAAGAGATAAATTCAAACGGCGATAGACCCTATATTACACGAAAAAAAAGGAAACAACAAGAATTTTAGACCAATATTCTTCAACTTTTTACAATGACGGATCGTTGAAAGAAACTGAACAATTATAGTAGATCGGTGGAGTGAGAGAAATAATTTGAAGACCGACTATATAAAACAAATAAAATTAAGAGGTAATTCTATGAAGCGGCAAAAAATAAACAAATGCCAAATTTATTTTAATAAGTAAATGAGAGAAGTATTCAATAAATGAAGAGCAAAAATAATTGAAGAACCGCAAAAAATAAATACCGCAAATAGGAGAAATAATTGTTCATTATTATTTTATTAATTATTCAATCATTTAATAATTATTTGTTACTATTTATTAAAATTATAATTTGCGGACTAGCAAAAAATAAATAAGTAGGAGAAATAATTTCAAAATAAATGTATAAAAATAAATCGGAGAAATATTTTAATATTTTAATAAATAAATAGGAGAAATATTTTATTAAATAAATAGGAAAAAAATTTAAATAAATGGCAATAAACAAATAAATAAAAGAAATAATTTGAAGAAAAATTTAAATAATTCGCAGAGCCACTGACGACTAAGACACAGATAAAAAATCAGTATGAAGAGGGTACAATATTTAATTGTATCCAAAAATACCTAGTGACTATATGAATTGATCAACATTTTTCACGGACCAGCGCTTTAACGGACAAACGACATCTACAAAATCTAATCATCTTATAGAAAGATTCTGAAGCGATATAGATATTCTAAAAAAATTACTTTTATTTCAACTACGCATTGATTTGAATCCCCTCTAAACAATAAATTTGTCGATTTCAAATTTTATTTCGTTTTCTATATATTTTATACAAATATTTCTAAGCTGGTTTAGTTACTCTACATTAGAGGACCAATTATCTATGTAAATAGCAACCGAATCCTATAATTAACAAAAACTATTCTAAAGATTGCATCAGAAAAGTGTTAACAAAATGTAACTGAAGTCAACAGAAAATGCTCACAATTTATTTTCTAGTGATTTTTTTTAACCAAATTTAATTTAAATTTTTGAAAGTATTGCTCCAAAGTATTGCTTATTAGTATATTTCCCACAAGCACACTCGAGTAATTATGCTATTATTATTCGGGTATCGTCTTTTTGACTGAGCAAACAAACGCAACTCTTTCAATTTCGAATCCCTCCCTCCAAACACTTATTTATCAGTTTCCATTTAAAGTTAAACGAAAAATTCGGGAGATTATTATTTTTTCTTTTTCCCAGAATTAATCCAATTTTTTTTTCTTTTTTTGGAAATTCTTCTCAATCAATTTCACATAAGCTCTCGGTATCCAAGTATCTTTCTTTGGGTAAATTAAAATTACAAAGTACACGTGGTTATGTACTAA
This sequence comes from Pholcus phalangioides, assembly GCF_987345545.1. Lineage (NCBI taxonomy): Eukaryota > Metazoa > Arthropoda > Arachnida > Araneae > Pholcidae > Pholcus > Pholcus phalangioides. The sequence continues at coordinate 22,130,131 of NW_028301615.1, read as the reverse complement.
TATCGGAAAACTATAGAGGATTCGGAATCAGCGAAACTGTGAGGAAAGAAAAAAGAAAAGCATCAGAGAGAATAAAAATTTTAATTAAATTATTTTCGGATTTAAAGGAAAGAATTTCTATTAAATTTAGCTTTTCAACGGTTTATTTCTTTACTTTCTTACTCCGAATCGAAAACTTATATTAAAAAAAAGCCTTATAACTGAAATCGATTTTTCCTCTAAAAAATAAAAAACGATAGGTTTTTTTCCCCCATTTTTCAGAAAAAATTGAAGTTTTCAAAACTTTTTTTTTGTCTTATACAACGTGAGTTTGATCAGTATTTTCGAATCGAAATCGTATTTTCTTTTGTTCCACGAAGTAAGAAAATATCTTTAAATTTTCTTTTTTTCTCTTTCCAAATCCAGAAAATTTTCTTCCCTTTTCTATAATTTAAATGAAAGGAAGATTCTCCTGTTATTTTTTTATCCAAAGTTTCTGTTTCTTAAAAAATTCAAAGTCTGAAAATTTCACAATGAAGGACTTTTACAATATTATTCATTTCTTTAAATAAAATACTTGAGATTTTTCTATAGTATAGGATCAAGAATGAAAAAGGATGATTTTGACATCTGGACTAGACTGGAAGGGTTTTAATTTCTTTTAATGCATTAAAATTTGGTTTTAACTGGTTTTTCAATGCTTCATATACTCATATGCGAGCTTTCCTATACCAGGGGATTCAAATTGTTTATCCACAGGACTATCTTTTCAACTGTTGACTGAAGAAGTATACTTTCAAATGACACGGGTTTCTTAAAATATCGTGATTTTCTATAATGAAAAGAAAGTTATAATAATAACTTTCCATACAGTCAAATATCTTATTGGTAAAATGTAGAATCTGCTCCGAAAAATAATCTGCAAAAAATTTCATAGTTTTAAATGGGATATTTATCGAGACATTAAAGATGAAAAATTATAGTTTGGCGATATATCTCTGAGATGCCAAACTTCTTAGCCAGTTTCTATTGCCTTAAAAATTTTCATTTTTAGGGACTGCAAGAATGGAATGATCTCAACTGTGTTTGTTATTTTATTTAGATTATTATGTTTTTAAAAAGGTAAATGCTTTTCATCCCTTTGTGACAAAATTATAAAAAAGTAATTATTGAACCTTTCAGGACTACAAAATGGAATTGAGAAAAAAAAACCATAACTACTTATACAAAATGGTACTTCAACAAATAGAATCAAATGCAAGAAACACATTTGTGGTTCTAATTTAAACTAATGGTTGCATGAGAAACGCAAATGGTGGTTCCGTTGTGAAACATTTTGACTGAAAAGGCTATTATATTAAAATGTGAAACTATTTTATTGTTTTTTAGTCACAGTGAAACAATTAAATTTTTTACAGAATTTTTACACCTTGAATTTAATTTACGCTTTCGCAATTCGTGAACAATACCCTCAACCATTGGCAACAGATAGTGAAAACATCAAAGCCGAGTATCTCTGTAAATATTGCATTCGAAATTATGGAATTTTTGGCAAATGATTCTTCGAGAAGTAGGTTCTACATTTCACTGATGGGAAGTGTTAGCATACGGGAACTGTATAAAAACTTATTTTTTTTGTATACGACCCCTAAAAACATACGACGTTAAAAGAAACTGCATGTCATATAAACGAATTTTATGACTGAAAAGTATGTTGCGTATGAAAGTCAACGGTTGCGAAGATATTCAGTGTGCAAACAATTTGAATCAGCCTGTGCAACTGTGGGGCTTTACCATTACCATCATTTAAAGCTCGTTAAGCTAGCGAGATTCTATCTTCCCATTAACTCAATAAAATGGACATATTTTCAACTTCTGCTATTAAACTGGTAATGGTTCTTCTGATATTACACATAATGTCAGGAGAACCATTGCAACATTATCTCAACCATGTGGGTGAAGTCTTCCCCCCCCCCCCCCTGTATTTTTTTCCAGCTAACGTCATGGCGATTACATAAGAGACAACTATTCAAATTTCATGAAAAAAAAATGAAGTTGGGTGATTAATTTTGATGTAACGTATAGCCTTGGGATATTTCCTCACCCTAGGACATAGGTCCTCAAATTTTTGTCGCCCATGGCTCCCTTGCTCAATTCAGTATAAATAAGCACAAAAATCAATATCATCCCCCTCTCCCACCGTGACGCACACTTTGAGAAAACCTGCCCTAGGATGTGCTGAGTTGACCTCGAGCTTCATTTAATTTTGGAAGAAACCCTAACAAATCAAAGTCGAGAGCCAAAGGGTTTCTTAAAAAGGAAATAGTAGTGTTAAAATTGAATTTGTTTTTCCTAATCTCTCTATGGGTTTTTCTTCATTTTTACTTCGAGAAGCTTCGCTTTTTTTTTCTCTTATTATTATTATTATCCTCAGACGGATATTAAGTGCTTTCCGTAAATCGTAAAAAAAATAATCCGCCAAGATGAAACGCAAAACCATACTGTCCATTTGAAATCATATTATTTTTTTGACCTGGGAATCAAAATCCGAAATCAATCTCCTGTTCATACAAACCGGCTTATCCCAAAGGATAACGAAACGAAAACAAACTACCCAATCACTAGCTATTTACCCAGTATCCAAACTATCCATTCGGATTTGTTTCCTCTATCATCTAGAATTGGATTCTATCTAAACTCTTCGGCACTTGAAAACCGTGTTATTCAACGTGCAGCTCCATTATTTGCAGGGAAGTGGAATAGCGGGATTCTAAGGCTGTTTATCATTTTTGAGGTTTCAAGATTGGTACAGAAGCTGAATTTTCTTATTTCCCTAAAGCCAAAAGAATAATAATAAAAAAAAAATCCCCACAATTGAATGGATGTTGGAAAAAAAAAATGGCGACTCCGAGAGGAAAGACGTATATATACATATAACGTGTGTGAAATGTAGTATAAGGAAAGTTATAACCAGTGGCGGAAGCGTTGGCATCTTAACCCTGAAATGATAGATTATTTGCCTCCAGAAATAAGTTTTTCCTTTATTCTTCTTCTTCATGGCGATCATCTTTATATGTGACATCGATTCGTCTTCATCATCTCCGCACTTCACTCTTATTCTTTCAGAACTTTTTCTTCTCTGTAGAATCCATGGGTATAAGGTGTAAAAGAAAATAAATAGATGAATTTCCGTCTTCACCTCATCTTTCAATATGTCTAGAAAAAGGAAAGGGGGGGGGGGGGGTGGAGAATAAAAATATGTCTTTTTCCGTGGGAATTCCACAAAAGAATTTACTTCGTTTCTGTGAATTACACACGCATGTAAGTAGTGTATGGCAAAGGGTGAACAGATTTCAATGTAACGAAACGGGGAATCCAATTGGCTATGGATTGGCAAAAATATATCAGGTTCACCCAGGACAAATCAAAAACGGCCACGACATTGAGACAGGTTTTTCAAACCGAGATAGCTGGTCACCTTTGTAATTTCACTTGCTCTTTTTGCAACCTAGGGCCAATAGGCCCCTTTGCAGTCCTAAGATTTTCAGAGGGGGGGGGGGGCCACGGGTGAAAATTAAACGATAAGAAAGTGCATGACACGTGACTAAGATGATCACGGAGAGTCGTGAAAAATATTCCATTATGAAGAGTTTCTAAATGAAGTATTGTGGGAGAAAGTACCAGTATTTTTGGAATCCAGCAGAGCCCAGTGGGCCCACCCGGGCCTCAAAAGAAGAGGGGCTTCACAAAGATGAGATCCGGTTGAAATTTTCAAGAATTCGCCTAGTAGGGCCTCAGAAAAATCACTTGGCCCGGGGACACACACAATGCTCTTAAGATGACCCTGGCAAAACCGTTTATAAAACTAAGGCTTTAACGCATGCACCCACCCTACTACTACTTAACCTTACATGCACTTCGTACACATTCCTCTGCGGAACTTCTAACAAATCGGTACATGCCGGAATGTGTGTTCTGAGTTTAAGCTTGTTTCGTGTTATTGATGGTGAAGGACATCTATCTTCCATATTTTTAAGTGAGGATGATAAATACTTGAATTTTCATGTATCATGTTGAAAGTCTGCCTGTGGTGTGGCCTGTGGTGAAAGTCTCTGTGGAGTGACGTTTTCAAATGAGAGACCGGCTCGCGCGCATTCGCACCTAAAAGTTCGAAAAGCACCCCTCAAAAACTAAAGCACGCCAAATAAATGCCAATAAGACACCATTATGAAATCCTTTTCAGCTAAAAGTATCCTTGAGAAAATAATGTTTTCATATACAGTATACATTATTCTTCTTTATTATCTGATTTGGATCCCTGACACGACGAACCAAAACTTGCAAAGACGGCAGTAATTCTATTAAAAGTAAAGCATATCACTTCGAAGCCATCTCCAACGCGAAAATATATGTATAGAATGATTTCAACACCTGCTGCATTGTCGCCAAAATTTTCACGGCCCTTATAATAATCATAAAATTATTGTATAATTTTTTTATGGCATTTGATGGATTCATTCCAAAATTTATCCACGCATCAGAAACAAAAAAAAGTCGTTAAAAGTCCTTGACTTGAAGAAAAAGATATAAAAATGGAAACAGAGCAAAAGAAAGAAACCCGCAGTAATTTGTTCGTCAAAGTCGTTATCCAATGTCAATGTTACGTCGAAATCCAATGTAAGTATTATAATAATTTCAAATCCTTGAATATAAGGTTCGGAATATATTTGAACTATTGTTTCCATAATACGTATCATGCGTTTTTCAGTGACTTTTCGAAATCGATGTCGTAATCCAGTTTCCTCGAGAGAAAAAAAGAACAATGTCGTAGTTTATCTCGAAGGTCCAAGGATCCCACAAATCATTCCATTCCGTCTCATTTGGCCACCATGAGCGGTTACAGCAGTTTCTATATATTGCCATCTAACTTCCCTTCCACTCCCCTTCTCTACAATCCATTACGCGGCATATCTTCACTTCCTTCAACGGAACCATCAATTTTATGGTGGTGTGTTTGTTCATTTATTCTTCTTCTTCATAAATGAAGATCTTTTTGTTCTTTTGTTGGGTCGAATTCTTCTGTCGTTATATCTGTTTGAACACCCACGAGAAATAGAAACGATGAGACAAATCTTTGCTTTGGTTCTTGAAAACGTAATGATAACAATGTCCTTCTTTCTGGAAAACACTTTCTCTTTTCGATGATGGTACAAGATTTGCTTGATACGTTCCTAAAGTGGCCGCGCTCTAGAAAAATGAATAAAACGTCGACGAATGATACTACATGCATGTGACTTCGTAATTAACTGGCTAACAAAAAGAACCTGTTGTATAGAGTGCATAGGAAAGTCCCTTTCTCCTGGAATAACTTGCGAGCCGTTGATCCTAGAAGCATACTTCCACATAGAATAACTATCCAAATAACGTGCAGACCTCAGAGACGTCACTCATATTCGATTAGATATTTGAATTCGAAAATCGTTGAAAACAAAGGAAAGAACTACATGAACTGATGGACAAGTTTATTTTATGCTTCGTATGCTGCTTATTTTCATGCTGCACGCCGGTTAAAAACCACCAACCGGACCGGCAGGAAATTCCCTAGGATCGGCATTGGTCCACGGACCAGTGGTTGAAGAACACTGGTTTAGCGCAGTCTTCCGGAATGCGTGGGGATGACAAATCGGTTTCCCGCAGAGGCTTGTGAATATTCTTTCAAAGAAAAAAAAACATTCATCACCTCATTGCATCCAGTCTTCTACACTCATTTGTATCAAATAGCAGAGAGTGACGTAATTTATTTCTTTCTCTGTACTTGAACATCTCTCCTTGGATAGTTTTGAATGAAACGGGCCATACTCCCATAACACAGCATGTATACAAAAATATTGTACTTCTATATCTTGGACAACTCTATAAATTGGACAGATTCTGATGGAGCCATAAGTATCCAACTTAGACTGGTTTTACTTTACCGGTATTAGTTGGGGGGGGGGACGGTTTTGTGGATGAAGGACACCTCGCACATGGAATTCCAGAGAAAAATGGATTTAACTGCATTTAGGAAAATGTTAATGAGAATTTAATAGCACTGGCTGTTGTATAAACACATTCGGATGGATGCGGGAGATTGAATTTTTTCCATTAACAACACTGGTTACACCAGCGTTTATCAACCGCTGGGTACCTGAGAGGTTCACCGTTTCATTTTTACCCATTTATTTGCTGTTAGTCGTGTATATATGTCTTCCACTCACAAAAAAAGAAATCAACCCAACCACTGGACTACACCACCGTTTCTTCTCAACAGACCCTTTATGCTAATAGGATTAAGTCCGCCTATGCCAATAAAATAAAGGCTAAAGACTCCTTTACAAAATTGTATTCAGTATATGCATAACAATGTAAAAATAATGTGAGTTGATGGTTTTCTCATCCAATCTCACGGAGAATGTCTTAAAGATGATCACCCAAGGGTTTTTTTGCCCCCTAGTTAAGAACCTCTGAGCTGCAACGATGACTTCACATGATCCAGGAAAAAAAAAACATGAATCGGCAAAATTAAAATTAATTTTTTGGGAACTGCATTCAAATTTTAAATTTTTACGAACTTTAAAAATGTTTATGAATGCATAGGACATCAAAAAGTGTCGGAAGTATTTTTGACCTAAGCTTGAGCTTTACGAAGATTTTGGTATCTAAAAAAATTTTTTAAGGATGCTCTGGTTTGTGATACAAAATACTAGCACACCCCCACAACACTTGCGGCTTTTTTGATCAACGTGAATTCGAGTCACTTGAAACATCAAATATACTGCGTTTTAAGTGTACCAAAACAGGTTTAAGAAAGACCGCTTGTTTAGACATTCAAAGAGCGATAAAACATCGAATCAAAGCTCCAACACGAATGCTTTCACTTTACCAGTCCGAGATACAAACGGTATTGTCACACGGTTTCGCTTCCTGGTTCCCTCATAAACACACACCTGTATCAATACTGCCCCGCTATATGGATAGTTTCTCGAGATCGGAATTTTTACGATCACAATAAGAACCTTCGGTCACGATGCCATTCGAGTAATAAAACGGCTCTGAAACATTCCTCAGTTGTTGTTGTCATCATTGAGCGGCTCTCAAGAGATGTCACTACAGCATTCGGTTAAGAAGACACGACACATGCAATCGAAGCATAAAAGGTTCCGCTCTTTTTCTTCGATCTTGACCTTGATATCTATTTATTTTCGAAATTGTAATCGATGATATCATCGTTATTGATCATGGTAATTCGATACTCAAAAAAGCCACGCCAAGGTGAATGAGTGTCCAACAAACTTCGGTGTTGGATTACCCGTGAGAGAGATTGAATAATCAATACTTGATAAGAGAAAGGGTAGATTCATTAGTGTATCATAGGTTTGGAAAATAATGAGGTGGATCTACTGCGAAAGAGAGAGGTTTTGCAGACCCTTTTTCCCCCATAAGAAATCGTGGAAGTTTATCAAACAGAACTTTCCCGAGATCAAAAATGGAGGGTTTCACCCTAACAATGACGATTGTTTTTGTTTGATGATTTGTTTTCCCCCTACCACAATGACGTTTGATTAGTTCGCGCTCCTGCTGCCATCTATTGTCGTAGTATTACAATTTTAGTTATTTAAGTTCGTCGATAGATGGCAATAATATTATCGCATTAGGGTTATCACATTCGGGACCTGGACGCACGCTTGTGTCTTCCACTGAGCTATAAGTATAAGTTTACTTATAGCTCAGTGGTGTCTTCTCAGTAACCACTCACTTATCTCTGTTCACAACAGATGGCGTCACGCTTTGAAAACACAGAAACCTTCCACTTTTTCTTTTTCTTTTTTGATTCCGAAACTTGGAAATCAGGACATGTGCTGTACACTCTTGCAACGTCACTCGAATTTTTTCGAAACAGATGACACTTCTTGCCCAACAAAGAGCAACAAATGTTTTCCAACAAAAACACACGAAGAAAGCTTTTGATATATATACCTATTTTTCCTCTTTTTGGGGGGCGGGGCAGTACTTTTTAATGGAGGATAGACACCTTGGGTTTCCTCAAAGAGTGTGAATATGTGTGGAAATCAAATGAAAACACGCTGATGAGTAAATGTTTAATCCTCAATGTAATTGCAATTTTTTTGTGGGAAGAAAAAAATCTGGAACCCCCCTGAGAATGTGTGGTGTCCAAAGGAAAAATTTTTTAAGACGTATGAGGACGTTTAAAACATTATTAAAAATTAGGAGGTGTGGACACACTGCGTACCAACCAAGATTGAGTTTATCAGAGAGACTTTATAGGGTCAGTGTAAGCTTGAATGAGAAACAATATACTTTATTCATAGAAAGATAGTTTCTACATTTTAAAGAGGAACTTTTTTGGTCCTATATCAAGGTGGAATCGACATCAGGAAAAAACGGTACCTAATTGTTATAACAACCCTTTACGATCACAAGAAGGACCCTGTGAATTTGGCTTCTTCGCGGAACTCATACAAGCTATTCTACTCATCAGCTGCAAAAAAAACGCAACATCATCCATGTAGGGGTCTTCCTCATTGTATGAACTGTTCCAACTAAGTACCGAAAAACCTTTGAACAGTGAAGGATTAATGCTGAGGTGAACTATTGAAAGAAAAGTTTGTTGTCTCAACCTGGAATCGAACCCTGGTTCTCTTGCAATTAGGGCACAAGCGTACTAACCAATATACATACCAGAGACACAACTGTTTCTTTCCACAGTACAGCCGATGTTCGTTATAACGGCCCCACGTTATAACGACTATCCCATTCCAACGACTGGTAGCATAATAGTCCCATATGTTTCATGGAACGGCTATCATATATGTTTTCACTTCCGATATAACGACCCTCCCAATATAACGTCCGTTCTCGACGGGACGGAGGAGGTCGTTATATCGAGCGTCAACTGTATGACACGCACAGTAGCCTCAGAGGAGGAATAAACACCTTCTCTGAAGCCATGTTTACTTAGGAACAAGTTTTTTATACCGCTGGAACCGAATAGGATCATTTGGTGTCGACAGAAACGTGTAAATTTACTACGGTAACGTATGTGTTTTCTTAGCGTGGTTCATCAGCTGTTCTGTAATCTGCATACGTCCATTCAAGCGTTCGATAACTGTGAAAACACAACAAAAACGCAGAGAAGATCGGCATACTACGCCTTAGGGTACGAACATAGTGCAGGCTTGTTTCCGATTCTGCAAGTCGGTGCCGTTACGGATTAGTTAAAAATACGAAATTTCAGGTTTTTCAACCGATCCGTAACGGGACCGACTTGCAGAATCGGAAATCAGCGTGCACTATATGCGCGCACTTAGACTCCTTCAGTACCAATCGGCCAATCACGCCCTATGTAAAGCGCAGGCGTGAGGAGTCTTACACTGTAGGAAAACAGTCATGCTGCTGTTTCTATTGACGAGTGAATCGTGTGTCGCGCTAGGTGATTCACGTTGTACGCGGCATGCAAAAAAAAAAAAAAAAAAAAAAAAAGGGCTTAAGACAGTTGCGAGATGCGCTGGGTAGAAACATAGTAGCCTCCCTAAACTCAGTGATAGGCCCGTAGGTGGTGACAGTAAAGAGAGATGTTATTTTCTCATCCAACAATGAATTCGAGAAAGGGATTTTCTGGTTATTAGATGCGAGGTGGAATTAGGAAAGAAAAGTTTATTGTCTTCACCGGGAATCAAACCCTGGTCCTTTTGCAATAAATGTATTTTTTCTTCACTTTCTTTTTGCTGAATATTGTTCTGTTAAGGGATCCGTGAAACACAAAAAGCTAAGAACCCCCTATTCCAGGAGAACCATGCAAGACAAAAACGGCTCTTCATACACATACAACTCTCATACCAACAATGATTTTTCAAGAAAGGAAATCTGCACCTCAATTCCTTTGTCCCAATCAATGCTCCTTGTTAAATCACGTCAGACAATGCATCCGGTGATATCACAGGCGGAAGATAGCAATAATTCGTCTACCATACGTCATATGATACGTCTATGTGCTTTTCTCTCTGGATGGGGGAATCATACACATACTTTGTGTAGTAATTTGACTCCTGAAACCAGCCATCATTCCAATGGTAATAACTATCATCTTAACCTGAACGAAAATTCCAAGTCTACGAGAAACCTCGAGATGCTAACCCACACGTGTCAAGCCCCTTCAGTTTCGAAAAACTTTTCTAATTTTGTGCAATCAAAGACCCATGAAAGAACGAGTCGAAACGTATCCTCGTTGGCAAATGAGAGACGGAGTTCTTCTCCGTACCTACCAAAGAGGAATGTATCGTTGCCAACAAAGTTTATGTAATAACTGTCAAATAAATTGCCAAGCACGACAAAGCGGCTCTTCATTTTTGTGGGCCCCTCAAGTTCAGACAAGGTACTATTCCGAGATCAGCGTATGACGTCGTTCAAGTCACTACAAAAAAGTTACTTCTTTTTTTGTTCACAAAAGAAACTTTAGATGAACATCGCCATCATTCCCCCCCCCCCTCCACCCTGGGTACCTGTCTTGCGCTAAAACGCATCGATCATGTTAACAATGTGCAATTCACGTTGACAATCGCTAGTGTTGTTCATTTATTATTACACTCACATTTGGCAAATTCGTACTTTCTAAGAACGGAGGACAAAGTCAGTCACCTTAGAATCATATATCAATTAAAAACATACTTACTATCACCTACTACAGGACTATCTTAACTGGTAAGACGTGCCCCCCCCCCCCCCACCTAGGTGGAAACTCGGTCGATTGCTCTCAAAATGGAAGGGGTCTGAATTTTCAGATTTATGGAAAATTCACCGACAACAATTCACCGCCACGTAATTCACCGATAAGAAAATTCACCTCTAGCGAAACTCGCCGACGGAAAAAATTACCACTATTAAAATTCGTCGACAACAGTGAGTAATTGAGCAAGGGAGTGAATGTGTGAACGAGAGAGTGACTGAATGAGTTGGTGAATGAACTAGCAAATAAGGTAGTGAGTGACCGTATGATAAACTGAGTGAATATCTTTATGAGTGAGTCACCGTATGATAAACTGAACATTTTACAAAATGAACATTTTACTCCTTATATGAATATCGTTCAACACTTTGGCCAGTGATTCGAATAGGGCATACAGAGCGTGGTTACCTTGACCACAAATAACCCTTATCAACGGGGAGTGCTAGTGTTCCATCTTAATTAACATTTACCACATGAAAACAAGTAAAAAAAGAACCAAATCACTACAAGGTCACACATACACATAGATAATAGTTATGATAATTAAATTTTAATTACTTTTCTTCCCTAAAGATATTTTAACAATACAGCAGCATCATTTAAAATACTTCGAAATTGACATTGAGCAAATTCAAAAGTCTCTCATTGCAGAAAAAAAAAAATACTTTTCCAACGACAACATTTAACAAACCTCCACTTTAAACAGCGAAACAAACATATCAAAAATAAACACAAAATTGTGCATTGTCATAGCGATCATTAGAATTAAGACACATTAAAGAAATTCCTACTTAACTGAAAATTCAATGGGGGGAAGTTTGATCTAACCTCAAAGAAATCATGATATTAACAAAAACTTTATAAATTTCCGGATCACCGCCATGAACTCAATGAAATGGTGAATGAGAGAGAGAAACAAAGAGGAAATACCTCACATACTCACAAATTCCGAGTGACTCGATGTTCTGCCACCCAGGGGTCAGTGTTCCTGCCACAGTTCCTGGATCTCGAATCAAGTTCAAGGGGCATCGGGAAACAGGCGGCCTATCCATAGGACAAAACTCTCCGGATCCTTATCCGCTCTGCTCTGGACATGGTGACAGGCTTCAGGATTGCCTCGGCAAAAAAAATGGAGATACTACTGCGGTAGCGAAAGCAACATCTCGCGAGAATGATTTCACATTACTAACATCAAATTAACCGCGTTTTTCTCGACGAGAGAAAACACGGAAGACTGCACCAAAACTGACCAACGACTAACCAAAACTGACCAACCCACCGACGTTTCGAGGGTATAAGTAAATTGAAAAGTGGGCGTGGCTTCGAAAATGCGCACACTTTGATTCGTGGCGTAAATGTTTACGACATCAATTTTGACCAATTAAGGTGAAAGGGCAAGTCTAAAATCTGGACAAAATAACGCCCTGAACGAAACTTTCTTCCTACGGGGAGACTCTTCTGATCCCAAGGACAATGCACTAAATGTTATACAAAAAGGAAAACGCTTAATTACGTACACACATCATTAAAAAAATACAAATCAAATTTTACCATTAGATGGGAAATTAATTCCGCGTTCCAATGATAGGTCACATGACATACTTCGACGCATAATTAATGATACAGGAAGAATTTCGTCATATGACAAAGAAAATTAAAAAAATTAATTAACACATGATTTTAAATTCAAGATAACACATAGAATACACTTTCTTGAATTATCTAAATATTTTCCAATCAGAATCATTATTCAAATTCAACATTAACAAATATCAACGGCACGTGTGTAAGTTTCCATTTAAAAAAAAAGAAATTATTAATGAATTACTTAATTAACGACTCCACAAAATAGATCAGCATGTACGTCTCATCCTCCAGAAAAATTCTGATGACGTTGCAAAAAGTTTCAAACACGAAAAGCGGTAATTTTGTGTGTTTCCATCAGCAAAAATAAACAAACAAACAGAAAAAATATTCTCTCCACGTCACCTTCGCGATCCGAAACGAAAGTTCGAAAAATGGCCATCTCTTGCTTCACTATCCTGGAACAAATTTAAATTTTTACAAACTCTTAATTTTTCCAACGAAGATGCCTCAAAATCGGATCACTGTTGACATCAAGGAGCAAAATTTCCAGGGGATTAGTTTAGAAAAATCGGTTAAAATCTACGACATCGGGATCGTGTGGAAAATCAAAAATTTCGAAAACACATACCGTGTGTACAAAAAAAATATGTGTGTAACCTACTCGTTTTCCCAACTGACAACAAACTAATTTTCTTACTACACAAAACACATGACACATATCTACTATTTGACACAAAAATATGACACATAAATATGATATGAATAACTCTCGATTTCAAAAACTCTATGTCATATGTCAAAAGGGGGGAAAGTGTGACATGACTTTTCCACCTTGACATATTACCGACGGATCTGGAAAAAAATTTTTCACGCAGGGAAAATTTTTAAAGACTGAACATTCACAAAGAAAAACAGGTGTCAGGGTAAAGAGCTGAGGATATGTCACTGTTTATGCCAAAAAGAAAAATGAATGAAAGAGTGACTGAGTGAGATGTCTGGCAATACCAAGTGTGGTTTTAGTAGAAAAGAACAAGTGCAAACGCTATACCATTCCATAACTAACTTCTGAGACGAGGAAAAAGAATATTGTCCACGCAGACGAATAAAATCAAAGTGTGTCACCTGAGCAAGTCCATCAAAGTACCTCATGTTGATTCTCCTTCACAAAAAAATACAAAAATACTACTTCCAATTCACCAATGTCTTCCTGGCTAGGACTCTGCACACAAACTATGAGAACGTAGAAGAAATGAACGTACAAATACTTGAATCATCAATACGCAACAGTGATCTGGTGTTTCACAGATACGACAAATAAGATCTGGTGTTTCACAGATACCACAAATAAGATCTGGTGTTTCACAGATACGACAAATAAGATCTGGTGTTTCACAGATACCACAAATAAGATCTGGTGTTTCACAGATACCACAAATAAGATCTGGTGTTTCACAGATACAACAAATAAGATCTGGTGTTTCACAGATACAACAAATAAGATCTGGTGTTTCACAGATACAACAAATAAACAAATTTCAAATCTACAAACCGACTTCTTCTGATTGTCCACAATCATCTACATCATTACATCCATGGTTAACACTGATTTGCTATCAGAATTTTTTTCTCTTCTCGCTTTTGTTTTCCTCCTTTTTTTTTTCTGGAATACTCAAGTAACAACACATGATTAGTATTCAAAAAGTGACATTTTTCTGCACATATGGACATTTGTTATGCATAAGAAAATATATATTCTTTAGAACATGTTACATAAATGAAAAATACATCCAAGCATGTGAGATTTCCCGTCTCTCTCTCATTCTGGCGGTCTGGTAAAGGTAAACAATGCAACTTGTTACAGAGACATATGAAATAGTGAATGAAAAAAAAAAATTTTAATGTGGTCTCGAGAGGGGGGTGCTGTGACGTGGCAAAGATGTAGAAATCGATTATGGATTGAAAACCAGGATTTCGATGAGTTGCAATAGCCCGACCTCTGGCTCCCAATCCTCGCTCCACAGTCAAAGACCCTACCTTCAACTGTAGAACTAAGCGGATTAATGCCGGACAAAAACGAACAAGCCGAATTTGCCCAAGCAAACTGGCCCGAACCGGATCGCCAGGGGTTTACCTCGGGTGGTTTCCGGTAATCACAACCCTAGGGTCTAAAGAAACTTGCGAAGTTAAAAGTGAGAAAACAGGGTATAAGGGATTCCTGTTCACCATGGTCACAACACCAGCCTACGTCATAAGACAAATCTTTCAAAAAAAAATGGCGACAAACATTTTCATGACATATATACTGAATACTTGAGACATGTATCATCTTACAATATTTCTTTGTCTAGAGACACCAATTCTCATGATCTACACATGTTCAATGAACGTCTGATTTTTCCGAAAGTTTGCACTGGAGAGTGAGAAATTTGGGCTAGTTTGACAAATCCTTTCTCTTTTTGTGTATCCCTATGTAGGATTTGAATTTGCACAAACTGTGTGTGTGTGTGGTTACAGCCTAATTTTTGAAAGAAAAAAAAAATATTTGGCAGCTCAATCACCTTTCCTAAAGAAGACACAGCAGTTACATATCATCAATGTATGAAAGAAAATAAAACTTGAATATGTATGTTCACATATTTCTCCTGAGCACATTCACAATTAGTTTTGATTGTAAACACAGAAAACAAAAAAATAATGAGTAATTCTTACATCACACATTTTATAGCATGAACGTGAACAGTTCTACAAAACACCAAGCCTTTTATATGTCAAATAATTATTACACAATATACTTTTAGAAACAACAAGTATTCAAAGAAAATTATAACGTTAAAACAAATATATATACGTATACAGCTGAAATATAATAATGTAACTAGTCCCGAAACCTTGCAGGTCGAACAATACTGGGACGAAGGTTATGAAATTGGTTATGTCTTCGAACAATAGGCACATTACGTCTGGAAACAACAGGCACATTACATGACTTGAACAAAGGAATGTCACTAAATGACAACAAAGAAGGAGTATTACTCATGTACTGTGTCTCTTCGTTCGACTCTGGCTTTTGGGAATTACTGGACTGATTTTGATCTACGTTAGAGTCCAAAGAAATAGGTGGAGATTTTGTATGTGGTCTTGACAATCTGTCCACATGTACAACCTGGGTATCCTGCTTATTATCGACTTTCTGGATACGAAAACTCACTGGTGACAGCTTATCTACTACTTTGTACGGTCCTGTATTTTTCTTGAAAAATTTCTTCGAAAGGTGAGGTGGCACTTTAGGAGTGAAAAGGTATACATGGTCTCCAACCTGTATGTTTTTGTCAACTGCTTTCACTGAACGATTCGACTCCTGGATTTCTGCTGCAACACGAAGATTCTTTTTAACCACTTCAAAGGATTTTGAAAAACTTGATACATGAAATACTTGGACAAGTGGACGTTTTCTGTCAACTACCAAAAGATTAGACGACACACGAGGTTTGACAACAATGGGAATGAATATCTCTGAGTGTGGAGGAATTTTGACTTGTTTGGTTGACCTACCATATGCTATTCTGTGTGTAGTTGACCATTCTTGTTTAGAGTCTGGGAATGTCAGTATCATACCATTTGAAGAAAACGTGAAGTGAGCCTTGTGCTTAGTCAAGAAGTCAACTCCTAAGAGAGCTTCATACAACTGTGACGAACTAGCAGGAATAACAAAAAATGTCTGCTCTACTGTTTTGTCCAAAATTTGGAAAGAGAGAGTGATAGTGTCTTGAATTTTAAGTGTTTCTCCGGATACACCTTTAATGACAACAGGCGTTATATGTGTGTACTTATGAGTCAATTGATTGTTTCGACACCAAACATGAGAAATCAGAGTGAGCGAAGCACCTGAATCAACGAGACAAGGGAGTTTACGACCATCCACTGTGACATCAACAACTGGTAGTGATTTGTCCGACTCAGAACAGTCTACAGTCTCTTCATTTGTCTGCACATTGTCTTGAAAAGTGACCCTTCTTGGAGAAGAGGAGCGTGCATTGTTTCCATTTGTGGTTTTTGGTGATGTAGACCTAGTTTCATGTTGTTGTAACTGTGTATTCTCATTACGTGTGGAGTGTGAGCTTCTGACAGGACGACTCTGGTTAGGACGTGAAAACTGTGGACGATGAAATGACTGGTTACGAGAAGAGTGTCCACGTGAGTAAGTGTTAGACTGACGAGAAGACTGGTCTCTCAACCTTTTGCGGCATTCTCTAACAACATGGCCAGGATATCCACAATAAAAGCATGTAACTGGATGCTTACGAATGTCACTGTAGGGTACATTTTGTGACTGGAAGTTTTGTGGTTGAGCACTTTGAGTAGACGAATGAAAATTTGGTGAACGAGAACGAGTAGTTGGTACACTAGCCTGAGTTGAAAGTGACAATTCTTTCAATGACTTTTCAAGTGACTGTACCTTATCCATAAGTGACACTAGCATGTCTGAATCAACACTGTGTGACACTGAGGGAGTCACGTGCGACTGCACTTGTGGAAGAGATTGTTGAGGTGTAGTTTGTGAAGCTACGGCAGCCCAAGCTGTGAGATCAGTCATATTAGTCACCGACTCAATTCGGTGAGCGATCTGCACTGCAGCTTGAAATGTGGTGGGACCTTGTGTCGCCATCAACTGTCTAAGTGTGGGTTTGACACCATGAGTAAATCTAGAAAGGAGGAGTGAATTCCTCAAGGTCGTGACAGATTCATCCTCACCTTCAGTGACTGGCACTGCTTTACGAGAAAGAGCTTCCAATCTGTCTGCAAAGTCTTTCACTTTTTCATCATCCTGTTGGACTGAACTGGTGAGCTGTGCTAATGTGTGTTCAGGAGTGACATGAGCATCGAAACGCTCAATTAAGTATTCTCTCAATTGATCGTAGGTAAGCTGAGATACTCTGTACTCATTTTCTCGCAAGTGTGAGGCCACCTTGCCTGCACACTTCTGCAGTACAAGTTGTTTTTTCTGTGGGGCATTCCATCCTGCCAATGCAGCAGCACTGTCAATGCAACGAAACAGTTCACGAGCTGAGGGTTCAGCTGTGCCAGAAAATATGGGCAAATTATTATAAGCACCCATGAGAATAGGCCACAGAGCTTGTGTATCTTGTGCTTGTGCCATGGTCAATGTTGTGTGTCACTCAAAAGAAATCAATGAGATGTAGAAGAGAAAAAAAAAAGTGAAAGAGGTCACTCCTAAATGATTCTATCAACAATACCTTGTATCATGTATTTCAACTGTTACAACAAAATGACAAATGCTCCAACTCAAAAAAAAATATATGTACACATATATATTATATACTTTCAAATGAATTTTTTTTTTTGTGTGTGACTTGCCTGACACATTGACAAACTTGATGCATTTCAACAAACAAACAAAAGAGAAACCTTGTTAGCTTACAGTGTGTTGCACTGAGCACTCCAATTCGAGTGGGAACGGCACCATTATGTTATGGGGTATTTTCTATATTAGAACACGGCACCAATATATTATGGTGCAAGAGAGATATTTTAAATTTACAATAATATTTATGAGATCTATGAACATTTTACTCCTTATATGAATATCGTTCAACACTTTGGCCAGTGATTCGAATAGGGCATACAGAGCGTGGTTACCTTGACCACAAATAACCCTTATCAACGGGGAGTGCTAGTGTTCCATCTTAATTAACATTTACCACATGAAAACAAGTAAAAAAAGAACCAAATCACTACAAGGTCACACATACACATAGATAATAGTTATGATAATTAAATTTTAATTACTTTTCTTCCCTAAAGATATTTTAACAATACAGCAGCATCATTTAAAATACTTCGAAATTGACATTGAGCAAATTCAAAAGTCTCTCATTGCAGAAAAAAAAAAATACTTTTCCAACGACAACATTTAACAAACCTCCACTTTAAACAGCGAAACAAACATATCAAAAATAAACACAAAATTGTGCATTGTCATAGCGATCATTAGAATTAAGACACATTAAAGAAATTCCTACTTAACTGAAAATTCAATGGGGGGAAGTTTGATCTAACCTCAAAGAAATCATGATATTAACAAAAACTTTATAAATTTCCGGATCACCGCCATGAACTCAATGAAATGGTGAATGAGAGAGAGAAACAAAGAGGAAATACCTCACATACTCACAAATTCCGAGTGACTCGATGTTCTGCCACCCAGGGGTCAGTGTTCCTGCCACAGTTCCTGGATCTCGAATCAAGTTCAAGGGGCATCGGGAAACAGGCGGCCTATCCATAGGACAAAACTCTCCGGATCCTTATCCGCTCTGCTCTGGACATGGTGACAGGCTTCAGGATTGCCTCGGCAAAAAAAATGGAGATACTACTGCGGTAGCGAAAGCAACATCTCGCGAGAATGATTTCACATTACTAACATCAAATTAACCGCGTTTTTCTCGACGAGAGAAAACACGGAAGACTGCACCAAAACTGACCAACGACTAACCAAAACTGACCAACCCACCGACGTTTCGAGGGTATAAGTAAATTGAAAAGTGGGCGTGGCTTCGAAAATGCGCACACTTTGATTCGTGGCGTAAATGTTTACGACATCAATTTTGACCAATTAAGGTGAAAGGGCAAGTCTAAAATCTGGACAAAATAACGCCCTGAACGAAACTTTCTTCCTACGGGGAGACTCTTCTGATCCCAAGGACAATGCACTAAATGTTATACAAAAAGGAAAACGCTTAATTACGTACACACATCATTAAAAAAATACAAATCAAATTTTACCATTAGATGGGAAATTAATTCCGCGTTCCAATGATAGGTCACATGACATACTTCGACGCATAATTAATGATACAGGAAGAATTTCGTCATATGACAAAGAAAATTAAAAAAATTAATTAACACATGATTTTAAATTCAAGATAACACATAGAATACACTTTCTTGAATTATCTAAATATTTTCCAATCAGAATCATTATTCAAATTCAACATTAACAAATATCAACGGCACGTGTGTAAGTTTCCATTTAAAAAAAAAGAAATTATTAATGAATTACTTAATTAACGACTCCACAAAATAGATCAGCATGTACGTCTCATCCTCCAGAAAAATTCTGATGACGTTGCAAAAAGTTTCAAACACGAAAAGCGGTAATTTTGTGTGTTTCCATCAGCAAAAATAAACAAACAAACAGAAAAAATATTCTCTCCACGTCACCTTCGCGATCCGAAACGAAAGTTCGAAAAATGGCCATCTCTTGCTTCACTATCCTGGAACAAATTTAAATTTTTACAAACTCTTAATTTTTCCAACGAAGATGCCTCAAAATCGGATCACTGTTGACATCAAGGAGCAAAATTTCCAGGGGATTAGTTTAGAAAAATCGGTTAAAATCTACGACATCGGGATCGTGTGGAAAATCAAAAATTTCGAAAACACATACCGTGTGTACAAAAAAAATATGTGTGTAACCTACTCGTTTTCCCAACTGACAACAAACTAATTTTCTTACTACACAAAACACATGACACATATCTACTATTTGACACAAAAATATGACACATAAATATGATATGAATAACTCTCGATTTCAAAAACTCTATGTCATATGTCAAAAGGGGGGAAAGTGTGACATGACTTTTCCACCTTGACATATTTACCGAGTAAGTGAGCGAGTCTGACTATATGAGTGACCAAGTTAGTGGAGGAGTGACAGAGTAACCGTATGACTGACCAAGTGAGAGAGCGATTGAGTGGGTGACCTTATGAGTGACTCACTCACTTGATCATTTGCTCATCTACTCACTCACTTGATCATTTGCTCATCCACTCTCAAAATATGTCGATGAATTGTTTATCAGTGAATTTTCCTACGGTGAATTACCATGTTGGTGAATTGCGAGGCGAAGAATTTCCCCAGCTGTGAGTTTTCCTTGCGGTAAATTGCTTGGAGGTGAATTGTTGGCGATGAATTTTCCGCGCATGAAATTTTCTGTTTCCCCAACAGGTTAATTGCCCTCAGTCTGATTTTCGCCATAAAAGGTGATGGTGGGGGTTATGCAACTTCCCAAATATGTTATTCGAGCAACGAGTACTCATATGTAAAAATTATATTATATGCAATCTGGGTAAGAAATTATAAGAGTGATCGAAAATTTATTGATGCGCGTGACAGAAAAAGGTTTTCTTTTACAAGCGTCCTCTGCTGGTGATTCAAAACACCAATTTCTGAATTGATGCGTGTTACGACAATATAATAAAAAGCTCTTCTTTTAAAGAAATTTGTATTGCAAATTATCACTTTTATAAAATTTGTGACAGTTGAGCTTAATTATAGAGAAATTTTATGCAATTAAATTATCGGCCAGTAAATTTTTTTCTTATTTTGCTGTAGTCGAAAAATTTTGATCCGTTTCAAAACAGTTTCGGTATCGTCTGCGCGCAAATTGATTTCGTTTTTAGCGACATCTGTCATTGTCTATAGACGACACTTGATTTTACACGAAAACTTTGGTGATATCTTCATATTTTCTTCTTTTTTTTCATTCGAAAAATCGATTCCTCAATAATTTACGTAATACTTGATTAATTTGTTAAGTCACACCCGCTTATAAAATAATCTGATACAGTGCCATATCGGTTAATACGATGTTTCTTCTGCCTTCATGAGCCTTAACCATTGAAATAAAGCCCGTTGCAATATATTCCTAGTGCAGGGGTTCTCAAACTTTTTCCACCCGTTTTTTCCCTATTCAATGCTTATCCGCGGGCTCCCCAGAACTGTTTAGCAAAGGATATTTTCAAAAAACCTTTATCAGGGGCGCTGCTGAGCAGTGACCCTCTGCACCAGAGCGCCGCGGCGTACAGTTTGAGAACCCCTGCCTTAGTGATTATTAATTATGTATTGAAAGTAGTTTGTAGTAGTATTGGAGTAGTTTTTTCTTGGTGTCTTTTGTTTTTTTGCTAGTTTACATACTTACTCTCGTTAATCCTAATACCAGATCTCGTTAACATGAGGCTCCCACCAGTGCCGGCTCTACCGCCAAGTGCCACACACAGTCTCTCACACTGAAGCCAACCCAAAGTATAAAAACAAAAATGTTCGGCATGGCTTAATATTTCTTAATTAGAGGCTCAGTACTGGGTTCAAACATTTGGCGGCCCATTCATTCATAGGGGGTCAGCTGACAAAGCCAAAGCATAAAGACCTTTTCATTGTTTTAACTAGAAATTTACTAGGAAAATAATATGGCTCGCTAACTCCTCTCAACCAGAACTTAAAACGAGGGCAATCGCAGCAGCACCGTGAGCCCCCGGGCAAAAATATATTTTGCAGCCCCAACCATTTGAATTTTTATTGAGGCCTTGTTGGCCACTAAGCACATGGTACTGTGTACCTACACACATGGTACTGTGTGCCCGCGGGCCATGCGTTGAAAACACCTGCCATAATCACAGATATAGTAGAAAGCCGCAAAGTTCGGTCCTATCGGAGCGGGGGTTGATATTTGTCACAGCCGTCCTAAAGCACGGACAAGGGTTCTAAATTTCAGGGTGGGGGGTCGTGATGATTAAATTCGGTATTGTGATTACCGAGAGTAGATATGCAAATTGATAGGCACTTTTTCAGCTAAGTAGGGGCCCCAAGAACATCACTTTGCCGTCGAAGGGGCATGGTGCAGTTAAAACGGCTCTGGCATCAATGTTTGCTAATTAACGAACTCGAGGTGACCACCGATAGACAGCGCCTTCACTTCCAACCCATCTCACTAATGGCAGTAAATTGCAATATAGCGATGTGGCCAGAGTTGGTGTTTGGTGAAGTAGTAGTAGTAGTAGTGTTTGCTTATAAGACGCAGGAGTCAAATGTTTAGGGGGGAACCCAACGATGTCAACATCGCGCCCTAATCAGCCATAGTATGGAAATGGAGTGTTTGATTTGATTCTGACACCATTACGCAATTAATTACATTATTTCTTTTTTGTCCCCCTACAGGTGCCACTTTTGGTTTGTGGAACAATCTAAATTGTCCGGCGCCGCGATCACCAGAAAATGGGTTGAGCTTTATATTCCGTAACGGTGAGCTGGTACATTTCCGTTGTCATCCAGGATACATGATGATGGGCAAGGCTGTGGCGTATTGCGTCGACAACCATTGGACGGCACCCGCGCCCGAATGCATACGGATCAGAAAAGGTATGTAAAGAAGGACGGCTCTCAAAATTAATAGGATAACTGCAATGCTGTATTCGTTTTACAGTTATGTGATGATATTAATTCGTATCTTGTTTTTAGGATCCCGAAGGACGGTCATGAACCCGAGCACCGTTGCCATCCACGACGACAGCAACTACTACAGGCACGAGCAGAACGACCCGGCAGTCGACAACGGCGAGAACGTCACCACCTCGACGATGCCCAGCCGGAGCGAGATCAACAAGAACCTGTTCAACTGGGACAATAGATCAAGGAGAAAGACCGTGTACGGCGACGGACCTCGAAGAGTACCCATCATAAACGGGATATGGCCGGGCCAGGATATACAGCTGATGGCCCTGGGACCGCAGACAACACCACCGGGTCCAGTGGACCTGATAAGGGAAGAGATAAACATTGCCGAGCTACGCCACAAGCAGTACGAAGAAGTCAAGAAACAGAGACACGAGAACCCGAACCTGGACCTGCTGCCGCCGAAACGTCGCAAGAACAAGAAGGACAAGAAGCGCAGGAACTACTTCATCAGCAACGACGTCAACGACTACGGGGCGAATCGGGACACCTTGATCTCGCTGGGGACGACCCACGACGGGAGGGCGCTGTCGATAGCCCGGGTCCGACCTTCGAACGACAGCAATTTGACCGAGAACGACCTGCACAGATACCGGCACGGCGACCCTTCCTCTAAGAAGAAGAGGGGCAAGGGCAAGAAGTGGAAGAACCGCAACAAAAACCACCACCAATCGAACAACATCATCGCCAGGTCGTCGAGGGTGGACACCAGCGGCGTCGGACTTGACGACAGCATGAGCCGCCACCGATTCAAAGCCAGCAAGAGATCCAAATTCAACAGGAACGAGATCCAAGAATTCAGGAGGTTGCCGGTCTCTCACGTCACCCTAGAAGAGGCGACTGCTGCGAGGAGTAATCTCGCCAGTTACGACACGTCCTGCGTGGAATCCTTCTACGGCAGGGACGTGCCAATGATCGCGCCCCAAATCGCCAACGCTTTCGTCTACCGATACGAAACGAAGAAGAACAAGGACTACCCTTTCAACAGCTACATGCAGGTCAAATTCAAGTGCATGAACGGTTACATGTTCTCGGACAGAGCCGTTCAGGTACTCAACTGCAAGGAGGCGAGTTGGGTCGGCGAAGTGCCCAAGTGTGTACCGAAGACGGAGTGAAACTTTTATTGGAATGGGACACAATGATCCTCCGTCTGTGTGAAAGGAACAATCGGACACCAAACACCCATTTGATTACTTGATTTTTCCTGTAGAAAAAAAACTTTTTTTTGGGAGTTTGCGATCATGTCTGCCACAGTTGTAGTCTTCTCGAATTGTAAATAATATGTACGCATTTTTCATTTGAGACGTATGATCAGAGGGAGGGAATCGACCTTCTCTCCTGAAAAACCTGTGTGGACACGTGACAATGAATAATTTATTAAATACACACGCAGAGAAGTTCAGATTTCTGTGAATGCTTGTGAAAAAATTTCTCTCTTCAATAAAACAATTAATTGCCGTTTTACTCGTTGTTCGAAATACCGAGCATTACCGCCTTCATCTTCTCTATCATTGCCTCTCCAATTACAATAATACCTTGTCTTACAATAATCCCTGATTTACAGTTTTAAATTATTCAACAAATCTACTTACTATCAATTGAATAGAGTCTCTGTTCGTAAAAACATTAAAAATCAATTGAAAGAGAACAAATGGATGATTTTTTTTTTAAAAAAGCGGTTTGCACAAATATCGGAGGTTGATAGGATTAATTTTTTTGAATCCCGTGTTCCCATCATCTAGATATTGAGCGTAGTAGTCTGCTCAATCTCATTCTGTGAGGATCTGAATATTTTTTCTTTTTAACATGAAGTTCTTAAAGTTACGTATAGATGGCGTAAGCATATATATATTCTAGGTTGTTTTTTTACCCTCTAATTCTGTAGCAGGTTTGCTTGTACTATAGAAGACGGGTAATACATTGTTGAGTAGTGTGATAGAGCACCTGCCTGTTTATGGGTTCTAACCCAGATTCCGTTTGTATGATATCTTTCTCTTTTTTTCCGATTGTATTTTTTCAGTGAAACCTGTACGAAATAGAACGTCGAAAGACTGAAATAATATTCCATTTTAACCACTTTACGATCAAGGACGTAATATTGCGTCCAAACGCCAGTATAGAATAAATTCAAACAAGTCTATCTGCTTTCTTTCCTCTCTCCTCACCACCACAAAACTTTGTTGCGACCCTATAAAAAAGTAGTTCTTTTCATCTCCGTGATGAGGAGGAAAAAACTTCTATTGTAAGGTTAAATAGGTTGTACTATACGCATGTATATAAAAGGGGAAAGAAACACGTGAGGGTGAAGAGAAATATACTTCATACACATTACAGATAAGAAAAAGTATAGTAATATACTGTTTTCTTTCTCTCACTGTTCTTTTTTCCCCTTCCCTAACATGCCATTACGTTAGAACGTGCTTCCCAACGTGAGCGTTAACGCCCCCTGGGGGGGCGATGGAATGTTCCAGAGGGGCGGTAGAAGCTGCAGGTATAACATAGGATCTTATGGGCTATATTACGTTGGAGGCAATAGGACAAAAAAGGTTGGGAAACTGTGTTAGAACAAGATTATCTAAACTTGCATCGTACATGATCATTGATTCGTCAAGCAGAGAACATCCGAATTTCTCACCAATCCCTTGTGAGCGAAGCGGTTAGACAGGTTTTCATTTCACAAAGGTGCCGTAAAAGTATTAATCAATGAGGGGCAATTTTTTTTATTTCCCTTGAAGATAGGTTTCTGTATCAAAACAGTGTGCAGTTTTGACTCATACAGTGTCCTTCTTGGATATGTTCCACTGTATTTGCAACACATGAGCTTAAGTGCCATCTATCTTTCACAAAAGACAACTTAAAAAGGGGGAAATTTTGTTTTCGCTGCCATTGTGAGAGAAGTATTTCTTTTTACTATTCACACAGTCTAAGGGTTAATAAGGGGGAAAAAATTCATCTGAAATATATAAGTGTATTACCCTGTAGGGTTTGGTCTTGCTAGAGAAAGCCTGGTGAGAAACGGATCAAAAGAATCTCTTGGACGAGCCTGCAGACGATTCCAGCATTCACACTCACCTCAGAGCTCAGATTATGACATCACAGACTTATTCTATAGATGACAGGTAAAAGTCGAAACCTCAATAAGAAATGATTTCCCATTCCCCTTTGGTTCCTGGCCATAGAAAACATAAGATAAACGGGGGAAAAATCATCCATTACCATTCTGTTTATATCTCCCATTAGTTGCTGATGATTTCGCACAAAAATAGTAATGCTAGATTAAGTTTATGTCTAGTTGCCACGTACATCTGATCGCAAAGACTGTTTAAAACACTACCATTAGTGTAAAACAGTATTTTTTTGATTTATAAATGTTTGTCATGAATACAATGACTTTTATCATTTCTGATAGATTGAAATGGAACTGTAAAGTATTTGTAATATAGTTAGCATTTTGTTTCTTGATTTTAAAGTATGAATAAAGTTGTTTTTTTCCTAATATTCTTTCGATCATTTAGATCCAATATTTATAAAATTATTCCGAACTAATAGGGACAAATTTATTTTAATTAATACACAGTTTGTTCAAAAAGTGTCCGACTAATTTTTTGTATGTGAAGCAATAAAGCTTGGGAGGTGAGGTTTGTTGCATGTGTGTAGGCAACTCTAGTGTGCATGATTGAAATTTTTCCTGCTTCAAAAGTTGCTAGCTGCTGGCAGACTGCAAATTAGTGAGGATTCATTTGAGGATGCATTTTCGTTTTCAAAAAAATGGCAAAAAAATCTTGAAGGCTACTGTGTTAATCAAGATGGACCAGCCAATTATGACGCAGTACCTCTTGGTATTACTCCTTAGTGATGGTTATGTCATCCAGTGCGTACTTGTGGTGATTAGGCCACTGAAGTCATAGAAGACGGTCAGCATGACTTCAACATTGTCTCCTGAAGACCAAATCGTCAGTCAAAATATAATGATTGCCTCGTCCACAAGTCTTCTCTGATCGTGATTCAATGACCCAGCATTATCCGAGTTCTCATTTGGTGAATAATGATCTCATTTCTGGATGTTGATTGCCTACCAGAGAACATATATAACTCTTCACTCTTCATTTATATGCAACCATCATCCACTCCTTTATCTGCGTGGTGTGTTCATATCTCCAAAGGTCTCTTGAATCTCGTAGATTGTTTCTTTTCGGGAATCACCAAGCTGGTGAAACACAAAATTTAATGCAGTAGCGTTATTCAAGTTCTTCTTGCCATTTTGTCAAAAACTGAAAATGCGACAGCCCTCAAATTTTCTCATTCATCAGTCGACCGGCGATTGGCAGCTTCTGCAGGCCGGTACAAATTCAAGCAAGGATGCTCTCTCTCTCTCTCTCTAGGATCACCTACATACATGCACCAAACCACTCCTCTCTTGCTTAATTATTTACCGCATGAAAAATTATGGTCAAATACTCTTTGAACAAACCCATGAATCTAATTCTAAAAAAAACATAGTTGTCTACCCGGGATATAGTTGCCACCAGTGTTCTTCAACCGCTGGTCCATAAAACATTTTGTCCAATTCATACAGACATAACTTTAGACGCCAGATCTGTGATGATTTTCGCTATGCAATTTTAGTTTTTAAATATTGTACAGTGAAAAATCTCATGTGTCGATGCAAAGGTACAAGAAAAACAATATGTAAACGAGATAGGCGTTTAGTGAAAATGGGGGGAAAAATATACATGTATAGCATGAACATTGCATAGCTGCCAACTTTTGAAAATGAAAATTCGGGAGATTTTCGCGCAAACCCGTATTTTATGCTAAAACCACTCCCTAATAAATACAATAGGGATTTTCCAAACATAAAAGTTAAAGCGCAGGGAATAAAATTCCTACTCAAAAACTGAAGTCAAATTAAAATAGGGATTTTACACACACAGAAGTTAAACCCTTGGGAATAAAATCCCTACGCAAAAAACAAGTGAAATTGGAGGCCAAAACTTCAATGATGTAAAAATAAATATTGTGTTCATTCAGAAACGCTGCGAACAAACATTCTGCGCAAATGACCCCAAAATTATCGGAAGATGAAGGAAAACACCGTCAATTTTTGAAGAACACTGACTTTTTGTGACACTTGCTTGATGTTTTTTTTTTTTCATTTCACAAGTGATGATGGCAGTCTTTCCATGACCGATGTTTATGTCCGTAACACAACTTGTACAAAAAGGAAAAGTCTGCCCTCTTCTGGAACGTTTGATGAAAGGAAATTCATCGGAATAAGTATCTTTAAAACTGCTTAAATATGTTTTTGCTTATCAGTATTCATGTTTTGTTATATCGCACGTCATGGCCCCCACAAGGGGTGGGCTGGCAAGGCTCCAGCCCTGGGGCCCGGGACGATTTTCATTATTTTTTGTTTTTTCACGCTGTAAATACATCATAAGAGGGCCCGTGAAAATCTGGTCCGGGGGCCCGCAAAAGATCCCAGCCTAGGGCCCTACTCCAGGATGTGGGGGCCGTGTCGCACGTACCTAACTTCAAAAGAAATTTTGACCACATGCGTGTCACCATAATCAATTATTATCCAGGACTATTTGGCTGCTAAGCTATTTCCCTGCACGATAAGACAAACAACTTTCTTACCACCATCAGAGGGTTTGTAAAACTTCCTTAAAAAGGGAATTTCCCCATTTACGACGTGTGACGTCATTTCGAAAGGGGAAAAAAAGAGGCTTCATGCCCCACAAGAAATTCCTTCGGGATAGTTTTCATAAGCGGGGATTTTTTTTAATGAAGTAGGAAATTTTTAGGGACAATTAGGGATTTTTTGGATTTTCGTAAAAAATTCGGGAGATTTAAGAACTTTTCGGGAGGTCGAGCGATGAAGCTAAAATTCGGGAGACTTGGCAGCTATGACATTGATACATCCAAGTACCAAAGTAAAACACAAGCGTACTTGGTTTTAAATTTGGAACAAAATATCATTTCTATACTGAAATCTATATTCCCTTTGATTAAAATATTACCTCTTTACATTTTAATTTTCTAAAGTAACTTGAAGTTGAAAACCATTTTTGTTACCATTTATGCCTAAAACCTGCTCGTATGATTTGATGCACATCGTATCAGTTTCTGAAGTTGTATGTAATTACAAAGAATTTCTTGTGATTTTAAAGCTTTTGCAAAAATGTCTGCATTTTTTTTTACAATTATCTTCCTCATAGATTTCTTCATCTGTGTTTCATCCTGTATTTTCTTTAGTGTAGCTCACCTAACTCAGTTATCAAACTTTCATGCCCTCATTTACCCATTCTGAAATGTAGCAAAGCAAACTGAATGACAAGGTAAACTCGACACCATGTCTCCAGCAAAAACGATAAAATGTATCACTTTTCTAAAACACTTTCTATAGGCTGCAATCTCTCATCTCTATCACAATTCTTTCATCACATCAATTCAACTCACCCCTTCAATTGCGATTTCCAGTGGATAGTAAGGTCTACACATCCTTTAAAAAAATTAGAACACCCCAGAAATTTATGAGAGCAGTTGATGAAATGTGCAAGCTTTAAAACCCAAATTAAGGGTATGGTTGTATAATTTGCATTTTCATCTTCTTGAGTATATCAGCGGAAAAAACTTCCATAAAGTAGATTGAATGCATCTTGAAATGCCAAATTACTTCTTCCTCATGTTTCAAAAAACTTGAACATATGACTAAAAATGTATTATGGCATTAATATTTTCATGCAAAATTACATCAACTTGATTGAATAATTTTCCTGGTTATGTATGTGAATCTAGAATAGTCGAATCTTCGTATTACAGGTACGAAACAGGACATTTCTGCCAATACAAAATTATGTGAGTACATATTTGCTTGGACAGTATGGTCTGTGCAAGTTTTTCCTTCAATGCATCAAAAAAGAGACTTGATTTTTCAAGTTCTTTTAAATGCCAGTGTTAAAATTCTGTCATAAAATAATGTTTCTAATGAGCAAATGTTTGTAAAAATTTATTTACAGTTAAATTATTCATTTAAAAAAAATGTTTACAATCAGCTTTCAATAGACGATTCATCATCAGATGAACCCGATGACGATTCCATTTCTTTGTCAACATTCATCAAAACATCGTCAAGTTCATTTTTATCTTGTATCCTCAATTTTTTAAGCTTGCCCATTGATAACAGAAACTCAATGGAATACTTGTTGAAATCACATCTGCAATGGCCGAAGAAATTATTTAAATTACTCAGCACAAAAATAAATTTGTAATAATTTAATCTGTAAAGTTAAATTCGTGCATAAAATATCAAAGAAATTAATTTTTTTCATACATATATGATACTCACATCTTTCCTACAGAACTTGATACATTCGCCAAATTTTTCTGCAAATTGCATATTATGTCCATAATTGATCCAGAACGCTCTTTAAGTTTCAGTCCATGAGTCATGATTATGTTCTCGATCCATATGAGATAGAATTCTATATGAGGTGTTGACTCCACATGAGACGACAAAAATGACAACAATTTCTCAACATAAACATGGGGAAGATAAGAGACTAGTACTGGAACTGTAAGGGTGAGAGATATTTTTGAGTCATGTGTAGCATGAAAACATAGAATAACGAAAGGGGATACATCATATATTAATAAGATCGTCTCTGTTAACTGCAGTAAAATGGTTTTATCACATTTAGAGCTGTTTTTTCCCCAACTTTCCGAATTCGAAAACCTCAGTGAATATTGCACTTAAAAAGTGGAATTTTATTTGGTTGGCATCAGGAGAGAGACAAGGAAACATGTTTTTAATTGTGTTTTGAGGCACACAGGGGCTGTATGAAAAGTTAACATTTTTAATTTAAATAACCATACCCTTGCAACATGAATGACATATCTGAGAACTACACATTATTTAGAAACTTTTTTTAATAGGAAGTATGCCTCTAGGATCAACGGTTTACCAGTAAAATGTCATATCCCCTGTTTGTTCTACAGTCTGTATATGGAAAAAGGTGAGATGCTAATTTCACTGGAAAGAACGACTATACTGCAAAAAAAAAAAAATTGTTTTAAAGATGTTTGCCTTCACAAAACAAGAATTCCTAAGATAAGGAAAAAACAAACTTTAATTCGATCTGAATTGTGCAAATATCCACTGCTGCAACCTTTCTTCACGCCAGTGGAAAAGCAAATCCTGAAAACCAAACCACTAATAATCTAAAACTTAATAAAACAATTGTGCGACAACATGACAATCATGAGTGCAAACAGTATGTTATAAATTGAGTCAGAGCCATCTTCAGTTTGATCCAACAAATGGAATGACACCAAACTTGGTAAATGGGGGGGGGGGGGGGGGGGAAATAATGACGAGATGGGGAGAAAGATTCTGCAAAAAAATTTAGTTCTAATTGCCGCTGACAGGGAAAAATGAGGCACTATTAGAGTTGTTTTAGTTTGAAGCAGATTTTCAAAGAACAAACAGATGAATGGCAAAGACGAAAAAATGCAGTAAAATCTCACGCTTTGTTCATCACATTCACTTTCTCGTCAAGGATATAGACACCTTCAATACGACCATCATTCTTATGGAATAGACTTTGCATCCCCTGTACAACATTCTCTTTGGTCGAACAAAATATGTCTAAGGCAACGTTTATCACAATCTGTGTGATATGTTGTCCTTTATGGTAGTGAAGTTCGTGACACCACTTCGAGATATCCCCACAGCCAAAAAGTCACATGGATCCTGGAAACCAGTTGGCCCACGCAAACAGAAACTTGTGACAAATGTAAAATACAAATACAACACTACAACAGGCAAAATGCCCAACGAGGTGGCTGAGAAAAAGATGCCCATAAAAATATGGATGTCATATATTTCAAAAATACAAAATACAGACTTTCAAACCTTTCATCTGCTGTGATGCAGCCCATGATGAAAATTCCTTGTGATGTATGTTTCGTACAGCCAAAGAAAGAAAATATTGTGCAGAGGAAGTAGAGTGGGGTCTGTACATAACGGGTGGAAATGAGTGCTATTTAAATAACATTCATATTTCTAATATAACAATATTTCCACACCTGAAAATATTATTATTACATCTAAAATACCAAGGTCGGCAGAAAATGCCAGCTTTGAAGTTGTTTATGGCAAAATTATATGGCGTTGCCACTGCTTCTGCCATCTGATGACTCTGGAATAATAGACGATATGCAAATGAGGAATGTGATCATCACTGATTGTTGTCCTTAACAGTAGCCAGCCATATATAAGGCAGCAGAAAGACCATTTCTGCACATTTCAACTTCACCTGGTCTTGCAGTTTAGTCATTGTTATTTGCTTCATTGGTCATGTTCCTACTCCACCTGGGTAGCCTGATCCTCAGTTTTCAATGTTCCTGAATTCGATTCTGGCCATTTGACCATTCTCTAAGGTCCACAGAAGTGAAGAAAGTTTGTGACATAGTTTGTGTGAGTGATCTACGAACAACTTGATGGACTGATTCTCCATGGATTGAAGTTATGGATTGTCATATCGAAGGAACAAGACTTATGGAGAGGTTTTTAAACTTTTTCCATCTGTGGCACTCCTATCAATGCTTATAAATGGTTTTCCACAGCAGTTTAACAAACAATCTCTTTGAAAAACTGGAGCTGCACCAGAGCTAGGCTCATAGTTTGAGAACCCCTGACTTATTGGTTAAATTCAAAGTTTTGTCAAAATTTCTAAGATTTAAAGATTTAAATTCTGTTAATGCAAGTAAATTATTCAGACTTCTGAATCAATGCTCTTGTTGCCCTGGATTGTTCATGATGCTCATTTAGGTCTCTGTTGTGTGACATATGGTTCGTCACAGGTTGACGTAGGATCAGATCTAGAGCTCGCTGTTGGAAGGCGTGATTCTTCCCCCCCTCCCCCCCCCCCCCCCCCCGCATTGCAGATAGGGTGTGACCATACACATTATCCCGCATTGTCCCTTATTTTTCAGGACAGTCACAGTTTTCTCTCTGTCCCAACTTTTTTTTGGAAAGTCAGTTTTCAAAAAGGGTTTTTTTCCATTTTTTTAGTTGAAGTTTTCTTGAATTTGTTTTTTAATCAAAAACATTGATATAAGTAATTTTCAACAGATTTATTAAAATGCAGTATTATCATATTCAAATTCTGCTTGATTCCCCCCAATCACCCCCATAGATCCGTGCCTGAGTTCACGAGAGAGCTTGTCACAAGCTTGATAGTGGTCAATCTCCTTGTCGAAAAAAGTGAATGTGATGTACAAAGTGTGACGTTTCACTGCCAAAAAAATTTCAGCTTGCTTATTCATTCATCTGTCATACGTAACTCTTTTTTTTACACAAAAACAGAACCACATTTTCCCCATCACCAATATTTGGAACTAAAAAATTTTTCCGCAGAACCATTCTATTTCCTATATATGTTGTCATTAACTCCCAACTCTAACAAGTTTGGTGTCACCCCACTAGTTAGATTGAGCTATAGATGGCTCTGAGTACTGTCAGTTTAATTACAAGAACCCTGCACATAATCATGTACAAGACAAATCATTTGGGATAGGTTTTAAAGTGACTCACTTTTCTCAACTGGTGTCGATTCTATGACATGGTTGATATATTCTGCTTCATTCAAACGAAAAGCCATCATGAGCGCAAGTGAATATTTCTTCTCGCTCAGAGTCTTCAAAATGCTCTGCGGAGTAATGTTGATCTCGAGATCAAATGGATCAAAAAAAAGATTTGAGTCCAGCGAGTAAACTAATAAACCTTCCGTGGTAGTGGCGACCCAAGCTCTACCTATCAAAAAATAAATCAATAGAAATGAATCATTTTCACCAAAGCCTTGATTCAAATACGCAAAGCAAAACACTAACTTACTTTTTTCTTTTCAAAATTTACCTGTGGGAGAAAACTTAACAGAAGACACCATTATTTCAGGCCTGTGTGCTCGAGAACTCATGTCGATGGTTCTTGTACCAGGAAGCTTCAGAGTAGTTACAGGATCCTCTATGCGCTCCTCTATCAGAGCCTTGTTTCCAAATTCAGTCATTTTCCTTCGGCTTATGAAATCCTATAACGTAAACAACTCAAATTTGTACCATGAAATAAAACGAAAAAAAATTATATATTTTAATAACACTAGATATACCAAAAGTTCAGACATGCTTGATTGCTGAATTACTGAAATGTGTCACCATTAATTTATCTATTTATGATACTCTGTCATATGCATAATAAGAAAGCAACAGAACTTACCGTGACCGAATCGAAAGACAAGTTATTAGTGATTTCAAATTTCTTCAGGAGTAGCTGCTCGGCGATGTGGTAAAGACAGATGTACTTGGACTTTCCAGCGGCTAGAATACACTCCCCATCAGCTGTATAGCACAATGTAGTGAATGCCCTGGGTGTGAAAATTAATGTTATCCAAGGAATTTGATTGTTTAAAATGAGAAAAGTAAGCACATTTTATGTGTTTCACATTTTTTTTTTTATCATCCACATGGACCTCACTAGCCAAACATGGCCCAGGCTCTGTCTCATATATAATAAGCACATATATAAGTACATCATCCCAATGGGTTTGGGACCTCTTTAGCTATATTTTCTTCCCCGGAAACCTTATGTCCTTTCTGAGGCGCTGGGATATTTCTAAGGCAGGACTTCTTCATCTTTTCAGCCACGATCCAAAATCTAATAATAAAATCAACTTCACGACCCATGAGGCCGTTTGATTTTGGAAATTAGCGAAACCTGTGAAGCAATAAGCATATTTATAAAAAAGGACTGCAAGTGGACGACCCATCTAGGATGCCCCTATAAATCAAGTTTGGGTTGTGACCTCTAGCTAAAGAATCCCTGACTGTTAGTGGATTTGAATGACTATCTCTGAAGTCCTTGTGAAGAGGTTTGGGCCTGACCCATAGCTCAAGAATTCTTGGCTATAAGGGAATTTGTTCAAACCATCTTGGAAGGCCCTGTAAATCAAGTTTTGGTTGTTTTGGTTGTAACTCGTAGCTCAAGAAGCCCTGACTGTTAGTGGACTAGAATGACTTCGATGAAAACGAAAAGAACGAGATCGAGAAACAAATTTCACGAGGAAAAAAAAGACAAGAATTCTTATCTTTTTATTGGAAAAAGAATCCTTTTGCTTTCATGATAGCCATTACTTTATTGCTGGGGGTAAACCCATGTTACGCTTCTGAAGGGAACCACGGTTGGCACACCAAACTTATGCAAGAGATCTTATTCATTTGGGCACACAAAATCTTCCCGTTCAGTGCATTTTCATCATGTCAGAGTCGTAACTATAGTTCGTTTCAGGTTAACTTTGCAGTGAAAGGGAAGCTACGAGGGAACCGCATCACACGTTGCTATGACAACGAAAGCCTTTCAACCAATGTATCAATGCGCAGTCGCGGTAAGGTATAGCTGATTCTCGTCAATCTCACTGAGAAAAATCTTTTTTTTACGCATAATGGTGATCATTTTTTTTTTCTATTTTAAAATTCTTAAACGAATAAAGATAGATTCAGAACACTATTTTTTCAGTATTCATTTTCAATCATTCAAAAAATTGAAATATTCTGCATAAATGATCATCGTAAGCCTCCGATATAAGGGAACTATATTTTGCGGCGAAGGAATACACTCTCTACATTCTCTGCACTGCAAAGTTAACCTGAAACGGACTATAGTTTTATTGTTTTGTTTTTCTCCCAGGAGGAGTCAACTTGGTTTTGCAGCTGCCTTCTTTCACACCCCCTGCCGCTAAGTGATTGTGTTAGCATTGTGATGGACTCTCATCGCGATGTTTGAACCCGAGTGATGGCATAGTGGTAATGTGGTAGATTTATGTAACGCGCAAATTCCCATGAACATTATGAACTGTGTGTGTGTTGTATTTATGTGTTATGTCAAGTTTTCTGTGATGCAGTGCCATCTGTGAGTGAAATTTTAAACTATTTTTTAATTTATCGAAAAAAAAACAAAAAACAACTATGTGGGCCATGATAATTTAGTGCAAACTACACCTTTTTATGTCAATTGGTTGGTTTTTTTTACTGATTTTCAAAATTGTTTCCAGGACTTTTCGCCCAGCCTGTATAACCCAAAGAGGGTCATTCAGGAAAAAAAGAAATATTGGCCTAATGTACTGTCCTGAAATTAAATTCAAGTAAAGATGTACTGCTTTTGACTGAATTTTAAATATCACACTATGTAAATTCAAACTCACTGTGACTTCAAGAGCGACTTGGCAGTTATAACTTGACCTTCCTTCCTGCCAGGATATAGATCATTACGACCTTCGATATATCTCAGCTGCTGAGCGGTGTGCACATTAAAAAATGAAATTTGACCATCCAGTGAAGAAACAGCGAATTCCTGACCATCAGAGCGGAAAACTATACAAAGCCCTAAAGAAAATGACACATAGATAAAGAGTTTATTGATGCTTCTGAAAAGTATTCAAAATCAACTGATATTATACTGATTCCATATGTAGTCCTTGTTTAAAACCTGAGTTGTACACCTATGATTGCAAAATTTGTCCAAGATATAGGGTACATAGTGGACATTTTATATTATAGGATTATAACCAATTCCATTCGAAACCATCCAATGGAGGGCGGATCCAGATCGACAGGTTTTATTGATATAGCTGTCAACTTTGTGTGCAGTACCGTGGGAGGGCTAACACCGGAGTAATGAAAATTTAAAAATATGAAATAATTAATATTTTTTAAAATTGAAACAAAAAATGTTAAAAGATTAATGTGTGCTAATTAAAAGAAAAAATAATCGTATTTCTTTAAAGAGTGTGAAGTGTGTTAAAGAATGAATAATATTTACTTAAATTAAAAATTGAAATGTATTGGTGAAATAGAAAAAGTATATGTTAATAAATAGGAGCAATATGCCTTAGAGCGCCCGGTATGTGCAGATTTCTCGATGTGTTGAATCGTGAATTTTTTCGAGCGTAAAAAGTCACCAAACATCATCACAACAAAACGCTCCAAAGGTAAATGAGTCATTGCCAGCAGCAGATCGCCTCCGAAGATCAATCACGTGATCTAGCATCACCAATAGGAGCCTCGGAAGGACACGCTCAATGGGAGGAGAATACCCAAGGAAGAGCGGTTTTTAGGGAAGTTGAGTAAGAGCGACAATGAAGAGAGGATGAGAAAGTTCAGGCGTGCTAATGGGGTTGCTGTAACACCCTCCCTTCTTTCGTGTGATTGAAAAGTAAATTCCTTGCCTGAATCTGATCAAATGCAATCGCAACCAAAGGCTGTCCACAATGGTGATCGACAACTCAGCGCTTAAGTATATGAAAGACTTTTGAAACTGTGATCTAACATCTGCCCAGTAATCAAACGCGTTAAAGACTTCCCACAATGCCACTTAACAAAAAGAGGAAGGAAATCATAGTCAACAACAGATAAGAATTATAAAGTTTTTTTTTGGGGGGCTTCACCCGGTAATTAATTTAAGAGTGAAGGTGCACTGGATCACTATGTTTTAATTTAAAAATTAGTTTAATTAATTTGTACTATTTCGTTTTTTTTTAAATTAATTTAATGTGAATTCAAAATTTTGTCAGGAAAAAAATTTTTTTTTTGATATCCAGCAGCAACATGAGATAACGTACAATTAAATTTCCTACTCTTAATTTTAATGGACTGACTCTTGGTCACTCAATGTGTTTTGAGTTTTGATAATGAATTAAGTTTCTTTTCACAGATTTCTCTTTCAGCTCCTTATCAGAGCCACCTAATTCGAACCTGGGTGTCAATGGACTAACATTTTATTGCACATTTGGAGCATGACATTAAGGGGTTTTTCACACAGATACAATATGAGGGATTTTTGAAAAACTATGTATAGATTTTGCATTAATAAAAGTAAATTTGTAGGGATTTTTCCCTTTACAAAAACGTGACACTGGGCAAGGAATCACCAGATAGTACCAAGTTGCCAATCAGTAGGAAAAATTAAGGAAATAGATATTTTCTGGATTTTATGCCAAGATGAATTCGGAGAGAAAAGTCATCTGGTCCCCACCGGGAATTGAACCCAGGACCATCTTGAATTCCTGGCAAACATGTTACCATCTACACCACTGAAGACACCCCCCCCCCCCCAAAGCAGATGTTTTGCATTGTTCTGCAATGAGCCCTCGACTGAGTGGGAACATTGTGCAGTAAAAATCTCCATAATAGTGTTTTTCACATTTTTTGTTAAAAATTTTCCAGATTGTTCTGCAGGAGCACTGATTGTTCTGCGACATACTGCACAGATTTTGGCATGTTCTGCTTTGGGGCTGGAGACATGACCCTGCCTTACTTATTTCATCTGCTATGGCATGTAGGAAAAATTGCCTGTTATTAGTATTCTCAAATCAAACCTCACCAATAAAAAAAAAAGTCGCCATCAGGTCCAAAATGGGACATATATGTCATCTCGACAATTTTGAAAGTCAAAAGGCCAAATTGATCCTGACTGTATGATGAATTTAGCCTTGTATAAATTTGTGACAATTTGTTAAAAAAAGAAGTCTGCTATTAAAAAAAATATGTTGAAAACTTGATTGCATCAAAACAACTTGCATATTTGAACCGCAAAAAAAAAAAAGATAAAAACATGTCCAGAAAAAAAATATTTTTGATCTCACCATCAGATATTAATGTAATTGCCTCTCGACTGCCTTTGTTATCAAACACATCCCAGATGCGAACTGTTCTATCCCAGGATGTACTGACCAATATGGCTGCAGATGGACAAAATGAAATGCTGCTAACAGGAGCTTCGTGGCCAGCAAGAACCTAAACATACATGCGTAAACAGGAAATTCATAAATTTGGCTGGAAAAGAAACACTATGGAAAAATATAAACTTTATATTTTCTGGAAAGTATGAAAAATAAAAAGCGTAAACCTCACCTCAACCAAACGACCAGTTTTCATTGCCCACACAAAAATTTCAAAATTTTCTGCTGAGCCAGCACAGACAATGTCACCACTGGGATCCACTGCAAGGCAAGAAAACTGTGTGGGTCTTGGTGATGTGAATGTTCTGAAATTCCGGTATCTGTAAAAATTATAGAGAGAATGAAAAAATTTTCAAGATATAAAAAACAAGGCAAAAAAAAAAAAATTATACCGCCTTATTAACTAGCTGGTTTGTTCGAAATAGTGCTACAAGAAAGTTGACAAATGACCATAGTAAATACAAAAAGTGATTTTTTTTTAAATTGTGACACATATCCAAATACCATTTAATTTTTTTCATGAAGTTAATGAAAAAGAAATTGTACCGAAACATATCAAAAGCTCTAACTGTCCCATCTAAGGATGCAGACAAAAACACTTTTCCCTGTTGGGTGAAAGCAACATCACTGATTGAACTTGAATGTTCATCTCTGGTAATAACGCAAAATCCTGTAGATGCATCCCATAGTTTCACCTACAAAACAGATTCATAAATACATATAATGTGAGCAAATATCAATCTACTTTTTTGCATAAAATATAAAATTAAAAAATTAAAATATGATATATTAACTTGTTGTATACACTTGTATAATTTTTTTTGTTCAAAAATTCATTTAGAAATTGGGTGGGGGGGGGGGGGGGGACTTGCAGAGAAACACTTTGATCAACTTTGTGGTTTTGTTGGTCCTTAAATGGGACGAAGGGTGGACTTATACAGAGGGGCAGTACTATCTACACTCATGCTTATTCTCATTCCATCCGAATTATAAGCATAGGTTCATAAGATTGACTGTAAGAATAACTCTGAAAACACTATCAAGGAATTATTCCTAATTTCGATCCTTAAGGTCACATGATGTGAAATATAGCAAAAAAAATTGTTTTCCACTCAGTGAAAGATGATTTTTCCCTCTGGCTGATTGACCGCTGACCAATCACCATCATGCTTGGGAACTCTACAACTAAACATACTGAATTTTTTGTTTAGCAAGGGTGGCAATGAGAATTCATTTTAAGGCGCTAGCAGATTTTTTTTTTCATATTCTTTATCTTGAAAATGGAAGGTGTTAGTGGAGATATATTGGCTAATATTTTATTTTACTTTTTTTTAAATGGGAAAGATGAAAAATGGAGGGAGCGTACAAGAATTATTTTTATAATTAAATATATATATATAGCATGGTAATTAACTCATCAAAGTTCTGTATAAGTCATATTTCAGTTCGTACGGAACTGCTAAATTCACATAGGAATTATATACATATTGTTTTCCCCATTGTCTCATGAAGAGTTTCATGGACTTGGGCAATTATTATTTTTATATATACATGGTGTCCTGTAAGTAAGTACTAATGTGGCCTTTATCTCATGAACTGTTCATCGTAGGGGTCAAATTGAAATTTAAAAAATGCTCAAAAGGTGTTCAAAAATTATCCTGTACCAGTTTTGAGAGTGGAAATAGGGTGTGTCACAGAACAAAAAAATTTAAATTCATATATGGTTCCCCTCCTCTAACTTCCAAACATAGTCTCTGTTGAGCTCAGCCTAACAATAAAGATTCTATGTTTTGAAGTGCAGTATTCGCTGAGATACCGTATATACTTGTGTATAAGCCTAGTTTTTTTGTGGAAAAATTCGTTCCTCAAGTGGGGGGGGGGGGGAGTCGGCTTATACTCTGGTCAGTTTTTGATGAGAAAATATTGCCCCCCAAAATCAGTAGTCATTTTTGTAGCAAAGTTCGAGAAACCAGCATTATTGGCAGCAAAAATGTAGCCGTTATTTCAATAGACATAAAAAGTGCCTTTGACAATCGATATGCCTCTATTATAGATAAGCTTCGCCAACTTCCGATATCTGTGCAACTTTTGAAAACAGTTGAAGATATACTCCAAAATAGAGAAGTACTAATGATTACAGCTAGAGAAGAGGTAAGGAAACATCAATACAAAGGCTGTCCCCAAGGCTCATGTTCTGGACCACTATTATGGAACCTTGTGGTTGACGAAATCCTGAAAGAGCCATGGCCAACAAATGTGAAAGAACAAGCATATGCAGACGACATTCTCCTGATAGTTTCATACCACACAGTGAAAGGCACTGCAAAAATAGCGATGGAAGCCTTATAAAAATTTCAACATGGTTGAGAAAACATTACTTGACAGTCACAGCAAAGAAAACAAAGTTTCTATGGATATCTTCACAAAAAACCTCTCACCATCATGAATGAATGAACGCCAGGGTCTCTGCCACCGGACTTATCCCGTTGCCGAGATTTCTTCGAGCCCAGCTTCGTGGCAGAGTCTGGAACAAAGTGAGTGCACCTAACAGTCTGAGTGTGTAGCTAGTGTTGTGTCTGATATTTCAGTGCTGCCATGTACACTTCAAATTGTGAATGAAGTGTACTGATTGAATATTTGTAACGTTGTAGGCCTGTTGCTCTCTGTGACGAGACTTTCTAATGGGGAGATCGGCTCGCATTCGCGCCTTGAAGTTGGGAACCACGGAAAACCAACTTCAGCCGATCACCACTGTGGGGTTCGAACCCGGATCCTCGCATCGCGAGTCCGTCACTATAACCACTCGACCACCACAGCGGCACCTCTCACCATCAGAATGCTTGGAAAATCTATAAAAAGAACAAATGTATTAAAATACCTCAACGTGTACACAGATTCTAGATTAACTTGGAGTATACACAAACCGCAAAAAATTAATAAGCTTCTTCTCCAGCTCCAAAACATTGGCGGAGTGAAATGGGGAATCAAATATTGACACCGACGAGTTCTCTATTGGACAATAGCAACACGAATAATGGCTTATGCAACACCTATTTGGTACGCAGGCGCAACCAACTCCATGCAACAGAAATTAGACTCAGCCCAACGTAATTTATTATATCACGGGAGCGTTCCACACAACATCAAATAGTGCACTATATGTCCTTACAGGTTGTCCGCCTTGAAGCCTATGGATGAATTATGAAGTACAAATGGGTCTATTGTTACGTCTACACCGACCAGCAAAGATTGGTGCATTAAACTTTGCTCCAGAAGAGTATCAGCGACGGGAAAAACAAATAACTATCCACCCATCGGAAGACCTGCATCAACACAAAGTATCTATCGGGAATAACCAGAACAAAGAAATAGGAGGCCAAAGAACTCACATATACACAGATGGCTCGAAAACTATCTCCGGAACAGCATTAGCATATGTAGTAGAGAAAGATCATAAGTTCATCGAGTGCTGGAGTAGTAAGCTAGAAAATGACAATAATATCTTTCAAGCTGAATTACTAGCGTTACACATGGCAACCATAAAAGTTCAAGAACTCCAACAAGCAACTATAATCTATAGCGATAGCCTTTCAAGTACATATGCAATACAGAACCCAATGACCATCCATGCTATAGCTAGGGATATTTGGCAGGTCCTCCACAAGAACCCACAAATTCGCATATCTTGGATCAAAGCGCATGTGGGTGAGTAGGCGAACGAAGAAGCAGATGCAATAGCCAAAGCAGCGACAATCAATGGCACACAATTAATTATTATTACCATCATATACAGCAAAACAAAGAGCAAGAAAAGAAATACTCAATCTATGGCAAACCCGATGCAATGATGCCAAAACTGGAAGAAGTGTCTACAAAATAGTACCAAAAGTTTCATACAACGCAAAAAAATTGG
Organism: Pholcus phalangioides; assembly: GCF_987345545.1. NCBI lineage: Eukaryota > Metazoa > Arthropoda > Arachnida > Araneae > Pholcidae > Pholcus > Pholcus phalangioides. Next base: position 22,087,763 of record NW_028301615.1, on the reverse strand, counting down.
AGCAAAGAACTTGTATTTTTTACAACCAATGACAGACCTTTTCCAAATTACCTTCACCGCTTAAAAAAACGAGGAACAGATCATTGTCTTTGTGGTGAAATCGGCACTCCCATTCATTACTTGACAACATGTAAATTAACTGCACATGGCTGCGCCCGCTGCTAAAAATGCCACACTCTAGATCAGAGAGATTTTTAAAAACAAAAGTAGAATAAATAAAGTCAAGAAAATAATTAGATGGATGGAAGTCAACAAAGACAAAGTGATCCCACAAACGCAATATCAACCAATAACACAAGTACAAACTGCACCACCTCGCCGTTCAAAAAAATAAATTGCCAGAGGTATCCAGTCCGCGAGGACAATGAGTCGATATTGCCATATGGCAATGTGGCCTGGGTATCTTTCGGTTTGACGGCGTTATTGGTATGGGATATGTTCAAACCCCACAGAACCGATAATGTCATAGCCGAGGCTTAGAAATCGAAAACATCATTGGCTTTGATACCAGGTGGGCTAACGTTGATTGTACAGCATTTAGATGTGAGCATCAACAAACCTCTCAAAGACAATTTGAGGAATTTGTGGATCAAATGGATGAGTTCCGATGATAAATAAACTATAAAAAGTGGTGCCTTGAAGAAACCTGACATTGGCCTAGTGTGCCAATGGGTACATGAGGCGCAGAATTCTGTTTCCGTAGAAATTATCATCCGATCCTTCAAAAAGTGTTCATTAGCAATGCGATGGACAGAACTAAAGAATATATCCTCTTTGAAAGTGACAATGGCGATTCTTTCAGTCCAGATGAAGATAAAAATGGAGATGCCGCACCCTATGATGATCTGATGGATTATGATGAGCTTGGAGACTCAGAAGAAAAGAATTAAAAAGTTTGAATCATTTTCTATTGTAAATTTCTGTAAGCTATTCATTTTGCATGAAAATATAAGATTTTTTTTTTCTCTGAAATGCACAGATTTCTTGGGGTCGGCTTATACACATGTTTTCAATTTATTGCGGTTTTGGTGGTCCTGAAGTGGGGGAGTCAGCTTATACACGAGTATATACGGTATTTGAATTCAAAACTTGGAGAAAAGTTGGGAAAGAACAGCATAAGAAGTGGGTCCCCCCCCATCCATATCTTCCTCCAAATATTCAGAGAAAAGCTATGCTTGTTTTCAAAGTGTAATGCTGATAGCATGAAATTTACTGAAATTTCCCCTTTATCATTATATTGCCATAATCTGAGTAGATATGGATCTACTACTACTTAACCGAACATGTACATCGAACACATTCCTTTTCGAATTTCTAACGAATCGGCACATGCCGGAATGCGTGTTCTGAGTGTATGCTTGGCCCTAACGTATTTATGTTGTTGAGTTGCGCTTGTTTCGTGTTCATGCTGCCATCTGGCTTCCATTTTCTGAAGTAAGGATGGAAATGCTAGAATTTTCATGTTTTGTGAGCATCGTGTTGTAGGCCTGCCTGCTCTCTGCGGAGAGACTTTTTCAAATGGGAGATCAGCTCACATTCGTGCCTTGAAGCTGGAAAATCGCAGAAAACCAACTTCAGTCGACCACCACTGTGCCGTCAGCGGGGTTCGAACCTGGATCCTCGGGACGAGAATCCAGCACGATGCCCACACGACCGTACAGCGGCACAGATATGGATCAGATTCCTGATAATCATGAGTAGATAGTACAGTCCCAGGAGTATAAATAGTAGTTGTGTTCATTTTGGTGATGATACTTCAGTCAACATTCATTATGACCATGTGCTATAGCTGCCTTTCCGTTACAATAAGTCTCAAATGTTGTTATATAATGACTATTCTGTATATTTCCCTTCTGATATTTTAGCCACCCGATATAATGCCTGTTTTTGATGTCGCGGTGGGGGGTTGTTATAATGAGCATTGACTACACTATGATTCATCATGATAAACTGATAATCAGCTTTTTTGTAATGATCATCAACTGTCTGTGTAGCTCATCCCTTGATCTACATAGCCAGCTACCTTTTACAGATGTGGACCCTGACGAAGAAAGAATAACGCCATTTATAAAACTAAATGGGCAGAAACATCGAGCAAATAATATCAGAAAAATTAGCAATTTAAACAAAGAAAATAGAAAAGAACTGACATACCAATAATAAAAAAATAGGAAAAGGGGGGAAATTAAAAATCAGTCCTATCTGGCCCCAAAAAAAGGCCTATTTGCAGTTGCTCTATTCTTGATGTAAAATCTAGAGAGAGAACTTAATTCTAACAAAAATTTCACTATTGCTGCCAATAATGACCCTGCTGATCTGATGAGGGTAAATAAAAACAATATCAATTCATCAAAATTCTACCTTAGCTTAATAGGACTATATACTAAACAAGGATTTTTAAATCTGTGCTGTTGTGGTGGGTTAGTAAGATACGGAGTTGGCGATGGGAAGAGTTCAAGGTAATGGGTTCAAACCCAACCACCGGAAAGGTAGAGACTTTCTTTTAGTGCCGGACTCGTGATGCGAGGATCCGGGTTCGAACCCCACAGTGGTGGTCGGCTGAAGTTGGTTTTCTGTGGTTCCCAACTTCAAGGCGCAAATGCGAGCCGATCTCCCCGTTAAAAAGTCTCGCCACAGAGAGCAACAGTCCTACAACGGTTAATCATTCAACCATAACACTTCACTCATAGTTAGAAATACTGGGGGCAGATGGCAGCACTACACATAACAAGCATTACACCGAAACAAACTTTACGTCAGGTTGCACTACACGTACATTCCCGCATGTACCGATTCGTTGGGGGGTTCCGCGGGGGGGGGGGGTGCATGTGTGGTGTAGCAGTAGTAGGTTGGGCCTCCAAAAAATGGCTCGGGGATCCATGATGTTCTTAAGTCAGCCACCTCGTTGGGCAATTTGCCTGTTGTATTTGTATTTGTATTTGTATAATCCTCGCAGGCCCACAGAATGTCATAAAGTCTAAAAAAAAACCAAATAGGTAAGGTAAATTAAACAGGATGATTAAACCTATACAGATACAACAGTTTAATGAATAGTCTTATCGGCCATGAAAAAAGACATTCCCCCCCCCCCCTCCAGTAACAAAATACACATATGAAGATGATGATATCAGGAATGTGTTCATGATTGAAATTTCACACAATTCATATAGTATTCAGAAGAATGGAGATTAAAAAAATAAAGAAAAAGAGCAAAACATGCCTTTCCATCTTCTCCTCCGGTTAATAAATACATGCCATCGGGAGAATAACAAACACATCGCATGTTGTTGAAGTGTCCTTGCTGTTTCAATACAAATGATTCGCTCTGCCATTCCCACACAATCAGCTGGCCGACACCATAGCATCCCAAAGCTATCCAATCACCCATTGCATTGAAAGCAATGCCAGACACTGGTTGGCTTGAGATTCTGATATAACAGTCATCAAAAAACAATAAAAAATAAGCATAAAGATACTTGTAATATATATATATATATATATGTGTATACACAAAATGTTATAAAAATGCACTCATGGTAAATATCAACTGGTTGTCTGTGACGTACAGTAAAAATCCATTATAACAAATACGGCTTATAATAAGAATCTCACCATAACAAGTGATTTCAAATAGGTAATGTAAAAGGTACAAAAAATATTTGGTTATAGTGAGCTAAAAATTAGGAAGCATTTGCTATAACATCAAAAGAATTCTCAAAAAAATACTAGTTTTCCCTTCCTTCTCTTCAAGACTTGAACATAATGACTCTTATCATGGCAGAAGCTCCTCATAAAAATTACTCTAGCCCTTTCTCAATTGCCGGACCCTGATATTATTCATACCGGGCCGCGAGTGATTAGCAGTTTCATATTTCCTCATTCCTTTTCCTGTTGGTTGTGTGTTTGACCGGGCCTTTGACTCACAAAAATGAATGAAACCGGGCCGCAGGCTTGAAAAGGTTGAGAACCACTGCTCTAGGCTACTTCAAACAAAGAATAGACTCAGAAAAGTCAAATTGTTTTAACCTCTTCTTCCAATTTTTGGGCTCCCTTCCCCCCCCCCCCCCATTAATATGAATTATGTGATGATTTTATTCAGCTTTTATCTCTTCCAGTGACTAGAAGAATACGGGACCAGAACTTGCAGTTTAGAGCCGTTCCTGAATAACTGAAAAAAAAATTGTGCTTAAAAACATTTAAGATTGATGGGAAAATGTAGACAAGTCTATACAGCCATGAAAGCGAGCAGTGATATAATAATTGAGACTTTTAATTGTTCAATTGGTAGACTAAATCACTATAATAATATAAAATTCTATGCAAGAATATCTTATTAAATTAACTGCTGTAAGACAAAATATGGATATCATGACTAGAATTCTGTTCATTCATTATTAATATTAGAATGAAATAATCTTAGGCATTTTAATGCAGATAAAGTAGCAATTTTTTACAATTTTATAACCTGACAGAGCAAAAAAAAAAATTTGCTTATGTCAGCCGTATTATCTGTGTGTACTTACGATAGTGAATGAATTAGATTGCAATCTGGCATCTCGTGTAATAAGAATGATCCATTCGAAAAACCTGAGACCAACAAACGAGTCTTCTTGTGGTATGCACAAGACGTCAGTGCGACATATCCCTTTTCTTTGCTGAGCGAGTTCTTGATGTAGTGCCTATAAAAAATGGATGAAAATGGGAAAAAAAATTGGTTTTTAATTCTACAATTCTAATAGGAAAAAGTTTTTACAGAAATTCATTGTAGCATACAGAAATTAAATTTTTTGCTTCTATATTAACATATCCCAATAACAAGCCCATATGAAAGAAATATGGCAAAAAATATTCAATTCAATTATTCAAACATTTGGCAACACTGAGTATTTGAATTTACAATTAATTATCCGATTGTTCTTTGAGATTGTTTACAGTTCCTATTCAAAATATGTCAATAGCCAAATGTTTAAGCAATATGAGCACTCACCTATTAACTCTTTTATAATAAAATCTCTCTGATGTCTTCTTTTCCTCCACTTCCTTGGCAGCTACATTTTCAACCCCAAAAATAAATATACAGAAGATATGAGAAAATCTTATAATATTTTGCGACAAAAGGTCATGTAGTCTATTCTATGGAGTGTTTGAAAATAACTAAAGACTATGCTTTATTAGATTATGCACAATGATTCAGAACTCATGGGCAAAACTTTAAGGAGCATTAGAACACACATAAACCAGCAATTTTTGTTGTATAATTCATAGTCGTAACAAAAGGGAGGTCAACCGCTAGACAGCATTATCATTGAATGCATAAAGCACTGGTTTTGCCACTTATTGCCATTTCTTACATGGATGGCAGAAAAGATTGTTGGTTTTACAAATCAGAAAAAATCCAACATGCATTGCATGTAGTAGTACTGCAGATGGAAATGTGCTGGAAGACTGCACCAGGAGTGTTTTCAAACAAGATGCATATGCCTGATCATAAAATCTCAGAGGAATTGTACTGGTATCTATGTGAAATGGGCTTCTCGTAGCATTTTTTTTCTCTTCTCATGTTCTGTATCCTGCATGTTGCTGCTGCTTTCCATGGTGCATGTCTTATCAGAAAACACTGCCAGTGCAATCTTTGGGCTTCCAGAGCATTCTCGTGTGCAGAACTGTGCATGAAATGCATGTCTGTATTTTCCTGATTTGTGAAACCGCTCATCCCTTCTACAATCCATGCTAGAAATGATTAAGTGACAAAACCAGCACTTTTTTAATAACAGTGGCAAGCTTACAGCTTGCATTATGACTATACATTTCATGACCGAAATTGCTTGTCTAGATGTGTTCTAGCACTCACATTTTGCCCATGAGTTCCGAATGATCCTGTATATATAGCAAAAAGCACATTATTTAATCCTTTGCACTCGAGAGGTGACTCTCGATCACCACTTGGTTTGACACTATAATTCAAAGTGGTAATGATATTTATTTAGGTTTGGTTAATAACGCTTCACAAGTGTATTCAACAATACATGCGTATAAAACAACCGCCAATCTTAATTAATCTTAATAATAAATAAATAAAAAAATAAATAATAATAAAAATCTTGAATAAGTTTTTTAGATTTTTTTAAAGATTTGTTGTTATATATGGATGGGTCTTTGTGTTAGTTCAAACTCGACAGTCGTGGCCACAGGAATATTTTCAAAGTTACGGAGCCCAATAAGCATGGAATACAATGAAGGAATCAGTTCAAGTGAAGATGAGTATGATTTTTCGTTGATGAAGAATGAAATTACGTTTGTGCATAGATGCATTGACTACTTGACGATAGAAAGGAAGAAAGCAGTGATGAAGATAGCGAGGAAGTAAGAGGTGTAAGAAGGCAAAAAATCAGGATAATAGGTAGTGAATGTGAAAGCGACAGTGATTCCGCAGAAGAGACAGAAAATTCAAAATGGATAACATGCACAGAATCCGAAAAAATATCGCAAAGAATACAGTCAGCTGTAAGAAATTCACCAAATATGCGAAAAATCGCCTTGAGTTGCTGGTTTGCTAGAGCAAAAAAGGTCTCGAGTGCAAAGGGTTAATATCGTATCTATTACAGGCATTAAATAACTCATTTTCTTACTGTAAAAATATGTTTTGAGAAAAGTTCATAATGACAAAGAAAAAAAAAGTCATTACAACATACTTCTTGTTATAAGCAAGCAATAAGTATCTTTAACATCATTTGTTGACATTGCATTGCAAATTATATATGGTAAGATCCCCATTATATGCACACATGTTGATATCAAAATCTTTCACATTACTCAGGGTTGGAACAGAACGAGAGTAGAAAGTAATTGCCTTTGGCAGCAACAGTGAGGGAGTAGTGCATTTTAGGCAAAGCAAAAAACACTGTTATGAAATCAACTTTTACTGTGGAAGGAGTGGCAAAATTAATTTACCCCATCCCTTTCCCCCAACAAAAATGACTCCGAGTGGCAATAACGACCTGCTTTAACTAGCATTGTATGAATAATTTTCAACTCTTTTCTGCACGCACGCACACACACACACACACACACACACAAATGTTTTCATGATTTAGATTAATATTCAAATGTATTCTGCTATTGTTAATCCATAGCTGCCAACTTTTGAAAATGAAAATTCGGGAGATTTCGCGCAAACCCGTATTTAATGCTAAAACCACTCCCTAATAAATACAATAGGGATTTTTCCAAATAAAATAGGGATTTTCCAAACATAAAAGTTAAAATGTAGGGAATAAAATCCCTACTCAAAAACTGAAGTCAAATTAAAATAGGGATTTTACACACATGGAAGTTAAACCCTTGGGAATAAAATTCCTACGCAAAAAACAAGTGAAATTGGAGGCCAAAACTTCAATGATGTAAAAATAAATATTGTGTTCAATCAGAAACGCTGTGAACAAACATTCTGCGCGAATGATCCCAAAATCATCAGAAGATGAAGGAACACACCGTCAATTTTTGAAGAACACTGACTTTTTGAGACACTTGCTTGATGTTTTTTTTTTCTTTCCATGACCGATGTTTATGTCCGTAACACTACTTATACAAAAAGGAAAAGTCGGCCCTCTTCTGGAACGTTTGATGAAAGGAAATTCATCGGAATAAGTATCTTTAAAATTTATTAAATATATTTTTGCTTATCAGTAATCATGCTTTGTTATATCGCACGTACGTAACTTCAATAAAAGAAATTTTGATCACATGCGCGTCACTATAATCTTCAATTATTATCCAGGACTATTGGCTGCTAAGCCATTTCCCTGCACGATAAGACAAACAACTTTCTTGTTACCATCAGAGGGTTTGTAAAACTTTTCCCCATTTACGACGTGTGACGTCATTTCGAAAGGGAAAAAAAAGAGGCTTCATGCCCCACAAGAAATTCCTTAGGGATTGTTTTCATAAGCAGGGATTTTTTTTAATGAAGTAGAGAATTTTTAGGGACAATTAGGGATTTTTGTGATTTTCGTAAAAATTCGGGAGATTTAAGAACTTTTCGGGAGGTCGAGCGATGAAGCTAAAATTCGGGAGATTCCCGAAAAATTCGGGAGACTTGGCAGCTATGTTAATCTGTATTCTTATCAGGTTTCAAAATTTTGATGTATGGTCCTCCAACTGAAAGGTGAGACTTGGTTTCAGCATGTCACTAATTCACATCCTGACAGATGATTTCATTCTATTCTAGAAGGACAAGCCAAACATGAAAACTCAGTCACTGATGAGGAATACTCATTGTACAATCTTTTTACCTAAAATAATGGAATAAAATTGTCTGCCTTAACCTGACAAGTTGTAGCCAAGTCTCATTTTGTGATTGGAGGACTATAAACTCTATCCCCATTACAACCAACACAATAATTAATTTCAACATTGTAGTGAATCAAAGAAAACACTGAAATCGTCTCACACCTTCTTCCTCAACAACGACTTCATCTTCCACTTCTAAGACATTGGTTTCCTTTGGCTTCACAGAAGCTGTATTCTCTGGCACAAGCTCATCAATTTCCAGGCTGCATTCCCACACGCAAACTTGACCATTTCTGCTGACAGTATTGATCTATTTAGTTATGGAGCTACAAACTTAACATGATCTAGAAAACCTCAAAAGATATTACAGAATTTAATCGTTTTAAAGTACCGTATTTTAACGAGTATAAGGAACTCTTTTTTTGCCAAAAATTACGTCAAAAAAAAATATATAGCAGAGGTTTCTTATACATGGATATAGTATTATACATATATCTTTTCATATTTTTTCCAAACTTTCAGTCCAAAAAAATCAGAGGGTTTCTTATACAAGAGGTTTCTCTATACGTGTTAAAATATGGTAAATCATGTTTCTTATCAATTTTTTCAGTCATCTGCATACTCCCATGTGCTTTCATTTATTTTCGTCAGGAAAGAATTTGGTTGATTGCTTATGAGTATAGATCACCCCTGGTCTGTGAACCACAGGTTGAAAAATGCTGCCCTAGGGAATATGCAACTCCAGGGTGAAGAGTCCCCCCCCCCCCATTAATGTTACAAGAATTTTAGATCTATTGAAAAATGGTAAAAGGATACGTCAAGAGAATTATCTTCAAAGAAACAACCAACAACTGCATCTGTATGACTTCCCAGTGTATATACAAAAAAATTCTCAAATTTCTTCACCGCATAAATATTAGTTGTCATATCAGCACCACCAACAGCTAGGACACTAGGGAAAAAAGTTATAACTAGTGGTCATTACATAGGTGAAGAACAATCAAAATACCTGAAAACATTACAAAGAACAATATTACTTTTGTAGAAAAACTATTTTCAATAATCTGCCAAAAGAAAATCATAATGCAGAGTAAAAAAACAAGATTTGTAATTTTGAAGACAATTGCAGTAATTCATTCATTGTCTTTGTATCACTGTTATATTATGTACATTAGAAATAGTCCAAATATGGGAAGGCAAAAATCTCTCAGACTTGAGATGAAATCTCTAAGCCTGCTGGACCTATTTTTGGTGCTCCTGACCAACCCCCCTACCAATTTATCCTCTTCCCAACAAATTCCTTAAAAATATATATATAGAGTTTCGAAAAAACATAATTACTTTTTGATTAAGAGAGGTTTCACTGCATATACATTTGAGAAATTATTTTCATTTTACACATCGATTTGGTGGTGCGCTTAATCCTAGACTAGAGCTGCTGTAACAATTTGATATTCAAATCAGAATTTAAATCCAGAAATGAGCAGCTCAAAACCAATGGTGAGAGCAATAATCACGTGGCAACTTTGTAGAGATATTCAATTTTAATTTAGCGGAGCTTAAAAAGAATCAGGTAAAATAATTTCCTCTTCTGAAGATAGAGGAAGAGGCTGCCACACAGGAGATGCATGCTCCCCCCTCCTCTAGATAAACAAAAATATGGAAGTATTTTTAAATACTTTTGCTTAAAAATTAAGATGTAGAAAGAATACCTTTATATGCTATTTTAATCAATTTTTGTTAATTCAAACTTTTTTTTTTATAAGGCTGGCAACTCAAAATTTCTTCGGAAGAAATTCCTTGTGTCCCCTCCAAAGGTTGATCCTGCATACACCCCTGTTTAAAGATTGTTAAGTTTAAAGTTGAGGACATTCTGGCTGGTCTTCAACCAATAGCAAGCAAAGCAGAAAGTCAAGTTCTCTGTTATTTAGTTTTATGAAGAAGGTAGACACAATTTTACTGATTTAATATGAGGACATTATGCTAATATCTACTGTCTCTCATGTAAGGGGGAAATCTGCCATAGTTATCTATGGCACAGATCAACCCCTATGCAGTGTCGAAAAAAATTTGACATATAAAAGCATGGTACTCTGTGACACAATTCAATAAATGCCAATAAATTAATAATAATTAAGCACATAAGATACAATTTACTTTATTTTTTGAGAAAAGGTTGCAAAAAAAAAGCATGAAAGGCAGCACCTTCTTTTCGTAAACTCATAGAGCTGGAAATTTACTTTCAAAACTGTTGCTTATCTTCTGGAAAGCATGCACATACCTGGAATCAGAAGACCAGTCAATACATTGCGTCTTGTCATGAGTGAAAGTATACACTCTCTTCAGATGGAATGGATTGTAGTCTGTGAAAGAGCCAGGAGCATCATACAAAAACAACTTATTTTCTTTCGTGACAGCGAAGTACCTAAACGATACATGCAAACATTAATTGTGTCGATGCATAAAAAGTTCATAACAGAAATCTCCATGCATGGTAGAACTTTTCATATTTTGATATTGTCAGCAATGAAAAAATGTCTGACAGAGAGGTAATGAGTTTTTAAGTAGAAGAGTAAAAATTTGACCAGTCAGAAAACCAAAATACTGTATTTTACTTCATATTCAACATCACTTCCTTGTGGCCTCAGGAGAACCTTCAGGTTTTTCACACTACACGTGCTTGATTCCCTTGTTAACACGCAAGCTTCTGCTTTCTTTAGACACACACGATTTTTGAGGGATGCGGTGAGTTTTCTTGGCATAACATCAAATAGACCCATCCTTGCTTTATTAGACATATTAAACACACTATTTATACTTTGTATCGACCTCTATTTTATCAATAATGCAACACACCCATGAGTGACATCATGATGAATAGTCATTCTATTACGGATTCCCTCCCAGTTTTCTTTACCTCCAAAAGAAAACCAGGTTTCTTGGAATCAGCAAGAACTTTTCCTATTCACCATCATGATTTATTTTTGAGATAGGATGGAGAGAGGTTTTTAAAAAAAATGCTTTAAGCCCCAAAGGAGAATATGCTGAAAACTTCCATTCTTTCAAACCTTTCTTTTTATGGGCATCTTTTTCTCAGCCACCTCGTTGGGCGTTTTGCCTGTTGTGGCATTGTATTTGTATAAACCAAGCACAACTCAGGTCTATCACCATTTATGGGCGATTTACCACCTAGTGAGTTGTGCCGGAAGTGTAACTGTGTATGTACCTAACAGTCTGAGTGTGTATGTAGTGTTGTGTTTGATTTTTCAGTGCTTTTTTTTTTCAAGCAGGGCACAACTCAGGTCTATCGCCATGGGCAATTTACTACCTAGTGAGTTGTGCCGGAAGTGTAAGTATGTGTACCTAACAGTCTGAGTGCGTATCTAGTGTTGTGTATGATTTTTTAGTGCTGCCGTCTATATCTCAGAAGTGAAGTGAGTGAAGTGTAATGACTGAATATTTGTACTGTTTGTAGGACTGTTGCTCTCTGTGGCGAGACTTTTTAACTGGGAGATCGGCTCGCATTTGCGTCTTGAAGTTGGGAACCACAGGAAACCAACTTCAGCTGACCACCACTGTGGTGATGGTGGAGCTCGAACCCGGGTCCCCGCGATGCGAGTCCGTCACTTTGACCACTCGACCACCACAGCAGCAATTTTTCAGTGCTGCCATCTATATTTCAGAAGTGAAGTGAGTGATGTCTCATGATTGAATTACATTTGTACTGTTTGTAGGTCTGTTGCTCTCTTTGGCACGACTTTTTAAAGGGGAGATCGGCTCACATTCACGCCTTGAAGTTGGGAACCACAGAAAACAAACTTCAGCTGACCACCACTGTGGCAACAGTGGGGTTCGAACCCGGGACCTCGCGATGCAAGTTTGTCATTATGATCACTCGACCACCACAGCGGCTATGCTGAAAACTGCAACATATGTCACAGAACAATCAGTGCTGCTACAAAACAATCACGGGAAGAATTTTAGGAAAAGTGTACAAAACACTATATTATGGCAATATTTACCACAGAACATTTCCAAACAGCTGAGGGCTTGTTGCCAGAACAATACAAAACATTTTGCTTTAGGAGCTTTAAGACAGAGAGACGAAAATGCAAAGATTTAGTATGAAGAATATTTATCTTTTGAGACAGAGATTTTTTTTTTTTTGAGATAGAGCAGTTCTACTATATCAATAAGAATGATTCCCAAATGGTAGAGAACAAGATATTTCGGGCAGAAAATAATGTTGGAAATTAGATATTAAGACAGTGGTTTGCAAATGTTGTGTTACAGAATTTTGGGTTAAAGTATGTAAAGAATCTTAGAGCTGGGTGAATCTTATACAGGGTGATTGTAAACGACTTTAACAAAATAAGAGAGCTAGTATATTCATCAATATGAACAATATTTACAATTGAACCTAGGGTCACATTCCACTCAGTGTCAGAAAAGTATAATATAGGATCCTATGGGTTCACTTAAGCTGGGGGGGGGGGGGGGTGATGAGAATAAAGAAACAAAGTTTGAGAACTTCTGCCCTAGATGCCGTTGTAAATTTTGTTCACTTTAATAGGTGCCATCACTCTTCTCATCTTTTTAAATCAACACGTGCAACAGAAAATTCCATAGCATAAGAAAAATAGACTAAAATCAATTAAAAAATAACCTTACTTCCCATCTGGACTGAATTTCACATCTTCAACGGGCCTTTTGAAATGAAATTTGTGCACAACTGTCTTGCTGATCAAACTGCACAGTAATGCTTCACCCACTGCATGTGAGGGAGAAAGAGAAATTAATCATGATACCACATTAGTCATATTTTTATAAATTCTAAGTATACATAATAGCAATGTGAATGAAAGAGAGAAATTACATAAACCTTAAACAAACTGATTAACCTCACAACGTTTCAATTATTTTAAAAAAGAACCATACAGTAAATGCTTAATTTTTTTTGGAAATAAAAGAAAAATATCAAGGAAACACTTATTTTCTGGATACTATGCTGAGCTGAACTCGGAAAGAAAAGCCATCTTGTCTCCACCGGGATTCGAGCCCAGGCCTTCTTGCATACCAGGCAAGCATGCTACCATCTACATCACTGGGGACACGACCCAGCCTTCCTTATTTCATGCACTGTGGAGTGAGGCGCTGAAGTAGAGACATTAGTAACCTCTCTTAATTTCAGGAAAATATCTCTACTTCAGCGCCTCACACCACAGTGCGTGAAATAAGGAAGGCAGGGTCGTGTCTCCAGTGGTGTAGATGGTAACATGCTTGTCCGGTATGCAAGAGGGCCTGGGTTCGAGTTCCGGCGGAGACAAGATGACTTGCTGAGTTCACCTCAGCAAGGTATCCAGAAAATAAGTGTTTCCTCGATATCTTGGGCTGAGAAAAAGCCATCTATCTCTGTCTAAAAGGAAAATACTTTCTCAAAGATAAAAATAAAACATGTAGGAGCACCATATCTCTACACTAAGAGAGATTCTGTTAAGGATCAAGCTGGTTTCAGACTCATGAAGTCTTTAATTGTTCTTTACACAGTCAGACACATTTTTTTATAACGAATATGGATATTACTTATAAATTAGGCTTCATTTTGAAAATATTTATCATGCATTTAAATTAGGTTTCATTTTGCTTAAGCGCATCATTTTTCAAGCCCATTTGTGTATAATGAATAATTTTTGCTATTTTCCCCGATTTCATTACAAGCGGGTCCAACTGTACATTAGGAAGGTGTTTTACTAACATGGGCTAACCCCCTCCCCCGAATTTTCATGCGTAATGAAGTTTTTCCATGTCCCCTGAATTTTGCATAGCTTATCTACGCTATCTTGATTGCTTATAACAAATATTATTGCATTATTCATTATTTATATATATTTATATTTTATGTGTTAAATGTGTTTGTGTAATCACATTTCCCCCAACCCCCCCCCTTCCTATTTTGATGTTTTTTCATGATTTTTTGTTTTCAATCTCAAAAATCAGTACATAGTGACTATTTTACACTGTATGATAATTGAAATGTTATTGAATTAACTTCATTGTAACAACCAGTATGGGAACCTTGGTGTCTCCTTGGTGGTTTTCACTAATCTAATGTATTGTTATCATTCATCTAACATATTAATAAAAAAATTGAAATTGAAAATTGAAATACAGATTCCAGCGAAGTATGCCTAAAAAAATTTTTAATCGGTTTTCAAGCACAAATTGTGCCAAAAGTCTTTGCAATCTCATCTAAATTTTCTTACCAGCAAATTTACCTTTCTACTATGTGAAGTCACAATTAATATAATGATCTTCTTTCTTTCCCTGGAAAATTTTCTAGCAGGACGTTTTTGAGTACTATTCAATTGTCTTTGCTTCAATTTTTATTTTCTCTCTTGAAGCATATTTTACACGCAGAAAATCTTATTAGGAAGAGAAGATGAGGTTATTAATTCCCATTAGTGAAAATTTGCAAATCTTTAGCTAGATTCCGATGTGACTGAAGTAGTATTATCCAGTACAAATGAATTACAGAGAGTGTCAAGTGCAAAACACTACCCATTGCTTCAGAAATTGAAGGTATGCAGTTGATTGAAAGCCAAAGATGGATAGGGAAAAAAAGTGAGGCGTCAAAGAAATTCAGGATTCATAGCCATTTGCTATCCATGCTTGTTAAGAACAAAAAAGAATTGAAGAGAAAGTGTTTGGATGGTGAAGTGATAATCTTTGGGAGAAGAGATTCAAAGAAGAAACTTATACTGATGTGGAGCTTTTTTTTTAAATGATCCAAAAAAAATGACAAAAAATGTTTCAGTGACCAAGAAAGGTATTCCTTTTTAATTTTTGCTGGCTTATTGGGGAAAAAATTACTTTAATGTGTTCAATTAACGTCCACAGCGATATCGGGGGGAGGGGGGGGGAACTCTGATAAATATTTTAGATTATGCATTCAATTACTTAAGATTTTAATTCAATTCTTTAATTTTACTTATCATGTATTTAATATTTAAATTAGGCTTCATTTTGAAAATATTTATCATGCATTTAAATTAGGTTTCATTTTGCTTAAGCACATCATTTTTCAAGCCCATTCGTGTATAATGAATAACTTTTGCTATTTTCCCCCGATTTTATTACAAGCGGGTCCGACTGTACATTAGACAGGTGTTTTACTAACATGGGCTACCCCCTCCCCCAAATAATAAGTTAAAAAAAACATTTAAAATCAAAAATAAATGAAGAAAAAAAATTGCACAAATACCATCATTAACAGCTATCAATAAGCATCCATTTGGTGCTAAGGCAATCTTGGATATGTTAAATCGACTTTCTATGGGTAATGTCTCCGATTTGTTGCTGTAAAAAATAACAATAACTAAATTTGATGAAATAAAAATGAAAAAAACAAACAAACAATGAATTATATGATAAAAGTAATAAAGATCTGAAGCATCACCCCCTCCATAATGTGATTGCAAAAATGCTATGAAAATTCAAAGCCATTATATTTCACGCATTGAAATTACATTCAGGCTCTTGCCGGACTGGAATAATGAGCATTATATAACGAGGAAAAAAATAATTTTTTCTCTACAAATAAGAGAACATTATAAAGAATTATGCATACAAATATCAGAATAAGACAACTTTCTGGCCTAAAATAGATACAAAACGGGGTTTCAAACAGACCCTTCAGAAAATTATATCAAATCATATTGCAATAGGACTATCTGAAGAATATTGATGTTTCACAAGCGGCTCTTCATGCAAAATATATACAGTGCTGATCCCCATTTATAACGTTTTTCAAAAAACTGTCATGAAAAAACATTGTAAGCGGGAGAACAAGATTTATAAGTGAAATCTTGATGAGCATTAGTAATAGTTGGGACCAAGAAAATAAGTCATACTAAATGAGAAGACATTCTAATGTTACAAGCAGGATCTCCTATATATACACCGTATTCCTCGCATTAGCTGGCATGCTGTAAAAATCGGACGACCATAAATTTGGTACTCTTTGGTTACAACCGTACCACACATTTTAGACACCAAACTGGTGCATTTGGTTTGTTTCTTTCTGCATGCCTTGTTTAAAAGGAGGAAAAAGAACAAATTTAAGGACATTTCACCAAAAAAAGTATTCAACACTAAACTGGAGGTATATTACCCAAGAAAATTTGTCAAGACAAAAAATACCCCAAGTGGTACGGTTATAACGGAAGAATACCCTGGATTTTTTAAATGCTGTAGTCCATTTCCGCCATGCCAGAAAAAGTGAGGTAAGAATCACGATACATTCAGAAGATAGATATCAATCTATATTGAAATTTTTTCCATTTAGTTCCAGTGGTGTATTTACTAGAGGGGGAGCTTAGCTGGCTTGAACTACCCAGGAGGGCAAGTTCAAAAGGGTAGCAAATTTTAAGGAAGGAGTGGTCGAAATATTAATAGAATGGGGCAAAATTTGTGCAACCCTTAATGTATCTGCCCAGACAACTACGGACTAGGTAAGTGAGTAGCCAAAAAAGTGACCTAGAGAGTTTGCAAGAATGTGAGTGAGCAAAAGAGTGACTTACAGAGTGAGGAACCAGAGTATGTGCAAGTATTTGAATGGCCTGGAAAATGTGTAAATGATCAAAAGAGTGACCCATAAAGCAAGGAACCATGTCAGTGAGCAACTAAAAGAGTGATCCGGAGCAAGGCCATAGCACGGGGAGAGGATTTAGGAGTCTGGTCCCCTCCCAGAATGTGAGAAAATGACAGAAAAAAGGGCCAAATATAATTTCTTTATCACTTTGGTTCTCCCCGTCTGAACAAAATTTCTGGCTACAGGCCTGATCTGGAGAGTGTGAGTGACTAAAACAGTGTGCACAAGCATGTGAATGACTATAAGAGTGACTTAGAGTCAAAGGTGTACTTGCAGGAGTGAGGGGAGGCCAAGGGGGTTAAAACACAGGGGGGAGAATTCAAGGCAAGAGTGATCAAGAAAATTACACTAGGATGGGAGGAAGGTGGCAAAATTTGTGTAGCACGCAGGCGGCAAAACTAGGTACGCTCATACATACCTGCTGCCCAGGTGCAACAAAGCCTCATGTACGACACTGAAGACAACCCAGGCTGGTGGAGGAGGCTGACAGGGCTTTAACCCAGGCAACCCTGGCATGAGCCTGACTATTTTAGTACAAAAAGCACACATCATTTTTAACTGTGCAAAATATTTGTGACCATATGTCCCGCTTATCTAGAAACTGTCCTAAATTTTGGTCTAGCATTAATACACCATTCTCAAATTACACCAGGTAACTTGGTGCACATCATAGCTCTTATTGATGAGTCATCACTACTTTCATTTACCCTGTAAAGAAGAAGTATAATGGGGTGAATTTTTTAAGAAGTTTATTTCAAATTTGTTTCTGGTGCTCCAGAGCCAGACAAGTAAGAAGTCAAATTTTTCCTTTGCCTTTATTTGACTGTTCCAGATTAATTAGGCACCAAATTACGCACTCATCCTTGTAAAAGAATTATTCTTGTTTCTGGTATTAAGCCCCTCAGCTTGTCTATTCCCTCAAGTTTTCTCAACATCTTTCTCGTCAAAGTATGGCTCATTTGAGTTTGATGAGTGTAATGTCACTTGAATTTTTGCTATTTGAAATTTTCAAAAATTTAGGTGTCTAACTAAAGCCTATATAATCTACTGCATCCCTTGCAGCCTCGCTTAAGCCAGCCCTGGCTGTAATCACAACCATTTCATACATGGGCAAAGAAAGAAGAGAAAAAAAATAAAATACGAGCAAAAGCCAGGGTTATTTATTTATCACCCCTCAGTCAAAGCGAGTAGAATATTTAGATGTGTCTTCCAGAGTTTAGATACTTGAAAATTTTCTGGAATCCAACTCCTGGCATGCTTACCTCCTTCTCTGTTTCCCAGCATGCCATAGATAATGGGAGGAATACGGTATATAGTTATGCAGGGTGATGGGAAAATAAAATACATACTCTTTCAAATGGTAGAGTGTGATTCGATTACCCACAGGGCTAATCAGCGTGCTTCCGTCTCCAGTGAACAGAAGATTGCCCTTGTGGTAAACTGTGCCCAGCAAATTGGAAAACTGTGTGAATAAATAAATTCATTAGTTATGTATACGGAACAATGAATATACGAAAAAGAAATGTAAAATTACAATAAAGTTCTGCAAAAAAGTACCATAACGACGTGTTTCTCAACATGGGCAATATCATCCCCTGGGGAGGGGAAATAGTTACGGATATAGTATAAGATCCTATGGGATAAGAAATACGAACAACTAAAAACGGTAGTAAAAACTTGATTTAAAGAAAAAGAACAAGTAAAAATATGAGAGATGTTTTATCGACTTTGACAATAGCGGCCCTCTGAATCTCGTTCAACAAGTTGGAACAGGTGCTGTATAATCCAGACCGCTAAATCCAATATAATCCAGATCGCCAAGGGCGCTATAAGTCACCAACGCCGGCGCTCTCAGTTATGCCGATTGGGCTCTCACTTGCTTTGCCGGGTTGTCATTGTTCTAGATTGTTCCTCCGTAGCTTCCATTACCCATCCATTATAGATGGCGCTTAAAGCACGGGCGATTCAAACAGATAACAGCGTTTTTTCCCTTTGTGCAGTAGCGTCGTTGTCTTGGATTATTCCCGATGCGATTACCTTTCGTTAGTTGTTTTTAGCGTGTCTTTTCAAATGTTTGAATAGTCATTCAGTGTTTTTCGTTCTGAGCATTAGGATTACATTTCCGTCAACCGGTAGGGCTGTATCCTTTTTAATTATTTTTCTTATTAATATTCGTTACTTTATTTAATTTCCGTTATTTATTTAAAAGAATCTGGATACCCGGAAATATTCCGGGTTTTAAATTTTTTTTATGTAGAATATGCTTATTTTTACACCATGCATGACCGTTGTTTATTTAAATATACTATTATATTTCATTTGTGTTTCATGATATTTTTCATATTTAATTGGTTTTTTATTATTGTTTTCCATGCTGGCGATTTTTTTTTTTTTCGGCGTCCGCAGTGAGTAACGACCTTGGCGACTTTTGGTCGGGTCGTCAGACATGTTTGGCGCCGAAACAAAAAGTCGCCAGAAATCGCCAATCTCTGGATTATACAGCACTTGTTCCGCGATTGCTGAGTGTTTCCAAAAAAAAATTTCCAATGAAGGAAAAAAACCACGAATATGGAAACCAAGAATACGGGTGGGGGGGGGGGGCGACTGTATTTGAATATGGCACTAATTATAATATACATTTAATACAGCATTGTATAGCCGGTCTAGATTTTTGTTATTAAATTTTATCATAAATCCGGCGATTTATGAATTATAATACGATATCTAGATATTACATTAAATTCCAAATAAGATCAGTATAATAATCAGCCACTGAACTTACTCTGTAAGCAAACTTCATGACACTCTCGATTATATTTCAAACACGTGTTTACAACATAGCTATGTTCCTAAACATCTATCTCAGTTCGAGGAGGTACAGATAACGAGGATACACGGAACAACGACTTTTGAACTTCAAATTTTTAATTTTGTATTTTATTACTTAATTCACACAAAAAAAAAATCCATTTGTTATTACTAAGTCATTTTTCTGCTTTTTTGATAACTACATTTTTTTTAAATTTTAACTTGAAGCGTGAAGTTTTTATCAAACAAAAGAAAAAATCGGAACACTGCTAATAGCGAAAATTTTTGTTCAATTTGAAAGAAATTTATCAATTTATTGTGTAATCAAGTCATTTTTTCAAAATTCTTTCGAGTTTCTGATATTATTTCTGTCATCTAATGCAGTGTTTCTTAACTTTTTTCAGTTCATGATCCCCTATGGATCACATTTTTTTCTCGTGGCCCCCCCTGTCCTATCCAGGGCCTCTTTTACCCACATCAAAGATTGAGATACTTTCTATTTTTTTATTATGAATGAAATTTTAATAAATCAGATCAATCTCTGGAATCCTGGCTAGGCACGGACTCAAAAATGGCGGATTATCATTTCTCCCAAGAGTCAAATTATATGTTAAAAAACAGTCTGTGTAAAATGCGGTACGATCCAACGAACATGCACGATATAAATCGACCCTCCCAACACATCAACCGTTGCTCTGGCTGTACTCCATACTTAGCTGGAAGTAACAGATGAAAATCATAGTACCAGATCCCATATAGTGCGGTCCCCCTCCCTCCATTATAGACATGAAGACCCGGGTCATGCCCATATAGACCCAAGGGTTAAGATGACCCTGGTTCTATGAACGGATCTGATGAATTCTGAAAGTAGTAATTTTTTTTTCAACCATGTTTCACTTTCGAAGCTTTTTTCTGTTCACAGCTGTCTATGACTCCCTTCACCACCTGTCGTGGATCACCTTTCTTCTGATTTTCTCCCGTGCCCCCCCCCCCCTAGAATATCTCAGGACCGCAAGGGGGCCATATGTCCCCAGGTTGAGAACCACTGATCTAATGGATTTATCGTCACCTTTCAAAACATTATAATTTTTGCCAATAGAGCGCAATAAATGACTATTATTTTGTGGACTCCAAGCTTTTAAATTATACTTTTAAGCCAATTTTTTTCGATTTTTCAGTATCTTTGAGTATTAAGAGCATTATTACAAGTGTCATTAAAAAATAATTTATGGGTCATAATTTTAAAATCAAGTCAACGAGCCGTCACGGTCTCAACATCGAATCAAAAACGACATTAAATGGAGAAATCGACTAAAATACATAAGACGTCATTTTCAATTCGTGAGTTTTTCTCGCATGCGCTTGAGACTCAGTTTTGTTTTGTTTTTTTTATTTTTTTCCGTCGGTAGGCGTTTCATCGTCTGCGTTTCGTCATAGTCACACACCGTCGCAGATTAGGTCCCCGCTTCGCATCTTTTTTTTCTTAGCTCTACGCAGCCATCTTGCGTGTCGTTTTTTGTGTCCGCCTTCGAGGTCTAACCTTTTAACCGTTTCGGGGGCGAGTTTGCATTCGTCGGTTTACATATTCGTGGAGTTAATTCAACAATAGTTTTTAAAACAAAGTTTACATATTAAATTCCGAAATGGTTTTCGGTGAAGCAAATCCGGTTTACGGCCCGTTTTTCGGAGTAATGGGGTCCGCTGCCGCCATCATATTCAGTGGTGAGTTCAATTTTTTTTTTTTTTCGCACGTAACATAAGGAGCTTACGGAGAAAACATATATTTACATTTATTCCGTTTATTCACGTAATTTAATGTCAGTTTTGCGATCGATTTTCCATTTATGGGATCAGCGTTCGAAATAAATGCCTTACAAGGTTATTTTTTCGTTAGGCTAAATTAGGGATTAACCTCACCTTTCATTCATTCAATGTTTAATAAGAATTTGGGCTCGTTCGGTAATGAAGCAATCAAAATATTAAATTGTCTTATATTCCGAGTGTATTTCTTTAGTTTTTAATTACTGGTGTAATAATGGGGCGGTTACTCCCACCGCCCCCCTTTAAATGTGAAGGTTCAGTGCTGTCTTGATAATCCACGGGACTGCGGTCATGTCAGATTACTAAAAATTCGGCTTACCCGAAAAACCAATGGAAAATGCCTAAAGCGGTTTTTTCTTCACTAAAAAAACCATATTGCAAGGGAAAATCTTTGATTGTGGGGCCCCTCTGGGCCACATTTCTTGTTTTTTGGACCTCCAGGCAAGAACTTTGAGAAGCCTCCTGAACTGGATTAATTTTATATTGATCGAAAAATGTAGATTTTAGGTTTCGCCTTCAAAATATTTTTTCAAAGGTCATGTTAAGAAGCATGGTACTAGATTAGGACTTTCTAAGTGCGGCCAAAACTAAGCAGACCTGGAGGCTTGATGCCAGAACTGACCCGCTTTGACGACCGTTTCTATTCGTGCGATGCCAGATTAGGACTTCTGCTGGGGGAGGGGAGCAGAGGGGTTCAGGTGCCCTTGTGGGGTCTGAATTCACATTTTAACAGCTGCTTTTACATTAGCCTATATTGGGTGTTGAAATATGTTTGCTCAGCTGAGACAAGGCCCTTTTAAGAGTACTGAGGGCCCTCAAGCCTGAGGCCCAGCAGAGTTCTGGTGTTCATATATTCATGAGGCCCTGTACCTGACTATGAATGCCTACCTACCGATATACATGCTTAATATCTAAAATTCAAACCATATATTTACCATGAGAGACCTCTGCACTGGAGGCCTTGCCCGAGTGAGCCTATGTGTTAAGACAGCACTTGCTGACAAAGTTTCTAGTTGTGGTCGTGGACTAGCTTATACTGCTGAAGATTTTGAAGTCATCCCCTAACCAGCCACATTGTACTGGGTTAATGCTTCACAGCTTGCTACGTGGAAAGTACCTCTAGAACAGGGCTGGATAAATCTCGGGTCGCCACGGCGACTAAAAATTAATATTGGTGCCTAAAATTTTCTTTGTGCAGTTACTAAATTGTAGTCTGAGAGCAGCACAATGTTTTAAATTAATAGCTTATCTGCCGACATCAAAGAGGGTCGCTATGTCCTGAAAAAATTTAAAAGAAGCATCATTTTGGACCTTTCTTTTCCTTTTGATGAAATTTTCTGGTGCCTAGATTATTTTGATTTGTCCAACTCTGCTCTAGAGCTGATATAAGTCATTCAGGAAATTCTGCAAATGCACTGGATGGATCACAGTTCGGTGCTTTGTAGCGTAATTTTCCATGAGCATGGTCAGCACTAACGTGATATTTTTTTTACTGCGAAATTTGCTTGTTTTCACGGAAAACCTGACAGCATTGCTATTTTAGTTTTGGTACCCTTTAATCAATCACATTAATTTTACAACCCATTTTGTTGTCTTAATTTTTTTCAGTTTTTCGTAGTTTTCTATATTTTCTACCTTGTCTCTACTGATTTCATGTAATAAGTTTAATTTTTTATGTAATTAAGTCCTTTGTCAGTCATCTTGAATTGACTGGCACAGAGAAAAAAGTTGCCTTATTGGCACTGACCGCGTTTATGGAAAATTAACCACTTTGTGAGATGAGTAAAAAATGAGAGGGGCCCCCAAAGCAGAATGTTTAGCACTGTTCTGCGACGAGCCCTCAGCTGACTGGAAATGTTCTGCGATAAAAATCCCCATACATGCAATAGTGTTTTTTTACACTTTTCTTTAAAATTCTTCCTAATTGTTCTGCGACGTATGTCTCAGATTTTGGCACATTCTGCTTTGTGGGGAGAGAGTTGTATCTGAGTAGACCAAATATAGTGTTAAGAAAACATGTTTTTTTGCTTTAGTAAGTGCGTTTTATGCTATTATCTGTGAATAAACATAATAGTTACATTGATAGTTTTTCTTATTTTCATCTTTGAACAGCTAGTATAATCTATTTTTGGCGATGTGTTAATGGTTTTTTCAAGAAAAATGTCTAAGTCATCCAGAGGGAAAAGCTGAAAAGTCATGCTTTGGAACGGTTTTCTTGCCAAAAAAAAAATGCCAACACATGGAAAAGGGATACCATGGCTATTATGATGAAAAAATAGGCAGCAAAAAAATTTACAAACAAAACATTCAGATTGAATAAGGGATAGAGGTTAAAATTATATATCGTAGACACCCCCCCAAGGTACAAGATGAAAATTATAAAAACCCAGTCTCTTTTAAATATATTTTAATGGTGGTTAGAGTAAAAAAAACTCTCTAAATTTACAAAAACATGATTGCTGGATTGAAACTGACGACCAATATGCAAAAAATTAATCAAAATATGAATGTAAAACCTGAGAGAACACATTAAAAATGTGATATTCCAACAAGAAAAACAATGCAACATACTGGGAAAACTGACATACTGCAAATGAACTGCAAAAAAATATATATGACGTACTGCAAATGAACAAACAAAAATAAGTTTCAAAGTTTTAACTAACAAGATTGGATTAAATTGAGTCAAATTACAATCAAACTTATTGAAATTCAGACCAATGGCAGTCTGAAACAGTGTCCCTTTTCTTTAAAATTAAAAAAGTGAATCTATACATCGTTCATTTACATATTTTCGTAGAATTAAAAGCTATATTGGTTCAGAATTGTTTTTTGCCTGTACGACGATATAGCTAAAACATATATTGCAAAGTTTGTGGAAATTCAGTGTTTTTGAAGTTTTGAATACACGTGTTCTAGCTAAACAAAAAATATATATGTGCGAGAGAGAGAAATGCTGTTTGTTAAATTTTTAAAAAATTCTTTTTAGCCCTCGGTGCTGCTTATGGAACTGCAAAGTCTGGTACTGGAATTGCAGCGATGTCTGTGATGAGGCCAGAGTTGATAATGAAGTCTATCATCCCAGTAGTTATGGCTGGTATTATTGCTATTTATGGACTTGTAGTGGCAGTATTAATAGCAAACGGTATCAAGGCTGCCGATGGGGATCAGCCATATAAACTTCTCACGTGAGTATTTTCTCTTTGCTATCTTTCTACTTAACACCACACACCAACTCCGGCGATATCGTTATGTGCAATTTACTGCTGTTAACAAGTTGTGTTGGAAATGAAGGCGCCTTCTATCTGTGGCCATCTCAAGCTTGTGCGAAGTATCTGGTTATCTATATTTTTCCCTTAGATCAAGCCTGGGACACGATAGCAACCTTCACGGTTGTAGGCAAGCATCTTATTATCATGTCACTTTAGCGCTTTTGCTATCTTACTAGTCGTGATAGGATTAGTTCTTGTCAGACTTGATAATTCAATTCTAATAACATGAAAGGATATTCAGTTGCTGTAATTGATATTAGTAATATCTTTGTAGTTTCAAATAAAAAAATTGGACCTTTGTACTTGGAGTAACAATATCTCATCTAAAAAAATACAGAAAATCATGATCCTATGATATATATGTTAATTTTAGTCAAAAGCTATTTTTAACAAATTCATTAATTATTGCTGAAGGGCGGGGAGATAAATGGCTGTCACAAACCGTAAATAAAAATGTATTTCTCAAAAAAAAAACTTCCATCGTGACATGGTGGTATCATTAATTTTTTGCCGTTGTGACTAATTTCCCACTTACTAACTCTGGTCATGTATTGCCATACTGTGATTTCCACCCAGTGGGAAATGAAGGTTCGGTAGGTAAAGAACTAACTTGTTTCTGATGTTCTTGGGCCGGATTCTAACCAGTGGACCTTGATGGTAACTTTCATAGTGAAAAACATGAAGAGCATCTTATATACCATTGTGCCACTCGGGCAATGCTGGAGTGACCGGAAAATTACAAATGAGTGCATAAAGTGGGGGGGGGGGGAGTATTGGAAACCAAAAAGTGAATTGAAATGTAGTTCATAGAAAAAATTATGAACATGGCAAATGTGTGAGTATTTTTATGGCCATAACTATGGCTATAAAAATACTCAATTCCCAATATACTGTTTTGTCGTCAATTTTTCGTGTACGCCAAAACTGATATGTCTGTAACATAATTCTTCCAGGTCCTAAAACGTAGATGGCACCACTGCGCCAGATTTTCTTGTCCAGCTTATTGTTGCCATTTAGTGTTTCTTATCCGTTTTGTTTAAAGCTGATTTTGCTTTTTCTGTGCCGGTTTTTCATTCTATTTCTTGGTTTTTTTGGCGTTACGGTTGATTGTGTAGATTTAATGTATCTGCATCGGCTACAATGTGAAGGGCTGAGAAGCGTCATCAACTTCTATATGAAGATGGGCTGGTGTTCGGGCAGTAACCCTAGCTCGTAGCACCTTGCCATAGTGTTTGTGGTAGTCTGAAGTCAATATTTTTGGGTCTGGGGAGCAGCTCCCTCATCTTTATGCATGGAGCGAATCACCGTTCGAACACAGGTGGCGGAGCCATTTGTGTGTGCCAGGCATGTGCTGTATAAAGTATGGGCTACAGGTGTTTATTGATTAAATACCAATTATATAATATATATTTTTATTTTCACGTTTTTAATCATTTTTTGTATTGTGGCAGTAACCCTAGTGCTAAAGCAGGTTTGGCGATAAAAAAAGGCACAAAATTGCAGTAAGTGAGCTAAAAATGCATGTGATAATTAAAAGCATAATGATAATTGAAAGTGAACTAAAAATGCACTAATACGTATGTACTGTTAAACAATATACTGATGTATGATAATTTCATTTGTATTTGTGTGTATGCTTTATTTCTGATTTTTAAATGACAATGAAAATACTTATATCTCAGTGATTTTGGAATTATGTTCTGACCAAACACCACAGAATAATTTGTTTCGAAAATTGCAAGCCCTGTGGTATGTTGCATCGTTTCATAAAATTTACAGACCCTTGGGTACAGAAATTCTGAGTAATGCTGATGCAAATCATATTCCAGCATTGAGTTTAAAAACTTCTTTAAAAACCTTTTATTTTAACAAACATCCCAAAATCTTATAAAGCTGGTTTTTTAATAGAATATACATTCCTGTCATTTTCCAGGCACTTACTGAAAGAGCCCACTTTGTAAATAAGAAAAAAAGTGTTAACTCTGATGGGCACATTTAATTTGAGATGAAGTACTTATTTTTTTGTGTGTGTTAAAGAGCGGGGTATACTGAGTAAGTGGTGGGATATTTTGTAGCTTCCTGACTCCCACCACTCACACAAGGTAATTTCTTCTCCGGTGTTCTCTGTTGGTCTGTGAGAGGGGACATGTTAATCTGATAGATGGTTTGTGCCCAATTACATTAGTATTTTGGTTTTTTTTTGAGAAAATTTTCAAAAAAAAATAATCCAATCTTATCTACATAATAGTTTCTCCAAATTTTTGTTCCATCATCCCCTACAGAAATGTTTTTGTTATCTCCTAACTAACCCATAAGATCCTATGCTATATTTGTAGCAATTATTTCCTCTTCCCCAGACCGTTCCATCGCCCACTTTGGGAAACACTGATCTACATATAATAGTTTGTGACCCTAATGTTCCAGCCCTTAATTCAATGATATTGATCGTCAGTTCTTATATAATCTGTGAGATGATTTACGCCTGATCATGCCTCTGAAAAAAAAAATTGAGAAAACTTCCAATTACAGAACTCAAGTTCTGTGATTGGAAATTGCAAGGAAATATAAAAGTTACTTAAAAACGTAAATATAACCTTGTTGTGCAATTTGATAAGCTTTCCCTTGAGCCTAGGCAAATATTTAATTTTTAATTCCATAAATGAGTTGCACTCAAACCTGTTGGGATTTGTATTGTACCCGATAGAAGGGTTCAATTCCTGTACAAGTCATCTTCATGAAGTTTGCAGTAAAGAGCAGCTTTATTTAAATTTGATGTAATTTTTTGGAGCTTTCTTCAGACCTTTATATTTAGTCTTACAGGTTATGTTTAATCAACCACTTAA
Source organism: Pholcus phalangioides (assembly GCF_987345545.1). Classification (NCBI taxonomy): domain Eukaryota; kingdom Metazoa; phylum Arthropoda; class Arachnida; order Araneae; family Pholcidae; genus Pholcus; species Pholcus phalangioides. Next base: position 22,060,080 of record NW_028301615.1, on the reverse strand, counting down.
CAGTTTCGGTTTTTTTTTTTGCCATATTATGTCCAAAAATAAGCACGTTTGATAAACAATTTTGTATTCAAATCAATTACATAAATTCAAATCTGCAGTCAAAACTGTTACAAATATTGCATTTATTCATTTGCGTTCGTTTTTAATTACTGTGAAAAATGACATTTTTACGTAAAGTTGGTTTTTTCCGAACAACTAGCTGAACGAAAAGCAGTAAAACCTGACACCTTGAAACTGGTTTACACTAGTTTTCCAATCTAAACTTTACTGGACAACTAGAGCCATCTATTAAAAACACTGCAAAATAAAAAAGCCTTGCAAATCAGGATTGGCGTAGAAAAATATGCTGCCCTAGCGGCGTACTGGCAAATCAGAAAAAGGCCCTTCCGCAGCACCCGACCCGAAGCGTGTGCTGCAAAACTGTTAAGTGATTAATTTAGCAGAGCACCCCACAATATTTAGTAGCACAGGGTGTCAAGCACACAAAATTTAAAAATTAAAATCAAGCTCACACTGATTACCTACAAGTCTTAATAATACACTTCTGTCGTGGGAACGAACCAGTGTTGTTTGGTTTTACCAAATGTTTTTTTCCCTTTAAAAAAGTTACATAAATATAATTTTTTTTTTCTTGAAAAATATATGTTAGTTAATATCCAAAATTTTTTATTCTTACCACATTCTTTATTCTTGGGGTACATTCTGATGGTATAAGTGGTTTTTTTCCCCTAAAAAATCTTATAAAAGTGGCCTGAATATATTTTTTTCGTATTTAAGTTGTAGTTGCTTAGTTATATTCAGTAGCCAAAATTTCTCATTCTTATTACATTTTCTAACCTTGGGCTATATTCTGATGCTATACAACAAATTTATGAATGGGGATTGCTTTCGTGTCACATCCAAATGTATGTTCTTATAGGCTTTTGTTTTTTTTTTCACAAAGAGGCCGCAGGAGTAGTGCATTAACACTATCATGTTAATGGCAGGTGGTCTTATAATCCAATAGAGAGACCTGCTGCCTCTAAAGGACAGACCAGTGGATAAAGTCCTTACATCACCTCAGACATTTTCATTTTCTTTCCATAAGAAGCAGCGGGTCTGATACTGTCACTACCACGCTTGATATTCAATAGTTTTTGTTTATATTTTCACCATTAACCCCAGTTAATCAAGGTTCATTCTTAACACATTCTCAGTAGTAAGTGATTTATATAAATCAGCTTATATACAGGGTGATTATAGTTAAAGTTGGGATTCCAAAGCACTGTACAATAAGAACCACTGGTTAGAATGACTTGAAAATTTGTATGGATACTCCTGAAGCAATGGAATTTTCTTTGCAGAAAGTAAAAAAAACTTAAAAATGTACAAGTAGATGATGCTCTATTTAAGCTAAGCCAGCGGTATAATCTATCTTGTGCAACCACATCATTTTGGCACTTTAACAGCATCAGTGTGTGGATAGTGTAACTTTTATCAATATGCACATTACAACACCAGCAAAGCAGCTGTTGGATACTATTTTTGCCATGTTCACCTGACCTTAACCCTTGCAACTTGTGGCATTGGGGGTGGGGAAGAGATACCTCAAAATGGGTTTGATTGTAAACTTTGGTGAATTGAAAGCACATTCACATTATCATGGCATACTGATTTGTTGCTGAACAAGCATTTTTGCTCTTCCATTTCATAGCTAGAACAATGTGGGCAACGTATTTAACATTTCTCGTGTAAGTTGTAGTTTAATGACTATTTTTGTGATGTTTTCATGAAATTGTGTGATGCTAATTAAGCTATAGTTTTGTTCTGACTGGCTATAGTTTCCATTCTGCGAGCAAATTTGCCATGTGTTGGATGAGTGCAGTGTCATGTATTTTACATTTTTATTTTTTTGCCCTACAAAATTCCATTGCTTCAAGAATATTCACACAAATTTCCAAGTCATTCTGACTAGTAGTTCTTATTTTAGTGTTTTGAAATCAGAACTTTGCTATAATCACCCTGTGTATCATAAATCATCACTAATTAAGCAACATTAATTATGTTTCATTGAGCACATTAAACTACCTAGAACACATTAACTATTACCTAGTTTTTGTAAAATATCTTCATTATGTGGTTAATAACATTAACAGGGTATGTCCAAACTTTTTGGTAGGGTTGTTTATGTGAAAAGGATCATTAATTTTTTGGGAAGCTGAGTAATGTACTTAATCTATCACAAAAGAAATAAAATTTCAAATTTATGGTTTCATTAATTTTTATTTTGTGATGGGGTCTGTTTTTTAGGTCCATAATTTTGTGAAGGGTTCGGAAGACAGACCCAAATTTTGGCTAGACGGACTTGCTAATGTATTTCTCTTTAGCTAGAGTATGACAATTCAATAACATTATTACATAGCTGCCAAGTCTCCAGAATTTTCCGGGAATCTCCCGAATTTTAGCTTCATCCCTCGACCTCCCAAAAATTTCTTAAATCTCCCGAATTTTTGCGAAAATCACAAAATCCCTAATTGCCCTTAAAAAATTTCCTACTTCATTAAAAAAAAACAACAATCCCCTCTTATGAAAACCATCCCTAAGGAATTTCTTGTGGGGCATGAAGTCTTTTGCCTGTTTTTTTCCCTTTCAAAATGACGTCACACGTTGTAAATGGGGAAATTTCCTTTTTAAGAAAGTTTTACAAACCCTCTGATGGTAATAAGAAAGTTGTTTGTCTTATCGTGCAGGGAAATAGCTTAGCAGCCAAATTGTCCTGGATAATTGATTATGGTGACACGCATGTGGTCAAAATTTCTTTTGAAGTTAGGTACGTGCGATATAACAAAACATGAATACTGATAAGCAAAAACATATTTAATTAGTTTTAAAGATATTTATTTCCCGATGAATTTCCTTTCATCAAACGTTCCAGAAAAGAGCAGACTTTTCCTTTTTATACAAGTTGTGTTACGGACAAACATCGGTCATGGAAAGACTGACATCACCTATGTGAAATGAAAAAAAAACATTGTCGCAAAAAAAAAAGTCAGTGTTCTTTAAAATTTGACGCTTTTTTTTCCTTCATCTTCCGATGATTTTGGGGTCATTCGAGCAGAATGTCTTCTTTTTTTTCTGATTGAACACAATATTTTTTTAGATAACCATTGATGTTTTGGCCTCTAATTTCACTTGTTTTTTGCATAGGGGGTTTATTCCCAAGAGTTTAACTTCCGTGTGGGGAAACTCCCTATTTTATTTGGAAAAATTCCTTTTGTATTTATTAGGGAGTGGTTTTAGCATAAAATACGGGTTCACGCAAAAATCTCCTGAATTTTCATTTTCAAAAGTTGGCAGCTATGCTATTAGAAATCATGTTTGCAATAATAAAGTGCAGTATTGAGTGTAATTTTTGGTGTTTTTTTTTTTGGACCCTCTTTTCCCCAGGTTTTTTCGGGTTGGGCAAAGTCAGACCAACCCTGTTCGTATAAAAATGTGAATTCCGATTGCAAGCTTTTTTTTTGTCACATTTTTCAGTGCTTTCGTCACTGCTCTCTGTACTACTTCAGAATTGAAGACTTGTCCTTTAAGCAAATTCTTTATCTGAAGAGGGGGAAGGGAAAAGTCATGTGAGGCTAGAGTATGGATATAAGCTGTTTGTGGAATTGTCGGAACGTGGTGTTTTCACAGGTAAATCTGATACCAGAAAGGACTTGTGAATCCTTAAATGCCTGCATGATTCGGTGAGACACAAGCGACCAAATCTTTGAAAGGCCAAGTTGTGGGTGCTCCATCAAGATAGTGCTCTAGCTCAAGTCCTTCCTGGCGTCAGATTACCTGTCAGAACCATCGCATTCCAGTTCAACTTATTCCCCCTGATCTCTCCTCATGTGACTTTTTCTTCGGATAGAGAATTTGCTTAAGGTTGGGGGCATCAATTTTCAGCTTCCAGAGAAGAGCAGTGATGAAGGTACTAAGGATATGACAAAAAAAAAAAGACTTGCAATCCGCTTGCAATTTAAGTCTTTGTATGAACAGTGTCACTGTTCATACAAAGATGTAAATTTTCACCACTGAGTTATAATTGCATAGGGTAGGGTAGTTATTTCGTAGGAAACACCAAATAAACCGGTTCTATCTGTATTCATTCTTCCATAATAAAATGAATTCTGGAACTTTTTGAACCTAAATAGTTTCTACTTATTATAGAATCTAGTTCTCTCTATTTTAGTTGTTACACTGCATTCGACAGACAACATACACTGACATGATATGACACTTCTGATGTTCTTACATTAGACACAGTATTTGAGTTTTTTAATTTGGAAATTTCTCATTTGTGTTCAAATTTTAAACTGTTCTAACATCTCAAATGATTCAGAACTTATAACTGTATAGTTCTTAATTTTATTCTTTTCTGTATGAATATTCATTGGTTTCATTTTTTTTACACAACAGGAAACATAATTGACACACAAAAATCCAGCATAACAAGTATTCTGTAAGCTTCCAGTGTGGAAATATTGACAGTACACAGAAAATTAATAAACATATAAAGCTAGTTAATTTTTCCATAGAAACGAACATACGTGAAGTTTTTTTTAAATTGAGACTATTCAAATACATTCCCCTACACATGATGCATGATAAATTAACGTAAAACTCAAAATGTAAATCATTTTTGGTTTGGTTAAGCACATGCGCATGAAAAAAGTTCAGCGGGAAATTTATGAAAATTATTTATTACTTGCTGTTCAATTTGATAGTCTACACCATTTTGAAGTATGTTGAGAACTAAAAATCTATGATTCTGGTGATATTTTTGGTCTCATTACGGTTTTTTTACAATGAAAACAGGCTCTTAGATGGTCATCTTGAAACCACACAAGCGAGCAGAACAGCGATATCAAACATCTTGATTCTGTTGCTCTTGTTTGCCGCAGAGTTCCCGTCTTGCTGTAGTGCCGCCACTATATGTAGGCACATTGAAATCCATGTGTTTGATTTCACTTCAATCACTTTTCCCCTTATTGCTTTGCTCTCCGCCTCACTATGTTTTCAGCCTTAGGAGTCGAGCATGGTTTTTTCGCCAAGAAAAAGTCGGGAATATATTAGAAGACCAATCATTATAAAATCAAAAAAAATTGTCAGATTTAGTAATTTTGAATAAGCACAGCAATTGTCCCAATAACTGACCAGTAGTAATGTATTTGTTTGACTATTTTGTCCTTATCTAGTTTAACTATTACAGTACACGCTAGACCAGCTTTTGTGATGGGGTCCCATTTCATTGGCTAGTGGCTGCATGTAAACTCATTATTCATGATTTTTCAATTAAATGTAACCAGTATATGTTCAACAATTTGATACCTCTGTCTTAAAAACATTAGAATTAGACAGGGTTCGTAGTACAAACTTCTTACTGGGCAGGGAAAACGTAGAATTTTGGTGGGGGGATTTTTTTACTTAAAAAGTCTGAAATCACAGAAATATCCCATATTTGTTCTAAAACCTGGAAGTTTTTGACAAAGGACCTATAAAATTGTTGCGATTGTCTGATCAAAAGAAAAAAAAATAATGAAAAATTTTTTCCTAGACAAGGGAAGGGAAATCCAGAACATTGTGATTCTATAACATTGTAAATACTGATAATGTGTAAATCTTGTGGTGGAACAAAAAAAAATAGCTACAGAAACTGCAGAAGAGGAACCACGATTTCATTAGTTTATGTGGAAGAGCATTGCAGCGATCTTATCATAATTGCATACAAAGTGTTGCTGGAAACTTATAACTGCAAATTGTAGAAATCCATGTGTAAAAAAGTATCGGGAAAGCTTGGTTGGAATAGGTTTGTATAGGGTATGAAAAAATTATTTATTTAAACCAGATTTCTTTTGATTAAAATTAGCTGATTGCTTAATTAGAACAGATATTGTTAATTAAGCATTGAGATTTTCATATCACATATTTTTTTAACCTAATCTCTCAAATTTAATTCAGTATTAATGATAAGCCAACAAAAACGAACCACAAACAAGAAATATGAACATCAAAAATCTGTTTAAAACCCTGTTCACATGTGCAAGATTGGGGGTCGCTTTGGTGGTGATTACCGGCATGACAACTTTTTTCCCCTCATAGGGGAAAAAAGGTGGGAGAGAAGCTCATAAAAAAAACCCCATCTTTCTTGGGGTGGATTGGAGGTCGACACCGACCCTCTCTCCCATAATCCTTTGCGCCGCAAAAACTGGTATAAGCTCCTTCAACCATATTGAATCAATCACTTTCGTTCAACCTACGTAACCAGTGATGACTTCTGGAAAGAAGAGGTGGGGGGGGGGGATTACCGGCGTAAACTTAACGTCATGTGAATGGTCTGTAGCGAAAATCCCTGTTACCGGGAACTTCCTAGGATGTTTTATTGTACATGTGGATGGGGCTTAGGTAACATGAGAGGTTGTTGAGCCCAAATTAACTTCATGGATTAGCATTTTTCTTGTATAGATAAGTTTTTCATGGGGACAAAACCCCCACCCCTTTAAATTAAATGCCTGGTGGCGACTTAGTATCACATGTTGGTGCAGGGTTTCTCCATTCACTCAATGCAGGATCAAATGGTCAATCAGCATCTACTAAATGAAAAATATTCTCTCTAACCGTCCTCTATATATATCTCTCTAAACCGTCCCACCCGGGGGCCATTTTCTGAAGTTAAGAGAGGCTACTAATGCCTCTACTTCAGCGCCTCACGACACAGTGCGTGAAATTAGGAAGGCAGATTCATGTGTCTCCAGTGGTGTAGATGGTAGCATGCTTGCCCGGTATGCAAGAGGGCCTGGGTTCGAGTCCTGGCGGAGACGTGATGACTTTTCTTTCCGAGCTCACCTCAGCATAATATCCGGAAACTAACTGTTCCTTGAAAAATATTCTATTGACAAGATTGTTTCTTGCCCAATTAATAGATGCATTCATTTTGATGTGTTTCTGACTTGCATGATGTTGCTTGATAATTTACACATTTGTATACTTTCAAAGATTTAATGTTTTTGTAAAAAAATGAATTTCACTTTTTGTATTAAAATTAAAGTCCAACGGTATTTATGTTGGTGCAACATGTATTATTAAATCAGCAATTAGAATATAGAATTCAAGGCTTTATACAAAATGTGTTTTTATTAGAACCCTAGTGCCCCATTGTAATGTATTCAATAGAATGTATACCATACTAGGTTATTTTTTACCTCATTATCATTGAAGTTAAAGAAAAAATTAAGTTCTCTCAAATATCCTTATTTAAATCAATGATTTAAAAAAAAAAAAATCAAATCAACTGATTTAAATCACCGTACCCTGATTTTGTAAAATGCTTCATCTGGTGTTGCTCACTGAAGTCATGCATAAAAAAAAAAATTACCTGGAGTTTTTTAAAATTTGACTGGTAAACCTGAAAAGGTTAGGGAAATTTTTTTACAAACATGAGTATGAACCCAGATTTTAGGAAATATATTCATTCAAATCTTAAAATTGAATTTTCTATGAGTTGAAGTAGACCCGATTTCTCCTTATACTGATGAGGTGAAGTACTGCATTCAATTCAATGCATGTGAAGAGTATATATGGAAGGGTCAATGCAAGTTCCTTCTGTCTTTTTAAGTATACCTGTTCATATCTCTGTTAAGAAAGATAATGAAAAAAAAAAACTTTGGTATGTAATAACATAATTCAGGAAAAGTTGAAAATTGATCAGTCCTTTGGTTCTTATCAGTCCTTTATATCTAGGAATATATATTTTATATGGGAGTATGAGTAAAAGGGTATAACGCAGGGTCGGACAGACCTATCTATCTTTCTAGTGTTAAATTCCATGTTAACATGCACTGAATGGGTCACTTGCAAGCTTAGGCTCTTGGCCTATAACAAATTGTTTGCATTGACGTATGCTATCACCCCTCTCATTTCTGGGGCACTTTAATTCTTAATTCTGTGAATGATATGTTGAACTTATGGTCACTTAATTTTACAATGTGTTCTTATTTTTTTTTAAATTAAGAATCATTTCTCCCTTTTATCTCCAGTGGATTTGTGCACTTGGGAGCTGGCCTTAGCGTAGGGTTGAGTGGTCTTGCAGCTGGTTTTGCTATTGGAATTGTTGGAGATGCCGGTGTTCGAGGTACAGCGCAGCAACCTCGTCTGTTTGTGGGTATGATCCTGATCCTCATTTTCGCTGAAGTACTTGGTCTGTACGGGCTTATCGTAGCCCTCATCTTAACCACTAAAGGCTGAATGTTAACTTATTTTACGTGGATTATTTCATTAGCCAAACAATGTCATTTGTGTTGATTTGTGAAGCAAGTTTCTTTCTCTTCCCCCCTCTTTCTCAAATGTTTTCTCCCTTCTGATTTCCCCTTTTCCCAAAAATGAATCAACCAATTTGTAGGAATGTTTATCAATGTTTAGAAATACCTAGTCTATTTTGTTCTGACATCTCGTATATATAGAAATGTGCATATAAAGAGAAAAATACTAACTTGACCAGTTGTTTTTAATGTTTTTTTTTAAATTCATAAATTTTCCCTTGCTGTAATTTTCTTTTTTATATATATCTTGAAAATGTTATCGCAACAATTCTTTTTAACCGTTCAGTTTTTTTTTTTTTGAACGTGAAACAGCCTTCAAAGCATTTGCCTATTATCCATGTGTCTGAACCAGTGTCGTGTAAAATTTGTGACCAAACTTTCACCTTTTTTATTTTGAACAGGAATAAAAGAGCTAAAAAAAACATTTTGTTGCATGTACATAGAAAATATATGTATAGGATATATATATATATAATATATTTGTAATTGACTATAATTTTTTTTTTCGGCATATTGTTTATGTATGGTTGATCATGTTCATTTCTGTTTCAACACTAAAAATTGTTTTTCATCCTTCTGTACATTATGCAGTGGTTTGACATGATTGTTATGAATTGTCTTTGAGTGGAAGAGTTGTCACTTATATACATGAATGGTTTTTTTTTTTTTGGAAGTTGTATGGTTGCATAGGAATGATTTTCTTTGAAGCTTTTTTAATGTTTAAATTGTATAAAATGAATTTTTGATAATTTGATTCTATGTTGTGCATGTCTGAATTGTTTTCGATTAATTTATATCCTCGCGCAGATTTAATGATCACATCACTGGTCAACAACTTAGCGGTCAGATGGCTTTATTTAAAGTTGACCTCCATGCCCAGATGTTGATTCTCGTTTTTAAAAAAAATGCAGGGGGGGAACATGATAAAAATAATGGGACTGAAATGTTTATCATGGCTACAATTAGGTATTGCAATGAAAATATCATGCATAGTGGTCAAATGCTTTGCACGGTTTTTCTCCCTTGAGGAAAAAAATGTTTTAATCATTCCACTTTTTTTTTTCTAGAAAAATGTAACTAATGTGTTGATTGAAAGTAATTGTTTGTATATGTAATGGAGAGTTTTATTAAGAAATTTTGGAAAAATCTAAGGCAGAGCCACAATTTATCAACAGTTAAGGATCTTTTTTCTTCAGTTTTCCACCCTCATGTGGCTCAATATCTCATATTTTTTTGGTGTATAAATGTGCATGTTTGTGTGTGTGTGGTGTTCCAGCAATTCTCACAGCAAAGGAATTATACTTTATATAAACATATTTAAAAAAAGGGAAATATTTCGAACCTTTAAGAGTTTTTTGCGCCATATTGATTGTTTGTGGCTGCTAGCTTAAATAAAAAAAAGTAGATAAATACATAGTTTTAGGGTTGTAATGTCGAAGTTGAAAACAATATTGAAATCAAATCTGTGTAACACTGTACAGAGGAAAAGAACTTATATCAATAGTTGAATGGGCGATACCTTGTTATGATCAGGTTTTTTTCTTTGTGTTTTGTTCGAAGATAATTTAAATCTGCATAGGTGTCATTGATGTTTGTGGAAAAAAAATGATTGAAAATGGATGGTCTCTATGACTTCAAGAGCATTAAATTCCGTATAATCTGTGTTGTATGTTGAATGTTATAACAAAAAAAAAATTGCTTCATATGTAGACAGTTGAATTTCATTGCACTTGTGTAAATAAAAATTGAACAAACAAGTTGGCGATTATCATCATTTATGTGTTTTTCTGAATATAAGTGATTGCTTCATTGTGACATGGACGCTGCAAATCAATCGTGCTGACCAGTCTGGATAATCGGGCTATTTTTTCCTTTTCTCGTATTATATATCAATTTCAAGAAGCGTCCTAGTTTTTTTTTTCCACCCGAGATTTTCATTGTTTTTGTTTTCTCTCTAATCAGTCCTTGGCTGTTACAGAAGAATAACGTCGTGTGGAAAAGAAGAAAAACACGATTCTCGCTCAGTTGCGTAAAAGAATGTCCTTGGAGAGATCGGTGTGGAGCTTATTCGGTAGAATCTTCTTGTTTACGCTTATTTAGACATTCGGCGGGTTTGTTATATACAGAATTTGGTATTCAGAGCTGAAATGGCCACACATAGAATTATGTGAAATCGTAAGGGTTTTATATTCAGTTGCCGGTGGGTTCCCCCCCCCCCCCTCACAAGGACGATAAAATGCCTTTGTAACAACTGATATTCATTTTAAGATAAATCTGAATAATTGCACTTCGAATTTATCATTGCAGGGTACCCAGCGTCCTGCAAAATCGGGAAGGAAAAATATTTGGCAAAAGAGTCGAGGGGGGGGGGGGGGGGGAAGAGAAAGATCAGAAAAACATTTGGAAGGTTGATGTTTGGAATTATAAATTTTTTGTTTTGGTCGGAGGGAAATATATGTGTGTGTGAAGCGCAGGTTTTTTTTTGAGAACCCTGCATATTGATTAGAGAACTTTGAAAACGTCAAATCATTGCATTTGTAAACGGAATATTTCGTTCTGCGGGTCTTGGTAAACTAATGAGGTATTGAATGAAGCTCAAGACGAGAGTATACCCACGGGTCTAAAGAACTCCCGACGTTTAGCCTTCATGCATTGAGCTATTCATGTGAATGCCATCAATGAATCTTTTCTCTAGAATTTAGTTCTAGAAACGACCCGAGAACACAGATTTGGATTCGAATCTCTTGCATGGTCTGACGAATCCGAGGCGACAAGTTGTCATGGCGACTATAAAATCGGTATTGGTGCCAAAAATTTTCTGCATGTGATTGCTAAATTGGAGTCTAATGCCAATAGCAAAATGTTCTAATTTCATGACGATTGGGTCCCTCCACCACTATTGTTAGATTTCTGGCTTGTTAACGAATATACGTTATTCGAATTTAGGGCGTTCATAACTTCTGTGCCCGCCTAAGCAAATCGGAAAATCATGTCTAGGTAATGGGTACCATTTCATGCCGCAACTCCACATTCCTAAGTTATGTTTCATATTCCAACGCGTCAGAATCTTAACGGATGTTTCAAATGAAAATAAACAGTAAGACCGGTGTGTCAATTTAGACGCCTTCCTACACTGGACCGTTATGAATAACTCCGGCCATAATCCTATGACAATGTGGCTATAATCTGCAACTCTACTTTGGATACCTCTCTAACTTGGACGGATTTCAATGGAACCGTAGGTGTCGAACTTGGATTCTACAATCGATGCTGTGACTAGGATAGAAAAATTTAGGCCGGGTTATAATGTTCAAATTTTCATCGGTTATAAACTCCAATATAACCAATGCGTTCATTGGTTGCATTTTTGAAGTTTTGTAAAAGAACTTTTGCAAAACATAGTCAGGGCCGTCTTTAGAGCATCACGGGCCCCCGGGCCAAGTAATTTTTCTGAGACTCTACCTGGTCAAATTTCGAAAATTTCAACTGGTTGTCGTTTTCTTCAGGTGCCCGGGTGGGTCCATGCGTTAAGACGGCACTGAACATAGTTTAATCCCGGCCCAATTTTTATAGTGTGATATCGGCTTAAGACAAGTATCCATTTTGGCGCCCAAAAGGGGTCACATTCAAGTATTACGTCAGCATCGATGGCGGTAAGGGGTTTCCGATTTGGACGATGCTTACGTCATCAACCACCCTTCATAAAAATATGAAATATACTTAATGGCATCTTGCTCGGTGCGTAAAACGGGAAAACCCTTTCGATAGTTTGCGGTCAACTTAGTGTGATATCGGCTTAAGACAAGTATCCATTTTGGCGCCCAAAAGGGGTCACATTCAAGTATTACGTCAGCATCGATGGCGGTAAGGGGTTTCCGATTTGGACGATGCTTACGTCATCAACCACCCTTCATAAAAATATGAAATATACTTAATGGCATCTTGCTCGGTGCGTAAAACGGGAAAACCCTTTCGATAGTTTGCGGTCAACTTAACTATTCCCCGTATTGATAAGTCCCCTACAGAGTCACTTTAGTGATCTCTGTTTCGCGTCATTCAAGTGATTCGTAATTGTGTCGCGGATCACTTATGTAATCGGAAATGGGCTGCGGGTAACTTGAGTGATGTATAGAAACGCACTGTGAGCCGCTTAAGTGCTCTAAAACTGCCACATCCACGTCACTCAAGAAATCTATATATGTGCCACGGATCGCTTAAGTGTTCTAGAAATGTGTCACGGGCCGCCTAAATGCTCTGGAATTGTGCTGCTCATTTCATTTTCAGCCGAGGGTCAATTTTTGGTCATATTGTTGATTTTAGGTCGCTGGCTAATTTTTTATAAACCCTGTCTTAAACAAAGGGTTAACTTAGCAGCGTTTCCTGTCCATCGCTTGGGTCACTAGACACCTATAGGCACCAAAACTTGGGGGAGTCAGACTGTTGGAGCGTGCGTGCCCCCCCCCCCCCCAGTAATTAATGAATTTACTCCCCGCTTCGACATAAGGGCTTAACAACTGCAACTATGAGCCCCCCCCCCCCAATATTTTCTTCACTTCGGTACCTCTGACCAGACCCTCCGCTAGTTACGGCACCGGTTATGAATTAACAAGTGGACTAAGGCAGGGGCGTAGCCAGAAATTTCGTTCGGGGGACGACGACGACCAAAGTGATAGAACAATAGATTTTGCCATCTTTTTCCGGTCATTTTCTCACATTTCGGGGAGTGGGGGGACCAGACCCCCCCCCCCAAGTCCCCCGTTACGCCCTTGTACTAAGGCATAGCCTCTGGTATAAAATTTAGGCTAAATTCTGTATAGCTATGACCGTGACCTGGATTTGACTATGCTTTCTTTCCCACACAAAACACATACATGCACACACATTAATTGTCTTACAAAACTGACAGTCTATTTTTCCCCCCTTCTTCATAGGCCTTACTGGGCCCGTTCGTAACCCCACAATCAGCCAAGAGCTGGGCATGGGGGGTAACAATTTGATTCTGTTCTGTTCTGTACGTTGAGAAAAAAGTACATATTCCAGACAAAATCTGCATTTTTTTTTTTAAGAAAAGCCGAAATAATTGGTCGAAGGAGAGAAAATCACATGGGAAATATTCAAGCTCGACGCGTGCTTTTAGACGAACCGATTATTATTATTATTTTTTATTACATAATCTTCACATGAGCGAATATTGCAGACTCGATGTAATAGTGCAGTGTGCCTCCGTCCGTCCGTTTGCAGCAGTGAAATGCGGAGAGGAGAGAGACATCGTTAAGGCTCCCCTCGCTTTGAATAAAACATTTTTCAATTTTCTTCTGACTGCGGAATTTCTTCTGCATTTGCCTGATAGTATTCGTGACCAACGCTGCATGACTAACTGCTACGCTACTGTAACGGGTCGCACATCAAGCTTCTCTCTTTTATTTATTTCTTCTTTTTTTTTACCTAGACTGTACATACATATTCTACGGGATCTTCCAGGTAAAGCACGCCAAATATCTCCTCTTGCTTTTTCTTCACTGAATGTGTGTGTGTGTCTCTCCTCCTTCTACGGATGAATTCATCTATCTCCTAGCAAGAATTAAGCTCGGAATTTATTTGGCATAGACGCAAAAGAAAAAATTACCATGTAGAGTGTCTTCTGTTAGAACTCGTGTTATTCGAAGAAATTGAAAGAAGTGCTCACACACACACTGGTGGCATGTTCAACCCGTGAGGTGTTGTTTGCGAGCATCGCGGTGTTCGCTAAAACACCCGGAGGTGCTCGATGGCTATGGCTGCTTTCTTGCCCGCGAGATATTTTTGCGCTTCCTACATTGGTTAAATGCCCTGTGCAAAATGAACTCAAGAACTTGCATTATGATTGTTTGGATATGAATATATGTTGAGTCATGCAGGGACGTGTTAACCGTGGGTACCATGGGGACCCTCGGGCAAAGTGATATCCTGGTATCAGTACCTAGATGGAAGTACCTGCCTATCAACTTTATGTAAAATCTCTTGAAAATCATAGTACCAAATCTCATTATCAAGAATCCCTCTGTGCATTTGATGGCCCCTTGGTCGTATTGAGATGGGTCCCCACGTTTTAAGATAGTCCCCAAGTGGTGGGTGGGGCAGGAAAGACTCTAATCCAGAGGTTTGGGACAAATCGTATCTCTGTTTTTCTACTCTATAAATTTATATTTAAATTAATATATTATAATTAATTAATATTATAACTCCATAGAGTAATAAATAAATTTATTACTCTATGGAGGGGCTCGTAAAACAAAATCTTGGTTTAGAGGTCTGCCAAAGATCTCAGCCTAATGGTGTGGCTCCAGGATGTGGGAGCCATGGTCAGAGTTTCCATATGGGTGGTCTTCTGATGATTGGTTATGGACCCATGGTTTTCAGGTGTTTTCTTAAAGCCGCTGTATATTTTCCCTTTAATTTCTCCTATGACTAGTTCAAGGGGGGTCAAAATTGTGGAATCCTGAACATATTCCGCTACTTGTCCATTGAAATTTTATGAATTTATAAATTCATTAATTTAATTTCATTTGAAAAAATACACATTTAACAAACACTTATAGCAGTGTTTCTCAAAGTGTGCTTCGCGGCTCCTAGGGGTGCGTCACCAACCTTTGTCAGGTACGTCCGGCGAGCAGGAAATTGTGTGCCTCTTCATGCTTTGAAGTGTGTTCTTTTATATGCAAAAATATCCACCAAACTACTCTGGGGGAGCCGCAGATAAACCATTAATTGGGCTTGCCGCTGGTGGCAAAAGTTTGAGAACCATTGACTTGTAAGCAAAATTAGCAAACTTGTAGCAAAAAAATCATTCCAGTGCCTGATTTCCTCATGGGCAAGTGAGGGCATTCATGTAAGTCCGAAAAGTTTTATGAAATATATAAAAACGACAAATTTGAACAATATATTACTCATTAAACATCTTTGACCCTAGTCACCCTAAACCTTGGTTTTCCAAGGAATCCCCTGGAAAGCCAAGAGTCTCAGGGCCCCGTGTCAAAATGGGTCCTGGGCGAGGACTTTAAACAGATCCATCACATTTCAACAGGGCGTAAATTGATTGTCCTCACTACATGTCGGACAATAGATTTGTTCATCACTGGCTCCTACATTAAAAACATAATAAATGAACAGCAATATGCGAAGTATCATTAATTATATGGATATCATTAATTAGATGTCCGTTGCAATGTATTTCGCATATTGCTGTTCATTTATTATGCCTTTAATGTAGGACCCAGTGATGGGCAAATCTGTTGTCCGACATGTAGTGAGGACAATCAACTTACGCCCTGTTGAAATGTGATGGATCTGTTTAAAGTCCTCGCGCAGGTAATAAAAATTATTTTCAAACATTATTTCAATGCTTAAGGTTCATATGAAAGCAGTAGAAACATCTTATTAACCGATGTTTCACTGCATCCGAATATAAGTGGGCGCATCAAAATAATCAAATATTCTGTAAATTATTGAGAAATTGATCGTTCGAATTAAGAAACAAAAACGATAGAAAGTGAAAAATTGTAACCGAAATTTATACGAGTATAATTAGAAAGAAAAACATTCAAAGTCAAAGATAGATGACGCTGAAAAACGAAACTAATTTATTTCGTCACGCAAAAATACCGAAACTTGCATTGAATGGATAAAAAATTGTCTACCAAAACAAAGTAAAATAAAATTATATTAACCGATATTTGACTGCATCAGATTTCTCTATAGTTGAACTATTTGGCATAAATTTTATCTCAAAATAATAATTCGCAACGTAATTTTCTCCAAAAAGGAAGACAAGCATATTGCTATAACATGCTTTCGGATTTTCTGACTTTTGATGACAAGAGGGGGGGGGGGGGGGTTTGAAGGTTGCTTACGTCATCAACCACCCCATTTTGAAGATATGAAATATTATAAGCTGCTGATGAAATATTGCTGGGGGACGGGGGGGGGGGGGGTCAGTGTTTTGCTGACAGGCAGGGGGGGGGTGAAAATGGCTGAAAATCTGCTTACGTAATACTTGAATGGCCCCATATTGAGTGCAATCGACCGAGCCCAATTTTAACCTTTAAAGCGGTTAAAGTTTTCCTGATCCGCATTATAACTGCCACATTTGAAATTGCGAAACCTTCACAAATTGCCATCTATTTTCAAGAATTATTCTTTTTTCCGAGCTGCTTCCTAAGCAAGAAAGTTGACTCAACAAATTGGGAGGAATTTCACTTTTTTTGGGGGGGGGGGAATCGTTTTTTTATAATTTATACTCTCTGTGAGTGTATATTTCTTTCTCTATTTTTCTCTCTCCTTCTCTTATCTAACCTTGAACAAGAGCTGACTCCACCCAATGGCAGTTAATTGATTGTTCAGGCAGGAGGGATGGGAAAACATGCTTTACAGTAAAAACAACTTCAACGAATTTTTAGAAGCCGAGATATTTCAGGGTGGCTGAAATAAAGCAGATCTAGTTTGACGAAATATTTCGGGGTGACTGGAACGAAGAAGATCAAGTTTGACGAGATATCTCGGGAATGTCGCTGAAAGGGTTAAATGTCATCTCTGGGCCTCTATGTTACAGTCCGCGCCACTAAATATTTTAACCGTTTCCTGCCTCAGATTTATTTTCAGTGCAGTCTGAGCGCACGGTTCCGAGGAATCAAGTGCATTGGAGGGCTCCTTCGTATTGAGGAAATTGGTTTTACTATTCTCAAGAGCGAGTACGTGGAGGCAGTCACTTTCATCAAGTAACCCCCCCCCCCCGATCTTTTGCCGGGGGAAGCCTGATTCTCTTAGGGAAGTACTACCTTATTTAGTCTTTTCACGCCAGTTGTAGACCTGCTTCTACTTTGTCCAGCAACAAGTCGTAGGCCTAGTTGAACCTGCTGGCGCCTATTATTATCGTCATCTCTGATACAAATAAATACAAAATAAGCGGTTTCTGACGGTTTTGGAACTCGTAAATTTAGACTGATAATATTATCAGGAGAACGCTTTGTTTTACGATATAATATATGTATTATAGAGAGAGAAAAAAATGTCTGTCATTCTTCTCTTTTTATTATTATTATTACTATTATTTGTCAGTGAGAGGAGACATAAAAAATAAAAAAAAAAGTAATGGTGCTCTCTGTTATCAGTGAGCAATAAAAAGAAGCGTGATTACTGATTCCCTGAAACGATAACCAAACATAATCAGCTGAAAACAGTACAAAAAAATATGTCCTCGTTTTTATCCCAAGATACTAAATTGTTATTGCTTTTTTACGACATTTTTCTATTGTCAAAAAAGGTGCGATTTTTATGGCTCGGAGTAGCGAGATTTCTGGAAAATTGTGATGATACTTATAAGTACGTTAAGAGATAAATCTTAAAGTTTAAGACATTAATGGTGTAATAATTTCTTTTAAAAAAATTTATCTACACCTGTATTAGTGACCCGCGGCTTCGCTCGCGTGGATTTGGTAATCTGAAAATTACTTGACGATGATTCGCCCATACATCATTTGAACCTATCATGACCCCCCTTGGGATTTTTAGAAATCACGTCTTACATAGAGAATGGGTGTCTATATTATAAAATATATAATACTGGCCAAATTTCTTATTTATAGCTTCAGTGGTTTGAACTCGGCGCCATGATTGCCCCATATGACCTTTGAACCCCCCCTTATGGTCTGACCCACTCAGAGGTTGAAATTTGAAAAATCCCTCCTCAGCGAGTCTTTACATCATAAAATTATTTATTTACTTTGTATACAAACCTGTGAAAGGCCAAAGGGCTCCAATTACAGTCATTGAATAAACTGCAAAAGAAGGTAAAGATTTCGCATACGTCGGCCTGCTATATCCAATGGCTACAGGTGAAATAGACGATTTCAGTGGCGTCAAAGCTTCGCGCGGAGGCTTTCTGCTATGGAAAGTGTTGTTTCAGCTCGGCCATGATTGCCCCCATATAACCTTTGAACCGCCATACGACACCCTTAGAGGTTGAAATTTGAAAAGTTCCTCCTTAGAGAGCCTTTAGATCATAAAATAAAACAACTTTTTTGAAAACACAATTTGATAAATAGGACTAAATTTCATATTAACAACTTCAAAACTTCCGAATCATCCACTATCTTTGCGTGCAGGTGTGACTATCCTGCCTTTTTTTTAACGATCACATGCCGCTTGAAACGATGAAACCAGAGTTTTTTGTCCAAAGATGGAGGACGATTCCCCTCTAAAGCTGGGTTTTCCTAGGAGCAGGTTATTTGCACCGTATGCAGTGTGAAGGAGGGGACTGGTTAAAAACCTGAACATCAGATTTTTTAACCAATCAGCGTTTTCACGCTGCACACAGTGCAGATAACCTGCTCCTAGGAAAACCCGGCTTTAAGCACGTTTGCTCTAAGTTATGAATTGGAAGTAGTTGAAAAGAAAAAGCAGGATAGGGAACAGCGATTGACTGTTACGATTTTACTGATGTCACCATAAGTGGAGACGGGCTCCTCGAACGTGGGAAGGGGGAATCACCAGATGTGTGTGCAGTGAACGGAAAGGGAGGCAAATGTCTATCTCCGCTATCCCGCCTTTGTCAATAATACAATTTCGAGAAACGGCTTTCGATCATCTTTATCAGCTACCCAATTAGCTGTTTCCATGCATGATTTAACAAGCAGTATCGATAAAAAAAACGTCCAAACAGATATAATTTTCTTGGATTTCTCTAAAGCTTTTGACAGGGTGCCCCACAATAAACTTCTACTTAAACTCCAAACCTTGGCCTATGTTTTCAACTGCTCATATGGGTGGAAGCCTTCCTTACCAACCGCAGTCAGTTTGTCTCCTTCAAGGGCCAGAATTCCCCCATTTCTCCAAGTTTAGTCTGGTACGCTCCAGGGTTCCGTCCTCATGCCATTATTATTTTTGATTTATATAAACGATCTTCTTAATTCCATCAATTGCCGTAACAGACTCTTTGCAGATGAATCGGACCAAGCATCTCTCCAAAATAACCAACATTGTATCGGAGTGGTGCTCGTCCTGGCAATTACCCCTTAATTCTTCAAAAACATTTTTTATGAAAATTACTCGCAAAAAAGACTTCCCCCTCGATTCTTCTTACACGAACTATCAATATCTCCTTAATCACCGAAGTTTCTGATTATAAATATCTGGGTGTAATTATTTCTACCGACACACTTCCGTTGGAATCTCCATGTTGATTACGTCTCTCTCTTTCATGTGTCTCCAAAAACTCTTTTTTCTTCGTCGGAACCTGGAAAACTCCACCCGTCACTTCCAGTGGCGGATCCAGGGGGGGGCGATAGGGGCGATCGCCCCCCCCAAGAGCCTTTAAACAATAGGTGAAGGGGCGATCGCCCCTCCCAAGAGCCTTCAAGCAAACATAACTCCAGTTACCTCACTTTTTTTCTTTATTAATCCTTAAATTTTTTAATTAATTTCCTTTTTTTCTCAAAGTTCCTTTCCCTAAAATTTGTTCCCCAAGTTCCACCTTGAGATTTCTTCTGCTGGTAAGGTAAAAAAAATAAAGAAGTCATAGCCGGAGGAGGGTCAATTGTATTCCCACCAAGGTTCTACAGGGATTCAATGCGATTCGGCTGCCTAGCGCCTAAGGGCTCGTGTAGAGAGGCAAAAAAATGTACACCCTTCAGTTTTCTTGGTAATGCGCAATAAAGCACAAGCCATCCAATAAGATGAATCATCGTTTTCTAGCCTTTGTTATCTCTTTTTTTTAAATTCAGTCCTGAAACACGCAAGCTTGACGAAGATCAAAAAATGGAAATATCTTCGAAAAAAACTGTTTTTGGTAAGTAAAAATTTTAAAATTTTTAAATAAATGGGTGTTAAGAAAATTAATTCTATTACTTTTGTAGCACATCTGGGGTTTTCCCAGAGAATGAAGCTGCATTCGCTTACGGATTCACTGATAATGACATTAACGGGGGGTTCCCCACAGAGTGAGGCTAACAGGGCTCAGGACGATTCTCATCATTTTTTGATTTTCACTCCACAAATTCACTATAGTGGGGCCTAAAAGTATGAAAAATCTCAGCAAAGCCCCCCCCCCTCCTCGAAAACGTAGCTCTCACTATATGAAAATGTATGTCTATATGTAAATATATCTATGAAAATATAGGCCTCGGCCCCATCTAATAATTAAAGCCTTTGTAATTTGAAATAAGTACCTGGATTAAACATTATAAGTGGATCGCACGTATAATGCTTTTCCAAAAACCGCCATAAAATCGTTTTAAGCGGAAAAACGCTTTAAAGCGTTTTTCCGCTTGCAACGTCTCTATAGTCTGAGCATTAGTTGAAGATGGAACCACGAAAATGAATCGCACTAAGCGGGAAAAGGTTCTAAGAGCAGTGCCGCAACCAGATGCTTGGTCAGCATCTTGGTGTCCCTTGTAATGTTAAAGGGCAGGTAAAAGGTTGAAATTCACGCCCCCCCCCTCCGGTCCAGTGCCCGGGGCACCAAACCTACCTCTTCTTCCCATGTTTCGGCCTTGAGGAACGTTATAAGTGGAATCTACTATATAAAATTGATTGTGTGGTGTCGGATGTTCTGCGGGAATTAAATTTAACCACCATCTTTTCAGACAAAACATCTGAAAATTAATATTGTGCACTTGATAATCATAATTAAATATTAATGAAAATCATTCCAATTTGCATGAAAGTAAGCTTTTGCTATTTAAAAAAACTGTTTTTGAATAGGTTTTTGACAACCATATAGTCTGCACAAAATTGAATAAGAAATTTATTATTTTAAATCGCGCAATATTAGAATTTCATTAGGAAGTTTTTTTACTCTTAAATTTTTCTTAATTATGCAGACAAATTAGTACCCACATATTTTATTGAAATATGCGTCAATTATTTCTTGTTATCGAAAACAGTCTATACTTGTTTCAACTTTTCAATGCTATATTTCCATATTTAAAAATATTTTCATATTTTATCTTGACGTCCTATTCGAATAAGCAAGATTTACCATTTAGTATTTCGCGTATTTGTGTTTCCAAGATTTTATATTTCCTGATTAGTAATTCCCTGAAATTCGTGCTAAGGTGGTTCCAAATTAAAGTTTTCATCCTTTATGAGTTGTTTATTTGAAACCGAACCAGAGATTCAGGTTAGAAGATTGAGAGTAATTTTGATGTTCAGTCAGAAGCGCATTTATGGTCTTGCCGATTTGAAGGCTATTCAAATTTCACCGCCCTTCCACTCAAGTCTAATTTTCTCGACTACTCTATCCACGAATTTTCCATCCCATGTTATAGCCCCCTTCCCCCCACTCCTGCAAGTACACCTGTATTAAAGTCACTTTTTTAAAGGTCTGTCCCACGAGAGTTTGTTAGGGGACGCTGGATAAGATAATTAAAGTTAAAGAAAATAAAAGTCTTTGTCAGGATCCGCGGTCGTCTCGGGCTTCGGGGAAGCAATAATTTTTAAGGCTTTCAATACAAAGGCAGAGGAATGAGCGTCTTCCTTTGTGAATGACCGAACAAGCACGGTTTACTTCATGCCGGCTGTTATTTTTGCGGTTTATGTCCGACAAAGACTTTTATTAACTTTAATTATCTTACCCAGCGTCCCCTAGCAAACGCTCGTGGGACGGACCTTTTAGTCATTTACATGTTTGCACCCTGTTTTGGTCACACGTGTTTGACGCTGGTTTTGGTAATTGTTTCGTTACTTACACGCGCTCTAGACAATACCGTCTTAACGCATTCCCCGCGGGCGGGGGCCTCAAATGCAGAGGGGCCTCTGGTTTAAAATTTTAAAAGTAAACGTGTCTCGCCAGGTAGGGGGCTTAGAAAAATTACTTTTTCCGAGGGCCCCAGTATACGCTTCTGACGGCTGACTCTAGGCCACTCACTGAACTGGTCCCTCACTCTTTGTCACTCATTTGACCATTCACATTCTTACTCCCGCTCTAAGTCACGCTTTTGCTCATTCACGTGCTTGCAAACTCTCTAGGTCACTCACTGACACGGTCACTTGCTGTCTGGGAAGAGGTGGGTTTATTTGAGGGTTATAAAAATTTCACCGCCCTTCTCCCATTTTGCTAATTTTCTTGGCCACTCAATCCTCAAATTTGCCGACCTTCTGAACTTGCCGCCCTGGGCTGTAGCCCATTTAGTTCTCCTGTAAATAGGACATTGTCTTCAGTAACGGGGCATGAGGATGGTTAAAATCAGTGTTGCAAAAAAAAATTGAGGGGAAAAACTGAAAAATTACCAGCTAAAAAAAAAGACTGATGGAATTCAATTTTTCTAGAACAAATAGAGATATGAATTATTAGTACAGTAGACTCTCGCTAATCTGGCACATATCACACCAGGGTGTACTGGGTTAACGAAATCACCGAATTACTGCAGATTGATTGAAAAAGTCCATTTAAATAACAAACTTCTGCTCATAAACATGTGCGCACTATGTTTTCCTCTTCTATGCTCGGAGAAAAACACTGGATTACTGGAGGGATTATTGAAAGTCTGACTCTATACGTAGTAGGATGGGAACTTTATTTGCAGACAAAAATGGGTTTCAGACGCAAAATATTTCCATAAATCGGGTATACAAAGCTGGAAATTTGTAATTTTTTTAATTTTATCGCCTCGTTTGAAAATTATAAGTGATAAATGAGGAAGTTAAAGGTATTATTTGTAAATACAGACATGTCATAAATGGGTGTTTTATTGTGCGTAGTACTTATTTTCATTTTAAGAAAGGATACAAGTTTGGTGTGCTATAAAATTGTTCACAGAAAGAAAAATTAATTGTCTAGAACGTGAGTAACTGAAAGAAGACTGCTTAATGTTCTCTACACCAATCGCCAAGTCCTCGAAGCGTATACGTGAACACGAAAAGTTACTGGAGTGAGTGTAGCTCGGCTTTGGATGCTTGAGTTTCCAGCAGCGGTTCCGAACCTTTTCAGTGCATACGCCAAGCAGATCATGAGTAAATACTAAACAAAGTATTGAGCGAAACAAGAGGGACCACCTTAGGGACCCCATGGATGGAAACAAAGTCCCTTTGGTCGGGTCCAGTGCCGAGTGGGGAGTACTGAGCTGATATGAATTAGTACGAGACAAGCAGAGCCAGTTGAGGGCCCCACATGGATCTGCCGGCAAATAGATAGAATTCTCTATCGAACGAGACAGACCCCAGAGGGCTCACCTGGAATCACTGATGTAAACAAAGCTCATTTGGCCGATCCCATCACCGGCATTCAAAATCTGAACAGGGAAAACATCTACCCTGTGCTGTACTGAAACCGAAACTGCCTTATCACGGACCCTACATATGAGAGGACAAAAGCTGTGCCGCATAGGTTCAGCTTTTTATCTGAAGCCATGAAGTCATTTAAAGTTTGAGCGGTCACAAGAATTTTTCGCAAGCTCAGTGCGACCCGTTACGGGTAAGGGGGCTGTCAATGTGCGCGTAGTGCTACCTATTTATTTGATAACTACTTTGTTGTTGTGCGTAAAGTTCATGTTCCCAAGGGTGGAGCTGACAGGGCCGGCGACGATTCTCATCATTTTTTTTGTTTTTTTAAGCTATAAATTAACTATAAAGGGGCCCTTGAAAAGTCTGGTCTGGGGGCCCACTAGAGGCTTTAGCCTAGGGGCCCCGCTCTAGGATGTGGAGGCCATGGTCAGGGCTTTAGATAATTTTTTTTCCCTTCAAATGTTCAAGGATCGTCTCTATTAAACGAGGTTTCTTGTATCCGAGTTAGCTTAGAATTCATTTTCTCTGGTTGACCGAGATCCTTATTTTATTCATATTATTTTGCCTAATTGTTATCATAACGTCACAAAGAGAAACGTTTAATACTTTCACAGGGATAAAAAAAATTAAATTTAAAAGGAAAGTATCTCTCTACTTTGACTTGAAAAGCTGGGAAAAAGCATTTATCGAATACATTCGGATGAATTTTTATTTGTGCACATTGTTTTGTCCGGTTAACTGTGAGCCTTAATTTTTAATTTTTTTCAAGCGAAGGAGGAAGTAGTATTCTAGGAACATTTTAAAATACCAATTCTTCATACGCTTTTCATATTCTGCTCTCTTTTCATCTGCAAAGTTTTTATTTATTTGTGCAATTGCTCATGATACTGTTAATAAAAAAACATTTTTAACTGGTAATGTGCATCAGAATTCCTTACAATGTTTATAAATATAACACACATTATTCAGTCTGCACCTCAAACTTTTTTTTTCGTACGGTATTTTTTGCGAGGGTAGCCGGCACAAACGTTCAAATTTATTATCAAAAACAGCTTATTCATTAATTGTAACACCAGTTGCTGCAAGCAAGTTTTTAAATAAGTATGTTGCATATTGAAAAAATATAATTTTTATAAATATAAATTTTAATTTAGATTTAATTTTTAACTGCCTTCATTTTTTAATTAATTTTTATTTTCAATTAAAATGTAATCGTAATTAATTTTAATCAATTAATTTTTTAAATGAAAATTAATTGAAAGTTTTAAATAATTTTAATTCTTAATTAATTTTTTATTAGTTTTTTTATTTCAAGTACGTTTGGCACCTGCGGACACTAGGTTGGGTCTCACCGATCGACATCTTCATTGTAAAAAATCGCCCCCCCCAACACATCACCCTGGATCCGCGCCTGGTCACTTCAGACATCTCTGCATCCTTCCTGTACTCTCATATGCCTGTGGAATCTGGGACACCCATACTATCTCCAATTTAGACAACCTTGAATCTATTCAAGGGGTGAGTAAATAAATCCACCCGCTTCATTTCAAACTGTTGGTCATCCTCCGTCTCCGTTACTGAACTCAAGCGCCAACTCAATATTCAACCGCTTCCCACCCGTAGACATATCTCTCGATTAATTTTCCTTTTCAAAGTCCTTCATGCCCATTTCCATATCTACACTTCCAATTTTCTAACTCCAGCTCGATATACTTTCCTAATATTAACCTTTCCCATGAATTGAAGCCCATCTTTACATCCACAGATTGTTTCGCGAATTTAGTTTCTGTCCTCGAACAATAACCGATTCGAACAACCTCCCACCAAACATCATTGATTGTGCAGCAGTTTCCGATTTCCTTTGTAACATCAACCGTCTCTTCTTAAACTTTACCACCGCATTCCCTTGTATAATCCCCGGCCAAGCAATATTGAATAAATGAATTTTTCCACTGAACCATCTTTGGAGAC
The DNA here is from genome assembly GCF_987345545.1 of Pholcus phalangioides. Classification (NCBI taxonomy): domain Eukaryota; kingdom Metazoa; phylum Arthropoda; class Arachnida; order Araneae; family Pholcidae; genus Pholcus; species Pholcus phalangioides. Next base: position 22,034,518 of record NW_028301615.1, on the reverse strand, counting down.
GTCACCTCCTTACTCAGAGATGGCAGAGGAGTCAGCGTATTATTTCAAGGAGGTCTAGGTAAGAAAACTGTCTGAAGAACCAGTTCAGTAATTGCGGGACAAATCGTTTGGCGTCTTGAGTGCTGTTTTGGCATCCTGCGGAATTGATATTACGGCACCAGGGAAGAACGAAACTGATGGCACTGTGGAAACGACTTGGTGCCGAAAGTTGGCTTGAGTTAAGACAGCGTCAAGCAACCTCTCCTCAGTTTCTTCCACACATTTAAAATACTACTACTACTTCACCGTATATGCACCTCGTACACATTCCCCTGAGGAATTTCTAACGAATCGGTACATTCCGGAATGTTTGTTCTGAATGTGTGGTCCACTTCTAATGCTGCCATCTGTTTTCCATATTTTGAAGTGAAGATGGTAAGTGTTTGAATTTTCATGTTATGATAAGTATGCCTGCTTTCTGAGGGGAGAGACTTTTTTCAAATGTGTGTGTGTGTGTGTGGGAGGGGGGGGGGGTCGCATTCGCACCTTGAAGTTGGAAACAGTGTCATCCTAACCCATGGGCCCACCCGGGCAAGGCCCGAGGCCCCAAGAGAATAGGGGGCATAAAAAAAACGAGAAGTAGTTGATTTTTTCGAAAATTTGCCAGGTAGGGGCCTAAGAAAAATCCTTGGCCCGAGGGCCCATGATGCTCTTAAGACGGCTCTCGTTGGAAAACCCCAGAAAGCCAACCTCAGCCGACAACTACTGTGCCGTCAACGGGGGTTCGAGCCTGGATCCTGGATCCAGCATGATACCTACACGACTGCACAACTTATCTACAATAATACTGGACGCCCCTCTTTACGAAGGGGTGTTCCGATATCAAAGGTGTACACATCAAAGGAGGCGTAGGGACCGTGTGTGTCGGACAATCAAAAATTAAAAATATGTCAGACTTTTTCATGCATTTGGTTATGATTATTTTTGAGTGCTGTCATTTTCAAAAGTTGAAAATGTTTCGTTACGTTGTTGTCGTTCATGAACCCTCACTGGTTTCAAATGGGAATCACAGTTAAAATAAGAAGAGGCGCCCTTTGGGGAGTTGTGGCACGTGCGGTCGCAACGGGTCTTGAGTGTTGAAGGGCGCCCCGGCACTTACGGTAATGATAATTTCTCTTGTAAAATCTGAATTTTCGTGAATGCTGGAATTCTGAAATTTCATCTCAATTCTGGAATTTTAAAATTTTATCCATTGTGAAAGCTTTTTTTTTTTATTTTATTCTGTTTATTCTGAATTTTCATCAGGTCTGGAATTATTTCTGCCATTCATTTAGAATTTTCATCACTCCTCGGACTTGTTTTAAATTTTCATCAATTCTAGAAATTGTTTTAAATATTCACCAATTACAGAAGTTATTCTGAATTTTCCATCAATTCTAGAATTTATTCCTAATTTTCAACAATTCCAGGATTCATTCTGAATTTTCATCAATTCTAGAAATTATTCCTTCATTTTTTTCTGAATTTTCATCAATTCTAGAAATTATTCCTTCATTTTTTTCTGAATTTTCATCAATTCTAGAAATTATTCCTTCATTTTTTTCTGAATTTTCTTCAATTTTGAAGTTATTTCTTTCATTTATTCAGAATTTTCATGGGTGCCGGGATATTGTATCTCCGTTAATTATTTTTCTATTCATTTTTTTATTCATCGATTCAGAATTTACATTAGTTCTCAGACAATTTCTTTCATTAGGTCCCAATTTTAATTGGTTTATAATTTAGAAATTATTTCTTTCAACAACTTAAATTTTTTTTCCGTAAGAAATTTCCATCAAATATTTTTGTTGATTCAATGTGACTCTATTCTTTTGTATGGAAATTTTTCAGCATTGCTGTATATTTTGTGAGAATGCACGAATTTTCGAATATGAGAAGATCCTTTCCTTTCCTGCAGAATATATAAAATCGGGGCTAAGGAGCTCCAAAACAATTAAGGTGCCTCTGGCCACGCGATTATTTTCGCATTTTGGTCCCGTGTCTGGTAAGGCTGCCCTGATATTAAGTTTTAATTCATCTGAGAATACTGTTATTATGATCGACATCTCTCGGACACCTCCCGTTTACGGACTCTTTTCTGATCCCCTGTGGAATACGGCTTTAATGTATTTCACTCCCCGTTAGCGGACAGCAAAATCAGGCAGACTCTATAATTTTTATTCCTCAAACTCTAATTTATTAATTTTTTGGTCATAAACCGAGAGCTTCTACAAAGATTATGTTTAATCCCGATCTCGTGTTGGTAATTACGATAAATCGTCAATTAATTACTTAATTAACTGAACATAATCATGGTCCAGGATACTGATTCCGAATGGTAATGTTAGTTTTGTTTGTTGATAAAGTGTGAATAAAGCCAACATTCAAGACTGATAATGTTGTTATGAATGTTTTTTATCTTCTTCCCTTATTTTAATTTAATTTTTGTTGCAAAATATGTATGTGCACGTATCATGTATGGATAAAATAATTAATAGGTTTAATGAAGAGAAGAACAGTTATAAATTTTTACATATTTATCAGGCTTTTCTACTTTATTTGGGAATTATGCATAATTGCCGATAAAAGTGATAAATGTAGTGAAATTTAATCGAACTTTCTTTATATACAAATATACAAATATACAAATATACAAATACAAATACAACGCCACAACAGGCAAATTGCCCAACGAGGTGGCTGACTTAAGAACATCATGGATCCCCGAGCCATTTTTTGGAGTCCCTACCTACTACTGCTACACCACACATGCAACCCCCCCCCCCCGCGCAACCCCCCAACGAACCCCCAACGAATCGGTACATGCGGGAATGTGAGTGTACGTGTAGTGCAACCTGACGTAAAGTTTTTTTGTTTCGGTGTAATGCTTGTTATGTGTAGTGCTGTCATCTGCCCCCAGTTTTTCTAACTATGAGTGAAGTGTTATGGTTGAATGATATACCGTTGTAGGACTGTTGCTCTCTGTGGCGAGACTTTTTAACGGGGAGATCGGCTCGCATTTGCGCCTTGAAGTTGGGAACCACAGAAAACCAACTTCAGCCGACCACCACTGTGGGGTTCGAACCCGGATCCTCGCATCACGAGTCCGGCACTTATATATATATATATTATATATATATATATATATATATATCAAGACGATTGGTGATTATGCATTTAATAACCGCTGGTGCACCAACCTTTACAGAAACATACTGTACACATATACACATACATTTTGACATTGTAATGTATAGGAACCAATTGCGACCGAAGCCGAACGTTGTATGAATGTGAAAGTCGTATAAACGAGGTTACGCTGTATATCGTACCATCTCTTTAGCGGACACTCCCCGTTAGCGGAAAAATTTTTTGGTCCCATGTGTGTCCGTTATCGAGAGGTTCTACTGTAATGACATTTTTGGTGAAGGTCACCGAAAAACTGCTCCTAAACAACTGACGAAATTATCCGCAAACACTGGGAAATATTTCCACGAACAGTTTTATTTTCGATTGTTTTCTAATGAGTCACTTTTTTTTTTGGTTGTTTGAGGAAGAGTGTGGAATGACGTACTAAATCCTTTTTCAATCACACTTTTCTTACTTGTCTCTTCTCGCGACAGGAACAAAAAGAAATCAGTTGCGTAACTAAACACGAGAGACACTATTTCATTCTTTGTTCGACATTACAACGTTACAATTATTTCCGATGTTCCCAGATGAGGGAAAGCGAAGATACACGTATATATTATCTTGTTGGTTGTTTTTTTTTGGAAAAAAACACCAATTTGTGTGATAAGTCAGGCGTAAAAAGATGTCCTCGTTCGACTTTAAAACGATTTGTCGGTGGATTCTGTTATGACGAGCTCATCTAGTACTTGTTTGAGAAAGAGAACAGAACGAAATGCTATATAATGATTTCCTGTCAAACATTCATGCAGATCTGTAAAAACATGTCAAATATTAACTACGAAAGATTTTATATTATAGCATTGTTCCGGTGTGAAAAAAGTCTTAATGCAGTCGGCCCCGCTTAAAACGATATCAATGGTTCTAGCGCATAATATCCGATCAAGTGGGTATTCGATTACGCGGGAAACAATTCAATTTCCGTTTGGTATGGTTTATAAAATTTCTTATATATTTTGCAATGTCTTTAACATCGAATTGTTCCTTTGGTGACATCTGTGCACAACCATCGTTTTGGAGCAGAGAAATTTCCAGTTTTTCAGAATCTTTGGCGAATTCCTCTGCTTTCTGCCTAATCATGGCACCGTTAGCAAGCTCGTTTTTGGCTCTTTCAGCATGAAATCATTGCAATACAAATTTGTCAACACCGTCAAAATTAGATTCTCTTGTCTGACTTGAATTCAAATTTTATGATCAAGCTTCTGTTCTTTTGCCTTCCTCAATTTCATTCAAATTTTTCTTAATGCTTGGCACCTGAGCTTGGGAAATTCCATACTCTTCGGCAATTTCAGCTCGAGTTTTTTAATGCGTACAAATTTTTTGATTTGTTGCACAAACTCAAATCCTTTCTTTTTTTCGCGTTCATTTTTTCTAATTCAAAGCTATTGCATGAAGCCATTACACGGCTTTTGTGCAGATTTTTTGAAATTTCGACTTCCACCAAAAAGTTAGCGCTTTCTATTAGCTTAATAGAGAACAAATGTATAAAATAATTAAATGTACTAAAGACAGCTTGGACACTTCGAGCCCCTAAAGTCTAGGTTTTTTTATGTCTTAACTGGCAACATATTTGTTATAATTTTCAATTTTTTATCAAATAAAAATATTATGTACATAGTGGTTAATCTATATTTAAAGTTGTCGTGTGAGAATCGTAATATACTACATTTGATTAAGCGGAAAACTATAACATTGTTTCCAGTGCTATCCGAAAATATAATTTTGAAAAGTAATTTCAGTCCTCCCCAAAATTTTAAAGGGTATTCTTTTTTTATCAGTGAGAAATAACTGTATTAAAAAAAATTTCCGTAAACCGGGGCAACTTTGAGACACATATGCCTCGCAACAGTCTCAAATTTGACGGGCTTTCCAAAAGGGGAAGAAAATATTTCAGAGTGTGGCCCAGAGAAGCCCTTGTTGCATCTGGTGGTGACTCGGTTGGTCATCTGCTCGTATTTTATAACAAGTACGCAACTCACACGCGCATCTCTCCCTGGAGTACGCAAACAATAATTCCATATTTGCGTTAGGGAGGGCACGGGGGAGTTACTTCAATCGTGAAGGACTTGAAACCACTGTTGCAAATTTCCTCGCAATTCTCTCACGAACAGTGATTTCTCAGAAAAGCTTTGAGTAAAAATTACGCCGTTATTAATAATTTATCCATGAGCAACAATGCCGATACACATAATAATGAATTCCATTAAAGCTTTCGTTAGCAATGGCGTATAAGACAAACTATTTCTCCACAAAGGTTTTCATTAATAATGCTATATACAGGAATAGTTATATATACCTCCCCCACCCCTTCCGGAATACAATAAAAAACGTTTGAAACAATGATTTTACAGACATTATTCCGTTTTCATATCCACTAAATAAAAAAAATTCTGTTCTCAGACAGCAGTTAATTTTTCTCGTACGGTATGCTAACCTATATTCTCATTTGTAACTATAATTAATGTAGTTATAAGGTATAAGTAATTATAAATATATATTCAAGTAATGAATAATATTTGTAATTATTAATTATAATTAATACCTCGTATTTAGAATATATTATGGCATACAGTATGAGGAAAAATAATCTAGTTCTTTTTTGCATTTTGAATAGGCACGTGGTTCTCAATCCAGAGCCGTCTTAAGGGCATCATGGGCCCCCGAGACAAGTGATTTTTCTGAGGCCCTACCAGACCAATTTTCGAAAATTTCAACCGGTTCTCGTTTTTGTGAGGCCTCTCTTCTCTCGAGGGCCCCCCCCCCCCGTGCCTTGACCGGGTGGGCCCATGCGTTAAGACGGCACTGTCTCAATCTGACCATGTAATCTGTAGATCCCCCCCTTACTTACTAAACACTCCAAATATGGTTTAACAAATAAGTCAACCCCTATCATAACAGTGTAAATGAACGCCACTGAGATGTTCGGTATTGCCGAACTTCTTTGTTGTTGATCACAATAAATGTTTATAAAGCATTTGCTATAGTAATTGTTATTTAATTTATTATTATTTATACAGTTGTTCATTCAAAAAGCTCCCCCCCCCCCCGTAATGCTCGAACGTAAAAAAATAAAACCATCTCTGCTCACATGTTACGTTTGTTTAGCATTGGACAATAATTGATGCCAACATTGTTGTTCGAAAAAAATTACCTGAATAATTATTTACTTACTGTCGGGACTCTTTAGTGAGAGAAATTTATTTAAATGTTTAGAGTGAGAAGAGTGTTTGTATATGTCTGGATCGTGTCTAGCCGAATTGCTTTCAACATATTTATTTCAATTTCTTCCGTCTTCAGTCGACAGTTTATACATATATTATTATATTATCGTTTGTTAACAATCTTCCAGAAACAATTTTTGGTTGTTGCCCACCAAACTATTTAAAATAGGTACGTGGTTCTCAATCTGACCACATAATTTGCGGATCTCCCCTACTTATTAAACACTCCAAGTATGGTTTAACACATACAAGATAAACAGAATACAGAATGAACCGAGCACGTCCAGGCTCTATCGCTATTGCAATTTAAGCACAACAACAAGATAAACAACTACGCCACAGTCGAACTCTATCATAACAGTGTGAATGGACGCCACTGAAATGTTCGGTATTGACGAACTTCGATGTATCCATACCGACTTGAAAATTGCTGAGATAAAAGTCTTATACAATACACACAATTTAAAACAAAATATGCCTTCATGGAATTAAAATTAATAAGAGAAATTAATACTACCTCGGCTAGTTGATAGAAAATTTCATGAATTTTTAAAATTGATCCGTGATCTGATCGATTACCAAGTGATGAGTGTGATTAAGGCCTCCCACATCCAAATTTTTTTTTTTTGGGGGGGGGGGGCGATTTCCATTTAGTAGACTGATTTTTGTACCTCTGGAGATAGGTGACGGGCCATTCAAAGGTACGCTGAAAATCAAGCATCAATAGGGGAAGAAATGAGTAAAGTACACGAAAGTGAAAATCCTGTATAGTATAACGATAACCCTCTATATAACGATAATCGTTCATGTAACGATACGTTTCTCAGGTCAAAAAGGCATTTCACTATAGTAGAAAAGCTGGAGACATTCATTATTTAGGGCGCTATACTGTACATACGGATATGTGCAAGCCGATTACAAAGGGTACACTTGCCTCTTCTTGCCTCTCTCACCCGCATTTCTAGGGGTACGCAAAGCATGCTTCCTACGTGGTTCCAGGGGTTCACAAGCCTCTCAGTGCAGTGTTCTTCAATCTTTTCATACTTGCGGACCGGTGAGAAATTATTTCCAAACCCGACAAAAGAAATAATCATAGGAGGAAAAAAAATCTCAACCTTCTCTGACTTATTATACAATGGAAAGAAACAAATTTTAGTTGAGACTTGTGTCGCCACCTATCAAATAAAAACGAAACTGTCTGTTAAAATTTTGGAATTAAAATTGGTTATTGGTTTAAAACCGATATGCGGCATCAAAACGGACAATATGTGGTATCTAGGAAACAGATATTTTCTGCATATCATGTCGAGGCGAACTCGGAAAGGAGAGTCTTCTGATCTCCGCCGGGACTCGAACTCACACCCTCTTGCAAATCGGGTAACATGTTACCATCCACACCGCTGAAGGCGAAATTTTTTTTTCTTTTCAGTATGTCGAATATAAATATAGTTAAAACTAACGGCCAATAGGATATTTTGTTATGACCATTTTTTATTTCTTGTGGATGGCAGCAACAATACCCATATGCTTCTATTATTATATACGGGTGAGAAAGCGTTGAACTCCTGCTGCCACCTATCAAGTAATACAATACCATTCTTACAATTTTGAAAGAAAATTTGTTGTTCGTTTAAAGCCGGTGCAACGTCAAAATGAACGGCATATTGGTAGGATATAAAAAATTGGTTTTTTTCCGATGCTGCACACCAGTGTAACTACTCACCGGTTGCTTTGCCATGGAATTTCACCAAGAGAAATAGCGTTGCACTGGAATTCCGGCTGCCATCTATCGAGTACGCAAACTGTTTGTTATAATTTTTCAAATACAACCAGAGCTTTTGGTTTTAAAACGGTGAGCAGCATGGAAGTGAATATATGTTATAATACCGAAAGTTGTATATTTATACTGCAGCATACACCGGAGTAAATTTAAAAGGCGACATAATAACGACTACTATTTTTTTATCTTTTCCGTATAACTTCAGCAATCACTTATTGGCATCCCGAATTACAATTTTTTAGTAGAGGTGCTTCTTTGTGAAAAAATTTCATACACGTTGTTCTTTGTGATATAAAAAAGCACTGCATTAAATTTCATTCTATTTCTATGTTTGGTTTTTATTACTGACAAAACAGATTTTTTTTCCCCCACATAAATAGAAATTTCAAAAGCATCCTTGTCATCCCGCAACAATGCAATTCCCCAATCATGTAATGACTTGAGGAAATGTTTCGGGGAACCTCAGCAAAAATTCCCGCGGACCAGCGGTTGAAGAACACTGTTCTATTGCATTTCCAGTGAGTACTCTACTCGAAGCACGAAAGGTTGGGAATGAATGGACTAGATCAGCGTTTCCCCCAACCTTCTTGAATCCAAGGACCACTAAAATTTTTGAAATTATTCAAAGGACCATGAATTTACACAACGTGGGTCTTTGAAATGGATTAAGTGATGGGAATCTGGGTGTCATGGGCTTCCAGAACAACCGTGACACCCCCCCCCCTCTCGTCCCCCTAGGGGGATATAAGGTGGTTCGTCTCAGGAGACTTGGGTGATGTGGTATGGGCTGAATTTCTTATTCGAATCTACAGCGCGTAAACATCATCAATGATATTGCATGTAATTGAATAATTTACATTTACTAGGGAAGTGCACGAGGTGTTAGGCCGCGCAGAGAGTGTGGTGACCAACAGACACGGAAGTGCATAATAAAGACTAGCAACGAATACAATTGTATTGTTTTGTTCTACATCGCACATACTCGGGGACCGAGGCGAGAAAAAGAAAGAGGCCACTCAACGAGGTGAGCAATTTGAACAAACCTGTTTGTTTTCCCCTTCTCGATCTTCTGATTTGCGCTATCTGCTGATTGGTCCGTTTCTCCCTTTTTTTTTCTTTATGTCTTCTGTGGGGGGGGGGGACATCATCATCATCACCCCTTACATTTCAGAACCCCTTCCGGTCATTTTCTCTCTATTCTCCTCCTCTTTCACTACGTGTGGACATCTCTTCTTCCCCTTCCTGTGCATTTTTTTTTCTCGTCGGAAACTCGTACATCTTCGCTCCACTATGAGCACGGCTTTAGTCACCGATTTTGGCAAAAGTAGTATCGTTGAAAAGGTCTTGCTGTAATTAGTAAAAAAGTTAATGGGTCAGAGTTGCGCCATTTTCGAGATACAGGCCAATATATCTCGCCAGTATACAGGGCGTATAGCTAACTCCTCGCAACGCAAATTACTGGTGAACCGTTGATCCTAGACTCATACTTCCCATTAGAAAAAATATTCAAATAACTTGTTGACCTCAGATATGTCACTCAAACTGCTAGGAATTACGGTTAATAAAATAAAATAAATTAATCTGTTATACGGACACCCTGTTCCCAAAAACGCAATTACAAAGTTTTTTGTCCTGTCTCTTCTGAGGCAAACAAAAAAAAATTCCACGTTTCTAAGTGCAGTGTTCGCTGAGATATTTGAATTCAGAAAACGGAGAAAAGTTTGGACAAAATAGCATGAAAACAATCGGGCAACGTTTCTTTACCTCATCTCATTTATGCTGTTCTTTCCCCACCTTTCCAGTCATTTTTTGAATTCAAAAATATCTCAGTGAATATTGCACTTAAAAACATGGAATTTTTTTTTATTGGCCTCAGAAGAGATAGGGCAAAAACTTCCTAATTGGATTTTTGAGGACAGAGTCTCCTTATAAAAAGTTAATTTTTTCTGTTTCATTAACTGTACAACCCCTTGCAGTATGAATGACGTATTGACGTATCTGAGGTCAACAAGTTATTTGAATACTTTTTTCTAATGGGAAGTATGCCTCTAGGCCAGTGTTTCCCAAAGTGGGCAATATCGCCCCCTGGTGGGCGATGGAATGGTCCATTGGGCGATAGAAGCTACGGATTTAGCATAGGATCCTATGGGTTTACTTGAGTTGGGGGCAAGGAGAGAAAAAAATTCTGGAGAAGGGGGAGAGATGGAATGAAAAGTTTGGGAAACTATGCTCTAGGCAGTGGCGTCGGAGCCGGGGGTGCTGTGGGTGCTCAAGCACCCACGGTAATTTGTGGCATGGATCCGAGCACCCCCAGAATTAATCTCGAAATTAAAATTTCCGATATAAAACTAAAGAAGAGCACCCACAGGTTCGAAACATTTCCGACGCCCCTGCCTCTAGGATCAACGGTTCACCAGTAATTTGCAGTGAGGGGATTTAGCTATGACCCCCCCTCCCATACAATTGGTGAAATAAATTGGCGTCTGTCTCGAAAACGACCCAACTCTGTGACGGGTAGTTCTATTGATTTTTCACTACTCACAAGACCTATAAAACGATACCACTTTCGCCATAATCGGTGTGACTGACACCTCGTGCATTTCCATAGTAAGTTGAAAAAAAAAAAACCTTTCAAGTCTGCTTGCGGACTATCTATTCCCCATTCACACTGCGCCCACCTCTAGTCCGCGAACCATAGGTTGCGAAACGCTGGATCAGACCGGATTTACACACCAAAATGGTGTATGGCAAATTCTGATGCTGCATATTCCGTGTTCGATATCACCCAGTGCTCAAACTTACTTTTGTTGCAAGATCATGATGACGGAAGTTGGGGTGGCGGGGATGAGTCTTGCAATCATCTGAAATGAAAAAAATTTTCTTTTTTTTCAGGCTAGTCATGTTTTGTAACTGACTTTGTAGTCTCATTACAGTCAATTTATTGCTAAACTAAGTAAAGAGCGTTCGAAAAAAACAGAAGAGCCGAGTCGTGTCCTCCAAGGAAATGGCACATTTCAGGCATAAAAGAGGATGTCATAATTCAAGTCTTCAACTCTCAGGTTGTTATACTCTGGCATTTATATTTTTTCAAATAAAACTTGTGTTTTGGTAAAAATAATTAGTAGTTCCAGAGAATCACTGAATCACGTCACGTGACGTTTCATTCATGAGACAATCGCCATTACGTGGATGGGAAATATGATTTCCGTTGAGTAATCATTATCCGATGCTCCCTCTCCCCCCCTCAAACATCATGAATGACTCTTACCGTCATTCTAAGAGCTTCAATATCAAAAAATTTCACACTCCCGGATTTCGGTTGAGGCAAAAGTAATATAGAGAAGTAGAAAAGAAAAAAAAATGAAAGATGTAAGTAAAGTAGAATGGATGCACACACAACAAGGTTGTAGATAACAATAAATAGTAATAATCATAATAATGGACGTCTCTAGACAAAGTGATGGAAGAAAGTCTGTGTTTTCTTTCTTATACTTCGTCTTTTTTTGGCATTTTTTTTGTGTTTTTCTGCAGCGAAAAATAATAGCATTGGCAGACAAACACAACTATGTGCCGTACCGCGCATGCGCATCACAGACAAGTAAACAAAAGGACGTACTATGAGAAAAAAAGGAAAAGGATGTATCTAAAATACTCTCTCTCGTGGGATGGAATTTTTCTCACTTAAGACGAAAGATTTGTGATTGCTTTATTCTCACGTTTTTTTGTTTTCTATTATTATTTAAACGATCAGCTGTGCACACGTGTTACACATGTGCATATGAGCATGTACACATCCTTGTACACCATACCTGCATACATATATATTGTAATATGTAGAAGAATTTATTTTATTTTTTTGTAATGCAGGTAGTAAAACAGTTGGTGACGGCGTCTTTGCAATTCTTCGGTTCATTGTAGTAACGTCAAAACAGTTGCTCGTTAAATAATATAAAAAAAAAGGAGGCCACGAACAATATCGTAATAATAATGTAATGTATGTATATTTATATAAGGAGTCCATTTCTTCTCTTTTGCTTTCTTTGCTTATTATTCTTATTATTATGGCTATTTACACAGTATGTTTATGAGACATTCTTATTGTCTGCGAGAGAGATGGTATAACTGCTTCATATACTTAGTGGGGGGGGGGGGGGTGTAGAGACTTGGCCCTGGGGGCTAGCGATCTGGTATTTCTTAGAAGCAAAAATGTTGAGCCCGGATATTTTCCCACCTGCAGGAGGAAAGCAACCGCGATGAATCAATCCAAGAGTTGAGTCGAGTAAATGTTTCACTTCCCTTCGAGTTATATTTCCCCGAGAATAGCCGATTTACTGCTTCTTCTAAATACAAATACAACGCCGCAACAGGCAAAATGCCCAACGAGGTGGCTGAGAAAAATTCTTCTTCATAACCGTACATGCAGCTCGTACGGAGAAAATTCCTTTACGGAATTTCTTAAGAATCGGCACATGCCGGAATGTGTGTTCTGAGTAGGCTGACCATAATTCCTCGAGAGAAATAAGGGAAATTGGAATTCCAAGTACGGGAAAATACGGGATATCGCCAATTATCGCCAAGAACAACGCCAAAAGTGCACAAAGTTGCCAAATATATCTGAAATTACAGAAAAATCGAAATGGCGGGAAACGAAGCGTTACTGCGAATTGCAGTGTATTAAAATGAATTCCACCAAATAAAACGTTCAATAAGACAAATGCGGGAGATTAATGTTTTTATTTATAGTTGTAATTATCATAATATAATTTATGAGATTAAAAATGATTTCAATCGTTGACTTCAATAAAGAAATAAAAATCCAAGTAGGCGTCATGTAAAAAACGGGAAAAACCGGGACACTTTTGCAAAAAAGTTGGCACGGCCAGAAAAAGAAAGAAAACTGGGCCTGTCCCGGGAAATACGGGACGTATGGTCACACTAGTTCTGGGTGTATGTGCGGCCCTAACGTATGTTTCGTGTTCGTGCTGCCATCTGTATTCCGTTTTCTGAATTAAAGATGGGAATGCTTGAATTTTTGTGTTATGTCTGTATCGTGTTTGTATAAGTCTACCTGCTCTCTGCGGGGAGACTTTTTCAAATGGGAGACCGGTTCGCGCATTCGCGCCTCGAAGCTGGAAAACCAAGCCGATTTCCTACTGTTGATTTGGCAGAGAGATGGCAGCACCTCTTGAACATGTAAAATGCATAGGTTTACCAACCGTCCTCCTTTTTTATGTCATTTTAAGCGTTCTTCTACGTTTCGGAAAATTTTCTCCTTTGTCACCCCTTTTAAGGTTTTCGGAATTATTTTTCTCTTTTTCTGGGGAAATTTTTTTCCCCATTTTGAAACATATTTCTTCATTGATATGAGTGTTTTTGACTGAATGAATTTTGACTTTGAATCACTGCTCTCTCTCTCTCTCTTCTTCTAGAGCATAGTTCCCCAACCTTTTTTGTCCCATCGCCCCCCAACGCAATCTAACCCATAGGATCCTATGTTATACCCGTAGCTTCTACCGCCCTTGGAACATTCAATCGCCCCCAGGGGGGTGTTAAGACCCCCGTTGGGAATCACTGCTCTAGAGCCTCGTTTACATGTGCAAGATTGGGGGTCACTTTGGTGATTATTACCTGCATGGCAACTTTTTGTTCCTCATGGGGGAAAAAAAGGAGGGATGAAGACCCGTCAAAAGAGTCCCATCTTTGTTGCGGAATAATGTCGGGTAACTCCGACCTCTTCCCCCATAATCCTTTTAATGCCTTGAACCAACCACTTCAGTTCAACCGACGTAACCAGTGATGACTTCCGGAAAGAAGAAGGGAATACCGGCATAAACTAAACGCCATGTAAACGGGTTGTAGCGAAAATCCCTGTTACGGGTAACTTCCCGGGATATTTTATTGCACATGTAATACGGGGCTTAAGGGGTGGGAGTCATAAGGCGGTTCAAAGGTGATATGGGGCAATCATGGCCGAGCCGGAATCGCTAAAGCTATAAATATGAAATTTGGCCAGTATTATATTTTATGATGTCGATACACACTAAGAGGATTTCTGAAAATTCAGCCCTCGGGGGGGGGGGGGATCCTGATATAGGAGGGGAATCATTGCCAAGTAATTTTCAGATTACCAAATCCACGCGAGCGAAACCGCGGGTAACAGCTAGTATTAATATATTGTTACATTATGTCTATGCCTGCAGTAGACGCTACGCTCTTGAGGTTGGGACGTGCACCCCATTTGCGATTGATCTGCGATAAGTGTAATCGCTTCCCATGCTGCCAATAGCCAGTCATAGAAGAGAAAAAAATTGACTAGTGCATGAAATACTTGCATGTGTAGAACTGGAAAACACGACTTCACCCCTTCTCTATTGAATAATATTGCACAGGTTTTTTTTTATCTAAATCAATAAAGATTACGTTATGTTATTGAATAATAATATTTGCTAATATTAAGAGAAGGAATTGTGGATGATGTGCCGAATGTGGGCGGCTTTTATTCAGATACTTTATAAAAGTAAATGCTGAGTGAAAAACCCTACAAATTAGTCAGTGATTTCTTTTTCGAATCCGATTCAGCGCTATCAGCGACCGACGGGTTTGAGATAGTCGCTGTCTTTTGTCCTCCTGCACTTTGAATCTTTGAGCTGATAACACTGTCATTGAAATGCACCGCCGACTTCGTTATCAGGTTTTTTGGGGGAAGTTTACGAAAGATACATTTCTCCTGCCGACTCTACTTTTCCAAATACAGAAAACCTCCCAGAGAGGGCCGACCTCCGTTCTTCAAAATTAGCTCTTCGAAGCTGCTAAATGCAATACAGGGACACCGGAAGTAAAAAATGTTTGGTATTGCTCAAGTAATGAACATAATGCTCACTTGGATATATTTAAAACCATACGTCACACATTCAACAAAAATGTCCCGTGTTTGGAAATTTCCCATCTCCCGAACTGGGGAAGGGGGGAATGAGCTATATTTGAATGTGATTGGTGTTGCTTTAGCAACATGAGCATATATATATGTTCCGGCGTCCCTGATATAATATATATATATATATATATATATGTCTTTGAAAAAATTAAATGGAAACAGGATCGGAGAGCAGAGCAACTGTCGATAATGAATCTTATATAGGTACACAGACGTTATGAGATCTGAGTGATATACAAGAACAGAAAGTCACGTGAAATGACTGGGAAGAGTAAATATCTATCAGACAACCCCCTCGTAACCTTCTCGGTCACAATACTGTAGGAGTGATTGAGTGAGGAGTGGTGGTGAGGATTCTCAGACACCTCGTTGGGCATTTTGCCTGTTGTGGCGTTTTACTTGTATTTGTATAACTGAAATATTAGTACGGGAATCATTTCATTTATTCTTTTAACCGAATGGTGACGTTTCATCTGAAGTATGGATAGCGGAGAGTGACATCATCCTCGGATAAATCGCCATCTGGTAGTAGTGACAGTTCTCATAGTTAGAAAAACTGGTGGCAGATGGCAGCACTGCACATAACAAGCATTACACAGAAACAAACTTCACGCCAGGTTTCAGTACACATACACGCACATTCCAACATGTACCAATTCGTTAGAGGTTCCGCAGAGGAATATGGACGAGGTGCATGTGTGGTTCAGTAGTAGTGACAGCTATTGTGAGCTCTGGCTTGAATTAGGTCCGACCGTCCATGTACAGTCCCGTTCAACGCACGCTAGCTCTTAGGAAAGATGGCGGTACTCGTTGCCTTTGTAGTCTAGTGTGCTTACCTGCCAAGTGAGAGGGCGGGAGTTCTGAAATGAACCTCGGATATAACAATTTATTAATGGGAAGTTTTTTAAAAAAAATGTTGAATTTAGATTTTTGAAATTTATATTTTTTTCAAACGTTGAAAATTCATAAAATTCTAACCGAATGATCGAGGTCCAAGCCAAGTTCAAGGTCCATTTTACTAACACATATCGAATAAACACTTGTTGAAAATTTCAGAATTTTTGGGGAATTGGTTTTTTTTTAAATCTTACGGATTAGCTCAAAAACTCTAAGAACTCTGAGAAAATCGCGTTCAAAGTGTTTTTTCTTGTACACGTTGCACTATAATTCATTATTTCTTTCTTTTATTATGAGAAAAACAAATGAATAAACGAATTTTTTTTTTTTTTTTTTTTTGCATTTTCTTTGCAATTGAATGAAATATCTTTGAAATCATTTTTGAAAATTAGACTTCCCAGGTGTCGTGACACCCCTTAAGTTTTCTTGTGACTGACGTCATTCCGGAGGGAAAAAAAAACAAATTTTCCCGTCATGATACTACTTGTGGCACACTTCTGCAGAATACAAAGTTTCTGATTTTACACAGAATACTATTTTTTTTCCTTGTAGGAGAAGTATAGCTTTCGTCTGGAACGTTATCATCCCCAATTCAAGCCTTGGTGTAACGTCATTTCTAAAGATTTTCTAAAGATTTTTTTCCCCCACCAACTGGACACTCAAAGATAGAGGCAGATTTAACGGCGGGCGCAGACTTCTGAAGTGTCCCGCTAAAGCCCGTAACTTTATTCCTAATTTAACTTTTAAACTACTTAACTTTTAAACACTTTTTTCCTAATTTAAGAGGTTTCTAAGTAAGAGAGAAAATCCATATTTTCTTCTGCCTCAACCTTCCTTTATCAGCACCCGCTAAAGATAGAAGGCTTCCGCACGCTGCTCGTGACGTCACGCAAACAGTCCAGATCCTCACTCAGAATATTCAGAGGAAAAAAAATTCCGCTGCACGTGCTAGTATCATCGTTGTATGGGAAAGAAACAATCGGGCACAGAGATGGAAATTTCTATGCACCGCATCCAATCTCCGTGCAGTATATGTGAGCCAACCCGGAAGATTATACGCAAAAATAAGAAGAAACGAAATAGGATGCTGTGGTTCTCTCAAAATGTGGAAAGCGTGCTAGGCAGTCTCATCGGACCACTCTCATGACGTCACAGATAAACTTGGCAACCCGTGCGGAGGCCTTCTATCTCTAGGAGGTGCTGCCGTTAATCCGCCTCTGCTCAAAGACCACGATAATTCG
This sequence comes from Pholcus phalangioides, assembly GCF_987345545.1. NCBI lineage: Eukaryota > Metazoa > Arthropoda > Arachnida > Araneae > Pholcidae > Pholcus > Pholcus phalangioides. Next base: position 22,017,238 of record NW_028301615.1, on the reverse strand, counting down.
AGGAACTTTTGCATAACAATAACCTTCCAGGATGAAACTCGGAATACTCGACGACGAACGAAAGTGATGACAATGGCCTTCTGGAAAGGGAAAAGAGTGGCTGCATAACTGAATATGCCGAGTATTGGACGTCAAGAATAGCACATACACATTTCAGTCCCAAATGTCCTTGCTGAGGAGACCCCTATCATGAGAATGTTATCTCCCCGTACGTCGAGCAGCAGGAATTGCCGAATAGAGCAGTAAAGTGCCGGTTGTCTTCTATCCCCTCTACAAAAAAAAAATGACGCCCCCTCCCCGATGCACTCGTAAAATCTGGCCTCGTGATAGTGATATATTAGCCAGAGAAAGTTGAAAAGCAAAGGTCGTCAACGTCGTTAATTTTTCTTACACAGTACAATAAGTACGGCATCAGAGAAGAATCACATAATACTAAATATTCAACAACATTCTGTCTAGTGTTGCTTGTGACATCTTCTTATCCCCCCTCATATAATAATTCTAGTCTCACTAACGTGATTGGAGCGTTTTATTTCCCCTTTGTATCAGATACAACAATAAAAAAAGAAATTACAAATTTATATTCTTATTTTTGGCGAATTTTCTAAACAATACAAAAAAAACAAAAACGCCACCGACATATACTTAAAACAGGTTGACTTCGAAGAAGATGGCGCCATCTGTCTATCGAACGGAACGTAAAGACGGTCGTTCGTTATTACCCATTCCGGATGACTAGATTCACGTGTAAGAGGATCGTTGTTGCACGAAGATTGAGAAGACAATGAAAGGACGATGAACAAACGCCGGTCGTGAGCCAAATTAACGACTTATGACCGGGGCTATTACCTTTTTTACGCCAGCCTGTGAGGAAACGCAACAAACCGCATGACTCCTTCAGTAACGTCTTTCATTCAGTGGCGGATGGAGGGTCGCTGGAAGCGGTTGAATTATCCACTACCCCTCCCCCATAACATGACCGTTTCCGACATTTCCAAGGCTTGTTTGTGCAGCTAACGAAATCGAATGAAACATCCCCCAAAAGTCCGACATATTTTCCTTTCTTTTATGTTGCGGGTTTGAAATGCTGCCTCTTTATCTTTCTTTCGTTCTCTCAAGCCTTGTCTATCATCAAAGAAGTAATTTTTTAACTATTTTACTTCGGAAGACGGTGTCGGAGCATTAATTATTGTGAAAGTTGAGTGTACATTTATGTAATTTTCGTGCATGCATGTGCACAAGTGCTGCCATCTACCGTCTGAAGACGAAACGGGCAGTGAATGAATTAATATATATATAGGCATGGGGGCCCCCGGGCAATACATTCTAAAGCAGCTTGCTCTAGAAGGTGTTGCCCGGGGGCCTCACAAGAATGAGATCTGGTTGAAATTTTCGAGAATTTTCCTTGTATGGCCTCAGAAAAATCAGTTGACCCAGGGGCCCATGATGCTCTTAAGGGCGGTATTCACCGACATGGTTTAAACTAGAGTCCCAATTTTTTTGATAAGAGATCGACATGGATTGGTGAAATTCAGGTTTTTAACCAATCTATGTTGATCTCTTATCCAAAAATTGTGACTACAGTTTTAACCATGTCGGTAAATACGGCCCTAACACGGCCCTGGCTATAACGTGCGGTCGTTATAGGGACACCGGCTCGTCATCTATCTTCCGAATACGAAACTAGCAGTGAATAAATACTATTCCAATCAGCGCAATTTTTGAATTTTGAAAGGTCAGTTACTCGCTATGGCGAGATTTTCTTAAATGGGGGAACATCGGCTCGCCATCTATCTTTTAAATACGAAACTGGCAATCAATGAATATTCTAATGAGTGGAGTTTTCATTTTTGTGAGATCTATACTTCTATACTTGCTGTGGCGGATTTTCTTAAATGGGGGGGGGGGGGGGACACCCATCGCCATATATTTTCTGAATATAAAACTGGCAAGTGTTGTAAGGTCTGTTACTAACTATGGTGAGGTTTTCCTCTAATGAGGACACCGAATCGCCATCTACGTATCTTCTGAAAACGAAACTGGCGGAAAAAAAACAAACAACTTTGGCTGTGACCTGACGACTGAAATCCAGTAGCGGCAGCTTCTTGAATCGATTCATTTTACAGAATATTGGCCGCTAACTTAATATTCAGTCCGTGCCCGAACGAAAAGCTGACAGAGTTCGACTCCTTCGAATAAATAAATTGATTAATGGATTGTAGATGGCCCGAGGGATGTGAAATACACAGCTTCTAAAGCTTTGGCTTCAGAAGATGACTGGCGTCATCAGTCTTAAGGGAAGGAGGGAAAAAAAAACCAAACTTTTAGTTAATGGCACATGAGCTCATGTGAAATGAATATTATTCATCCTTTTACGCGGAAGTTTGCTTCAAATCGTCGGGATTGATCCGAATTCGTGAGCGCCGACGGATAAGTATTCAGATCATTGCTGTTTCGGACGCTGGGAGGGGACAAGTTCCAAGACACTTCTTCCATCTAGAACTCGTTGTAGACAAATGGAACCAGTTCGTGTGTATTTATTAAAGGTGGATGGAAAAAGTATACCTAATGCTGGATGACGCGTATTCCTTCTTCCAGTCAATTTACAACCCCCCGTTAGAATTCGTGTGTGCGCGTGTCTGATACACTCCTGAAGTCTTTCAGAGTTTAGAATTAGGCAGTAAAGTATTACGGACCTTGGCTGGTGCAGATGTCGCTCGATTGGAAATATTTATCCTTTAGAGAGTTACTTTAGACTTAATTAATTTTCTCTCGTTAGAGGAAAATCTTTAGAAGAGGCAAAAAAGTTTTTCGGATTGCGTGGTTTGATCCATGGTCTCTATCTTTGGCAACTAGCAGTAACTGCGCTAACAATACAACAGTCCTACACAACAATGTAATTATTCAATCATTACACTTCACTCATAGTTAGAAAAACTGATGGCAGATGGAAGCACTACACAGAACAAGCATTGCACAGAAACAACAAACTTCGTCAGGTTCACTACACGTACACACGCGTTCCAACATGCATCAATTCGTTAGAAATTTTTCGGAGGAATGTGGACGAGGCGCATGTGTGGTTCAGTAGTAGTAGTAGTAACAACTGCACTAATTGCGTTCGTGGATGAATTACCCGGTATCGTTCTTGAAAAAAATATCTGGGACAAATGGTGATGTCTCGATTCATCTTTCTCTACGAAATAGTGCCGTTCCATTGTCAGGCGATAAATACCGGTTATGTTTGAGGTCGTCCGGATTCATCCTTCCCAGTTTCACCCTCTCTGTTCCCCCAAAATAGTGCAGTTTCATCCAGAGTCGCAACTGGGAAGAGAGTGCGAATCTGGTACCCCGAATCAGAGAGGGCGCGAATTTCACTCTTTAACCTCGCCTTCAACATTACAAGGGGGTGCCAAAATGCGTGCTTACCCCAGCTGACCATGCATCTAGTAGCGCGGCCCTGGTTTCATCCACAGCCGACAAATACCAGTTACGTTTGGAGTTGTGACCATTCATCCTTTTCCTGTTAATCCTCTGTTGAAAATAGTGCCGTTTCATTCTCAGGTGATAAATACGAGTTATGTTTGAGGTTGTCCGGATTCATCCTTCCCCGTTTCATCCTGTTTTTCCAAAATAGCTGATTTCATCCTCAGACGATAAATACCAGTTCTGTATGGGGTTGTCCCGATTCATCCTGCCCCCCCCCCCCCGATTATAAATAAACTACAAAAAGTGATGCCTTGAAGAAACCTGACATGGGCCTAGTGTGCCAATGGGTACATGAAGCGCGGAATTCTGTTTCCGTAGAAATTATCATCCGATCCTTCAAAAAGTGTTGCATTCAGCAATGCGATGGACGGAACTGAAGATGATATCCTCTTTGAAAGTGACAATGGCGATGACAGCCCAGATGAAGATAAAAACGAATGTCGCACCTCCATGATGATCTGATGGATTACGATGAGCTTGGAGACTCAGAAGAAACGGCTTAAAAAGTTTGAATCATTTGCTATTGTAAATTTCCGTAAGAGCTGTTCATTTTGCATGAAAATATAAGATTTTTTTTCTCTGAAATGCAAGGATTTTTTGAGGGTCGGCTTATACACGGGTTTTCAATTTATTGTGGTTTTGGTGGTCCTGAAGTAAGGGGGTGGGGGGGGGGGGGTCGGCTTATATTCGAGTATATACGGTAAATCTTGGATATTCTATTCTGGCTTCCTTAAAAATTGCTTTTATCAATTCTGCTACACTATTGTCCATCTCAGGACCGCAACTAGATGTTTGGTCAGCCGGGGCAAGAGCTCATTTCGGCGCCCCCATGCAGTGCTGAAGGAGGGGTTGATTGGTGAAATCTCCCCCTCCGGTTCGGCGCCCGGGGCACCAGATCCGCCGGCACCCCCGTAGTTGCGGCCCTGGTCCATCTTAATGAATCCCCTCGAATGGGTTGGATTTGATCTCACACATTAAAATGAACTGGGAATTCGCTGCTGGTTCTAATCCGTTCACCGTTAACAGTGACCAAAATAAACAGATCGATGGAAAAAAATGCTTCCAATTAACCGTCATTGCTGATAAAAAGCCATCGTCAAGGTCTGATAATTTTAATACCCAATATAAATAAGACACAGTGTTCTGGATCATTCCAGCTGATATACATTTACTATAGGTAGCAGCGCTATGTCAAGAATAAGAAAAAACAACGTTACACAGTCAAGAACTCGCTGATCTTTAATCTCCACCATTTTGATTCTTATCATCACATTATTATGATTTTCTTTCCCCCCCCCCCCGTTTTGGTGATCCCGATGACATTCGTTCCACCATACTTTTATCAGAGCATTTCCTTTTTATGGATATCAAGTTCCTCTCGTGTTATCTCAACGGAGTCAAGGACGCTGCGTTTTTACGTGAGAACGACACATGATGGCGCTAATAGCATGAAAATGTACAGCATTTATTCTACAATGCATGATGCACATGGGCCTCTGGGGACACGGACTGTTCCCGGATGAGTCCATTGTCATGAGATTTAGTTCCGTGAATCGGTAGGCTTTTACTTCCAGCTAAGTACAGAGGCTCGAGAATATCCTTTTTCCCGGGACTCCGGTCGTGATATTGTTGAGACGATCCTGAATGCAGGGCATGTTTTGAATCGAAATGATGGAATCATTCGAATTGCATAAATAAATATCGTGAAAACATCTTTCAATAGACCTGTAACACGATTGGTCATGACTCTAGACCAGTGTTATCCAAAAAGAGTAATTCCACTTTTCACTAAAATTTAGGGTATTTTTTTATCAATGAAAAATAACTCTGTTAAAAAAAATACTAAAAATTTTGAGAAGTAATTTTGGTCCTCAAAGAAAATTTGGAGGAGTAAAATTGGATTTTGATGCGTGAATCATGCATATAGATCAGGGCCGCCCTTACAAGACCAGACGAAGGGCCTGGTGCGAAAATAATACCGGGGTTCCTTAGCCCCTATTTTTTTCTTCTGTGAGAGAGGGGGAATCGAAAATTCAGAATTCCAGAAATAGTGAAAATTCAAAATTCCAGAAATAATGAAAATTCAAAATTCCAGAATTGATGAAAATTCACAGAATTCCAGAAGTAATGAAAATTCACAGAATTCCAGAAGTAATGAAAATTAAAAATTCCAGAATTGATGAAAATTCACAGAATTCCAGAAGTAATGAAAATTAAAAATTCCAGAATTGATGTAAATTCACAGAATTTCAGAATTGTGAAAATTCAGAATAAATAAAAGGAAACAATTTTAGAATTTTTTTATGGAAATTTAGAATTCCAGAATTGAAGAAAATTATAATTGGAAATCGGTATAATTTTTTTCAGGGAAGAGGTGGTGTGTCCATCTGGGCATGACTTTGTGGGTTATGGTGGCATGCCCATAGGATGCCTACATGTTGAGATCTTGCCAGATCAAAACATGTGTCAGATCTACAGATCTGTTGATCTCTGCAAGTAAGTACCTAAATGTGTAAGCTCTTACTTCCAGCTAAGTATACAGCTGAAAAACATCACTTTAGCCGGGAAGACGGAGGAGGGAATGATGATATGTTGAGACTTCCTTGCATAGAACCCTCACAATTGGAAGGAAGTTCACTGAAACTTAGCTCAGCCCAGAGCAGTTCGAATTTTGGATGATATGCCGAGAAGAGCAATTCATTGTGCAGTTTCTCGGATTTTATAGGACATTAATTTTCCCGATATAATATGACTCTTGGGAAGGGGGTGATAGAGGTGATCACCCCCATTGCTTCCTTCCCCCGGATCTGTAACTGGCGCCCGAAGTAAAGGGATCAATCTTTTATGAAAATTTTGTTTACCAATTTACTTTCAATTAAAAATTCCATTCATTAAGTAGAAATAGCCCCACTCCCGGAGAGGGGGGGGGGTAAGACAAGGGAACCATAAGAAGAAAATACGGTCCGAAGGGAGCCATGGGCTAAAAAAGGTTGAGAAATATTGTTCTAGACAACAACAAAAAATTGTATTTTTATGTGTTATTCCAAGAGTTTTACTTTCAAGATGATACTAAGAAAATAAGAGAGAAAGAATACACACATCCATCCATTGAATGCATACGGAAATATTGAAACGATGGCAAATTTTAGCATGTTAAAAAAAATAAAAATGAAAATTCTTGAGACGTATTTCATGCGAAAATGAGTTAAAGTTGACTGCAGGCTTGATGATGGCTGAATACGAGTTCAAGATGGAACAATTGGAGACATCTGCGATTGTATCCTAAGGTATGAGTTACGACCACTTCCGTAAATAAAAGAATCTTTCTCGGAAGTCGATTGATCGTTTGGAAGAGGAAAAAAACAAAAAAATGCCGATCAATCACGAAAAACAACCGGCCATAAAACCGATCTTCCAAAACAAACGGAAGCACGTCAAATATAATAAATAAAAATTCAAACAATTGAGAATTTACTTTCTTTTGTTTTGAGGAAATAAATTCCATCGAATCAATTTCTCGTATGATTTAAAAACCTGTTTTGAAAATTCAGCGGATATCTAAGATGCGCTACCTTTGCTCTTTGCGTATTCATCGGAGCGAATTTGAGATTGATATCGTAAATCTTTCAGATTTTTTTTTATTACTTGCTATTAATTATTTGCAAATAAATTTGCTAGCAAAAATAATGTCCGAAAGTGTTTGCAAAAAAAAATTTCTGAAGAAGCATTGTTGTAGAAATATTGTTTCAAGAAGCACTGTTGAAAAAAAAAGATGCATTGTTTTCGAAAGGCACTGTAGAAGAAGCATTGTTTTCAAAGAGCACTATTGACTCGCAAAAATATTGTTGAAGGAGCATTCTTCGCAAATAAAATATCGTTGAAAAAATGTTGGTCTGCAAAAATATTGTTGAAAGAGTGTCGTCTGCAGAAATATTGTTGAAAAAGTGTTTGAATTATTAAAAAAAAATTTGATTTGAAAAAGCGTTGTTTGCAAAAATATTGGTGAAGAAGTGTTATTTGCATAAATGTGGATGATTTTGCAAAAATATTGAAGAAGCGTTGATTTTAAAAAGCACTGTTGAAAAAAAAGACGCATTGTTTTTAAAAGGCACTGTTGAAAAAGCATTGTCTTCAAAAGGCACTGTTGAAGAAGCATTGTCTTCAAAAGGCACTGTTGAAAAAGCATTGTTTTCAAAAGGCACTGTTGAAGAAGCATTGTTTTCAAAAGGCACTGTTGAAGAAGCATTGTTTTCGAAAGGCACTGTTGAAGAAGCATTGTTTTCGAAAGGCACTGTTGAAGAAGCATTGTTTTCAAAAAGCACTATTGACTCGCAAAAATATTGTTGAAGAAGCATTCTTCGCAAAAATTATATTATTGAAAAAGTGATTCAGAATAATTAAAAAAGAATTCACAAAAATGTGGATGATTAAGTGTTATTTGAAAAAATATTGTTAAAGAAGTGTTAAAAAAAAGTGAAGTTGAAGAAGCGCTAGTTGGCTCCAAAAAACCTTTTTAGAGGAGAATCGATTCCAAAAAACATCATTAAAAAGCGTAAAATACGGGATTTTCCTTAAAAATATGTTGTTCCCAAAATAAAAAATAGTATTGTTAAAGAAACGTTTGTTACAGTTTTTAATAATTTTTTTTCTTTTGCATGAACGTTAGTCTTCGAAGAAAAAAAAAATAGTTTAAAACATTTGAACAGTTTATACATATATATTAAAAAAAAAACATTGTTTAAGGGATTTCGTTAGCAAAAAAAAACATGTATATGAAGGAAGCTTTTTACAAAAAAAGGCATTGGAAATAAACATACTGTTGTTGTTTTTACGAAAAATACTTGGAAATTTATTAAATTTAATAATTTATAAAATTGAAAAATGCATTGCAAAAATACGGTTTTTTTTTTTGTTGAACGAAGCATTTTTGAGAGAGCTTTATTGTCAAAGAGACGTTGTTTGCAGTGTCAAAAAAACGTTGCGTTGATTTTAAAAAAAACAAGAAACGTTTAAAATCATATTTTAATATTAATTGATAAATAAATGAATAAAATAATTGTTTGAATTGTCGACAACAATTGATTATTCTTTATTATTTTTCTTTTCATAGGATTTTTTAGACTAATTTTATTCGTGAAGCCAAACAGAAAAATCTCACAATTATATCAGCTCTGGGAGTGAGTGGTCATCAATCAATCACGATTACATCGGATGCATTTGGAAATACTATGTACAGCAGCGGTTTTCAACCTTTTTTGCCTAACTAACCCCCTTTTCAGTTCATACTTTTGATATCGGAGCCCTTTTTGACTCGAAGAGCCCTTTTGATATAATTTTTATGGCGGAACCCTGTAGGCCTCTTCATTTTCATTTATCTATCAAATCTACTTATTTATTTTATTTTCCTAGATTCACCGCGGAACCCCTGAGAAGTGCACACGGAGCCCTAAGGACTCAGTAGAGCATCGATTGAGAACCACTGATGTATACATTATACCACAAAATAAACTTTTTCTTCTGATATAAGTAGCGTCATCTATTAGCGTCAGCAACAACGAAAAACCTTTTCTCAATCATTTGTTTCCATTATAATCCAATAGATGGCGAAAGCAACATCATGGTTCCGATTGTACTATTGTTTTAAGTTATTTCTCAAACTGGGGTGCCGAGATCAGCTGAGAGTGTTTCAACCATGTCCCCACCCCCTTCCTGCAGCAGCAGGGGCTCTCACCACCAAAAGAAGAGCACCCTTACAGCAAGTTTGACATACCAATGCATGAATCGGGATGGTTTCAATCCTGCAATGCAATTTGTACAACGTGTTTACGTGGAATGTGCTCGCGAGCACGAAATCGGACAAGTGCACCGGGCGCTCCAGGGAGCACCGTGGCATGGTGCTCGCAAGCGACGGATTGAAGACATCACTGTTAGCAAAGTAGTATATCCTGAAGGAAATGCGCGGGAAAAAGAGGAAAAAATACTTCTTAGTTTGCGTAAAAACATGAAAATACGTATATCTTCCCAAAAAAATTATATGCATTCAGGGCCGCAACTAGATGCTTGATCACCCGGGAAAGTGCGCATTTTGGCGCCCCCATCGTAATGTTGAAGGAGAGGTTTCTGAATAAAATTTGTTTCCCCCCTCCCGGTCCAGCGCCCGGGGCACGAGACCCCCCCCCCCCCCAGTTGCGGCGCTGTGTACATTATGTCTGAGAAAGATAGAAATTCCGCGACGGATACTGAAATTGTAGAGAATATTTTCGCCGTATATTCTTCACTAAATATTGGAAACATATAGGGCAGGGGGAGGGGGGAATAGACTTGAAATCTGGGGGGAGGAGGCGCGGTCATTATTGCTGGGGGGAAGACAAGATGATGATGATGATGATGATGATGCCAATTTATCCCGTACCGTATCTCCGCCCATGCACTAGGGTTACTAAACGCATGGGCGGATATACAGGGAGGCAATGCCCCCCCCCCCCAGACTTCCAAGTCTATCTCCGCCTATGACAAAACGTCCTCCTGTTTGATGTCATTTCAAGCGTCCTCCCTACGTTTCGAAAAATTCGTCGTTTTGTCCTAGTTTTCAGGTTTCTGGAATTATTTTTATTTTTTTCTGGGGAACTCCCCCCCACCCTAAAACATATTTGTTCATTTATATGAGTGTTTTTGAGGGTCCCCCCCCCCATCCCCCACACACACATTCGCCAATAGCCGTTGGAATACCCGGAATTTTTCTCTCTGTTTCTGCTTTTTTTAGTGATTTTGTTTTAGAGTAGGGAAAAAAATTAGTTGCGGCCGGTTTTATTGGCCGGAATAGTGGCGCCATCTATTGTGGAAATTTGGATACGTCACGTCCCTAATGGTTCGCGCGCAGGCGCATTCCTTTCTCAGTTTTCGCGAATCTGATAACCCTATCCATCGCATCTGTAAGAAGCTCCTGCTGCCGTCAAAAACCAAACTTCACGAAATAACCTCGATAAGGGGCCGTTCAAGTATTAGGTCATCATCGATGGGGGAGGGGGGGGTTTGGATAATGCTTACGTCATCAACCACCCTTTATGAAAATATGAGTTGGATTCAGAGGGGCAGAGCTGATGACGAAATTTTGCTAACAAGGGGGGGGGGTGTCAAAAATGGCTAAAAATTTGCTTACGTAATACTTGAACGGCCCCTAAATGCGAAATTCACGAAATAAATGCGATAAATGTGAAATTTGATAGTTTTGACTAAACATATTGCTGCTTTTCTTAATAAATGTGAAGACGATCACTCCAGCATAATTTTCTTAAAAATAAGTTTTGGCAATTCTACACTGCTCAAAACAATTAGGGGACCAAGCAAAAAAGTGAAGAAAACAGTGCGAGACAGCCACGTATTGGCATACAATGGATAGTACATGCGTATCAATGCGCAATACAGAAAAAAGAAGTAAAAAAATTTGGAATTAAGATTTAATTCTTTGAAAATATGGAAAAAACATGAAGAGATGATTTAGGGCAACAATTTGGTTACATGTAAACGATAAAAAAAAGTACTGTTTAGACATGATGCATGAGTTTTAATAGGGCGTGTGGTCTCCTCGAACAGCTAAGACTGCTGCACACCTGTTTGCCATGGATGCGATGAGGTTATCGATCTGACTTTGGGGAATACTGTTCCACTCCTCAAGAAGTGCAATCTGCAAGTCTCGGACAGTAACAGGCGGCCTTGGTCGCGCAGCAATGCGTCGTCCGAGCATGTCCCAAACATGGTCGATTGGATTCAGGTCAGGAGAGCACGCTGGCCATTCCATACGCTGTATTGTTTCAGCTTCAAGCATGTTCTCCACCAGACGAGCTCTATGCGGTTGGGCATTACCATCCCGGAAAACAAAGGAATCTCCAATGGCTCCAGCGTAAGGGATGACATGAGGTCGCAGTATCTCGTCTGCATACCTTCGAGCCGTCAAAGTGCCATTCCGAATGATATGCAGGTCCGTACGTCCGCCTATGCTGATTCCACCCCATACCATCCAACCAGCTCGTCTGTATTGTGACCTTTCACGAACGAATGCGGGGCCTGTCCCTCCATACCAGAACACGTCGGGTGTCACACTCCAGACTGAATCGGGACTCGTCTGTAAACAGCACTTGGCTCCAATCATGTTGCTCCCAATCTCGATGTTCAGCAGCCCATCTTCTTCGGGCCGCACGGTGGCGTGGGGTCAACGGAATGCAGATCGTTGGCCTACGTGCATAGAGCCCTCCCTCATGAAGCCGATTACGTACTGTTTGGCTGGACACCCTTCGTCCTGTTGCCAAGAGCAACCGTCTTTGCAGCTGCGTAGCATTCCCTGTTCTGTTTCGACGGGCTGTTAACCGTACATACCGGTCATCAGTTGTTGTAGTGGCGCGTGGCCGACCTTGCCCTGGTCGACGTCTAACATTTCCTGTTTCTTGGAATCGATTCCACAGCCTTGCAACAACACTTCTGGCGACTCCAACAGCGTCCGCGACACTACGTTGTGTTTGCCCGGATTCCAGTCTGCCTATAACACGCCATGCCATGGATTCCGGTAAATCACGTTGTTGAGACATCCTCAAGTCACCTTGTCTCAAAAAAAAACAATACTGTGCAATCGAATTTCACAGTTACGGCAGTAAAACAGACGTTTCTGCAACATCCCGATTTCTGCCCTTATCTCCTTTTTCTGGTTTTTGACGTCATGAACTTTGATTTGCATATGAAGTTTTCTTCTTCCGTTTCCTGCTAGGCTTTAAGTTATGGATGATTCATTTTATGTTACTTATCGGTATACATCTTTGCGTAATTTTGTTAAAACCATGTGCTCCCCTAATTGTTTTGAGCAGTGTAGTTCCTGAAATACGGGTTCAGTTGACTTTCGTTTCCGAGTTCTGTAGGAAAATTATGCTAATCGATAATTTGAAAGGATAAAACTTTCCGTTCACACATGTTTCGTGGAGTAAGTAAGGAGATGTGAAATCTGGTCTCAAATTTCAAGCGCATTTTTACGAGAAAGAAAAAAGACAAATGAGTACAGTGGAGTCTCGCTTATCCGACATAAACGGACCTGCAGAACGTAGGATAATACGGATGTGTTTAGGAAAAGCCTATTAAACATCGAACTATGTTATAATTTTGCACATTACGAACCTAATAATCATGTTTACAGCAAAACAACAGAAAAAATTAAGTGAAAAAATGAACTTACTGTTACAGAATATTTTGAAGTTAAATACAGTATTTAAAAAGTTAAGTCCTGTGATGATTTGAAAAATTTTTGATCGTAGTCTGCTTTCTCCTGGCGAGTGCCGTTTCTTCGATGCCAAATCTCGCCATCTTTGCAGCATCATCATGTCGATTCCTGTAGCTTCTTCTTGTTGCTCAATGTATTTTAATAGCAGTTTCTAGAGCCTTAGCCTTAACTCCGTCGTTATGTGAAATTCTGAAAGCTCGACAGTTGGTTCTTAATCTTTTTTTATTCTTTTCTTTTCGGTGGGACGTCGGATAATACGGAAGGTCGGATAAACGAGACTCTACAGTATATTGGAATTGATGAACAGCATGGTATTCTGCTGAAGACACAGCCTATATGATATGCTAATTTTTTTTAATATATTTTATTTATTAAAAAAAAATGATTTGTGAAAAAATAAAAAAAATTTCGTGAAAAAAAATGAATATTTTTGTGAAAAAAAAAAAAAAAATTGTGAAAATATAAAAAAAATTTTGTGAAAAAATACGAAATTTCTGACCTGAATTCTTTTTTTTTTTTTTGCGAACAGATGCGAAATTTATGATTTATTAATTTTTTTTGTGAAATTTACGTATCCCTAATCGATGTACAGTATTATGATACTATACCGGTTAAACATAAAAATATATTAACCGGTATTTTGGCGCATAAAATTTACACCGTTATGCAGCAGGAAAACAAGTAATTTTTAGTATCATAACACATTTTGTTCATTTTCATTCTGCGCATCGGTTTAAAACCAACAACCACCTTAATTATATTCAACGGGTGACACAGCAGCGGTCCTAACGGTTCAGATGTGCTCAGATGGCAAAATGTTATGTCCCTTTTTCAAAATTTTACGATGGCAAATTTGTAAACAATATTTTGCCAAAATGCGATACAGTGGTTTTTTCGACTTGTTACAATTTGTCTCCATTGTTTCCTCATACGCTGAAAGAGGGTAGACAAAATTTTGCCGCCTTCTAAAGTTTTGATGAACGAGACTCCGGAATGCGAACAACTCAATTTTTTGGGAAAAGTGAATAATGTGACATTTTGCCATCTGAACACAGAATAGCAAAGTGAAATACAGTAGGGCCTAGGACCTCCCAAATCCGTAATCCCACATCTCGGCGGAATTAAAATTTTTTTTTCAATCGGGACTTTTGATGTTTTTTCTTTACCCACATTCAGTGTGTTTCGGCCTTTTCTAACACATCGGCCATTTCATTTCTTATTGTATCACCTATTCTTGGTGTCCACTGCGATCGTCAGGCTTCTGGGAAGCCACTGCGGTGAGCGAGTTGTCATAATAACGCGTTCGAACCTTACCGTCGCCACAGTGGTGGTCGGCTGAAGTTGGTTTTTTGCGGTTCACAACTTCGAGACGCGAATGCGGGCCGATCCCTCAGTTAAAAAGTCTCGCCACACGGCCGTATTCATCGAAAGCGTTTAATTTACAATCGTCGGTTAAAGAATTAAACATCGACACACGGATTGGTAAAAATCCTGAATTTAAGCAATCCGCGTTGATCTCCAATCCTTTCACCTGCGATTATAGTTTAAACTGTGTCGGAGTACGACTGACTACTACTTCTAAACCAGACATGCACCACGTCCATATTCCTCTGCGGAACCTCTAACGAATTGGTACATGTTGGAATGTGCGTGTTGTGAAACCTGGCGTGAAGTTTGTTTCTGTGTAATGCTCGTTATGCATAGTGCTGCCATCTGACACCAATTTTTCAAACTCTGATTGAAGTGTAATGATTGAATGATTTATCGTTGTAGGCCTGTTGCTCTCTGTGGCGAGACTTTTTAATGGGGAGATCGGCTCGCGAATACGATTGACTGACACAGAGCAACATGCTCCCAACGATACAATTATTGAATCATTACACTCCACTCGTAGTTAGAAAAACTGATGGCAGATGGCGGCACTGTGCATAACAAGCATTACACAGGAACAAACTTCACGTCAGCTTCACAACACGTACATTCGAGGATGATGTCACTCTTCGCTATCCATACGAAGGAGTTTTACAGTGGGCTGATGCATAGATATATTTAGGAAAGAGAGAAAATGCAATGCCTTGCGGGAATTTGAGCCCGCGTACATAAGGTCATGTACGATCCCATTTGTACCAGTTCTCTAGAAGTTCCGCAGAGCAATGTGGACGAGGTGCATGTAGGGTTTAATATGCTTCTAGGAAACAATGATGGCCAGGGCCATCTTAAGAGCATCATGGGCCTCCGGGCCAAGTGATTTTTCTGAGACCCTACCTGGCAAATTCTCGAAAATTTGAACAGGTTCTCATTTTTGTGAGGCCCTCTTCTCTTGAGGCCCCCGGGCCGTGTCCGGATAGGCCCATGCGTTAAGACAACACTGATGATGGCAACTGTGTATCTCAATGAGTGTGATTAGTCAGAAGTTAGCTTTGATCATAGAGAACTTTTCTTATTTCTCCTAGTAGTAACCTTTAGTGTTTTAGAACTTGTCCAGCGCTCTATTTTTTGCTCTCGTTGAAGACATTCTAGCAAGTGGTCGAAGACGACCCGGACCATGCTGGAAGCTGCATATGTCTGTGTTGTGAACCTAACGTGAAGCCTGTTTTTGTGTAGTTCTGCCGTCAAGTTTTCTAACTATGAGTAAAATGTAATGGTTGTATCGTTGTAGGCATGTTGCTCTTTGTGGCGAGACCGTCTTGACAATCGCGCCTCGAAGTTGGGAACCGTGAGGTTCGAACCTGGGTCCTCACGATGTGAGGTCCATAGGCGTACGCAGAATTTTCTCAAGTGGGGGGGGGGGGGTTACGTTTTTTCCTGCAGAATAACACTAGAATCTCGGCTTGAGGGGGGGGGGATTAGAAACCCAAAACTTCCCTTTGCGTTCGTCCGTCACTATGACTACTCGACCACCACCGCAGCCTAACTCAGCAACCATGAAAATTCAGAGTAAATGTAAGAGGTACTGCACTGTAATGAAGAAGGTCTATATTAGTATATTCCCTGCAGTCGATTCCTTGCGGAGGCAGTTGAATTTTCTCTTTTTCCTAAATATATCTTCGCATCAGCCAGCTTTTAAAAACCTTCGTATGGACAGCGGAGAGTGACATCATCCTCCGATTTGCTGACTTTTGCTGAAGTCAGCAAAATGATATTTTGCTTTATCATCATTGGATAATGCTTACATCATCAACCACCCTTTATGAAAATATGAAATATTCTTAATGGCATCTTACTCGGTGCGCCAAAAACGACGAGAAAAAACCTTTCGATAGTTTGTGGACACTTGAAGTAACATTCCCCCCCCCCCCCACTATTGATAAGGTCCCTACTGAGCCACTTTAGCGATCTCTAAATGTTTCGCGGATCCAAAATGATCTGGAAACGTGTCCGGGCCGCTTAAGTGCTCCGGAACTGTGCCACGCATCACTCAAATGATCCGTAATTATATGCCGCGGATCACTTAAATAATCTGAGAATGTGCCGCGGGAAACTTGAGTGATGTAGAACCGCACTGAGGGCCCACTTATGTGCTCTAAAACTATGCCACATGTCACTCAAGGGATCTCTAAATGTGTCACGCATCGTGTAAGTGTTCTGGAACTGTGTCCCGGGTCATTTAAGTGATATGAAAATGGGCCACGGGGCGCTTAAATGCTCTGGAAATGGACCACGGGTCACTTGAGCGATCTGTAAATGTGCCGCTTCGTTCATTTTTACAAAATTAGGTTCGAGGAGGGCAGGCCGCATCAGATAACCCCCAGGGTCATATTTTGTCCACGGGCCAAGGGCCTTTATGCGATTTATCATTGTATGGCATAGAGGGTGGGTCGCAATGAATTTATTAAAGATAAATTTTGAGTTCATAACCTTCAAATAGCATTGAAATTAACAGAAATTGATCGTAATAACATATAAAGGTATTTTCTTCCGAAATTTCAATTGAAAAAAAATTTGCATTAAAAATTGTTTTGATCGTCGGGGTTGGGGGGTGCATGAGCCCCCTATGCCCCCTCCCCTCGTGTACATTTTTGATCCCCGCAATATGCATTAGGATTCAGAGGGGCAGAGCTGATGACGAAATTTTGCTGACAAGGGGGGGGGGGGGGTCAACAATGGCTAAAAAGTCGCTGACGTAATACTTGAATGGCCCCTATGGCCCACCTAGATACAGCTAAGAAGCATCAAGTTTGCAAAAGGGGCTTTGTATCAATGACATTTACTAGAAAAAGTAGGGCCTTATATTGCCTGGCCATCACGACTGGTCATCATCACCTAAAGGGGGCCCATGATGCTGTTATGATGGCCAGACCCGTAGCCAGAAATTTCGTTCGGAGGGGTACCGTTTTCATTTCGGGGGGGGGGGGGGGAACCAATGATAGAACAATGGATTTTGCCATCTTTTTCCCTTTTTTCGGTCATTTTCTTACATTTCGGGAGGAGGCGACCAGACCCAAGCTCCCCCCCCCCCTCCTCCGCCTTAAGGATGGCCCTGCTCAAGGGCATCAGGGCCTGTGCCCTCGTTAAGATTGAATTTATCGCGACCAGTATGGTTGGCGTCCACACCGCTCTAATCCAATTCCTATTTATTCATTCCCTATCGGAAATTTAATTCCATTTTCTTTCTAACAATGCTCGGGGATGGTCGTGAATGGCGGCAGAACTGTCGAAAATGACGGAATGGGTTCCCGATAACAAGGTTGGGAAGAATCGAGCTATAATGATAATAATGTAAAAAAAAATCATTATTTATCGACCCTACGACGGGGGCCCCCAAATGTTTCTTTTATCATGTATAAGACCTTCCTTTAGTCCCCATTCCAAAAAAAAAAAATTATGACGATATCTCTTCTTTTTTTTTCATGCAAAGACATTTTCATTTCTCGCCAAATTGGCTTCGATTTCTTTCATATTGAGTAGCGCCGCATATTCAGGCTTGGCCGTGTAGGCGGTTTCCCATCCTGTTGCGGGGGGCCCCCCTTGTGGGGGGGGGGGGGTTTCAGGCCAGGATTTCTCTTGCTGCCAAAAAAAAACGACAACAAAAAACACCCTTACTCAAATTTTTTTGTGCAAAAAATTACAAAAAAGACGGGATTCATCCCGGGCTCCATCGCTGGTGTCCAGGCCAGCTTTTCACGTGTGGAAACTATGGGTCTCGGGATGAACTGGGTCCCATGATAACGAGATCTCTCTAGATCTATGATTTTCGAATAAGTTTACAAGTATTAAGCTCGTACTTCTAGCCTGGTGAAGAGGAGCCCTTAAGACCATGCTCCCCCCCCCTTTAAACAGAACGAGCTTCTAGGATGGTATAATTTGTGGGGGGGCCCCCTATACCAGATTTTTCACGTAGGGAATTTACAGTGCGTAAAATGAAAAAAAAAAGATTAAAAATCTTTCCCGAGTTCCCCTGGGTTGAAATAGCTATGACATCCTGTGGTTGGTTCCCCTGTCAGCCCCACCCTTGTGGGTAACCATGCTCAGGACATCACTTTTCCTGAAGGGGGGGGGGGGGCATTACGCTGTCGAGACGTTCAATTTGAAAGTCACATGTTGACAGTACTTATAAATAAGCACTTGCTAGATGACCCACTTGATCCAACACTGGGGGGGGGGGGGGGCAGAGACACCCCGAGACCTATCCATAGCCTGCTCGTTTCACCATGAACCCCTCCCCTCTCCCAAAAGGATCCAACCCTGGGGATATGGTGGATTTTTACACAACTTTACTTTCGAGAGCCGGTGAAATGTCCTGGACTGAGGTCCACCAATGATCAAGGTTTAAGGGTCCGGCTCAGGGATGTGGAGTGCTTCACTCCCACTAGAATTTTTGCTTTAGCCTGGAACGCACATAAAAAGGACGCTTCAGTCAGCACTGACCTCTTATTGACCCTAATTTTCAATTGGTGGTCCGCGAGTGGTGGCTGAATGGCCACGGGGGTATATCTCAAAACAAATTACAATAACAATAAAATTAATGTTATGACACATGAGGGTGGTGGGGTCCTTGGTTCCCTCGCTGTTCGACAAATATGTCATGAGCTGATTCTGATCCGTAAATGTACGATGAGTCACTTAAGTGATCCGCAAATGCACCGCGGACCACAAAAATTGGATCGCGGATGTGGTAATGTGCCGCGGGTCATTTGAGTGTCCCAAAATGTTGCGTGGCTCACTTGAGTACCTGAAAATGTGACCACTTGATCGAAGTGAGAATGTACCGCTTTCCACTTAATTGAAGTGAGAATGTTCCGCTTTACACTCAAGTGATCTGAAACAGTACCCCAGGTCAATTAAGTGATCTGGTAATGTGCCGCTTACATAAGGCATTTAAAGTCATGGGCTATATAGCCCACGATTTTCAGATTACTCCGACCAGGATGATCATCCGGTGCAAGCACACATTTTGTCACCAACCCGTTAATGTTGATGGAGATGTTAAAGGGTGAAATTTGAGGGCCCCCCCCCCTTAGTACGGCGCCTTGGGGCACAAAATCAGTCTACTCTCTCCCCATCCCCCAGTTGGGGTCCTGACTCTGAATTGGCAAGCGGACCGTGAGATGAGCATGTATGATTCTAGAATAATAACTTTAAATAGGTGTTTCAAAGGGTTTCCAAATTGCAGGGCGTCCCGACTAAGAAGAGTTGAGTGGGCCCAAACTGAGAGGATTAGAGAGATTCCTATGATTGGTGGTTTTTTAAGATGGTTAGTCATTGATCACTGAAGGACCGAACACAACCCGCTTCACATTTCAAAGAGGTGTCGAAGTGGTTCCGAAGGATGGGTGTATCCAGAAATATTTTATTTATTTTTTATTTACATGTGAAAAAAAAAAATTTGTTCGCTAGTCAGCAAAATTGAAGGCACTGATATTGCATATGTGATATGCAACATTGGGGGCAGTATTGCCCCCCAATGCGATCATTCATGAAATTTTCGTAACTTCTATATGATAATATTGCATTCAATTAATCTGTTGAAAATTACCGGTATCACAACGTTTTTGATTAAATAGCGAATTCAAGAAAACTCCGAATTAAAAAACGGGAAAAATCGGAATGGAGAAAAAAACAGAAAAAATGGGGACTGTCGACAAAATGTGGGATGTATGGTCACTTCCATTCACAACAATTTGTAAAATCACCCCTCCCAACAGAGACCTCTAGATTTGACCTTAGCTCAACCCATGGCCTGTGGGTCAAATGTGGCCTTCGGAGAGTATAATAAATAGGCGAATTCGAGGAATGATTGGGTCTAAAATTAGACTAGAATGGCAAGATTCGTTTGGCCCCACGGGCGGAAAAATCATAAATCCGGCTCTGACCGTAATGCTAGGGATCCTCGGATAAGTGGTAAAAACTGATCAAAGATTTTCACGAGCCCGCAAGGCACACCAGAATCCGCACAGAAGGGTAAGTGTGCAAGGGCTCCATCAGGGAAGGGGGTCCTGGCATGGGGGGTGCCCTCCCCCCCCAGCGTCGAAGGTGAAGTCGACTGATCTAATGCATATGTGCGTGTCTGAATTGACATAATCATCATCATGCCTCCCCAAGCACAATAATGACCATGCCCCCCCCCCCCTAGACTTTCAAGTCTATTTGGAAGTCTAACATTATCCTCAGCATATAGCTGAGGGGCCTGTATTTTTTCATTGGGGCCCCTCATAAATACACTAAAGAGTGGCCCATGAAGGTCCCAGCCTAGGGGGGCCTCCGCTGCAAAATGCGGGCGTCATGAGACACAATAAAAATCAAATCTCATGTTCATGAATTCCAAGACGCCAAAATAGCCTATGTTTATTAGTACACATAGTACATGCCCCCTCCTGAAGAGGAGAAAAGGGAGGGGGGTGCCCCCCTCAAATGCCTTTTCGTCTTCTCATACAGAAACAGGGAGCGCAATTCCAAGACACAAGAAATCGTTGGCTCTGTCTGAGGTGGGAAATGGCCATCTATCACTCGTTGACATCGTTATGGGCAAAAACAACTCCCCCCCCTCCCCCCCCAGCGCCGTCTTTGCCCCGCCCTCAGACCAATAGCAGTCGAGGAATCCGGTGGGGGCCCACAGTGATTGATCTCTCTCGAAGGGGGAGAGCTGGAAGAGTGGAGGAAGCAGGCATAGCTCAAAGTCAATCAACGGCGAGTGATTGATTTGTTTCCACTGATCTCCGCCATTTTTTTTCTCAGGGCCCCCCCCCCCCCCTCCCTCCTGTGGGAAAAGCGGCTACTGAGCAGGGTAAGAGTGTATTTACTTCATTCCTATCCAGTTGATTGGCTTCCGATCATTTATATAAGTTTTTTTTCTTTTATGTACCCAGCCAGCTGATCAACCTTTACCATGGTCCCCACGAGAGAGGGGAGGGAGCAATGGGCTTTCAGTTGGGGGCCCCCAGATGAATCTTATCATTTTTTTTCTTTTTTTGTAGGGTTTGTAAAAATACGTTTTGTATGACCGCTTTTAATATCTGAGCCTGTAAAGGACTGCGTGTGGAATGTTGGGAACCCCCTGGATTTTCTGTTAACTGGGAAATCACACCTGGGTAAAATGGGAATGGGGGGGGGGGATAGCAATATTTGATTTGCCCTTGCCTTAAATAACCGATTATAGGAACAATTTACGAGCACTAAAAGAGAGGGGCCCTCATAGCTGATCCAGTGAGGGCCTCTCCCGCAAGTGGTGTCTTGACGGGCCCCGAATTAAACAAGGGAACGGGGGCACCATATTGAACAAACGCATATAAAGAATTTTTAACGCTCGAAAAGCTTCCAAGAAGCTTGGTCCCCGTGTTAAGACAGGCTTGGCCACATTCAGGAGATGGGTGCCCCAGATTTTTCACGTTCCTACCATCGTAGACGTAGACCAACTGAGCGTAAGGGCCGCCTTAAGAGCATCATGCCCCCCCCCCTTCTCAGGCGAAGTGATTTTTTTGAGGCCCCACCTTACTTTCTCCTGAATACCAGTTTACCAGTGACTCACAAAAATTATACCCGGATTTTTTTTTTTACGGGGGGGGGGGGGGCTCCTCTGCTCCCGAGGCTCCCTGGCCATACATTAAGAGAACCCTGTCCAACTGCCCCGATTTGAACAACACCCCCAAATTATCAACTTTCATTTCTATACATGAAACATTTTTTCCCTGAAGGAGCCAATTTTACTCTTGAAAATTCTAACTTGATCTATTTTAAATGAGGGCCCCTCTGCACTCGAGACAACCAGACCATACTTGGATGAGCCCCAAGCGTCAATACAGCCCTTTTCAAAGGCCCTGAACTCCTAAATTACCAAACATTTTTATTACCAAAAACATGCAAAATTTTGCAGTGTTGAAAGAGTATAATGATTGGGGGGGCCCATTCTGTGTAGGGCTATCTAACGAGCATTATGGGCCCATCCTCATCAATAAATATGATTTTTCTGAGGGCCCCCCTCCCCTCGCACCTGGCTAGAAATACCTGCCTACCAATTTTACTCTGATAAATTCCAACTATAGATGCCATTTTCATCACCCCCCCCCCCCTCAACCAAACGTGGATCCAGAGGAGGGCGAGGGGACGATCGCCCCTCCCAAGAGCCGAATAACATGGAAAAAATTTATCTGTCCCGTAAAATACGGGATGATGCAATGCACCTACACAATGTGTCGCTTCTCCGACACATCGCTCTGGATTCCATTCGCAAATGAAGATATTGCCACGGCTTCGTACGCAGCTCAGGATTCCCGCCTCCGTTCCATTCTCAGCTGAAGATGTCTGACTTATCTCAGGCATGGACCCAGAGAAGTAGGGGGGGAGGGGGGTGATGGGAAACGACCAGGGTCGCAGCCAGAAATTTCGTTCGGAGGGGACCACTTTCATTTTGGGGGAACCAAAGTGATAGAACAATAGATTTGGCAATATTTTATCCTTATTTCAGTCATTTTCTCACATTTCGATGACGAGACCCCCCCGCTACGCCCTTGGGGACCGACCGCCTCTCCCTAGAGCCGAATAATGTGGGAAAATTTTCTGTCCCGCAAATCACGGTACGATCAAAACTCACGCAATTCACTCCCCTCCCCACATACACACACATCTTTCTGGATCAGCGCCTACTCCCCGCGCGCTTGCCATACCCGGGGAGGAGAATGGCCACACATTAAGACTGAACTGACTCCGGGCCCTTGAATTTAAGACTGATCTGACCCCGTGAAAAGAGATCAACCGAACATAGACACATCCCGATTCGTCGTCGATCGAACGGATCGGATTCCCCCAGATCCTGCCAAATCGGTAAATCCCTACAGTTATTTAAACGATTACATCCCGTCGGGTAATATTTAACGCCAAATTTCACGCCATAAAAAACACCAACGCTTTATACACCGTACAGCTCTTAACTTCTTCAATGTATAAATTCCATACCCCCCCCCCTCCCGTATGACGATGGCGATTTAATAAATAGAAAAAAAGAGCCAAGGTTGTGTGTGTGGGGGGGGGGGGGAGAATACGCCGCGTCAACGACAACGGACAGAAAATGGCTCAATCCTTTTTATTATCATTATTTGGCGCGGCGTCGAGTCGAGCTTTCTCTGCTCCCTCGCCCACACCCCCCCCCCTATCACCGACCGTCAATTTTAAGCGGCGGAACAGTTTATTTAGCGACGTTTTATCGGCTTTGGTGTCTTTTTTTGTTGTTGTCGTTGTTTCTCTAGCCCGACCTATCGCCATTTCGCACCCACCACCCTCCCCCGCTGCCACGTTTTCCATTTATCGATCCGCTTTTTGGCATTGCATCGAAGAGGGCGACCTCTGCCGGTCGGAAGTCAGTCTCTTTCTCTCTCTTAAAACTGTGGATGATCTGCTGATCCGGAGAGCATTGGCGACTTTTTTTTTTTTCTTTTTTTTCCCCCCTGTCCCTTTTATGTCAATTTCCTCTCATACAGTACTTTGACTTGTTGGCGCCAAAAAGAAAAGTGGGATGCGTAGTTTATACGCCAAGACGAGAGGAAATCCCTCCTCGGTCGCTTCTCCTTGAAAAACCCCGTTTTACGTCACACGCTAGTTTGGATGGTCTTTTTCTTTAGCGCCAACTATCGCCAAATGAAAACTTTTGATTTTCATAAATTCTTTTGAAATTTCTAAAAACTTATTATTGTGTTTTTTTGTTGTTTTTTTTTTGCGCATGCGTGTCTTTATGGGAGGGAAAAAACGGCGCTTTCCGAGAACCATTCACAAAGACTTGGGGAATATGGCATAATACACTGTTTTACTGCGTGTTATGTAATCCTTGTTACGAAGCAGGTCTAGGTCTTTAGAAGCTATCCTCCCCTCCAGTTGGGAGGCACATATTATAGAATGTACAGAAATGTAAAAAAATATGTACTAAAACACCTTGGATAAAAACTAATGTAAATTCTTCTTTGATTAAAAGATATAATTTCGGAATGAATGAAAGAAATAATTTCAGAATAAAAATGAAAATTCACAGTAAGTGAAAGTTATAGTTTCAGAATTAATGAAAAAATAATTGTAGAATAAATGAAGTAAATAATTACAGAATAAATAAAAATTCAGAATGAATGAAAGAAAATTTCATAATCAATGAAAAAAATGATTTCATAATCAATGAAAAAAGTATTTACAGAGTCAATGGAAGAAATAATTTTGTAATCAATGCAAAATTAGAATTTCTGAATTGATGAACATTCAGAATTTCTGAATTGATGAACATTCAGAATTTCTGAATTGATGAACATTCAGAATTTCTGAATTGATGAACATTCAGAATTTCTGAATTGATGAACATTCAGAATTTCTGAATTGATGAACATTCAGAATTTCTGAATTGATGAACATTCAGAATTTCAAAAATAATTACATAATCAATGAAAGAAATAATTACATAATCAATGAAAGAAATAATTACATAATCAATGAAAGAAATAATTACATAATCAATGAAAGAAATAATTACATAATCAATGGAAGAAATTATTACAGAATCAATGGAAGAAATTATTACAGAATCAATAGAAGAAATAATTTTATAATCAATGCAAAATTACTTTCTGAATTGATGAAAATTCAGAATTTCAGAAATAATTGCAGAATCAATGAAAGAAATAATTACAGAATAAATGAAAGAAATAATTACAGAATAAATGAAAGAAATAATTACAGAATAAATGAAAGAAATAATTACAGACTAAATGAAAGAAATAATTACAGAATAAATGAAAGAAATAATTACAGAATAAATGAAAGAAATAATTACAGAATAAATGAAAGAAATAATTACAGAATAAATGAAAGAAATAATTACAGAATAAATGAAAGAAATAATTACAAAATCAATGAAAGAAATGACTTCCGAATTAATGAAAATTCTGAAGCAATGAGAGAAATAATTTCGGAATTAGTGAAAATTCAGAATCAATGTACGAAAGGATTTTATAATCAATGAAATTTCTGAATTAATGGAAGAAATAATTTCATAATCAATGAAATTTCTGAATTAATGGAAGAAATAATTTCATAATCAATGAAAATTCAGAATTTCGGAATGAATCCAGACATCTGGCAGCTGCTCTCTCTCTCTCACAGTTCAGTTCTCAAAACCTATATATAAGGTATATGTGTGGACATAAATTTTGAGAGGGCATAAATACACAACCTATGAGGGGGAAGGAGGGGACATTTTTCATAAATACTGAAATTCTTTTTTTCACCAATTGAGACAATATTTCTTTTATTGATTCTGGATTCTTTTATGAATTCTGAAACTCTGATTTTTCATTGATTACGAAATTATTTCTTTCACTGATTCTGTAGTTATCTCTTCCATTGATTATGAGTTTTCATTAATTCCGAAACTATTTCTTTCATTTATTCAGAACTTTCACTAATTCTCAAATTATTTCTTTTATTGATTATAAAATCATTTCATTGATTATAAAATCCTTTCATTGATTATAAAATCATTTCATTGTTTCAGAATTTTCATTAATTGTGAAATTATTTCTTTCATTCATCCCGAAATCATTTCTCCGAGAACCAATCCCGAACGTCTTGACGGCTTCCCCGCAGGAGCAGACCTTCAACTGCAGGTTGTTTGCGCTGAATCGCGCGGGTGCCTTCGGGGTTTAATCGGGCGAAAACGTTGCCAATGGCAACACGTTTGAATTTCGTGGAATTTCTCCTCGCATTCAACGTCTCATCCTTTTCTTGTCCCAAAGATGCCCTCACGTGTTAAAGGTTGACAGAGATTCAACCTCAGGGAATGACTTAATATTTCTTTTTTTTTTTTAATTACAGCGAAATCTACAACGATACTCGATATAACGATAAATCCCTCTACTACGATAATTTTTCAAATCTTGTTTGTCATTGCCTGTAGTCTGATGTTAACCTCCTCACGATACAACAATATCCTTTAGTTAAATAATATAAAAGAGTTATACAACCTTTACTTAGATAAATCTCTCTATAAGGGGCCGTTCAAGTATTACGTCATCTTCGATGGAGGGGGGGGGGGGGTTCCGATTTGCTGACTTTTGATGATAAGGGGGGAGGGGGCGGTTTGGATAATGCTTACGTCATCAACCACCCTTTATGAAAATATGAGTTAGGATTCAGAGGGGCAGAGCTGATGACGCGAAATTTTGCTGACAAGGGGGGGGGGGGAAGTGGCAGCGTTTTGCTGACTTTTTCCGACAGGGGGAGGATCAAAAATGGCTAAAAATTTGCTTACGTAATACTTGAACGGCCCCTAACGAAATTTTTTGAGATTTTTTTAAAACCGCTACAACGATATATTTTAATAATTCGCTTAAATCGTTTTGAATTAAATTTTCCAACTGAATTTTATCAATCAATTTTATCAATCAATTAGTTGATTGATAAAATTCAGTTGGATGCATTGCTGTCGTTTTTTTACAGCGTGATACTTCTGTGCAGTACGCAGAAAATAGCAATACCGATTATGCACTTCCTTGGCGCTTTTGGCGATCCTTCAGCGCAAAGCAATTGATTAATAATATTGTTAATAATCAATTGAAATTTTTTGCGACAAAAAAAAACACATTTTATAGTGGTACTAACCGGTGCCGTCTTAACGTATGGGCCGACTAGGGAACGGCCCGGGGGCCTTAAGAGAAGTGGGGCCTCACAAAAATTCGATCTAGTTGAAATTTTCGAGAGTGTATGTAAATTTCCCTGGTAGGACCTGAGAAAAATTACTTGGCCAAGAAGCCCATGATGTTCTTAAGACGGTCCTGGTACTAACAATGCTGATTTAGAAAAGATGACAAGAACTGTATGAATTTGATGACACGTGATGAAACATGACATATTACTTCTTGATATAACGATAGTCCGTATACAAAGTTTTTCTTTTCTCGCAGAGTATCGTTATACCGAGGTTTTACTGTAATTACATCTCAAAAGGAGATCTCATTATCATGAGAGGCACCCTGCACCTGAGGCGCCTGGGCCGTGCCCGGGTGGGCCCTATGCGTTAAGACGGCACTGGACGCTGCTTGAGGCAATTGATGCTAATTGTTTATGCAAGGTAATCAGGGACCCCAGAAGAGCACATTGCGTTAGTATTTAAGCATTTAATCATCAATGAAATTTTAAAAAATATTACGCTCATATCATGAAAAAGAGAACAATTTTAAATTTGAGAAACAATTAAATACTATTTAAAACAGTTTTATAATAAAGTCTGAACAAAAACAGAAATGAGAGAGATTATAAAATATTGGAAATTAAAATTGAAGTTTAAGAAAAATTGAATTTTGAAAAATAGTTTTTAAGTTAGCTGATTTAGCAACTAAATTTAATTGAATTTATTTAGAATGAAGATTTAAGTTGAAATCATAATTGAAAAAAATGAAATTAATAAATTAAAAAAAATATATTTTTAAAAAGCTAAATTTAGTCAAAAGAGTTTAAATTTTTCTTGACAGTAAAAATTTTGGGATATTATTTATTTTAAATATTTTTTCATTATAAATACATTCAACTTGATACGAAATGACTTTAAAATTAAAAAAAAACCCAGGATTTTTTAAAAAAATTATAACAAAAAATTCTGAAAATTAAAAAACAATTAATATAAACTATGCTAGTAATAAAATTCCGTTAAATTATTATACTCAGAAAAACAAAGAAGTTATATTGGAACTGGAAGGATTGAAATTTCGAAAGAACAAGGGAATTTAACTCAAAAGTCTTAAAGTGGTCCAGAGAACAGAACCTTAATTTTAAATAAAGTATATTAAATTTAAATTTTAAATTTTAATTTTTGAATTAAATTTTTAAATTTTTAAATATTTCATAAAAAAAGGAAAAACTTGAAACCACACACACACACACACATAGAAACTTAAAATTTCATTTTAGGAACTATGGTCACAAAATTTTTAAAATACAATTTTGAAATTTGAAAACTTGGATGATATTACTATTATTCGAAAGGAAAAAAAAATGAGCAAAAGGAAATTTTTAAAAGTAACCAAAATTTGATGTAGAAAACCAATAAGTGAACAAAATTTAATTTGGAAATTATCAAAATTGTGTAATCTAACAAGGCTTATGAATTTCAGTCTAAAAATCACGAAACTTTAACGTGACATTTGAAAAAATGAATTTTTAAAAATTATAATTTCAAAAATATCGCAATGTAAATATTTTGGACAAGAATTCAGAAAGAAATAAAATGTGCTATACAAAATTTTAAGAAGAAAAAAAAATTTTTTTTCATAGGCTCAACATATTTGAATTTAAAATTTTTTTCAAACAATTTATCTCAGTTGATATAAAATCGTTCGTACACTAAAAAAAATTATTTTTTTACAAAGTTTGATAAACCAATTGAATTCGGTGCAAAACGAAGAACAACGGCTAAAATTAAGAAAAGGATTATTAACCCAACAATTTTACATTGGAAAATTAGGCTTTTTAAATTTAGGAAAATTTAGTCGGGTCCTATTGAATAAATGGCACCTACTGACACAGTTGCAACAACGACAGTGAATAAGACAAACCAACAACAACAATTGAAAAAAACTGTTTTTTAAGAGATGCTGATAATTGATAACCAATCTTGAAGAAAACAATTCTATTTGAGCATAAGTCTCATTTTTGAAGTTGATTGTGGAATCAGTGTGAAGCAATGGAGTGAGAAAATTGAATTTTTTTTTTGATAACCCAACATTAACAAAAAAAGAAAGGAGACAAATCAGGACAGCAATGGGTCTCAAATCACAAAAGAAAAATTTATTTTGTTGAAACTTCACATAAGCCGAGCAATGATAATCTTAAATTCAATTCAATTCAATTTTATTCATCACATCATAAAACTTACATTGGCAAAACGAAGAAAATCCCTCCAAGGGATCGTTGTCGATCCATACTGGTGGACACGATTATTATTGAGTTAATTTTCAAACACGAATAGTAAATATTAATAATACTAAAATAAATAAATAAGTAAGTAACAAACAAAACAATGAAAAAACGCAAGACAGAGAAATCAGACAAAAACAGAGAAAAACAATTCTATTTGAACTGAAGCCCATTTTCAAACTCTATTGTTAAATTTATATAAACAAATAAGCATGAAATTGAAGAATTAAATCAAAAAGATTTAGAGAATCATCTCATCTTAAGGTAGATTGTTGAATGAGTCCTCACCAATAAAAAAAAAATAATTAAAACTAATCTAGAAACGTTCCCTTTCAAAGTTAATCGTTAAGTGAGTCTTTACCAAAAATATAACAGGAAAATTATGAAAAAGATATAGACAATCTTCCCATTTCAAAGTCGATTGTTGAATGATCTTTATCAAAAAAATGAAAAAAACAATTACCAAAAAAGACCTAGAGAATCGGATAGTTTATAAGTATGTTGATGAATGAGGTCTTTATCAACAACTTGAGAAAAAATAGTTATAAGGGAAAAATCTCGGAAATCACCTCATTTTAAAGTAGATTGTTGAATGAGCCTCCATCAACAAATAAAAAATAAAACGAATAGTAAGAAAAAGGGGAAAAACCTAGAGAAACGTCCAATGGTAAAGTCGATTGTTGAACGAGTCCTCATTAACAATGTCAAAGAAAAATTAAAAACCTAGAATCGGTATCATTTTGAAGTCGATTGGTGAATGACTATCAACAAAGTAAAAAATTAAACTTTCAATAATCTCATGAATTTTGAGAGACTCACTGAAGCACAAAAAAAAAATTCATTGTTGATAACTAAAAAGACAAACCAACAAATCACAAAAGAAAAATTTTGTTAGCGAAAATTTGGTAAATGCCGATAATTCTTAGAACAATTTCAAAAACTATTACAATTGAATGTCTCTTTTTTGAAGCCTATTGTTGAATTAGTCTTCACCAACAAAGTAAAAAAATGAAAAAAAATTGAAATGATCTACAGAATCTCGTCTCATTTCAAAGTCGATTGTTGAATGAGCCTCCACCAACAAATAAAAAATAAAACAACCAAAAAAAAAATCTAGAGAATCGTCTAATTTTAAACTCGATTGTTCAACAAGTCCTCATCAACAAAGTGAAAAAAGAAGTAAAGTAAGTAAAGAATTAAAATATCGAGAATCGTATCATTTTGAAGTCGATTGTTGAATGACTGTATCTACAAAGGAAAAATTAAAAATTTCAATAATCTCATCAATTGGCACTGACGCACAAAAAAAATTTATTTTTGATAACTAAAAAGACAAACCAACGACAACAATGGGTCTCAAATCGTAAAAGAAAAATTTTGTTAGCGAAAATTTCGGAATTTAATTCTTAGAACAATTTCAATTGAAGAAACATATTTCTGGAGCCAATTGTTGAAATAGTCTTCATCAACAAAATAAAAAATAAAAATTTGAAAAGATCTACAGAGAATCGTCTCATTTTAAAGTCGATTGTTGAATGAGTCTTTATCAACAAAGTGAAAAATTTCAATAACGATATAGGATCTCATAAATTATAACAGCTTCATTCACACAACAAAGAAAAATCAAAAAAGTTATTGTTCATCACACAACAATAGCCGAAAAAGAGATCAACAATCACATCCGAAAAAACTGGGAGGGGGGAAATAACATAATTTTTCCATAGACAACGGACGCCATTTGGCTTCAAATCATCCATTTGGCTAATTGGATAAAAAAAAAAGCCGAAGAAAAAGGAAATGAATATTTCTCGCCTATTTATCGCCAAAGCGTTGCATTTCTGAAGCCAACAAATGCCAAAAGTGTGTTAGTGCGTGCGTGTGTGTGTTGGGAAATAATGTGTCGGATCGAATTCGTTCAGTTGCTCAGTAGATTCCGTACGTGATTTGTTGTCGGCGGTGATTTTTAGTTTTCTCGCCTCTTGTCGTGATCATCTCTATTGTGGATATCCGAGTATTTTCAACGGAATAATCTCCCATTGCTAAAAAATTCCTCTTCACAACAATGAGTTAATCACCCCGACAACACAACAAAATTTTTCAAGTGTTTATAACGAAAACCGTTTTTTTTTCGGTTGTTATTGTTTTGGCGGCCGTTTGTTGTGCTGTGTAAGTGTGTGTTTGTGTGTGTCTGTGTTGACACTGAATCCGTTTTGTGGATTAACAACTTTTTGCAGTGAATCCGATAATCCAGGAGATAATCTGTAAGTAGATAATTATAATTTATAATAATTATTTTTTCTTAAAATTTTTGTTAACGTTTTATTCAACAGTCGTTTTCAAACAATGCTCCTGGAATTAGCATTGTTTTAAAATGATTGATAAGCTTTTAAAAACTATGTCGGTGAGTTATTGGTAGGGATGAACAATTCTCATTGAGATTCTTTTGATTGTTGCTTGTCTCACTGATGATTGTTGGAGGATCGAAACGATTGTTGCAGCTCTAGCTTTGATTGTTTGCTAGATATTGAATGAAGGACGATGTTTCGGGCTATTATTTTTTAAATAATTAGTGAATTATTTGGAAGATTAATCACAAAAAAACTCCAATCTCTGAACCGTTGAAGGTTCCCAAATAGTGACCCGCAGCCGATACTCGCTACCTCCGGAGTCTATTTTTTGTTGAACTGTTTCAAACGGGGTTTGAATGAGAGCTAAAACGTGTTCTCTTTGTTCCAAGTCAGTTCTCTCTGAAAATGTGGAATCGGATTTTGGCTGAAAGGTCTTTGAAAATTATTTCACGACATAAATCAAATTTTCCCTCGAAAGTCACAGAATCCCTCGAAAAGTCTGTGAAGATTTGGTTTGGTCAGCTTCAGGTTGAAAGGTCCTTGAATAACTTATAAAGTGGCTCAAAATCTAAGATGGGAAGGTCCTAAAAAGTCAAGATCTGAATTGTACTTCCAATCAAAAGTCACTAATTCCCTTTAAATGCCTCTGAAGATCTGAAATCAGACTTAGGCTCAAAAAGGTCCTTGAAAATTATTTCAAGATCTAAATCACTGGCTCGGAAGTCGCCGAATCCCCCCAAAAAAACTGAGGATTTGAAATCAGACTTGCGTTGAAAAGTCCCAGAATTCCTTGGAAAGTGTCTCAAGATCTGAAATTGGGCTTTGGATAACTAAAATGCCCTAAAAAGTCAAGATCTGAATTGGACTTGGAATCAAAAGTCACTGAATTCCTTGAAATGTCTGAAGATCCGAAATGTGACTTCAGCATGAAGGTTGGTGAAAAGTCAAGATCAATCGGACTTTTTGTCAAAAGTTGTCGATTCCTCGAAAAGTCGGTGAAGATTTAAAATGAGACTTAGGTAGGGCTTGACAAATCCTAGGGCGCCAGATCGCTATAAAATTTATTGGCGCCTAAAATTTTTAATGTGATTGCGAGATTGGAGTCTGAATGACAATTTCTTGATTTCATGAAAGTGTCTCTTTCGGTATAGACAAAGGATATAAAGTCCCGGAAAAGTCTAAAAACATTATTTAGGACAGTTTTTCTCGAAATTAACATCATTCTTGGAGGAGGGGGGCTCCTAAGAAATTTTGCTGGACCCTAACATTTTTTTTTTGTCAAGCCCTGGACTTCTGATATGATCCCTGATTTTTTTTTTTTTTTGAAAAGTGACTCGGGATCTAAAATGAGACTTTGGATCAAAGGTTCTAAAAAAAGTCAAGATCTGAATTGGACTTGGAATCAAAACTCACTGATTCTTTTGAAATGTCTTTGAAGATCGGAAATGTGATTTTGACAGAGAAAGATGTTGGAAAAATCTCTCCAGATCTCGGTCGGACATTTGGTCTAAAGTTGCCGAAGTTCAGAGACTATGGCTCACATTTTCTAGGAAATTGTTTGAGGATTTAAATTGGACTATACGTGTCTAAAGTCGCTACCCTATTTAGAAAGTCTCTGAAGATTTAAAATCCGGCTTTGGTTGAATTGTCCCTAAATCCCTTAAAAAGTCTCTGAAGATATAAAATATGACTGGATCTAAGGTCCTTGAAAAGTCCCTCATGATCTAAATTGGACCCCACCTTCTCCGATCTAAAATTCAATTTTCGGTTAAAGGTCTGAAGATCTAAATTGGAATTTCGATCAAGTCACTGAATCCCCCTTAAAGTCTATAATTTTGGATTGACTGACTAAATATAATGGCATTCCAGTTAGTCTTTATTTATAGATCAGAAAGAAAAGTTTTCAGTTCAAATAGATTTTGGGAAGTTCCCTCTTTTCAAAGGCAATTGAAGTCACTTAATCTCATTAGAAAAATGCGTTTCTTCTTTGGTAGTATTTTTGAGGAAGTCACAGAATGCAGAAAAGCCATGGTATTTATGAGAATTTATCGGAAGAAGTCCGTGAAAAGTCTTAAACCGGGGGCGCTTGAGAAAAGCGGCACAAAAACAGCGTCGTCTAGTCCAGGGGTTCTTAACCTCTTGTGTTCACCACACACGAACTCCAGCTTCATTGCAATTTACTGTCATTAATGAGTTTGGTTGGAAATAAAGGCGCCATCTATCTGTGGTCGCTTTAAGCTCGTTAGGGAAAATATTTTAGGGGTCATTCAAGTATTACGTCAGCATCGGGGGGGGGGGAAAGGAGGGGTTTCGGATTTGCTGACTTTTGATGACGGGGGGAGGGGGGGGGGTTGAAGGTTGCTTACGTCATCAACCACCCCTTTTTGAAGATATGAAATATTCTAAGCTGCTGCGGAAGGGGGAGGGGGGTCAGTGTTTTGCTGACAGGGGGGGGGGGAGACAAAACTGGCTGAAAATCTGCTTACGCAATACTTGAATGGCCCCTTATCTGTATATTCTTCGGGTTTGAACCTGGGACCGTGACGGCAACCTTTATGGTGGTAGACGAGCATCTCACCACCGCGCCTAAATATTTTTTTAGATTTGTCATTCCCGTCCCTTCACAGAATAATATTCCACCCATAATGTAAAAAACAATAAGTTGATTGTTCTCATTCAGAAAGTGTTCCATGGGCCCCGTGAGATCACTCCAAGGACCATTGGTCTAGTCCAGGGCTGGACAAATCCCAGTCGCCATGGCGACTAAAAAAATTGACCTCGGCGCCCAATTTTTTTTTGTCTTGTAATTGAATTGAAATTTTAGGACAGCACAAAATTATTGGAAAGTGTTTGCTAGCATGGAAAGGGGTGCCTAAGTCCTAACAAGACAAGTACAAAAATATACTATTTTGCACAAGTTTTGTCGATAAAAGAATGCCTGGTGCCTGGGAAATTTTGTGCTGGTGCCTAAATTTTTTTCCTCATTTGCCATGGCCTGGTCGCATTAATTTCATGAGTATTCACTGGAAACAAATCCCCATCCTTGGAGAATTCCTCTAAAATTCTCCGAAAATTACGGTATTTTTATGGGGACAGGTCGCTTCATCACAGAGGCGCCGAAATGAAAACATTGAATGGGGGGGGGGGCCCGAAAGGTGCATCGGACTCACGCATGTAGTAGGAGGGGGAGTGGTGCTTTGTACTGTATTCATTAATTATTGGGGAGTCTCAAATACCCTCACCCCGAGGTTCCGACGCCTATATGCCCCCATTCACAGTCACATAATTTCATTCATTTCTAGTGTGCAAGGTTGGATTCGAACAAGACACGTGTGAGCACCCGAAATCATGTTCAATTCCGATGCCTTCATGTGCATTTGAGTCTACAATACCGGTGATTGGAATATCGTGACTTATCGTTTCCGATTCGGCGTGGCGGTATCCCTACTACACACATATTCTCGTTAGCCCCGGCCTCCGGATATACCGATCTTTCTTTTTTTCTCCCCCTCCCCTTGTCTATTTCCATGCGTGCGAAGTGTCGAGCCCATCAGAGCGCTGGTGTTAAGCGCATTCGGTCGCCCCCTGCAACCCCGAGAATGAGCTCGACTCGGGGAAGGAGGGAAGGTGGCGGCAGAAAAGAGCGGAGAGAGGCACAATCTAGAGATGATCGGTGGGAGGAGAGGAAGGAGGACAAGTCGAGGAGGAGGAGGGATTCGGCGCCGCTAAAATTTTGTGAACTTCTTCCCATACATCTGCCGATAAAAAGTGACCCCCCGATTTGGCGAAATTGTTTTTTGTTTGGCGATACCGTGATCTTTTTTTTATCCTTCATTTAATTTATCCGGGGGTGGGGGGGGGCGGGCTGTTGAAGTAGCAGCAATTACCTTGGGCGTCGAATCTTACGGAAAACAAAAACTAAAATGACGTTTCAAATTCATTGAATTTTATAATTTTATCGTGAAGGGGGAGGAAGACAAAATATTGCTCCCCACCCCAACGAGGAAAAAATCAGTTACGGGCCTGGCAGTGATATGTTAATGCGGGGGGGGGGGGGTTCTCGTATTGTGCACCGCGGCCACTCCAGGAAAATAAATCGGTCGTTTCAGCAATTAAAAAAAAGTCGAAGGGGTCTCGGCCAGGGCTCCCACATTGGGGGAGGGAACTTAAGGGGGAAAACAGCCCGGGATGAATCCGGTTATTTTTGTTTTCTGGACTACAAATTTACTTTAGGGGGTTGCACTACTAAATGTGCAACTTACTTCACATAACATGCGAATTTTTACCGCAGAACATTTTAAGTTAGCTATGAGGGCTTATTGCAGAACAACGCAAAACATTCTGTTTTCGGGGGGGGGGGGGGCAGCAAAATTTCGTAGGCCCCCAGCAATATTTCCCCTACAAAATCGGTCCAAAATAGTGTATTTTTTTTTACTTGTCCAGAACTTATTGGATCCTCTTCACATGCTAGCAGACACACTGGTATAGTTTCCGATAAGTTATGAATAAAAAGTATTAGCCGCCAATTATAATTTTTTTTAGTCACCTAGGATTTATCCGACCCTGCTTTACAGCACTAATTCTCAACTTGTGCTCCGTGGAAATCTTAAAATTCTGCTTACGGTTAGTAAGCAGAATTTTCTCGGGGGGGGGGGGGGGGGTTGGTGTGTTACGTTTTTTTCCTGCAGAATAACACTATAATCTCGGCTTCTTGCGTGCGCCAATGCACCTAATCAGCTTAGGGAAATAAAAATCAGCTAATTCAGTGAATAAATAAAAAAGAAGCCTATGACTCTCGAAGAAAGTTGGAGGAACCTGTCTCAAAGGGTGGGCCAACGATGCCCAGACCCCTGGAAAATTCAAGATTTTTTTTGTTCCCATAAATTTGTACTCGATGCCTTAAGCCCCACCCGCTCCCCCTCTTTCTCCCATCAGGATGCGTGGAAGATTTATGAGCTTGGACGATAAAATAACGACTTGTTTTAATATTGTTCCATAAATGTATTCGGGATCAAGTGACTGTTCGAAGCCTTCATATATTGGTAAAGGAAAGATCAACAACCTTCCACCCCCCTGCGTGGGCATACTATAGGATCGGTTTGCGCAGGGCCCTCAACCTAGGGCAATATGGGCTCAAAGGGGAATCGGGAGTAGAAAAGTTAACGAATGCCTCGAGATACAGTTACAGTTGTCTTAGATGATGACAGCGTATTACTTAATTGAAGTGAGAATGTGCCGCAGGCCTAGCAAGTGATCTGGAACAGCGCCCCAGTTCACTTAAGTGGTCCGAGAATATTCCACGAACCATTCAAGTGATGTGGAGCTGCACCGCGGATCACTTAAGTGTTCTGGGAATGTACCCCAAGTCACTTGAATGATCTGGAAGTGTGACACAAACCACTTAATTGAAGTGAAAATGTGCCGCGGACCACTTTAGTGATCTGGGAATGTGCCCCAGGTGACTTGAATGATCTGTTAATGCGCCACTTAGTTAATTTTTAATTCCTTGATCGTTGTCTTGGGCCACATCAGATGATGATGTGGGGGGGGGGGGTTGAGCATATAATGCCACGGGTTGAGCATATAATATTCTAGAATCTAGATACATAGGAGGTAATGGGTAGGTCGACAGGTCTCCCAAGGCGCCTTCAAATCGTTTAAGAAATAAAGAGCTCCAAGTATGTATGTACTATATATATGAATTCGGCTTTTGAGCGACTCTCAAAATGCTAGGAACTAGTTGAGACGGCTTTGAATAGGGGTCGGTGGGTGTAGAGGGGTCATTCAAGTATTACATCGGGGGAGGGGGATTCGGATTTGCTGACTTTTGATGATAAGGGGGGGGAGGGTTTGAAGGTTGCTTACTTCATCAATCACCCCTTTTTGAAGATATGAAATATTCGAAGCTGCTGACGAAATTTTGCTGACAAGGGGAGGGGGGGGGGGAGGTGGTCGAAAATGGCTGAAAATCTGCTTGCGTAATACTTGCATGGCCCCTAATTAAAATCCCCTGATTACGAAAATCAATTCATTCAACATAATCCTTTGTGTTTTCCACCCTGACCATTAGATACGGAATGGTTATAGATGTCATTTTTTGTGTGTCAATGTCCAGTTGATGAATGCTTAACGTGTCCGTCATGCGTGTGACCATTAGCCGAGCCACGAGTCCATATTTACCATTTTTCTTCTTTTTCCTTCCTTCTCAGTGAGAGAGAAAGGCAATATTCTTTCTTTTCCTTTTTTCATCATCAAAACATGACCCGTTTACCCAAATGCCTTTTGCAGTTGCCGCAATGCACATACCAGGACATAGATACATCCGGCATAATCACGTGACAACTTGCGAAATTTGTCAGTTACGGAGGAGATCCAAACCATATAATATTTGACTTCACAAACCGAAATCATTGATACCCATCTTAGCGTTCTAAAAAACCCCGATTTAACGAATTAGACCAGCATTTTCATTCGATAAATCGATAAAATTCGTTTTTACTAGAGTTCGATAGCATGTGTGTTACGCGGTACAAGTCCGAACACTCCGCGAGCTGGCCGGAGACTTCGCGCATTGTCTGGACTTCAGACGCTCGCCATTTAACGAAGTGACCGAGCAGTTGCTGCCCATTTGTCGAAGCGTTTAGACTTCAGACACTGGCCACTTCGCGAAGTGATCGACTTGTTGCTGGCCATTTATCGAACTGTTAGATTTCGGACATTGACCGTAACGTTATGCAGTATGCGCTATTATTATCTTCGAAAATCAACTTACTGCGTTGGTTACCACAGATGTCACTATACGGCAATATCGATAAACTGTTTAGTTACCACAAAATGGTGGTTCACCCCCTTGAAGTAAGCTACCCTCCGCCCCCACCTACTGGAAAAATGTGTGTGAAATTATTAAACCACTCTTCCGTACATAGTATACCCTATACATAGTACTGACCCTTTGGATTTTTGTTTCGCCTATTGAATCCCATAATCAGGTTTGCATATCACAGAATGGGAGTCTTAGATTGACCGCATATTCTCTACGCTACTGGTTTTTCAGAAGGTGGTGCAAAGGGGACCGCGAGAGGTTGCTAAACAAAACAAGGTGTGTTTCAGGATAAAGACAATAGAACAACAGTAAAGCTATATGAATGATTCGGAGCGGGAGGAAGGTTTCTTGTTTGTCCTTTATAGACCAAGGGCCCTCGGATAAATGCTGATTGTAAAGCACTGCTCTGCGACAGTAGTTCCTGGTAACAACAGAATGTTTGCGACTTGCGTATTTCATTGTACAGTGCAACAAAACGGCTGGAAAAATCCCAGGCGCCAGGTTGCCGTGGCAATTAGGAAATTGGTATTGGCACGTAAAATTTTATTTGTGCAGGCTCAGAGCAGCACAAAGTGTTTTGTATTTTAACATTATTTGTGTAACTATTATTTTCAACTCTATATTACCTATGCCATAAGAAAATTCAAAAGAAGCATTATTTTGGACCTTTTTCTCTGGGTAAACATTTTTTTGGCGCCTAGATTTTTTTTTTGTGATTTGGCCCTGGTCTAAGGATGGCTAAAAGTTTTCTGATTTCATAATAAACTGCCTCCCAACATGGAAAGGGAGTCATCAAGTTCCAGTGAAGTCGAAAAAAATATTCAAGACACTTTTTCTTGCGAAAATACAAATCTTGGCTTCTGCAGATTTGGTCGGCGCCTAAATTTTTTTCGAATTTGTCAAGCCCGGCAGTAAAAACTCTCTTTTGTAGACATCGGCGAGAACAAAAAAAATCGTCCGTCAAAGAGGAGTGACCAGTAATCAGGGTTGGAAATTATTTGGCTGTAAAACAGGGTGACCGGAAAGGGGGGTTTACTATTTTTTTATCCTATTTTTTCGCTCATCACTAAATATTTTTTTGTGCCCCTCACGTAACAACCCCCCTCCCCAACAACTTCCTCTTTGGAGTACGCCTACCACGGTTTGGGAGCCACTTCTCTGCAGAAAATGTGACTTTTGTGACGTTCCCGTAGATGTAGACGTGATAGATATGGACTTTTTCCTGAGAATGCCTAACCAGTACCGTCTAAACGCATGGATCCACCCGGGCACCTCAAGAGAAGAGAGGGGCCTCAGAAAAATGAAAAGTAGTTGAATTTTTCGAGAATTTGCCAGGTAGGGCCTCGGAAAAATCACTTGGCCTGTGGGCCCATGATGCTCTTAAGACGGCCCTGCGCCTGACACTATCTCGAGAATGTTCATATCTTAGTAAACCGAGTTCCCTTCCATTTTAAACTGACCCAGGGCCATCATTTTTTGTGCGCAAAATTATGCATCTTTTTGTTGGCTGTTTGCATTCCATTTTCCGCAAACGTAAGATGGTATGAACCAGATTTGAAATCCGGGATCCACGACCTACCCGCAAAACAGCACCGAAATCCAACTGAACAGCAGCTGCTCCAAGGAGGCTCTGAAAAGGAGTAAAAAAAAAGGAACAGATGGGAGGAGGAAAGAGGGAGGGCCCTTGCTTTTCCCGATAGGGAAGTTCTGTAGTGACTCACGTGTCACGAAAGAGACATGGAATGACTCTTATGAATCGTAACCACGAGAGTGAAGATTTGGGACCACCTGAAGATTTAGGACCTGGAAGTCGATGGCTCAATAGGTCTTTACAGGTGCTATTATCACAGGCGTATTTACAGGAAAGGGGGGGGGGTAAGCTCAGGGCGGCGATAAATTTTAGGGATGATAGAAACTGTCAGTTAGCGACCAAAAGAATGATGTAGAACATAGGTGCTCAACCCATGGCCTGCGGGCCAAATTTGGCCCTCGGAGTCATCTGATGTGGCTCGCGACCTCAAATATAATTTTGTAAAATTGAACTAAGCGGCACATTTCCAGATCACTTAAGTGTCCCGCAACACGTTTTCAAATTAACGAAGTGTCCTCGCACACTCCTAAAGGTTGATCACCCTTGATCCTAGAAAGTGTAAGCATGGGAGTGACAAAAAAGAGTTAGTGATCTAGTAGTAAGTAAGCGAGGGACGAAAAGAGTGACTTAAAGAGTATGCAAGAATGGGATTGACCAGAATAGTGACTTGGAGATTCCACCACGATGGTTACCTTTAGGGTCCACTGGTTCGATCCGGTGGGAAGAACATAGATAACGAGTTCTTTACCTACCGAGCATGAGCAATACCTAGAGATAAAAGGCGTCCGCACGCTGCTCGTGACGTCAGCAAGTAGTCCATCCTTATTCAGAATATTCAGAGAATATTTTCTGCTGCACGTGCCAGTATCATCGTTGTGCGGAAAAGACACGATCGGGCTCAGAATTGGCGATTTCTAAGCCCCACATCCAATCACCAATTTGTCAGCCAACTAGGAAGATTCTACGCCACAATAAGAAAACGAAATAAGATGATGGTAGTTCAAAATGTGGAAAACTCGCTAGGTGGTTTTAATCACGTTACAGATGAACTTGGCAACCCGTGCGGAGGTCTTTTCGGTCTCTCCATCGGTGGTAAATTGCTGTACATGGCGATGTGGCCGGAGTTGGTGTGCGGTAAAGTTGTGGTAGGCCAATGAGTGACCTAAAGAGCGAAATGTTGGATCAGAGTGAGTGATCAAATCTTAGTGTGTAAGCATGGGGATGACCAAAAGAGTAACCTAGTGATCGAGGGACGAATAGAGTGACCCATAGTGTAAAAATCATGTGTGTGACAGATACAGGATCTTATTTACGCACGTGGGGGGGGGGGCTAAGTATTCTGTCGTACGTGCGGCATCAAGAAAATTATTCTAGGGCGACAAAATTTGAAAATCCAACTTGGTGAAAACCATAATTCAGACCATTATTTTGTTTATTATTCAGGGTGGTCAT
This sequence comes from Pholcus phalangioides, assembly GCF_987345545.1. NCBI lineage: Eukaryota > Metazoa > Arthropoda > Arachnida > Araneae > Pholcidae > Pholcus > Pholcus phalangioides. The sequence goes on along the minus strand of NW_028301615.1, from coordinate 21,975,896 downwards.
AGAATATGCGAGCCCCTAGCGGCCGCAAAATCATCGAATTTGGATGAAATTCGAGATACAGGAGTTTCTGAGTATGCGCTGTATGATGTGGAAAAAACCCCCTCAATTCTTGCGGTTACGGCCACAACAAAAAGATTTCGAAAAATTTCGTATGGCAACACCCACTTTTATGCATTGCAAAATGGTCAGCGTATAAAAAAAAATACATAAATGGCTTTAGAACGGTACCCGTAGCACCATGAACATACAATACAATACAATAATAATTATACAGGGCTCTCGGCTACTAGGACCATACCCTGATCATGAGAAAAAATAGAGGAGAAAATTGACAGGAAAGAAGATACCCGATCATAACCCATGAACATGAATGCGGACGCAGATAAAACACCAACGCAAATATACAGAAAATACAAAAAATTCCTCTACAATAGATCTCGTCCAGTGCGCTAGACCAACACCTTCTATAGCAGATAGAAATCTAGCCATGACCTTCTAGAGCAGATCTGCTCTAGAAGGTGTTGACTGGACGCTCTGTCGGGGAATTTCTTCAAATCTGCCGAAGTCCCTGACCGAGCATCTAGCGCACCAACCCCTTGGTGGACGGGCCTAAATGTTTTGCGGCCCTGTGCAAAAAATATTTGCGGCCTTCTGAAAAGGTTCCCCAATGTCTATGGATACCTTGATGCCCGCCAGGTTTAATTTGGTACCTGAGAATGACTAAAACTACCATTTCATGGTCATAAAAAAGCCATTCGGCAGTGAATATGGATAATAGCGTCCGCTGCCCAGTAAACAAATTATGACTGTACCCCTAGGAACTTAAAGGCTGAGGACTATCAGGGCTAGAAAACCGATTATCTACCCAGGGCCTCAACTGGATACTCTTTTCAGCCGGGTAAGTATGTATTATGCCTCCATGTAATTTTTAATGAGTGAATTAAAGAAGAATTTAGCCCCCCCCCCCGGTCCAGCGCCGGACCTGGACATACTGTAAATGCTGCGAACTGAAGGGGCCGAGTTTTTGATCGCCAATTGAAAGGGGGGTGGGGTAATTTTTTTTTCACCAAAATATTATTCGCTTAAACTTGAAAAATTTCCAGAACCGGCTCTGGATATGTCAAAACTCTAGGCCAAATGGTTGAACGTCTGAATGTTAGAGGTTCTCTATCTTGGACCGAATTTTGAGCTATTTATGTAATCAAACCATTTTTAATCTCATTTTGCGGCCTGGTGCGGACTCACCCTTCGCACTTGCCCAAGTCCGGGCCCTGGCTACAGGTATCGTTCCAACGCCCTTTTTTTTTCTCTTTTTTTGATACGCTGATCATTTTGCAATGCATAGAAGTCAGTGTTGCCATTCGAATTTTCATGAACACTCTGTATTATCATTGTTAGTGTCGTTACATCTTCATATTTATATTGCAGGTTGGCCGGACGTCCATTTTGGTGGACTTACAACTAGATCATCATCATGGACCATAGAAGATTCTACGTCGACCGATGGGCGGTTGTGACATCTTATTTGCAATCGCGCTGCTGACCGAGGGTCATCTCCGTATTCGATTATACTCTCCTCCGATATCGAAGCATGTGTTCAGAAGACTTCGCGAGATTTCGCGATTAGAGGCCGTGTCACCCCCATGGAATAAACACGGGTCAAAATTAATACGGAAAAGGCTATTTTCCCCCCAGCCCGAAAATTGCTCGCCACGGGAACCCAACAACCTGGTACCGTCCACCATACCAGGCCGCAAACAACTGCCGCCCGGCCGTCTTTCAACACCAGCAGCAGCAAGTGCCGACGCCTCCGGACAGCAACGCCAGCCAGCAACAGCAGCAAGGCCTAAACCTGAGGCCAAGGCTGGACCAGGCCCTGGAAGCTCTGGACCACGGCGTCGCTTACGGGGGCGGGATGACCGACGTCCTGCCTCCAAAGCGACAGACCGTGGTCGATAGGCTCCGAAGGAGGCTGGAGCTGTACCGTAGGCACCAAGGCTCTTGCCAGCCGCGGTACGACCAGGCGGCCAATGGCATCTACGACGCGCAGAGGCACGAGACCTTGCTTTTGAAGCAGAGGTTCCTCGAAGCTAAGGCGAAGAAAACGAAGCGGGCCGATAATCGGCACTCCGCTGCTCCCAGGGACAATGTCAGCAACAACAATAACAACAACATGGGTAATAACAATGGCGACGTCAAAAGTGCAATTGCGGTAAGTCGATTTCAGTACCATTTTGTAATTTCATGATTTTTTTTCCGGTTTCATAATTTCTTCCCTATGCTGTCTTGTTACCAAGGGATGATCGGGGCCCCCCCATATTCTGTGGTTAGACCAAGATCTTTCGCGAGCTTTTATGCCATTTTCCTCACGGGTTCATTTACACTGGAAATGAAAGATAGTTATAACACGACTAGAGCCCTCTTAGCCTCTTTCATATAAAGGGCCATGCACTCGTACATAATGGATTTTTAATCTCGCCAAACTATATTGCCCTTGGGCTCCAACAATCGCAGAAAAATCCCGAAAACTTACACGGCCTTCTATTTCGTATCTGTCGCTTTTACCGCACTTGACGGGTCCGTTACTAGAGAGGTCTGTCTAGCCGAAATTCGGGTCCGTTTTCCGAACCCTTCTCAAAATTCTAGATCTGAAAAACGGACCCTTCTCAAAATACAAGTTAACGAGACCTTTAAATTGGCATTTCATTTCTTCAGTGATAATTTAACTAGATTATTTCGCTTGCCATTTATTTAACAGCACCATGGGCCCGTATAAAAGATGCTTATGGTCCTCTGTATCTTACCGTAACTGAAGTACCACCGCTACACCGGTTGTGAGCCTTGCTGTGTTTCTAAAGGTGATATAAGCCAGGGCTGGACGAATTGAGAAAATATCTAGGCGCCAGAGAAAATTTATAGGCGGAAAGAAAGACCCAAAATAATGCTTCTTTTGACTTTTTCAGGGCTGTGTTGGCATTTTTTTTTTTTTGTGTATGTGTTTCAGCGCTCTTTCATGTTGGCAGATATGCTCTGCTACGAATTCCAAACATTTTATGCTGCAATTTAGCAACTACACAAAGGGAATTTTAGGCACCAATTCCAGTTTTTTCAATCGCCATGGTGACCTGGCACCTGTGAATTGTCCAGCCCTGATATAAGCTAGTTATAAAAAATGTTCCACTGCGAGAAAAAGCTAAGGCATCTCTAGACCAGTGAAAGCCCAACAGTACAAGCCACCACCTAGAAAAGCCCCTGATAGCGAATCCTTTTAGCTTAGCATAAGCCATCCCCCTCCCAATACGGGTTTCTCAACCTGTGCTTCACGGAGGACTCCGCGGCTGCTCCAGAAATAAAAAAAAATAGGCCTACGGGGATAAGCCATAGAAATTATAGAGTAAGAGGTTGAGAACTGTTGACCGAATACAACTCTCACCACCTACCATCACCGAAAGATGAGGAAAACAAATGTTTTTACATAGGCAAATGGTATGTTTTCACACTGACTGACTTCTCCTGAAGTAACTAGCGACCCCTATTAAAAATCTTTTGAACTTTTTTTTTTTTGCATTGTATTTTCCCGTTATGCATCTGGGGCCTCCAATCCGTGCCCTGATGGGTCCCATGTCTTAAGAAAGGGCCCTAACATGCTCTTTTCCCCCACCCACTGCTTGCGATATAAATGTTGTCAAGACACGCTTAGGCGAATTTATAGTTTTGCTGCCTTCCGCTCCAATTTTTAGACTCCAATTTCTTGACCACCCATTCCCGAAATTTGCTGCCCTGGGCTAGAGTGGCCAGGCGAGGTACCTGAGAAACCGGGACAAATCCCGGAATCCATTAATAGAAACCGGGACATTACAGTATAAAATTGCAAACTTATAATGCATTACCAAAATATCATACTGCTTCTACACAAAGGTGCCAAAATGGGTAAACCATCACGACAGGGGTTATGAATGTCGGACGTCCCGTATATACGGTATTGAAGAGCGTACATTATAAACGGGAAGGGGAAATTTTTTTTTAATTACATCTAAAACTTTTAATTATTGCGCAAACAGAAATCTTTTCTTTTCACTATCATTTTTTTCTAATTCTAACACATTTCATGAAGCTATGGCATTTGCGTAGGTTTTTTTGAGATTTTTACTTTTATTGGAAATATTAGCGCCGTCTATTGGCTCTGCAGAGAACAAAAAATGTATACGTACTGAAGACAGCTTCAAGCCCCTAAGTCTAGGTTGTTTTATAAGTCTTAACTAACAATATATTTGACAAAATTTCCAAATGTTTTATTTAATAAAAATATCATGTACGTAACTGGTTAATAAACATTAACAGTTGTCGTGTGAATCAATGTTCGATCAAGAACCTTAACATTGTCTTTGAGGGAGAAATTTTGATTGCAGAAAATTTCCTATCCAATTAAGCCGGACGGGACTGTATTTAAAAATGATTCTATTTCATTCGATCTCTGATTGCGCTAGTGGGACGAATAGGCTTCCCGAAAGCCTTTTTGGGGACAGTGAATTTAATAGTGAAAAGCCGGGAAAAAAAGAATATCTGGCAACCCTATCCGGTTATAGCCCGTTCCATAAATATGATTCTACCAGAGAGAGAGAGAGAGAGTCATAAATTAGTGATCACTATCAGAATTCGGCCCTGTCGGAAACTGAAGAGAAACAACACTTCACCCTCATCCGGACTGAAGTAAAAAACCGCTCCAACTCCCCCTCCTACAATTGCAAAAACCAGAGAGAGAGATAAGAAAAGGGTTGTCCCTGCTCGAAAAATATATCTCTTGGCATGCAAGTCCTCGCCATTATTTTTTTTTTGCAAAACTAGCAACTAGTTCTGGTGTGTGTGTGTTGGGGAAATCCCTCTTCCCCTATAACCACACAGTGCTCTCTCTCATATATCCCGTCACACATATGTGTGTGTGCGACTAGCAACGAACTGGTGTACTTCTTTCTCTCTCTCTCTGAAACCGGTCCAAAGGAGACAGCTGCATATTCAACCAGCCAGAAATTAGAAGAAAAGAAGACTGAACACACATCCTTCCCTCCCTTTCCTCATCCACCCTCTGGTTCTTTTTGTATTACACTATCTGTCTCTACCAAACCCCCCCCCCCCTCCTTTCTTCTGTGGCATGAAAATACGTCGCGTATGGTGGTGGACCATTCTTCCACACAATTTGCGCATTATTCTTTCCGTAACATGTTGGAGATGGTATTCCTCCTGTTCATCATGACTGATTTAGGGGGGGGGGGCGCCCATGGGCAAAATAGACATCATAGGCTCTCTTGACTAGAGCCGAAGATGTTTGGTGGATTGTTTTATTCAATTATGGGATCCTGGACAAATGCCTCTACCATGTGAAAATAGGGCCTAGCCGAGTCAGTTAATTGTAGTTTGATTTTTTTTTTTTAACGCCCTGATCATTGGGAGCTTGGGTGAGGGCGCTTCGAGCTTTGATTTCGCCTGAATTTGTCTGATGCCCCAGATGCTGGACGATGGAGCTGTGTTTAATCTCGCTCCGTTCAAAATTAGGAAGACGGGGGGGGGGGAAGGGGTAGTACCAAAATGGGTGCTGGCCAAAAGGAACAATTTGAGTTTTTGTTCGTAGTTAATGCCCTGGGTTCGACCATTGACGAAAGACATCCTTTCAACGCCTATGTGATTGACGAAGTAGTACAGGACTAGGGTTCTTAACCAGGGGTCCTTGGGAAGACTTCGGAAAGTCCGTGAGCTTGGATAAGAAAATTATCAGATCATTATTTTTATTTTATTTTCCAGGGCTTGACAAATCGAGCAAAAATCTCTCCCCCCCCATCAACCAGATATTTTAAGAGCACACCCCCCCCTCCCCCACAAATAATAGTTTTCAATTACTTTTTCGGATAACGCGAGTTTTCAGTAATCCGAGGTGGTCTCGATCCCGTTCACCTCGGATAATCGAGGCTCTACTGCATTTCCGACCCTCCGTTAGACGTACTCAACAATGTAAAAATTACTATGTATTGAATTTCCAGCCCGAAATGATAGGGGGGGTTGGCTGAATCACAGTGGCTTTCTCGTATTTTTCGGATTCAAATTGGTCCATGTCCCTTCCAGACATCGAAGAAAGAAAAATTGAAAAAAAAAGGCATCACACATATGGGAATTAGATTAGTGGTCCTTCTCACCTGTAGAACAAGAGAAAATATTTTCCCACGCCCCGCCTACGCCGGTGTCAAACCAGAAAGAGGTTCGAACCTACATTCAAACGAACAAGAAAGAAAGAAATATTCGGGACTCCAAATGAAGGAAGGAAGGAAGAAAGAAGGGCAAAGCCTGCCTAGGCTAAAGCTCCGGCCAATGTCTTTTTCTTTCATTTTCGACATGTCAGATATCTTTTTTCTTAGTGGGTCACAAAGACACTGGAACGAGCCGATTAACGAGTCCATCATCATCATCCACAGCGCACACAATTTGAATAAGAAAGGAAGAACCTCAATAATTCCGAGGCAAGAGCCCGGCTAAGCATTTTGCGGGGCCCCTCTGCTTCATTGGTATTCAACTTTGGGCCCATATGCACCCTCCCCCACCGTGATATCCTCTAAGGGAGCCACGGGTAAAAATCATGACAAGTCGTTAGGGGGGGCACAGAGATAAGAAGAAATATTTTGTGGAAAAGCATTTTTTTTAGTGGAATGTGGTAAAAAAAGTGACTTTAAGAATCCAGTAGACCCCCAATAAAGAGGACGAGAGGGTCAATATATCTACCAGATCAGGAGTTCTTAACCTTTTGCGTCCATGGACCCACCTTTCACCAATAAAATAAAAGCCACTGACCAATTGTATTAATGAAATGAAAGCCAGGAACCCTTTGCATCAGAAATTGAACCACACGTTATATAACATAACAGCAGCGTAATGAAATCAAAAATTTTTCGTCGCCTTCGGACTCCAATTTAGCAACCGCAATTAGAAAATTTTAGGCGCCAATACCGATTTTCTAATCACCATGGTGACCTGGATTTGTCCATCCCTGGAGTGCACCATTTGGTGCCTATGAAATTTAACTGGCATGGGAATTTTGTTTTTGATTTGTCAAACCCTGGCTTACAAGCCTACTCTTGAAAATGGTTGTACGGGATCTCATCATGTAGGCCCCCTACGGACCTTGCTTAGTAACACTTTTCCTAACCATATTTCACTCTAAAGCTTTATTTCTTCACATCTCGATTTGTTTCACAGTTTCTTTGTGAGCACGAAAATAAGTCGCGCTAAGCGGGAACGTTATAAGCTGGATACACCATATTTTTCGAATTTGAAATTCTCACTACACTGCCCTCGAGTGATCTGCTGAGTCTCGCGTAAAGTGGACGAGATCACAAGTTATGAGAAAAAACTACGAGTCGTGGGTGCTTTGTGAGGGATTCCGCCTGGTGCCGGGTACATTAGAAGACTTGCGTTATGAGTCCATAACCGTGTATGACTCGAAGCTGTGGTGCAGCCAGACCCGTAATTAGGCTGGGCAACCGGGGCACTGCCCCCAACCCGGAAATGTACACTTATTTTGCGTAATAACCCTTTCAAGAGGGGCCCCGGAAAAAAGTCTGCCCCGAAGGCACACTTCGGCCGTGGTTACAGCTGTTTCACATATTGTTTTGGTGCTACAAACAAAAAAAAAAAAAGGAAAAAAAGCTAGACGTGTCTTGACCGTAAGGAGCTGGAGTCGCAGCGTGGACCTACCTTCAAACACACACGTTATAAGTGAACCTGCAGACGCTTTCGTCGTAATTGTATATGAGTGTCATCAACTGGTCATTAAATTCGCTGTATCAACTTTTGCACTTGGTGTTAATAAGGATACGGCTGGCGCCCTTTCCTTTCTCTTCTCTCTTGTCATTGTGTCATCGCTTATCTAGATACGATTATCGCATTCCGTGTCCTTGTAATCCTCATCGTTCTCCACTCACAGCCCCGTTTACTGTATTTGAATATGTGACGTTGAAATCACACAGATCTGTTTCTCTTAAAGTGGGCGATATCGTCCTCTGGAAAGGGGACAGGTGGGCGAGGTTGAAGCTACAAATGCAAAATAGAATCTTTATTTTATTTGTCGCTTTGGGAAAGAAGGAGACCCTATGACTTTTTTCCTATGGGGGAAAAAGGATGAGTTTGGAAGACTCTCCGCACTATAGAATGACATCCACAAGGGTGGAAGGCTGTCGAGGCTCTAGCCGGGGGGGGGGGGGCTTTGATAGACCGTACATGCAGAGTGTCCCATGAATTCGACACAATGCAGATCAGAGACCTAGAAAATGCAGCGTTTACGATTAATAGCTCATTTCTGAATTTTCCTGTTACTGGAGCTTACATAAGGTTTCCATTGTGATGTTGACATTGGCAGATTTAGTTTTGGTGAAGTTGTCTTACCTCAGACACGGATCGCCAGCTGAAGTTTTACGAAAGTTACAGACACGGAAGATATTGAAGAAAGGTTAGGGTTCAGTTATTTTTGCGGGATTGGTTTACAGCACCTATTCACAAAAATTTGAATTTTTTTTCTTCTGTGCCATAAAATAATTCCCTTCCCCTCGTGAGTAACTTTATCGCAAACTGCGTCCAAATATACAGATTCCTTCAATTTTTATTCATTTTTAAACTATTTACGAATTTATGGGAAAACACTGTTAACATTTTTTTTTTCCATTTTATATATTTGAATGCTATTTGTGAAAGTTATTTCCAAGAAGAGCGGTTTTTATTTTGGCACGGGAAAAAGTTTCGATTTTTGTCGGTAGAGAGCACTGCATGAAAGCTAATCACAGAATTTTGGACCTGAACCTCTCTCAATCTCCTATGCGTCCGAAATATTCGTAAAGCTTCATTCTGCGATTCGTGCCTGATGTAAAACAGCATCTGCCAATGTCAACATCACAATGGAGACCTTATGTAAGAGCGCCAGAAACAGGAAAATTTAAAAATGAGCTTTTAATAGTGCACCTCGGATTTTATAACGCTCCGATTTGCATATTTCCAGTGATTTGAATTCGTGTCACGTCATCTGCACGTATGCACCTCGTCCACATTCCTCTGCGGAACTTCTAACGAATTGGTACATGTTGGAATGTGCGCATACGTGTTGAGAACCTAACGTAAAGCTTGTTTCTGAGTAATGCTTATTATAGTGCTGCCATCTGCTATTTATTTTTCGAACTATGAGTGAAGTGTAATGATTGACGATTTTGCCTGTTGCTCCCTTTGGCGAGACTTTTTTACTTGGAGATCGAGACTCAAATGCGAGCCGAAGTTGGGAGCCACAGAAAACCAAACCAACTTCAGCTGATAACCACTGTGGCGGCGCCATCTAACGACCAAAGTTTGAATCAGTTTTTTTCCCCTGCACAGAAAAAAAACTCCCTTCGTAAGAATAATTTTTTCTCAGACCGCATTCAAATACAACTATTCCTACAATTTTTATGAATTTTTAAACTATTTACGAATCTATGGGATATAAATTCGTAACATACACCCTGTATGTTTATCTATGTACGGTTTTTGTACAGGATTCGGATCCGCGTGGAAATCTCGATTCTCATTTCCAAATATTGGCAAAGATGATTCAAAACTGTTTTTAGTTCCCCCTGAAACTTGCCACCCCCCTCACGATTGCTGCCCAGGGAACCCCCCCTTCCATAGTTTCGGCCCTGGATCCATTTAAAATCAATTCAGACACTGATATCTAACTTGAACGAGATGAGTTATCACTAATGAGATGAATTATCTCTTCAATATGCATCTCATAGTTCACACACACAATGAATGGTTCACTCTCTGGGAGCTTAAATTCTTCAAATCGAGGGTAATTTCCTCCTATTTTTTTTTTTTCCTTTTCTGACGTTGCTGAAATCGTTTGTGAAGCGACGAGATTTCTACCCAGGGAAAAACCCGGAGCCAATGGCGTCGACGGGGTTCTTCCCCCTTTGATGGAAATTCATTCCGAAATTTTGGAAGAGCCTCAGAAAAGGGGGGTGGGTCGGGGGGAAATGCGTCGATGTTGTATGCAAACGATGAATGCGATTTAATCGGGTGAACTCGATCAAATTCCTCGCATTTTCGAAGAGAGAGGGAGTGGCCTTTTTAGGTGAGGGAAGTGTGAGGATATACCATCGACGCCTCGCGTTGTTCGCTCTCATTTGCATTATTAATAAGCAGCTAATGTAAAAGGGGGGGGGGGGTTCTCTCTCTCTTCTCGATCGGAAAAATAAATAATTTGTATCGTCGGAAAGTAAGTGCTTTTCACGGCAATATGAAGGGTTAGGAAGAGAAATTCGATATAAAGCATATACACATTTATTGCATGACCCTTTTTAACACTCGTTGATCCTCCCTAGATCTCTTTTAACGGTAGTAAATTTCCCGATCGGCTTCGGCTGTATTTGGTAAGTCAGGGCTTGAAAAACGCCAGGTCGCCATGGCAACTATGCAATCAGTATTGACGCCTAAAATTTTCTTTATGGGGCCGTTCAAGTATTACGTAAGCAAATTTTCATCAGCTCTGCCCCTCTGAATCCTATCGAATATTGGTGGTATCAGAGACATACGGTGGGGGGGGGGTATAGGGAACTCCTGCTCCCCTCCCTCCCCTCCTCCAACCTAATTTTGTAAAAATGAACGAAGCGGCACATTTACAGATCGCTTAAGGGACCCGTGGTACAATTCCAGAACACTTAAGCGGCCCGTGGCATATTTTCAGATCACTTAAATGACCCGAGACACAGTTCCAGAACACTTAAGCGATCCTTGACACATTTAGAAATCCCTTGAGTGACATGTGACGTAGTTTTAGAGCACTTAAGTGGCCCCCCCCCCCAGTGCGGTTGTACATCACTCAAGTTACCTGCGGCACATTCTCAGATTATTTAAGTGATCCGCGGCATATAATTACGGATCACTTGAGTGATGCGTGGCACAGTTCCCGAGCACTTAAGCGGTGCGGACACATTTTCAGATGACTTGGATCCGCGAAACATTTAGAGATCACTAAAGTGGCACTAACGGGCATTTATCAATTGGGGGGGGGGGGGATGTTACTTCAAGTGCCCACAAACTATCGAAAGGTCTTCTCATTTTCGGCGCACCGAGTAAGATGCCATTAAGAATATTTAATATTTTCATAAAGGGGGTGGTTGATGACGTGGTTGAATGGGAGACTGCTTGTGAGTGCTCTGGAACTGTGACGCATGCTACTCAAGTGATATGTAGGTAGCCGCGGGTCACTTAAGAGATTTGTTTATGTGGGGGGGGGGGGGTACTTGATTCGTTTTTACAAAATTAGGTTTAAAGTCGCGGGCTATATCAGATGACTCCGGGAGTCACAGCTCTATACCAGAGATTACTAACGTGGGCGTTAACGCCCCCTTGGGGGCGATGGGAGAAAAAAATTTCTGAAGAAGGGGCGAGATGGGACAAAATAGATTGGGAAACTATGCTCTATACCAGCGGTTGTCAACCTTTTCTGACTCGCGGAGCCCTTTTCAGTGAACAATTTCTCTGACGGAGCTCTGTTTAACTCGAGGAGCCCTTTTTAGTATATTATTTATATGGCGGTACACCCTTTAGGCCTCTTTTTTTGTTTATCAAAGTTATTGATTTATTTTATTCTCGAGTGGCCGCGGAGCCTCTGGGAAGTGCACATGTTTGGGATGACCGTTAAAAGGAGTTTCACCATACTTTATCAGTTGACATTTCCCAAATTTTCTCTTAGGAGCTAGGACCACAAGGACGAGGGCGGGGGGGGGTCCCCGCTCCATATGACCTCGGGTTCAGAACCACTGGTCTAGTGACTGATTTGACCGGATCTCGAACGTGCCGAGTGTCACGTGCGTATAGAGTCGAACCCATAAGAAGTTGAGCAACAAACAGTGTCGGACTCTTGTTATTGCTGCGCAGTTGCATCATCATCATCATCGATACATGTTCATAGTCTAGGTCCAAATATATTTACAAACACCTTCTACAAGGACTTTTTCTTCTTTTTTGTGAAGAAAGAACTTTTTCCCCCAAGGACTCGACTTGTCTTTTCGATCATGCGATGAGACACTCATATACCGTTCTTGTTATTTTTCTGAATAATATTTATCGAATATTTTTCCTGATCAATCGCTTCGAGGATATTGAGAGTGTTTGATCATTCAGTTTGTCGAAGGTTATTAGGCTTTCGCAGCGGGTGTCAAAGACAGTTTTTTCGGGGTCTAGGGCTTTTCTTCTTCTAGGATCTAAGTTTGATTTCATTCTCAACGTTAGAGGCCGACATCCCCAAGGGATATTCAAAGTTTGAGATTGTGGAATATATTTTTTATCTTGACTGGAACTGTCACGCTCAAATTTTTCGGCATCACGGCCAACGAGGGCGTAAGGGTATAAGCCAATGTTTCCCAAAGTAGGCAGTACCGTCCCCTGGTGGAATGGTCCAGGGGGCGATAGAAGCTACGGATTCCGCATAGGATCCTATGGGTTCGCTTGAGTTGTGGAGTGGGGATGATGAGAGAAAAATTTCTGAAGGACGCGGCGATGCAATAAAAAGTTTGGGGAACCATGGTATTAAGCTAAGTCGCGCGGATCCTTCGTCCCGCATCCTGGAGTCTTGCCCCCATAAGCCATAGTGCTTCCCGGGGGGGCCTCACAAAAATGAGATCTGGTTGAAATTTTCGAGAAGTTGTTTGGTAGGGCCTCAGAAAAATCAATTGGCCCGGGGGCCCACGACATTCTTAAGACGGCCGTGATTGTAACATACTCTGGATATAATATACGGTTTTTCTAATCCCCAATTTTTGGCCCCATTCACTTCCACTTTCAGTCTTGCCCCTCAACCCATGGACCGTGGGCCAGATGTGACCCTCGGAGTAACCTAATGTGGCCCGTGATCGCAAATCTAATTTTGTAAAAATTAACTGGGCACATATTACCGTCACTTAGGTGTCCCGCGACATTTTTTCATAACAATGAAGTGTTCCACATCACCTAATTGGTCTGTGCCCCCCACCCCGAAACATCGCAGTGGATACGCTTCTACATGTGGGACTTGGTTTTTTCTTTGTTCGCCCAAAATCACAATCCTACCAAGTTATTAATTGGTTTATTTATTTACCTCTATTATTACATACCCCGCTTAAAACACACTTGTGGATACAACATATCAAAACTACTCTCAGGAAAATAATTCGGATATAATACTGCAAACAAGAACTCACAAAAAAAAAAAAATGGATCCAAAAACTGACGTTCAGTCGAATCCTGTTTTAACGAACATTTTTCCGATCTCCCAGGTAAGTTTACGTCGGAACAATGCAAAGAATTTGGCCCTGGAATTCATTTCCTGATTTTCTCCAGTCTTGTTATAACGGGATTCGACAATTTGTGTAACGTGATTATCCGTATTTGAGTAACATTTGTATGCATGTGATTATCTTGACGGGTTTCTTTTTACTCACAGAAAACCGTGGGAATTCTTATAATAACGGAAAGTTTATTGGGGGAAAATAATTAAATTAACTTCGAATAATTACAATAGTGCTGTAATGGTCCATAGATTAAAAAGAGCCACCTGTTAGTAACAAATGTAACTAGTCCTAACATTAAAATTAATGTGTTAAACATATTTAAAAAAAAGTTCTATGCCTTCCTATATGCATGAAAACTGCATGGAATATGCTCTTCAAATTAGTGAATGCTTACTTTTCTGTTACTTTTGGATCACTCGATAGATGGCAGTGATAAACGATTGTTGTGATCGGTAAAAAAAAACCAAATTCGCACTGTTTTAACGACATCAAACAGTACCTCCTAGAGATAGAAGGCCTCTGCAGTGTTTGCCATAAACGTCATTCAGACTACGTAGCAAGTTTGCCACATTTTGAAACCAGCATCCTATTTCGTTTTTTATTTTGGCGTAGAATCTTCCGATTGGCTCACAAATACCGCATAGTGATTGGATATGGGGCATAGAAATCGCTAATTCTGAGCCCGATCATTTCTTTTCCTCACGACGATGATACTGGCACGAGCAGGGAATTTTTTCCCCTGAATATTCTGAGAGAACATGGACTACTTACTGACGTCACAAGCAGACTGCGGAGGCCTATCTCTAGGAGGTGCTGCATCAAATCTCTACCTATTGAAAGATGATCCGAAAGCATGTTTGATGACTGATAAGAAGCAACATGAACACCAGTTGCTTTTATTCAATTTATTGTACGAATACCGACAACTTTAAATGACACCACTAGTATAAACTCGAATAATACCAGTAAAATCAAATTAAAATGTATGCATATTTTTTCTACGTATCCTGTTGTATTATGCTACGATAATTTTCAAAGATTCAGAATTACAGAAATAATTACAGAATTATTTCTGTAATTCTGAAATTATTTTCTTTCTCAATATACGTATCTTTAAACCATTTTTTTTTCAATAATTATGCAATTATTCTTATATGAATTGGGAAAAAATTTCTATCAAAAAATTTTTGAAATTATTTCTTTCATTGATTTATTAGGTTTTTTTTCACCAGTTCTGAAATTATTTGTTTCAAAAATGATTTCTTTCATCAATCCTGGAATTATTTATTTCACTAATTTTCTGAATTTTCAGTGATTTACTATAGAATTATTTATTTAATTCCGAATTTTGTTCAATTTTTCCGGAATTATTTCTTTCATTTATTCTGTAATTATTTCTTTCATTTATTCTAGAATTATTTCTTTCATTTATTCTAGAATTATTTCTTTCGTTTATTCTGTAATTATTTCTTTCGTTTATTCTAGAATTATTTCTTTCGTTAATTCCGAATTTCTTTCGGTAATTCTAGAATAATTTCTTTAATTCTAGAAGTACGGTATTTAATTTATTTTAGAAATATTTCATTTTTCTAATATTATTTCCTTCATTAATATCGACATTATTTCTTTAGTTCTAAAAAATTAATCGTTTTCCAATCATGTTCTGAAAATGATTGGCGGGTCATGACGAAAACTTTCCGCGCCATGCGTTGAAGACCCCTGCTGTATGTATTGTACCACGATAAATTTTCAAAATTCCGCAAATTTCAGTTCAATTCGGACATTCTCAATAATGCACTTTATACATACATAATGTTATGTAAGCTAATTTCAAGACCTCGCTTATAACATACACGTCGGTTATAAATAATATGCACTTCTCGAATTATCAAGAAGATATGTTGTAAACGAACTCGACTGTATTTCTGCACAAATGTTGTGAATTAATCCATGTCACGGTGGCCGTGTTGCCCGAAAAACTATCTTACAATCCGTTGAAACGGTTATGATGATTCCATCATTTTCCGATTTTGGGCTTTCCCCAGTCGATGTCTCATTCTGGCATCACCTCCACGTGCCAGTGAAATAACGTCATAAGTACTCGTTGGACCCCCGATTTGGTTTGATGCCAGGGAGCTCATTCGAACGTAAATCTTTTCGATTCATAATAAATAGTCCGTTGCGGTGATATTAGTACTTCTCTCTCTTGGAATCGTAACCGCAATGTTTGACACGAAAACCGCATTCGTTTTTCATGTTCAACCGCGAGAGTATGGACGCTTTGGGAACGTGTTATATTTACAGGATTGATGTATGTTATCAATATTACCATTTTGACGATCCAACTCGTCGGCCATGCGATTAATATGAGAAAAGTTATGTATTACTGTAATCGAATCCCGTTCGGCAGTGACGAGTAGGATTCGCTTAGGGCAGCCGTGCTGCATGGCTTTTATGCGCTAATAAATGATTATGATGATGATGTCATTGAGACAAGCCACCACCGAACGGAAACGTGTTGCGTTCGCTGAATCCATAATAATGGAGGAGCAGATGATTGTGATCATTATTTTTATCATGATCATATACGAGAGTGGACCCCGTTGGTTTTTCTTTAAATGATTTTAACAATTAATTTATACTTTTTGTATTTGTATTATGTTCTATTAATTGAATCAGAAAAGTGGGTGTGTGTGTGTGTGTGGGGGGGGGGGGTTTCAAAGCTCAGTTCCGTAGCAGTTGTGAACCTGGTAAATAGTGTTTATTACAGGGTGCCCCATAAATTCTTAAATTGTCAAAAAAAATCCATTTAAAAAATGAAGGAATCGGGTTAATTGAATGCGGTTTGCGAAAAAGTCATTCTTACGAAGGGGAATTTTTTCTTACACAAAAACGTTTAGATTTTTGTTGATGGAGGGCGCTGCACGAAAGTAAATCACTGGAAATAGGCAAATTAGAGTCCTATTCAGGTATTCAAAATATATACAGTACGGAAGTTGGACGTATCCACTTTAAAGCTTCAAGAAGTTCTGCATTTTTTTTTAAATCATCACAGAGAATCAAAAGGGCTCCCCAAAGTGAAGTACTACACATCAGTGCGGAATTTACCAAAACCTTCAGCTGAATTTGAAACACGGCCTTCCATTACTATTCAGTTCCATCCAAAACTCTTCATCTTCAGTCTTTTGAAACATTTCCGATATTTTTATTAATCCAAATCGCATCGAGACGGGAAAACAAAAATTTTATCCCGCTCTTTCATAAACTTGAAGTTGTCAACAGGAAAGAAAAAAAAAAAATCTTCGAAATTCTAATACAAATTGAATGGATGGAAGTGGACAATATTAATATTATGCGTATAAATAGTAGTGACTGTGTGTGTGTTCAACACTTCGAAAGAAGTAGGTTGTGGGGAGTTTGTATATTATGGTGGTCAAAAGAAGAAAGGGACAGGCTTTTTTTTTTGTGCTGAATTGATTGAGGCCTCCCTGTCCACTAGATTAGAAGAACGGGCAACAACAACAACAACTACAGCCTCTTCCTCAAGCCCAATAGGAAAAAGAGAAATACTCTCTTCCACACTTTTTTTTTGAAAAAAATATATAAAAAAAAATCTCCGAATATCATCCTATCTACTATAGTAGTAAGAAAACCTGATTTACAAGTTAGCCATTGCGCATTGTCTCCCTATGGTTGTTGTTGACGCTAGGCCAGAGGAGGACCGAGCGACTGTATATAGTGAGTGAATAGTGAAACTCATCCAACAGGGTTACCTTCCTTCCTATCTTTCTTTCTACTCCCTTCCCTACGATATTTTATGGATATGTCCTTTTTTGTTTTTGTATTCACGGTGATGCCTCGGCTAACGAACGACTCGGTTTGCGAATTTTTCCGCTAGAAGTTTTTTTTTTTGCCTCGCCTGACGAACATTTTCGGCACATTTTGAACATTTTTGATACGGATCAACATGAAATAGCCGCGTCGTGAGCTGAATTTTCGCGCTAATCATCACGTGAGAGTTACTGTCGAGCCCGATTTACTCATTTCCACCTCGGATTCCTTTTTCGAGATGTATTTCCATTTACTTTTCTTGAAAGCTTTTGAATCATTTCACGTGAAATGAAAGACTTGGCTAATTGAAGACGGTCAGAACGACTTGGCTAATAGAAGATGCATTCAAAAAAGGAGCCTATGTTTTCATAACAGGTGTTCTTTCGGTGCAGGACTCTTAGCATCATTTAGCATAATCTCTTAGCAGGACATTTTAGGAATTCATCTTTTCCACCTGCAAGTATGAGAGTATAATACACTAATGACCTGAAAAAATCGCAAATGGATGGCACCTACGAGCTCGACAGGGTTTTGTCTGTCAATACCAGCCTTGACTAAAGCTGGTAATATGTTGTGTACATTAAGGATGTTGAATCTTCAGGAGAGCGCGGGGCCCTACATTGATTTAGAAACGTGTCACGGGTCACTTAATTGATCTGTTCCTCGGGTCGCTTGATCATTGATCATACTTGTCGCACCACGGTCATTTTCTGCAAACGAGGGCTAAATAGATCGGGACCTAGAAGTTGGTGCGGGACTCCCTGCGGTAGCAATCTTTCTCTGTGGTTATATCAACGTTTTTCTGTTGTAGCCCTGTGTCAGGAAAGTTTCTGACAAGGACGAACCGGGTATCGAACTCGCGACACCACTGAACATCCTTTGGTACTTTGGGCAAGTATCTTATCGACCTGGGCTGCATCGCCCAGCTGGTCGCTTGAGGGATCTGGAACTGTAAAAGGTCACTCAACGAACTGTGAATATGCAGCGGGTCATCCAAGTCATCTGGGAATGTGCCGTGGTTCACTTGAATGAATGGAATGGGAATGTGCCACGTTAGATTTGATGACTCAAAAATGTGTCATAGGCCGCTTGAATAGTCTGAACCTGTGCCGCGGGTCACTTAAGTGACCTGTAAATGTGCTGCGGGTTAAGATTGTACGACCTATCTCTGAAGCCCCTCGCGAATCGAGTTTCGGTCGTGACCATATAGATCAGTGTTTCCCAAAGTGGGCAATATCGCCCCCTGGTGGGCGATGGAATGTTCGGGGAGGGCGATAGAAGCTACGTATTCAATATAGAATCCTATGCATTCACTTGAGTTGGCGGAGGGGAGATGAGAGAGAAAAATTCGATGAAGGGGGGCGATGGAACAAAAAGTTTGGGAAACTACAATGTAGATCAATGGCCCCTGATTGTTAGTGGATTTGTACGACCCATCTCTAAAGCCCCTGCGAATCAGAGGTTTGGGCCATGACCCATAGCTCAAGAATCCCTGGCTGTAAGTGGATTTGAACGACCCCATCTCGGAAGCCCTGCGACCCACGTTTTCATCACGACCAGCTCCAAAATTAAATTAAAATTTACAGGAAGATGAGGCAATGAAAATAATATTTTACACAATGTATACTAGGAGTTCTTAACGTATAGGTTAAGAACCCCTGGTATAGTGAACCCCTGGTAGTGAATGGAATTGGAAATAAAAATATATGGAATAAAATAAAATGATTTTCATTTTTTGCCTTTATCTTCCTGTAAATTTTTATTTATCTAATTCTGGAGTGAATGAAACCTTCAGTGAATTTTTCTTTTCTTTTTTTATTGTTGCTCCTTTGGTGTTTTAAAAACCTTATCTTAAAATCTTGGGCCGTACCTGGAACGAATTAAATGATTTTCCATAGAAACCTATAGGAAATCGCGTTTCGGCTTACGAATACTTGGCTAACGAACGTGATTCCAGAACGAAATTTCGTCGTTAACTGAGGTATGACTGTATTTATTTCTCCTCCACGCATCGTTGTCATTAGCAGTGGTTGGTTTGGTCGAACGGCATTTTTTTTTCCGACAAGTTTTTTTTTTTTTTTTTTTTTGTGTGCCATACCAGCTTGGCGACCTATTTTAACCCATGCACTGACTATGTACCAGTCCGTTCGTCCGACGCACAAGCGCGGGTCCCCTCTCTTGTTATTTTTTTTTATAGGCCAACTTCATTAGTTTGCAGCGGCAGTGGTGTACTGGTCTTTATATTTTCTACTATTTTTTTTCTTTCTTTCTCAACCAGATTCCGAACTTATTGTTTCCAGTGGATTATATCGCCTTTTTTTTTATTGTTCTGATTAAGGTTGCTCGTTTTATGAGGTGTATGGCCGATCCCCCCTCCCCCACGCCTCCCATTTGGTTGCGCTTTTTAAATTATTTTTCTTTTCTCCCCGAGCCAGTTGCGTAAGCATTTCTTGTTTTGAAAATGCTTATTGTGTGTGTGTGTGTATGCCCGTTCAATGAATCTATTGGGTAATTTGAGTGATTCAGGGTGGGTTTATGAGGTTTGTATAATCTAATCTGTTTGGTATGTATGATAGGTTTCGGTCCAGATAATCAGCTGTAACTTGCGTAATGATGGTCTAATTCGTAGCTATTTGCATGAGACTCCTATCTACATTGTGAAATGGTGATTCTCTTAATTAGGCGTGGATCCAAGGCTGGTGTTTTTGTGTTTGGGGGAGGGGGATAGGTCAAAAAAGTAGAATAGAGAGAGTACTAACATTTTTTTATACGATTAAAATAGACCAACATTTTTTGCTCCCAAGCGTCCGCCCTCCATCCTTAGTCGTGTTATTCATCGTAAAGATCATGGGTTTTCAAATTTTTCACTTTAAGGTAGCGCCACACTCGTTCGAGATTGGTCATGGGCAATTTAGTGTGGCCGCTCCACCGTTGGCAATGATTAGAGCCCGGAAGTTCAGGCGAAATACCGTAAACGCCTTTTTTTTTTTTGCCTATTTCAAACGTTTTTTTTCTCGTAAAAATGCGTGTTTTGAATTTTTTCTTCTAAATTCCTATTTTTCGATATTATTTCGCGCTATCGTTGTGTAATTAATTAATATTAAATGTAATTAATATTGTTGTAAACCAAACAATTTCGATATTGTTTTGTTTATTCGTGAATTTTAGAGGCCATATTCTGTAGAACTTAAATCTTTTTAGCATTGAGAACTTAAAAAGAATTGGTTTTTTTTTTCTTCAAAACATTGTATTAACGGGCTCGGTGTATTGTCCTCCAGATGAAAGGGTGTGAATTTTGAACATGTCCCCGCAACAAGTCGATTGTCCCCGGTGTGATTTTCTTCATTGTGGGTAATGGAATGTGGGGGGGGGGGGGGGGAAGAGAATTTAGAAACTTCTCAAACATGCTATTATTTAAATAACCAGTAATCATATGTAAAAAATACGTGCAATTTGGTTGAGAAATCGAAAGTAATCATAAATGTGCTGAAAAAAAAGTTTGTACTAGCGACCTCTGTTGTTGACTTAAAACATTTATTTCTGAATTAATGAATATTATAATTATAGAAAGATGTTTTATCTATTTCTTTTGGAGAAATTTATGTTCAACTTATTACTATCTTAAATTTATTACATTTAAATTTAATTATAGAGAAATTGTTATAAAGTGAAATATCGGTTGATATAATTTTTATTTTAGTCAGTGGGCAAATTAAGTTCCATTTCGCGTCAGTTTAAGTTTCGATTTCATGCGCGCCTAAATAAATTAGTTTTGCTTTCCAGTGTCATCTATCTTTGAATATTACTTTTTAATTTTACGCGCATAAATCTTGGTCACATTTTTTTTACATTTGATCGTTTCTTTTATGCGAGAAATCAAGAAATCATTTTCTCAATAATTTAAAGAATATTTGACTATTTTGATAAGTTGTGCCCGCTTGTAAAATGATCGGATACAGTGAAATATCGGTTAAGTCGTCTCGCTACTCTTTCGACTTGAGAAAGTCGAATTTTCGAAAAATGACTTTAAAAAATATTTCATTTAATTGCAAATAAAATACTAAAAATCTCGTGTCAATCGGTTAGTTTGTTCTTTCATAACTAAAGAAAGAAATACTGGATTACAGTGTAAATTTATACTAGAAAAAAACGTATACTAAAGAAACACTTTGAACGCGATTTTCTCAGATTGCAGTTTTTGAGCTCATCCGTAAGATTTAAAGAAAACTACTGCCCCAAAAATTCTGAATTTTCGCAGGAAATTTAAGTCGATATGTGTAAGTAGAATAGACCTCAGACTTTGATATCTGACCATTCGTTCGAATTTTATGAATTTTTAAAGTTTGAAAAATATATATAAATTTCAAAAATTTAAATTCAAAATTTTTTAAAAATACTTCTTATTAGTCCATTGCTAAATCCTCTAAATAAGGTCTATTCTACTCACACACATCGACTAAACTTTCCTGCGTAAATTCAGAATTTTTGGGGCAGTAGTTTTT
Source organism: Pholcus phalangioides (assembly GCF_987345545.1). Taxonomy (NCBI): domain Eukaryota; kingdom Metazoa; phylum Arthropoda; class Arachnida; order Araneae; family Pholcidae; genus Pholcus; species Pholcus phalangioides. Next base: position 21,954,229 of record NW_028301615.1, on the reverse strand, counting down.
CTTTTAAATCCTACTGATGAGCTCAAAAACTGCAATCTGAGAAAATCGCGTTCAAAGGGTTTTTTCTAGTATACGTTTACATTATAATCCAGTATTTCCTTCTTTAATTATGAAAGAACAAATTAACCGATTGACACGAAATTTTTATTATTTTATTTGCAATTAAATGAAATATTTTTTGAAAATTCGACTTTCTCAAGTCGAAAGAGTAGTGAGATCCCTTAATACGATGTTTCTTCTGTTTTCATGAACCTGAACCATTAAAATAACTGTAAAAAACTTATGCCATTGTGATGTACTTCTAGTGTTTATTTTATGCGTGGAGCTTATATTACTGGAGGGATCATACAGCCGCAGCCGCGACGGTAGCGACATCGAATGCAAGGAAATCACGTGACTCGGTGAAAACACAGTTCGTGGCGGGCAATTTCCCCGTTAAAATGTGCAGTTCATTCTGTAAATATTGCGTTTTAAATATTAAAAAAAGGATAGAGAGCTCATCTGAAGATAAAAAAAAGATTAAATCATTTCATTAATACTGGAATCATTTCTTTCACTAATAAAGGAAATAATTCCAGAATTTATTATTATGGACGAAAACCCCGAGGCAAATTTTTACGAAAAAAATCGACGATAACCGAAGTCAACGAAAACCAAGGTATTACTGTATTGTTAAAGAATATATACTGTATTTACTGTGTGCCGAAATCCGAAATTGGCCAATCCGTAACGGGGTCGGCACCTTCTCGAATTGGCCACTTTCGTTAAATATTGACCCCGGCCAGTTCGAGAAGTGGCCGGTGATCCCTAGACGAAGTCTGACAACAATAAGGCATGATTCTGGATCATCGTCAAGTTAGCTTATTTTTTCGTGATAATTATGTCCACGTTATTTATGACAACCCATCAAACCACAGTCACGATGTGGTAATAATTTTTTTTTCTCCAAAATTTGACAGAAAAAACTATATGCTTATATAATTATTTTTATAGTTTTTCTCTCAAATTTCTCACTTTTTTTTCTCTCTCGTCACATGGAGCCAATTCAATACGGCCATGTATAACACGTTGGCGATTTAAAAGAAAAAATGTGTTTGGCTTCTACCGGGCCGTCTTACATCAGCACATTGAGCTTTGGCCAGGGGTCTCCGGCCACTTCGTGTAATGGCAGGTCAAAGTCCGAAATATTTCTGCAATTTGGACTTTGGCTTCGTGAAGTGGCCAGCCTGTCACGAATTCGCCGCATTTCGAGCTTTAGCAACAACATATTTTTACCGATGCTCTGTGGAAGACGGTGTGTCACACAGGTCCTCCTACACTTTAGCCCCCCCCCCCCCCACCGAACCATGCCCGGGTAGGCCCATGCATTTAGGCATCTCCAGTGCCACACCTTAATGATAACATTTCTCCCTCGGTATAATCGGGGGTACACGGTATTGAGATAAGAAGGCTATTGTTGAGGATGGATAAACCACGGCAACTCGAAAAATGGCCCACCAAAGATATTTTTGATCCGGATTACTTGAAGGATTTAGGATTGCTTTTCTTTATTGTAATGTCCATCCTTGGAAGAGCGTCGACATGATAATATAAACACGTGGTAAGAGCGTTGGTGGTCGGTCCCAACGATCATGTGCCCCGAAATTTTTTTTTTTGAAAGTCGGGGGGAAAAAAACTACATCGATATAAATCAGATTGAAACATAAACACAGAGTGTCTTTCTCTTTTCTTTGGGGGGGGCCCTTTTGTTGGAAACGAAACTGTTGAGCAATATGGCGTCCACGGCGTTGGCGCCGTGATTATGGTGGGAGCTGCAGCGGCGTCTGTAATCCTATAGCTCTTCTCTCCTTTGGAATCTCTCTCTCTCTCTGTATATGTATACCACGAGATTCTACAGTGTTGGTGTTAATATAAGATCGCATTTGTAAATGCTCCAAAGCAGAGATGAGCACAGCCTCTTCAGTCCATGGGCCGGAGACGTGTATGTGTTACTGCCAAAACCCGATATTGGAAAATTCGCGAACTGAACTCGAATATTGACCCCAGCCAATGTCCGAATTTCGTTCCAACCAGTTCGCCATGATTTCTGAAAATTTGGCAATTTCCGGATAGATCTGAAAATTTGACAGCAAAACTATAAATATGTCTACTATTCAGAAAAGAATTTGCATACCGTTTCGTTGTCTCCCCAGGTTACATTTGCATGCATGGTGGTTTTTTTTTTCTCCCGATAAATTTCTAACAGGAATGCCGTTTTAACGTTCGCGGAGCGGCCGTTTCGAAACGCGCTAGTGCGTTTCATGTTAGACCAGTGATTCCCAACGTGGGTGTTAACGCCCCCTGGGGGACGATGGTAGAAGCTACGGGTATGACATAGGATCCTATGGGTTAGAATGCGTTGGGGGGCGCTGGCAGAAAAAAATTTCTGAAGTGGGCGATGGCACAAAAAGGTTGGGAAACTATGTGTTAGACCATGCATTCTTTGATGACAATTATTTGTATTGGTGTGTACTACCACCTCTTAAAGTTTTTCCCATCTTTTGTGAATCACCCTGTATATTATTGCGTATATAAATAGTTTAAAAAAAAATACTTAAAAGGCTTTCAAAAATTACCCCGTACCACTTTCAAGGGTGAATATACAGTGTAAATAACAAAATACAAAAATCTAAATTTTTATTCGGTTTCCTTGTCCTCTAACTTCCAATTAGAAAGTTGTTGCCCTGTATTACCTGAGGGGGGAAAAAAGCAAGAAACAAGTTTTTAATTTGCAATATTCGCTGAGATATTCGAATTCAAAAATCGGAAATAAGTTGGGAAAGAACAGCATAAACGATGGAAAGGAGCGTTGTGTCCATTAGTTTTGGCTGTTCCTTCATAACTTTTCTCCGATTTTTGAATTCAAATACCTTTCCGAATATTGTACTCTGAAACTCTGTTGGCCTCTTGGAAGTTAGGAGCACAGGAGGACCGTATAAAAATTTAGATTTTTTTTTAATTTTGTTATACGCTGTATTTTCACTGTCGAAAATGGTACGGGGTAATTTTTGAAAGCCTTTTTAAAATTTTTTCAATTTGGAATCATACCTCTATGATGGGTGGTTGATCAGATAAATGTCATATTAGCACTTGCATGAGCAGTCATAATCACAGTACATTTAGTCTGAATAGTCATCTGACGCAGATTGGCGATGAAAAAAAAATGATTTGGCGCTTAACGGACCGTCTGTATATCGAACTTTGGCCTTCGCGAATTGGCCGGCCAAAGCACGAATCATTTCTCAAAATCGGACTTCGGACATTTCGCAAATTGGCCGCACTTCAGGCTTTGGCAGTAACAAATATAAATAGTGACCATATGACCCGTATTTCACGGGATATTCCCTTAATTTTTGCCGTCTCAACTTGTTTTTTTAATAAAGTGTCCCGTTTTTTCCTCATTTTCAACATGGCTTAGTTGAATTTTTCAAATCAAGACTTATGATTATTTTCATGGCTTATAAATTATGTTATGATAATTATGACTAGTTGCCAAAATTAGTCATATAACTGTGTTCATCTCATTTGTCCAACATTCCAATCTCATAATTTTCCAGCATATACGTTTTTTTTGGTGAATTACATTTTGACTTTCGCATCATTTTGCGCGATTGGCGATTTTTCAATAATTTTAGCGATAATCAAGATTGGACAAATCGGAAAAAAAAAAAAAAAAATCAGCGCCAGAAAAAATTTTACCCAGAGGAGAAAGTCCAAAATAATGCTTCCTTTGACTTTTTCAAGGCGTACTTGTAATGACCCTCTTTCACGTTGGCAGATCTGCTATAAATTCCAAACATTTTGTGCTGCTCTCAGGCTGCAGTTCAGTAATCTCGAATTATCCTTGCTCTGTTGAGGTACCATAGCAACTTCACTTTGCGTTTGACAATTTTTTTCATCGATATCCCGTATTTTTAAGAAGGAAATATGGTCAACCTAGGGTATTTGTCGTGTTTATTGATACTTTTCTATCCGAACAACTTTCGCGCGTCCTGGATATTTTGCGCCCCCTATTCCAAAGGATAGAGTTACAATAATTTTTTGTGTTTGCTTTGTAACCGTTTTCTTCAAATGGCAATGAAAGGCCACCTACCCCCCCCCCCCTCTCGCAACTCTTGATGCGTGTTTTTATTTCGGCGATGCGAAATAGACATTTCTTTTTTAGCGTATACTGTGATATTAAATCCATGGCTGGTGAAAGCCGAAATTATAGTAATAGACGAATGCTCGTCGACGACGACACCCCCTCCGTGTGCACCATATTCATGTCTATTTCCTATGTGCACGTGATCAGTTAGTTATATAGACGCCCCTGCCGGTGTCACTCTCCCCCCCCCCCCCACTAGTGCTCACGAAAAAACCAGTTATGTATATATTCCAGAATTTTGGTGTGTGTGTGGATGAGTATTTCTAGACCTTGATGCTGTGGAAGGGTTCTTTTTAAACGTTTGTAGACTGTCTAAGATTTTTTTTTTTAACGTTAAGATCAGTCTCCTTAGCTGGTTCTTCTTGTTGTTGAAATGTCTGGCGACGGCACGATGGTGATGTCGAGTCAGCTGGCGACGCCGACTGAGGAAGGCCTTGTTTTCGCTTTCATGAGGTTTTTAATTAAGTTGGAATTGGAAATTTTGGTTTGCAATTATTGCTGTGTGACGTTTAGAAATGTTTTTTTCGGTGTTTTCACATATTTTAATGTCTCAGAATGCTATGTGGCCTTACAACCAGTTAGGAAAAAAAAAATTACCGTGTCAATTTCCTTTGAAAGTTCGAACAGGAGGCGTCGAAAATGTTCCTTAGATGCTGAAGTCGGAAACGGATCTGGAGAAACGGTAGGCGAGAGAAGCTCTGAATATATTCCCACGTAGGGTTTCCTCAAACTTTTCACAGTCGTGGATCCCTCGCCCTAGTGATCATATACCCGTAGCATAGTGGTTCTTAAACTTTTGTCATCCGCGGCTCCTCAGAATAGTTTATATGGAATGCATTTTTTCTTACGAAAGAACCACTTCAATGAATAAATAGGCATACAAATCAATCTGTTGCTCCTGGTAACGCACCTGGGAACCGCGACGCACACATTGAGAAATACTGCCGTAGCATAATAATAATGGATTCAGTCATTTTTAACTAGATCCAATAATCCTTTTTTCTCAAACAATGGTGTTAATATGTCTTGAATCAGTCATATTGATAACAATGCTTTGTAAACAATCGTCTCTAACAACATATTTTGAAACAATGCAGTTAATAACAATATGTTTTGAAACAATACCGTAGCAACCCTGATATTTGACAGCAACACTATTTTCAAAAAAAAAAAAAAAAAAAAAAAAAAAAAGATTTTAAAAACTCTTTTTGTGTTTTTAAACAATGATCTTGATGAAAATACAGTATTTTCCTAATCCTAAGTTTGAAAATGCTTATAACAAATGCGGTGAAATCTCTAAAAGAGCCACCTTCAGTCCCTCAGAAAGTTGGTCCTTTGTCCTTAATGTAGGTGAACTAATCGTGTAGGAAAAATTCCTGACCAGAAAATAATCAACCCTATCAAAAGATGCCTCCCCCCCCCCCCTCTCCAGATGGTTTCATCGACCCGTTAATCGTGTTTCCATCGAAAGTGAGCAAATCAATGCCTATTTAATTTAAAGGGTAAAAAAAAAAAAAATAAATTACTTTTGTGAACCTTCTTGAACCGAGGGGTATGTTCGAGGCGTGTCTGTCTCGCGGATGAATATCGGGTCAAAAAAGCATAGGTTTCGATAGAATTTTTCCTGTCTTATAAATTAATTCGACGACGCCAGGCGATATGTAACGTGGCGCCCCCTCCTCCAAAAAATGAAAAAAAAAAAATTAACGAGAAAAGACATGCTATTTCTCTTTCATGTTTGCATTTGAAAAGAGAGAGATAACCAACATTTTCTTTTTAATATCTTTAATGTCTCTCTAGCAGCCAATTATCTGATTGCAACGAATCTTTTGATTTACGATATGAATGAAAAGAAAGCAAGGGGGAAAAAACGCAAGGGTAAACGCATCCTTAATGAACGTATCCGAGATTATGTTTTCACAGCGGAGGCGAAAAAGTAAAAAGACAAAAAAAAAACTATATGTATTCTTTTAAATTGTGCTGCCGTGCTCGCGCTTCTTCTCCGAGCGACCCTATTTGCATAAGCACTCAAAATAATCAAGCTAAGGTAAAATGGATGTCTTCGACCATTTATCTTTTCTGTTTGTGTATTTTACTGTGTGTTCCCCCCCCCCCCCCCCTTCCTGCTATCTCCTTCTGGGTCGTTCAAATGCAAAACAGCTCGATATAAGTGCCGAGGAGGAGTGAAATTTATTATTTGGTACCGGTACAGCCCCCCCCCCTTCTCTACTTTTATATTACACGAGCTGAACAAATCTCTTCCCGATTTGATGAGGATGTGCTAATGGGGGGTGCGGGAACGTGAATAGAAATTAGCTGATTACGTTGTCGTCGGAAATTATGCGCTCTGAACAACGCTGAGTGGTCACCTTGGCTATTCCTGTTCTTTCTTGCATTGTGTGTGTGTGTGTCGGATATGGTTCCGAACGGTGTTGGCGTCGGATTCGAGATGATGGTGTCGTGAAGAAGCGTGATTTCCCAAGAATTTTTTTTTTGTTTTTTTGTGTGAATTATAAAATAGATACAATGTGTCCCGTAAATGCTTGAATAATTTTTTAAAATTCGTGAAAATTGAAGGAATTGGTGTGTTTGAATGCGGTTTGCGCGAAAGCTATTTTCACGAAGGGGAATTTTTTTTTGTTATGGTACAGAAAAAAAAAGTAAGAAATGGTGTCGATAGAGGGCATGAAAAAAAAAAAATCACTGGACGTATGCAAACCGGAGTCCTATAAAATGCAGGGGAACCATTAACAGCTCATTTCTTAATTTTCCTGTTACTGGAGCTTACATAAGGTTTACGTTGTGATGTTGACATTGGTGGATAAAGCACTATTTTAAAGTTTTACCTCAGCCACACGAATTTCCGGCTGAAGCTTTACGGGTATTTCGGACACGGAAAAGAAAGAAAGGTTCAGATCCAATCACTCCGGCCGGATCAGATTTCGGTGCCCTCTATCAGCAGAAATTTGAAAAAAAAATTCTGTACCAAAAAAAATCCCAAGAGACTTGAGAATAACTTTTTCCCCAAACCGCGTTCAAATATACCATTTCCTTTAATTTTTATGAATTTTCAAACTATTTACGAATTAATGGGTGGTTTTTTTTGGTCTCTGGTCTGGACGAATTTATGGGAACACCTTGTATAACTGCACTAATGACTACTACTTCAACTTTGGCCATATCGCTCTACGCCAGTGATTCCCAACGCGGGCGTTAACGCCCCCTTCCGGGGGCCGGTATAAGCTACGGTTATAACATAGGATCCTATGGGTTAGATTGCGTTGGGGGCTATGCTCTACGCAATTTACTGCCGCTGACGAATTGGGTTAAAAATGAAGGCACCATCTATCGGTGGTCGCGTCAACCTCGTTAGGGAAAATGTTATCTATATTCTTCCCCGGGATCGAACCTGGGACCTGACGGCAACCTTAACGGTGATAGACGAACATCTTACCACCACGCTACTCTATGCAGTATACTGGGAGTACGCCACTGTATCATAGAATGCGCTTTATGATACACACTGTGAGAATCACTGCCTCAGATCATTTTATTATGGAAACACACGGGAGTCTTATGTACACATATAGACATGTGTTGCGTACGCTTCAGAAATGTGTAGAAGCATGGGTGGAGATACAGGGGTAATGGGGGACATGCCCCCAGCGTCGAAGGTAAAGCCGACTGATATAATGTATTTGCGTATATATGAATTGATATCATCATGGCCCCCCCCCCCCCTCAACAATCATCGTAGTCACCCCAGACTTTCAAGCCTATTTCCGCGTATGCGTAGAAGGCGTACTTCTCAATTTCGTAGAAGGCGTGTGAACCACTTGAAATGCATAGGCTTGTGTATCCCTAGAAATGCGTACGTAAGGGTCCAGCGGGTTTCTACAAGTAGTCACTTTTCTTTACTATTTCACTAAAATGCTTATTTATTAATATTTGTTTTTCTCTATGGGTCTTTTTGGACCATCCTTAACCGTTTCCGTGGCCTGGTAGAAATCACCCTTCCCCCCCCCCCCCTAAAATGTCTTTTTTTTCGATGCAATAAGCCTTCTTCCCGTTTCCAGCAGGTGCAAAGTAACGGAAGGGGTATACGGAAGAGAATACCAGTGAGAAATCAACTTTAAAATATCTCAACTTGTCGATGCTAAAATAAGATTTTAAGGGGGGTATCTCGCTAATGCCGCTTAGAGCACTGTTTCCCAAAGTGGGCAATATCCCCTCCCTTGTGGGCGATGGAATTGCCCAGGGACTGTAGAAGCTACGAGTATAACATATGGTGGTCCTATGAATTCGCTGGAGTCGGGGGTGATGAGAGAGAAAAAAAATTCAGAAAAAGGGTAGCCGATGGAACGAAAAGTTTGGGAAACCATGGCTTTGAGCAGCGTTTCCCAACCTTTTCAAGTTCGCGGCACCCTTAGGAATAATATTAAAAACTTGGGGCACCCTTCCTTGAGTACAGAAATACAGAATAGTTTACTACAACAAAAATCGCAGTAAAAATACATCAATAGAGTTTTGTTCGGTTAATCATTAATTTGAAATTGGGATGAGAGTAATTAATTCGACTTAATTTATGTTAAGACCTTAAGTGTGGACTATAATATTTTTTATGTATCTCCATAATATCTCGCGGCACCCCGGTTGGAAATCACTGGCTTAGAGCATAGTTTCTCAAACTTTTTGTTCCATCGCCCCCTTCAGAATTTTTTTTTTTCCATCGCTCCCAACTCAAGCGAACCCATAGGATCCTATACTATACCCATAGCTTCTGTCACTCTCCTGCTGGACCATTCCATCGCCCACCAGGGGGCGCCTGCTTTGCCCACTTTGGGAAACACTGGCTTAGAGTATTAATCACACCTACCAAGGGCCACTTTCTACTCAGTTTTGTCCGCCCACCCCCTCCCCCCCCCAGGATATCTCAGAACCCTGATGTTCCGTATGTCCTACGGCTTAGATCTACTGAGGCCTAAGATACGTTTGAGTTGTTACGTGGGGGTGCTGCGCTGATGCTGAGCATAAACAGTGCTCGCGACTTGATAAAAGGTAAAACAGCCCTGGTGTGTACGTGAATATGAAACTTTTTTTTTTCGACCCCCCAGTGTCGAATAAACCTGGTAACCTCTGACCAACTTGATTAGAGTCACCGGCCATGATTTCTCGTGATACCAGAGCGAAGCATGAATTGATGTTTTTCCGTGTTAGTGTTAGTTTATTATCAGTGTTTGATTATGTGCTCGATAAAAAAAATAAACTTTTTTTTTTATTGGGTAATAAAGTGCCGAATGTTTCTTACGAGACTTACTAAACGCCGTGTGGGTGAAGGAACATTGCAGCGTTAGGCCTTCCTTTGACGAGCCGTGTAATAAACCTCGAATCGCGTTGCTTCCGAGCACCGTCAGTTGATTTGAAATTACTATCGCCGTCATAACCCTGTAGATTGGTAATGCACTGAAAAACGTATTAAACGAGGTCATTTTAGAGTCGTGTTAAAACGAAGTGTATTAAATCCTGTAAAACAAGACCATGAACGCTGTGTGTGAAAAGACGAATTGTACACTATACCGGCTTTAGACGTTCCTCTTATGTGGCATATCGATATGTCTTACAAAGGTTTCGATCTGTACACGCTGTGATGGTAAGTGGAATTATTTCACTCGGTACGTATGTAATTTTTTTTTTCTCGTTTTGTCACAGGCTGGGCATAGGAGACATCACCGAGAGAATTACCCTTCGTTCCTAAAAAAAAAGTGGCCCTTCGTATTGTGTCGCCTTAACAGAGATGAACTAAATTAAGGGTGCTCAACTTTCACGAGTGTGCGGTCCACTTCACTGGTATGAAAACGAGTCGTGGGCCTTTCAAATCATATGTAAATGTGCCGCGGACTACGTGGGTAAATTGAGAGTGATGTGGAACTGTGTGCTCCGAAACTGTGTCACACGTCACTTAAGTGATATGTAACCTGCACTGTAAATCAATCAAGTGATTTGTAAATGCGCAGCAGGTTACTTAAGTGATCTGCAGGCCGCATAAATGTTCTGTGCCACGGTTCAATCAAGTGCTCTATAAATATGCTCGGCTCCCTTAAGTGATCCGCAAAACTTCAGCTTAGTTCATTTTTACGAATTTGATTTGAGACCGTGGATCACGCGCGGGTTGAGCATGTATGAGGTAAAGCAAAAAGCATAGTTTCCCAAACTTCTTGTTCCATCGCCCCCCTTCAACAGAATTGTTTTTCTTCTCATCGCCCCCCAACTCATGTGGACCAATAGGGTCCACTGAGCCAAAGTGTAGAAATCAAACCACTCGTGATTAGAAAAAATTGTCCCTGTTCGTAGGTGACGCTTCACTGTAGTTTCGTGTTATTGCTGGTGCTGCCGACAAGAACCAAAGCCTCCTAGATACTTCTAGGAGGCTTTGCAAGAACACGAAACAAACACAATTCCTACAATACTAATGCCATAGGCCCCCCCCCCTCTCACACACACGCGCATGGCATGCGCCGATTCGTATATTTACAAATTACGCAGAGGAATGGGTATGAGGTGCATGTACGGGTAAGTAGTGACAGTTTGTTCATTTCCGTGGGTTTCGATTTTGATGGCACGTATGGATTAACGATAAGTGCAAGTCCCTCCCCATTTAGCCCAATTTTCCAAACTTATTTATCCTACCTTCAAGGGCTGGATAAATCTCGACAAAACTACGTGTCCGGCCGAGCATGTACATTTTTTGGAGTTTGTTCGGGGGACCGTCTCAACATCATCGTAGGCCCTGGGCAGTGACTTTTTTCTTGGGACCTATTTGCCTGCCAAGCAATTTACATTATTACTCTCGATAATAACTGGATCTCACTATCATTAATGTGCCGCCTTCTCCCCTCCCCCAGGGTTGGACAAATTTCAAAAAACTTACATGCCCGCCCGGGCATGGATTGGTGCATTGGAGTATGCAGTTAGGTTTTGGAGACCATTACCTACAGAGGGGCATAGACTTGGCTGAGGAGAAAGGAGCTACGCGTGCTCTTATTGGCACACAAGGCTTGAGCTATAAAGAAAAACTTGATCTCTTGAATATGTTTACATCGGGTGGAACGCAGTTGTCGGGGGTGGGGGGGATATGATCGAAGTGTTTGAAGTTTTCAGCGGGATAGATAAGGATGGACCACGAATTATTAACACACCGTCAATCGACCGCTTCGACAGAGGCACTAGTATCGTTTGTTTTAAGGGTTCGATTCCAGTTACATCTGTAGCCGCCCGGTTGGCGCAGTGGTTGGCTCGTCTTCCGTTATGAAGGTTAACGTCAAGGTCCACGGGTTCGAATTCGGGCAAGAACATCAGACGCAAGTTCTTTACCTACCGAGTCTGGGGTTGACCACCGATAGATGGCACCCTCATTTTCCTCCCAACTTCACAGTGTGAAAATTGCCTTATGGCGCCGGAGTTGGTATGGATAAAGCATAGCCCCTGAATAAAGCGCTATTCCAGTTACCTTACGATACAAGTAGTATAGTTTGGTAAGGGACAACTCTCTAGGTTGTGGTGTTGCAGGGAATTTTTCTCTAATAGGGTCCAAAGCGACAGGAGGTCCCCAAAAAAAAAATCCCGGAGCCATCCACGGTCTGAACAAAATTGACACGTTTAAGAAGTAGTATGATAAACATAGTGGCATAAATCGAAAAGCTATTCACACTTAGATTAAGGCAACCATAATTTTTTTATGGGCAATGTATTATTAATTATGTTTTTTTTCCATAATTGCTCTTACTTCGGGTTACTGTATTTTTGTTCTATTGGACATCCATAGTTTTTATTGGCGGCATCTTTCAGTCACCTCGTTAGGCATTTGGCCTATTGTGCCCATTGTATTTGTACTTATTGAATTCACCAACGATGCTTGGGTACGCGGAATCGACATTTGAGGGGGGGGGGAATAAAAATTTTCTTCCCGAGAGAGATATATTTCGAGTTACCATCGTTCAGAAAGCATTTAAATTAACAGAAATTGGTTAACACATCATATAGAAGGTATTTTCTTTCGATATATTAATTTTTTATCGACATAAGGCGGGAGGGGGCACAGGGGACAGTGCTCCCCCCCCCCCGCGTTTGCCTTTACACTTCGGTGTTGTGCATAATCACCGGTAAATGTGATAAAAAAAATTTGGTGAAATTTATCAAACTTACCAAAATGGTTGGTTGTCTGTTATGAATAATAGCCGGATATTTATATCGCAATTTACCGCAGTTTTCTATCATGTGTTATGAAAGCACAAATGTCTTCAGCTCGAGCTGTTGTTTCGGCTTCCTTATACTCTTCCCCCCCCCCCCCCCGGATAAAATCGCATTTCTTAAGCTGGCCGCTAATGGTTCCCCCCTTCATTTTACTACTTTGTTTTTGCGTAAGTTTTCATGTCAGCTTTTTTTCTTCAGTGAAGCACTGTAGCGGAACTGATGAGGTCTTTGTACCAGCGACCAGTTCTTCTTTATCTCGTGGTTTATAAGAAGACGAAAGGGGAGGGTCTAGTGGTAAGAAAACGCGTATATTTCTTGTCCAAGATATTTTTTTTTTACAATTCGTAAAAAGGCGATATATACCGTATACATATATATATATATTTTTTTTTCCTGGTAAAGAAAGAGTTCTTGAACCTTTTCTTTTCGGTTCGAGCCTCTCTCTCTTTCTAGTGAGTTATGACTCCTCGGTCTCCAAAGTGACAGCAGAGGCCTCCGAAAAAGCCCGGAGCCATCGACGGTCTTTCTCTAGCTAGACTTTTTTTCTTCTTTTAATAGGTAGAGGGAATGTATCTAGAGAGAGAGAGAGAGTCTTGGGAAAAATTTCACCGTTCCGCCCATGCATTGTTCTGCTGGAATTCCAATAGCCACTCACTTCTCTTTGAAAGATAAATGACCTGATAAATGCTTCTCCCGCTTTATATTTATTACTACATTCGTTGTTATATGTGGAGTTTATATATCCGTATATTTTCCTCCTCAAATATCAATGATTCATAGACATTTTCGTTTCCTGTTTTTTTTGGTGTATTTTGGGGCGAGTGTGGTTCATTTTTTATATCGAGATCATTGAATTGAGTAGTGTTTTTTTTTTTTTTTTTCAACTTCAGTATCCATATTTGTTTTGCATGTTGTAGCAGGATTTGTGTGTATTTAAGAATGTGGAGCAGAACAATCTAATTCAATGCTTCTCAATCCATGGTCCGTGACGATGTGACTAGTAGTCCGTAGGTAGAATGGAATATGCTTTCGTTCGATTTAGAATTAATTATCAGCTGTTGCAATTGATATTAGTTATGTCCTTATGGGTTCAAATGAAAAAAAAAATTAGACTTTCATATTTTTATTAAGATAACCCAACAATAATAACCCCCCAAAGAATCATGAACAATAACATTTCAGCAATGACAGCAAATCTGACAGCAGATTTCTAACACTGATGCTGACATCAGTATGACGACTCTTGGGAAACATCATTATCACAGTACTGTTAGAAACGTCTCATTTTAAAACATTTTGTGACGAAAATAACCCCCAAAGCAGAATATGCCGAAATCTGCAATGTACGTCGCGGAACAATCAGTGCTACCGCAGAACAACCTGGAAGAAACACTATTATGGGAATATTTACTGTAGGGCATTTTCAGTTAGCCGAGGGCTCGTTGCAGGACAATCCAAAATATTCTGCTTCGGGGACAGTAATCTTAACGATGTACATGACAACAGTTATTCTAATAAAAATGCATGACGGCAATATACTGATAATGCAAACGAAAACCATGTTCGAAAATGCACATTACAGCAATAACCTTCAAACAATGGTGCTACCATTAGCATGACGACTATTGGAAAACATGTCAAAAAACTTATATCAGTATTCGTGGGAGCGCAGTCGCGTTTAAAAACATTCGCGACCACAATAACTTCAACAATGCACACGACAACGTAACAGTGTCTTAATAACACGCATGACAGCAATGTCTTTTCAATATGCACATGACAACAGTGATCTTCTAACAATGCTGACATTAGCCGGACCTGATTCTTGGAAAACATTATTGCATCACTCTTAAGAACAATCAACACATTTTGAAACATTCGTGACAACAATAACTTTAACTATGCACATGACAACAATGTTCTAATAATGCACGCAACAATGTTCTATATTAATAATGCACGCAACAATGTTCTATATTAATAATGCACGCAACAATGTTCTATATTAATAATGCACGCAACAATGTTCTATATTAATAATGCACGCAACAATGCTATATTAATAATGCACGCACCAATGCTATATTAATAATGCACGCAACATTGTTCTATATTAATAATACACATGACAACAATAACTTCAACAGTGTTCCTGATGATGACCTAATAATGTGCATCTTACAATTGACAATTTTCTAGCAATGGTACTGACATCAAAGGCTGCTAACAATGATGCTGACTTTAGTATGATTAGATTCTTAGAAAACATCATTATTCTTAGGAGCAGTCACATTTTAAAACATGACAACAATGACTTTTACAATGTATAGGACAACAGTGTCCTTAATGACGCACGTGGCAGCTAAGTCCTGGATGAAGTCCCATTTTTGTCATGCATTATTATGCATGGCAAAAATGTCCTAAGAATGCAATGGCTTTCTAATAATGCATGACAAAAATGTTCTAAAATAATGCACATGAGAACAATTACCTTTTAATAGCGCTGCTGATAACAATGGTTTTCTGAGAATGCTTCATACAAGGCTTTTACCAGTGTTCCTGGGAACAACAATTTCCGAAAAATCCTAAACAATTCAATATTTTTCGCCATCACGTATTAAAAAAAAAATTCTGATAATCCCCACCCCCATTCTAATCCGTTCTATCGAATTTCTATTCATTTCCCGACATTATTAAAGCCAAAAAAACATTTATGTTCTCGGAAATTACTCAACGTAATCCCGACGGGACAAAACTGAATCCCGATTCGATTCTTTCGGGAGTGGCTTGTGGTCGTGTTTAGTTTCATCCAGAATTAATTTTTTTTCCCCTTAAACCCCCAGACGCAAAAGAATTAAAAGTGATTACAGTCGCTGACTAAATACATATACGTACATGGAGAGAGAGAGAGAAAAAAAAAATCTGTTTTAATTGCAGTTAATTCCTTAGCATTAACGAGACGTAAATGGTACAACAGTAGATAGATAAGTAGTGTTTTGTAAGTACATACACTAATAAGTACTTCGTCCACGAGCTTCCAAGAAGATGCTCAAACCACTTGGGGGGGGGGGGGGTTTAAGAATTGTCGATACTTGTAACTGCTACTCTTTTAAACTAATGGGCTGGTTGTGTAGAGTGTGTATGTAATACGACTGAAGAGAAGGAGGCGGCGAATGTCAGACAAGAGAGAATGGGAGAGCTCTTCAAAAGTTGTAACAATCCTAGAGGACCTTGTTAAACATTGAACAGGACGGTTCATCGAGGCATTAATCATTAGCATTGTTTGGTTTCCCAGCGACAGACCTATTTATATTTTGACTCTCCTCTCTGTGTGTGTCTCTCTTTATTTTTCGTTCTGATATCATTTACCACTGGAGCGACTACGAGCTTTGACTTGTGGGAGTTCGTGAAATTCGAGAGAGAGGAAGATCTATATAACGGGTATTTTGAGTTTCCCAGGGTTTGAGTGAAACTATTTTAAAAAATAAATAAACTTATAGGTAGAGATGTCCTTTCTCACGTTATATAAAACGCAGAAGCGTATTTACAGGGAGGGTTCAGCGGTATGTTCGGAGGGGCGGCAGGTTTGAGTAATGAGGGGGTCAAGAAAATTAGTAGAATGGGTGACGGGCCACAGGTGGTAAAACCATAAATCCGCCTCTGTCTAGAGAGCGAAAGACAACGTCAGTGAATGACCAAAAGAATGACTTAGAGACAGTCATATTTATACAGGTGCAAGGACCATGCATAACGCAGGGCGGCAAATTTAAAGAATGGGTGCTGGGTGACAAAATTTGTGCAGCCCGCAGAAAAAGACAAAAGAAACACAAAATCCGCGTCTGTCGTATATGTATTAGTGTTTTCCTACCTTTTTAATATCGCGGCCCATAAGTAATAAAGGTGAATGTCGCACTGCACCCTTTAGCGGTAGAAGGTGAATTTCGACGTCATCCTCTCATAAAATCCTGAATATGGTATGGTGTTTTCTATAATTTATGTCATAAAATAATTGAAAAAAACTACAGTTTCACAGAATAAACTGAATCATTCATGCAATGGTGTTAGAAGAAAAATGATCTCGCGGACACACCTTACAAAGTACTCACTGAAGGCCCAAGGGTCCGCGGACCACATATTGAAAATCACTGATATTCAGGGTGTCTATAATTAAAGTTGGCGTCTTCTGAGCTGTCTACAGCCGTGAATACCCATCGATATTTTATAAAACTTTGAGCATGTCTTAATGAAGGGAAGGAAAAGAAATCGAGATCGAAATTTTTTTAGACTTTTAACCGATTTTTGTGTACAAAGAGGGGTTGAGAAACGCTGCCCTATAATGTTACTATTTGTTGCGGAACCTCCTGCCGAGAAATTTTATTGTTCACGGTGATCGTATCCACCACTTGGTGACGCTGAACTCGCCATCAAGTTCCGATTGTACCGTTTTGAATTCATCTTGATGGAAGACGAGGAGAAAAATCTGAAAATTACGCCTGTAAACGACGCGAATACTGTTGAAGAATGCAAAATAACTGCGTTACGTACCGTGTAATAATAATCCCAGGGTCGCGAAACAACAAAAATAGCGTAAATTCAAAGAATTTCTTTTCATGAAATTTAAATTTTTAGATATGAAAAAAAGTTCTCTCTTGAGGAATGGACCCAAAGATGGAAAAAGAGTTTCTGCATGAACCACTTTTTTGCATAGATCGTTTTGGGAAAAGAACTGCATAGATCAGTGGGGTTCCCAACCTTTTTTAGACCATGCCCCCAAAGCATCTCTGATATCCCTGATGCCCTCCGTAACTAGAACGTTTCAATCAGGAGGTGAATTCTCTCTTCCCCTCCCCCGTGAAACTTCATTTACGGCTCTATCAACAAGTTCGGTTTTTTGCTTTTAAATTTTTCAATCCGGGAACTCCCTCCGCCCCCTAATTCTTTCTCTTTCTACTTGCAAAAATTGGTCAAACCCTTCCGAAGAAAACACTGAAAGATAACAATAAAAGCAGTAGTCGTCGTCACTAAATATTAAACAAAAAAAAAATCGAACTGTGTGAAAGGGGTTCAGGACTTCTCTTCGGTGAGAGTATTGGGAAGTTCAAAGCCTTGATATAAAAGCTCATTCTGAAATTGACCCCCCCCCCCCTCCCCCAAGAATCAAATTTCCCTCTTGTGGTACGTAGACCCCACGATGGGAACCACCGGCATAGATCACTTTCAGGAAATTTAGCATTGATCACTTTCGGGAAATATAGCCTAGATCAGGAGTTCCCAAAGTTTTTCCACCCGTCCCTATCCCTAATCAGCACTTATCGGCTCCTCTCTGTTTCTTGTACTTGTGCCAGTTTCAGACAGGGGTCGGCTCTTTTAATTTGCAATCCCATGTTTGGATTGATCCGTATTTACGTTGTACGCAGGAGAACATCATGGACATCGCTCTATCATCAGTGGCTTCCTAGAGCAGTTTAACAGTCTCTTCGAAAAACCTTTGTCTCGTCCTCCGCTCAGTAGCGCTCTTGAAGGTTGGCGGTGCCACGGTGCACAGTTTGAGAACCCAGCAAAAGAATGACATTCTCATTTCCAATTGAAACCGCTGTCGAAAAATTTAAATTGTTAATGGGCAGCGTTCGAAATCATTGATGGTCCGTTCGTCCGAGACCGACGATTAAACAATCGGACCCACCCAGAAAAAAAAAAAAATTGTGGTGGTCCGCGGGACCAGTAGCGAAAAACTTCGCGCTCTTCTCCCCGCGGTTATACATTGATCGTGGAAGAATCTGCTATGGGGAAAATCACCGAACCGCAGTGGATTTGTTTTTATAGATTTTTGCCCCCCCCCCCCCACCCCCGGTGGAATATTACTTTTCTAAATGCTTATATATTTGGGGAAATTCCCACTGTGAAGGTTGCCGTCACGGTTCCAGGTTCAAACCCATTGGAGAATATCGAATATCGATAAGATATTTTCCTATATGTATAACGAGCTTGAGACGACCACCGATGGATGGCGCCTTCTAACCCAAGTCATTAACGGCAGTAAATTGAATTTAGCGATATGGCCGTAGTTGGTGTTTGGTGAAGCAGTCGTGATGTCTGCGGAACAGTAGGTTCTCGTATTGGTCCCACGGACCGGTGACTTTTATTTTTTTCAATTCGTACGCTGACGGGTGATCGTATCCACCGATTAGCCGCCAAGTTCCGATTACCGTCACCGTTTTGAATTCGTCTCGGTGGAGATGAGGTGTGGGGGCGGGGGAATCTCAAAATGGCGTCTGTAAACAACAACGCGAGTACACGGTATGCAGCAAAACAACTGCGTCACGAACCGTGTAATATTTTTTAATCCGAGGGTCGCGGAACAACAGAAACATTGCAAAGGCAGAGAAAAAGAGTTTCTTCATGAAATTCAAATTTTTAGATGCGAAAATGGTATTGTTCTCTCGAGGAAGAAAGCAATTTCCGCTCAGAGAGCATCTCCCGGTTCGGAACACGAACCGGCGGCTTTTCAACACCTGCGAATTGGATGATGTTGGGTGTGTGCGAGAGAGGTGTTCCGCCTCTGGAAGTGGGAGGTAAACATCATTAACATTCGGCCCCAATTGAAAACAATTTTTCTTTTTTTTTTTTCGGTGTTGTATCTGCTCTTTTCGCCCGAAATAAGAATAAAGTAATAACAAAACGAACGCAAAAAAAGTAAACTCTCCTTCCTTTACCCGTCTTTCTCATTTTCTCTCTCCCTTTTTCTCCGGGTATTTTAATCTCCAGCACCAATGAGAGGAAAAGAGAGGAACGTGGATATCTGATAATTGCATCCGTTTCCACACGGGGTCCCTCTCTCTGTCTGCGTTAATGATGTGGTTTTTATTGGGAAGATATCCTCGAACCAGTTAACGAACGAACAGCGTACATGGGCATGACCTTCGCTACGGCCGAGATAAATTAAGGGCCAGCGGTTGACAGTTTTAATTTGTCGGCCCCGGTGACCCCCCCCCCCTCCCCTTCTATCTTTTGTTGTATTTGTGCGTGTGAAGCTTAAGAAGAAAACAAAATTTTGCGGGATATCGCAAGAATACTGATTACGAGAAGAGCATTTGGGGTGTTCGCCCATTTTTTTGTTGCCCGTGCGTTTATATTTTCTTAGTTTACTGACTTGAATGGATACAGATAACCTTCAGATCGGATATCGAATTTATTCGAACGGTGTACGTGTTCACCTTGCGTGAGAGGTTTAATCTATCGCAGCGTTTCTCAACCTATGGTCCGTAGAACCGGGGAGGGGATCCGCGGACAGGAGACTTCATAAATTTATTTACTCGTTGTAATTGGTATTAGTAATACTCATGGATTCAAATCAAATTATACCTTTATTATACCTAGGTTTACCATACATCGAGGAAGAATACAGGAAATTGCTATCCTAAATACGGGATTGCACTAAATTTAAGGGGGGTCATTCAAGTATTATGGCAGCATTGTTCCGTGGGGGGGGGGGGGTTGGTTCCGATTTGTTGACTTTTGATGGAAGAGGGGGGTGGTTAGATGACGCTTACGTCACCAACCATAAAAATATGAAATATTTTTGATTCATCTTTACTGGGAATGCTAAAAACAAGAAAAACCTTCCGCTAGTTTGCAGGCACTTGAACTAACATTCTCCCCATTGATAAGTCCCCTACAGAGCAACTTAGTGATCTCAAAACGTTTCGCGGATCCAAGTGCTCTGGAACTGTGCCATGCATCACTCAAGTGATCCGCGGCATAATTACGGATCACTTGAGTGACCTGGGAATGTGCCGCTGGTAACTTGAGTGATGTTAAACCGCACTGGGGACCGCTTAAGTGCTCTAAAACTGTGCCGCGTGTCACTCAAGGAATCTCTAAATGTGCCACGGATCGCTTATAGTGTTCTGGAACTGTATCGTGGGTCACTTGAATGATATGTGAATGTGCCGCTTAGTTCATTTTTACAAAATTAGATTTTAGGGGCAGGCCACGTCAGATAACCCCATCGCCACATTTGGTCCGCTGGCTAAGTGTTTACCATATATGGCGGGTCGCAATGAATTTCTCAAAGAAATTTTGAGTTCTTAGCATTTTTCAAATAGCATTGAAATTAACAGAAATTGATTGTAATAACATATAAAGGTATTTTGTTTCGAAATTTTAAATTTTTTTAAAAAATATTTTTTGCATTAAAAAAAAGAAACTTTTGATTCTTCGGGGTGGGGGGGGGGGGGTCACGAGCTCCCTGATGTCCCTCCCGCGTACTTCTCTGATCCTACCAATATGAGGTAGGAGCAGAGCTGGCGAACTTTTGCTGACAAGGGGAGGAGGGGCCAGAGTTTTACTAACTTTGCTAAGGGGGGGGGGGGGCTGGCTCAAAAATGGCTAAAAATGTGCTGACGTAATACTTCAACGGCCCCTTAGTGCAAATAAAGGGCTGCTACAAATTGCATGCAATAAACACACGTGTATTTCATAGAAAGAAATATTCAAATGATCTGTGATGATCATATTTCATTGAGATAAATACGGTGAATTGTGATCTTAAATAGCAATCCTTGAAATATGTACCCTCGCTAATAACCATCGAAAACATTGTCAGAAGTAGGCACAATCACCAATCGTAATTAAAATTTCAAAAAATTGCGGGCAAAACGTTAAACCTGACATATGTAAATTAATATAACTTATGCCATAATTATCATAATATAACTTACATTATGAAAATGCAGTGTGTGTGCGCGCTATACAACTTTAATAAATATCAACAATTAAAATGAATGTAGTGGAAAAACTGGTCAAATGTATAAAAATATCTAAACAACGAAAATTACAGGAATGTCCCGTGTTACGGTACACAAATGGTCCGTCAAATTGTTTCAGGCATTTTACTGGTCTTTGTCTTCAGAAAAGTAGAGAAACACTGTCTATCGTCACAGGGCAATTTATGTTTTTACATTGCGAAGGGTGCGTTGCATTGGAAAGTTACAGCGTATAAAAAAGTCGGTTATGTCTAGAGCAGGGCTTGAAAAATCGGAAGAAAATTTAGGCACCAGAAAAATTTCTTTTTCTGGTGCCGAAAGAAACTGTTTAAAACAGTGTTCCTCAACCAGGGGGGGCCCATACGTTCACCCCTTTGTGTACTGGGATATTCTAAGGGGCCGTTCAGGTATTACGTAAGCAAATTTTTAGCCATTTTTGACCCCCTCCCCCTTGTCAGCAAAATTTCGTCATCACTGCCTCCCTACCTCCTAACGCATAATGGTGGGATCAGAAACGTACGTGGGAGGCATAGGGGGCTCGTGCACCTCTCCCCGACGAAAAAAAATTATTTTCTTATGCAAAAAATATATTTTTTAAAAATTTCGAAAGAAATTATTTTTATATGTTGTTATAATCAATTTCTGTTAATTTCAATGCTAATTGAAACGTAAGAACTCAAAATTTCTCTTTAAAAAATTCATTGTGGTGCACCATTGAAGGTTATCTGATGTGGCTTGCCCCCTCTCCCCGTCAAACCTAATTTTTTTAAAAAAGAACTTAACGGCACATTTACAAATCGCTTAAATGACCTGTGGCACATTTCCAGAGCATTTAAGTGGCCCGTGACACATTTTCAGATCACTGAAGTAGACCTCAAAGATCACTTTTATATTCAAAGATCATCTAACCCACGACAGTTACAGAACTTAAACGACCCGTGGCACATTTAGAGTTCCCTTGAGTGACATGCGGCACAGTTTTAGAGCACTTAAGCGGTCCCCAGTGCGGTTCTACATCACTCAAGTTATCCGCGAAACATTCCCTGATTGCTTAAGTGATCCGTGGCATAATTACGGATGACGAGTGATGCGTGGCACAGTTCCAGAGCACTTAAGCGGCCCGGAAACATTTTCAGAGCACTTGGAGGATCCGTGAAACACATAGAGATCATTAAAGTGTCTCCGTAGGTAGAATGTTAGTTCAGGTGCCCAATAATTATCGAAAAGTTTTTTCCTTTTTTGGCGCACCGAATAAGAAGCCATTAAGAATATTTAATATTTTCATAAAGGGTGGTTGATGACGTTAAGCATAATCTAAATCCCCTCCC
Organism: Pholcus phalangioides; assembly: GCF_987345545.1. Lineage (NCBI taxonomy): Eukaryota > Metazoa > Arthropoda > Arachnida > Araneae > Pholcidae > Pholcus > Pholcus phalangioides. The sequence goes on along the minus strand of NW_028301615.1, from coordinate 21,931,700 downwards.
CCCTTGTCATCAAAAGTCAGCAAATCGGAACCCTACCATCGTTGCTGACGTAATACTTGAATGGCCCCTAAGGAGACCATGGGTAAAAATAAGCTATGGCAGGTGCTTAGAAGAGAAAAAGAATTCAGATGTGAAGAAATAAAGTTTTATGTTAGATCACATTATGTTAAATAAAGTTTTAAAGTTTTATGGATGATGGTTGTCCACACCATAATAATGAGATGTAAATCTGCGATTTTTTTTTCAAGTATGAAAATCATTTGACTTGTATTTTTAGTACGGAAGGCTCTTAAAAGCGTCCAGAAAAATCTGGGGCTTTGAGAATGTATATCACTTTGCCCCCCCCCCCCCCCTTGTCAACAGAAGAGCTACACAGAGATCTGGTGCTGATTTTCGAATATGTAAATATATGCAGCAAAAGTTGTTACTCAACATTAGATGTTACTTCTAGGTAATGTCCCTTCGTAAATTCTGGGCACTCCAGAATATCACTTTGACTAAGGCCCATGATGCTCAGATAGCCTAGCATAGAACACCACGAGAAAAACTGAAGCCTTGGGGTCCGGAGATAGACATTATTTTTAAAAAACAAGATTCATTTTAAATTTACTCAATAAGAAGAAATTATCTTGCTCCTGGATTGGGGGGGGGGGGTAAATGAGACGGCGGAAGGGTGGGCCACGGGAAGAAAATATGGTAAAAGGTGAAGTAACATTAGTCTAAAACATTTTCCCCCGAATTATGCGAGACTTACTATACGTAATTCAGTGCGGTAACTAGGCAGGTGCAACAGGTACATCCGCACAGAGCACACTTGGAAGGGGGGGGAGGGACAAAATGGGCCTAAATGCAAATTCTTGCTCAGGAATGGTTAATTACGGCACTGTATAATTCATTTCTGATATAAATTCAGGAAATTCTTTTATCCCATTCCACTCTACTGGAATGATCAGACAAAGAAAATGTTAGGTGCCAGGAATCAATTTTTTATTCAACAAAATGACGACCCGGTGCCTGGGATTTGTCAAGCCTTGCTCTAGAGATACTGCTGATCACCAGCACCTACCAACATGTAAGTGTGTGTAATTGCCAAAGTCATTCGCCGTGTCTTCTACAGCCAGTCAGGCCCATAGGCTGGCGTCTTTGAAGCTCCCCGCCGCTTAGGCCAGGATTTTCCACGTCACAGCTATCCTAATTTATTGTTGGAAAAGAACTTTTGCACAGGTTATTGTTAGGAAAGATTTTTCGCATAGATTGCTGTCGGTTTTTTGCATAAATCGTTATTTAAAAAAGGACTTTTGCATAGATCATGGGTTCTCAACTTGTGCTTCGTGGAGTTCTTAGAGCTGTATGTGCACTTCCTAGGGACTCCGTGACCGCTCTAGGACAATAAAATAAATCAATAAATTTGATCAATAAATAAAAGAAAGGAGCCTACGGATTCCGCCATGGGAAATTTCATATTAAAGAGCTCCGCGAGTCCAAAAAGGTTGAGAACAGTTGGCGTAGATCATTGTTGGAAAATGAATTCTGCATGAATCATCGATGTTAAGCAACTTTTGTGTAAATCATCGATGTTAAGCAACTTTTGTGTAAATCGTCGATGTTAAGCAACTTTTGTGTAAATCGTCGATGTTAAGCAACTTTTGTGTAAATCGTCGATAGAAAGCAACTTTTGTGTAAATCGTCGATAGAAAGCAACTTTTGTGTAAATCGTCGATAGAAAGCAACTTTTGTGTAAATCGTCGATAGAAAGCAACTTTTGTGTAAATCGTCGATAGAAAGCAACTTTTGTGCAATCATTGCTGGGAAAGGACTTTTACACAGACTATTATTGTAAAAGAGTTTCTGCATAAATTATTGTAAAAGAGTTTCTGCATAAATTATTGTAAAAGAGTTTCTGCATAAATTATTGTAAAAGAGTTTCTGCATAAATTATTGTAAAAGAGTTTCTGCATAGATTATTGTTGGAAAAAAAAAAGAGAACCTATATATATTGTTGGAAAACAGTATTCGCATAGATTGGAAAAGAACGTGTACATAAATCATTAATAGAAAACAACTTTTGCATAGATCATAGTTAAAAACAACACACCTTGCACAGTTCCGACCCTTCATCGAGGTTATACTGTGCACGATTTTTTAAAATTTTCTGCAATTTACAGCTCTTTAAATTTCGTCTTTGTTATGAAACACATAAGAAACCCACTGGAAAATTTCTTCGAGTCCCCGAGAGTCAGCGGATAACTTTCTGAAAAGCACTTTCCTAAATAAGTCGTAATCTGAAAGAAAAAACCGCTTCAAATAGCATTACAATAAATGTCAATGCATTCCGTTAAAAAAAAAATCATTTGAGATAAGAATTGATATCCGGCACCACAAGACGCGTTCGAATGTATTCAGATTCAATTTAGAAATGGGCAAATAAAACATCATCGAAGGCCTAGGCCGAAAGGCTGATTTGTTGTTCTCTCTCCCCCCCCCCCCAAACCCCAACAAGGCGACCTCGTATAAGTGAGATAATAATTTCGCTTTAAACATCTTCTCGCCTTGGTGATTGATCCCTTTTTTTCCCTCAAAAAAAAAACTTCCCGAAACATTCTCTTCTTTGCAATTTATTCATTTTAAAAAAAAAAAGATGCAAGCACTCGAGAAAATAGATTTTTTGGCAGCCATTTTATGCTAAATTTTCAAAGGCAGAGAGAGAGAGACCGAGTGAGAGCGTGGGAAGAATATATTGGAAGGAAAAAGATTTCTTATTTTATTTATTTATTTTTTTAAAATTTCGTTTGAAGGGCCGCTCGCGAAGAAAATGCCCCCTAGGATCGATTTATTATTATTTTTTCTTCTCCCTGCAAAGGGTGAAGAAAAAGAAGAACCTTCTTTTGTTGAACAAGTACTTGGCTTCCAGCCAGTACATAACCCCACTTCCACCCAAACAACAACAACAACAACAATGCTACTACACATGAAAATCGAAAGCATTGCGTTATGCTTCATTTTTTTAGCCCTCCTTTAACACATCTTTTGGAATTTTCTATTTTGAGCCGTTATCAGGCGTACGAATAGGCAAGAATCGTTTCACCATAACGGCTGCAGGACATGCAAGATCAATTACGTGTTTCTACCAGTTTTGTACATTGTATTTCAATTTCTCTACGTTCTCTTCCTCCCCCCCCCCCCTTCTATATACCAAAAAGTCACGGCCCCTCTTTGGCCGCTTAATGTCCGGCCGTGGCCGTTCTTGAATATCTAAGGGGGGCTGCCCGAGAACCATCGATTTACAACTTAGGGGTCATTCAAGTATTACGTTAGCAACGAGGGGGGGGGGAAAGGGGGTTTCGGATTTGCTGAGTTTTGATGGCAGGGGGGAGGGGGGTTGAAGGTTGCTTATGCCATCAACCACCCTTTTTTAAAAATATGAAATATTCTATCTGCTGGCGAAATTTTGCTGACGGGGGGAAGGGGGGGTTAGTGCTTTGCTGACTTCTGCTGACGGGGAGGAGTCAAAAATGGCTGAAAATCTGCTTACGTAATACTTTAACGGCCCCTTACCCTCTCGTTTAACGTTGTCGGCTCAATGAAAAGAAACCGACCAAATCAGAGGCTATACAGATCTCATTCATGTTATCGTCCGTTCCCTTTTCGGAAATAAAGCATTTTCTCAGCGCCCTCTTTGCTACTCATTGGATCGCATATCGTCTTTGTAGCTTTTATACTTTTTTTCATGGCCGGTCGTGCGGGGGTCCCAAATCAGGGGTTAAGAAAAATTATAATTGTAGAAAAAGTTGCAAAAAAATTTTTTGTTTATAAAATTCAAACTGTAGATGGATTGAATAATTTGCAGAGATAGTTAATTTTCGATGCATATGCATGGCGTATTCTCTTTACACGTGATCCAAGACTGGCTATTAAAAAAATTCTTCTGAATGATTTGTGTTTATACAGGCTTCCTACTTTTTTGGTGAAATGTCCTACTTTTGTCCTAATTCTCTTTTCATTTTAAAAAAGTTACACAAATTTTGTGGACAAGACTTTCTAAAAAAGTAGGAGAAGTAGGACAAAACCTAGAAAATAGGACATTTTACCAAAAAAGTAGTAAAAGTAGTTACATGTGGTTTATTAATTTTTCTTTTGCTTAAAGTTCTGTTCATTTTGTGTCAATGTTTTGAGTACGCGTTAAAAACTTCTATCTGGATAGAATTTTTTTGTAATTTACTACACTTCATGGTCTTGGACTCGTGGTCATTCTACAGTAACTAGTATTCATCATTCAAAATTATGGTGAACATTTTGCGTATAGGTGAAACAACAGTTTGCGTAACAAAGCAGTTGGATACATAGGCCTGTTCTAGGTTTTGTGACTCTGATGCTGCGTAATAGCATTCAATTGTCTTCTGTATTTTTCGGAAATGCAGAGGCATAAACAACGTTTACAAAGCTCTGCGAAGAGCTAGAAATGAAAGTGTTCCATATGTCAAAAGCGATCTTGTTAGCATTGAACAGTAAAATGTAAACAAATCCCTTTCAAAAAAAAGATGGACAGCGCAATAAATGCATACAGTTCACTTTTAGACTTATTTACATTGGATCTTGTAATTTACACATTTTGCACTGTGCTTTTGAAAGTCGTCTGGAAGGAGTGCAATTCTTAAAAACTTACGTGTCTTCATAATTTGTCGTGTGCATCGAGGAAAAGAATTGACAGACTCTGGAGTTCGGAGTAGTCCTCGGAAAAAAAATGTAATTTATAGAGATAGATGGCTTTTTTCTCAGCCCAAGATATCAAGGAAACATTTAATTTTCCGGATATTATGCTGAGGTGAACTCGGAAAGAAAAGTCACATCTTGTCTCCGCCGGGACTCGAACCCAGGCCATCTTGCATACCGGGCAAGCATGCTACTATCTACACCACTGGAGACACGACTCTGCCTTCCCTGTGGCGTGAGGCACTGAAGTAGAGACATCAGTAGCCTCTCTTAACTTCAGGAAATTAATTTCAGGAATGTAATTTATATTGTGAGGAGAGATGGGAAAAGAATTATCTGTGGTTGCTAGTATACTGTTTTGGCCAAAAATTGATTTTAATTCAAGTCATTTCGCTTTGCCTCCAGTCAATCTGATAGGATACTGAAATAGTGCTATAAAAAAATTAAATTTTTTTAAAAATGAATAAGTTTTTGAGTTTTTTCCCCTCATAAAGCTATGACCACCATTTGTGTTGGGAATGGAGGGCTCCCTCTACTTTTCTAATTTTGTTAGTGGGATCCTTGATTTATTGTATGTCAAAATGCCCTTTAAAGAGCAATTTTTTTGAAGTAATTGGGGTCGACATCTTTACTAGGACCATTTGAGTTGGATACACGTGTAGCTCAGGTTTTAATTTGGAAGAGAAAAAAAAAACATGATTAAAAGCTATTTAAAACTGTTGAAAATGAGATACACATGTGTATCTTAGGAGCGAGAAGGAAAAAAAGAATACACAGATTTGCGAGTTTTCCCGGGTCATTGTACTGGCTTATATTACTCAAGTACCTTGGTCGCAAATTACTGGCTAACCGTTGATTCTAGAGTCATAATTCCAATTAGAAAAATCATCGAAATAGTCCCTAGTAGTCCTCAGATACGTCGTTAATATCAATGTCATACTATTTGCAAGGGGGTGGGTAGTTATACAAATAAAAACGATTTATTTTCGGTCACCCTATACTAAAAACCCCCTCTTATAGAAAGTTGTTGCCCTGTCTCTCCTCAGCTCCCCCCACCAAAAAAAAATTGACATTTCTAAGTGCAATATTCATAGAGATATTTTGATTCAAAAAATCGCTGAAAATGAGGGAAAGAACCACATAAACTAAAGATCCTCAAAGCAGAATGTTCTGCGATGTTCTGCAACGAGCCTTCAGCTGACTGCAAATGTTCTGCGGTAAAAATTCGCATATACATAATTGCGTTTTTCTACACTATTCTTAAAATTCTTCCAGATTGTTCTGCGACGTACGTCGCACATTTCGGCACATTCTGCTTTGGGGCTGAAGACGTTCGTACATTATCGAGCAGAACCTCTTTCTCCTGCAGCGGTTCAAATCCGTTCTTGGGTGTACTGCGGTTCGAACGACTCAAAAAAAAAGGATCAGTTGGCCGTTCACAACACCGTACAAATTACTGAGCAACCAATTTGCGAATGCTTACGTTACATGATCCCCTCGCTAATGTATTTGTGCCTTAACAGACAAGCTCATTTAGCTACTCTTTTCCGCCTTTTCAACGATTTTTAAAAATCAAATATCTCAGCCAATATTGCAGTTAGGACATTTTAAATTGGCATCAGGAGAGACAGGGCAACAACTTCCTAATTGGGTTAGAACTGGGTATCCGTATATGAATTTATTATTTTTTTATTTCAATAACTATATCCAATCCTTTGCAATATAAATGACGCATCTGGGTTCTACATGTTTATTTGGATACTTTTCTTAATTGGAATTATGCCTCTAGGATTATCGGTTCGCCGGTAATTTTCCACCAAGGGACTTGATTAATCACCCTGTATATCGGATGGGGACAAGTTTATCATACGGGTAAAAAATTTCGTTTCGAGCCGTCCTCTGGGGTCATTCAAGTATTACATCAGTATCGATGATGGGGGGGGGGGGGGTATTTCGGGTTTACTGACTTTTGATGACGGGGGGGGGGGTTGGATGACGCTTACGTCATCAACTACCCTTTATGAAAATATGAAATATTCTTAATGCTTCTTATTCGCTGTGCCAAATACGATAGTTTTTTGGGCAGCGATTTTGGCTTTCGATAGTTATCGGGCACCTGAACGAACTTTCTATCCTATTATTCCCCTACAGAGCCACTTTAATGATCTCTAAATGTTTCACGGATCCTTCAAGTCCTCTGGAACTGTGCCACGCATCAACCACCCTTTATGAAGATATGAAATATTCCTAATGGCATCTTATTCAAAAAAAATTAAAATATTAAAAAATATAAAATATATTAAATAATAAATATATATTAAAATATTTTTGCATTAAAAAAAAAAATTTCCCTTCTGGGGGGAGGGGAGGTTGCACGGGCCCCATATGGCCCCCTCCCGCGTACGTTTCTGATCCCACCAATTTGCGTTAGGAGGCAGAAAATTTTACTGACGGGGAAAAGGGGGGGTCAAACTAAAAATTGGCTGGCGTAATACTTGAACGGCCCCTCTGTTGCACTCAGACTCCCCACGGAGGGCGGTATCGCCCGCTAGACGTCCATCATTCTTTTGGGTCCGGCAAGATTAGTAGACGATCCCCGCGGTATCGTCTTGGAAGAGAAATAAATAAGAAAAACAAGACCGAGAGATCGAAAGAGAGGGAGAAGAAAACCTCGATACTAAATTGTTTTTATGCTCCCGGGTAAGTAAAAGAAGAAAAAAGGGTTTCCTTGTTTTTCTCTCGCTCGTTTCTTTTCCGGTGTTTTTAATTAAGGAGGATGAAGAAGAGCTTGTGAGAATCGGTTTGCCCGTTTATTCCCAGTACCAACTGCAAGAAAGAGACCAGAGGAAAAAAAACATATATATTAAAAAAGACAAATCTCGGGGCTCTCAGAACAAGAAGACGAAACACGAAAATGAATAAAGAATGAAAGAAAAGTAAGAAAATCTTAACACTCAAAACATCCGCCAGAACTCGAACTTCTCGTATCAACAAAAACTGTACGGGGCTATCCTTTTTATGTATTTGAGGAAAAAATAAATAAAATACCTCTCTTTCTCTCTTCTAACAAGAAGGAAGTGTAGAAAATTGCTTTTTTTTTGTACGGGGGGGGGGGGGTCAGGAAATTAAAGCTACACAAGCGGATGAGAGAGAAGAGTAGGAAATTTTCCACGGGATTTTGAAAAATTAATGGACGGGAGTATGTAATAATAAAAAAAAAAGCTGCGCTGAGATGTTGGAAATTTCCTTGTTAAAGGAAGAAGATAGAGAGAAAAGAGCTAAAAAGTTATATCGGGATGGAGCTTCTCTCTCTCTCAAGTTGATGAAATTTTTGTCGAAAGGCGGTGATTTGGGGCGGGGGGGGGTTGCGATGGTTGGAAATCCGATCGTTTCTTGAGTGGATGGAAAAACGGTCTCTCTCTCTCTCTGAACTTGTGTGTTTGTTATGGAGGTTGGAGGAACCCAACCTTTCAACCTCCGTGGAGAAGGAAAGAGGTAGTAGTTGCGTTATGTAGAGAGAGCGAGAAAAGATGGAGATTTATTGATTTTTACGCTCATCTAAAGTCACCTCGACGATCCTAATTCTCGTTTTCGTGTCTGTCTGTGTGTGAGAGATTCGAATCTTGTTTTATTATTATTGGTTTTTTTTTTTGTATTACCTCTTTTTTCGCGGGTGGTGATGGGATTCCTGGATAGGGAATTTTTTATTATTTTACTTTTGCGAGTGGGATTTTGTGTTTTTTTTATTGTATGGAATTTTTTTTCCCTCGAAACCCTCTGTGTTGACGTTTATTTTAAATACGTGACTTTTTCGGAACATTCATAAGATTAATTTGATATTTTTTTTTTTATCGGGATTTTCTGGGATTACGCGTAGGTCAAATGTTTCCGATTTATCCGGAAGCGTTTTGCCATCCTATACACAGGATTTTAACATGGGGTTACCATCATTGGCAAAGCTCACAGTTACGTCAGTAAGTGGTGGGGGCTAAAGAGGCAAAGACAAAGTGCTTATATACTGTATACTCTTGGAGAAAGATTTCGTATCCGTTGATTGGATACTCAGTGGGATGGTATAGTAATACCCCGACTTGCGTTACCAGCACATTTACGTCGTCTAGTACTGGAAATGTTTTCCCCTGGAGAGAGAGTCGCATCACAAAAGACAAATACGTAGGAAGTAATAAAGAAAATCTGCAAATTTTTTTTTATCTCCCGGCACCACCTGAGAAGGGGCATGATTACCCATTGGAAAAGTTCCACGTTTTTTTTTACGACTTCACGCCGTCAGCCGTGGAGCGAATTACTGACGCGAGTCGGGGTATGGCTGTATGTACAGACTGTATTTAAATAAAATCTTCATATCGGAAACAAAATTCTTCCAATTTTTCGAAACTTTATAGAAAAATACCTGAAAATCTTTCGCTCCTTGCAATCCTAGGCTCACCATTGTTTCTCTCGACAAAAGTTCGGAAAGTTTGGATTTCAAAAAAACTGGAAATCTCTTATCTTGTTGCCAACCAAATATGACTAAAGTTGCCAATTATATTGCTAAAATCAACAACAATGACGGGAAATAAAGTGCTACTGCAAATTACAATGAATTAAAATGAATTCTACAAAAAAAGGGCCTTTGCATGACAACTGTGTGAAATATTCATATTTATAGTCATAATTATAATATAATTTGTAAGCTGCAAAATAATTTTAATCCTTGATTTTAGTAAAGGAGAATAAAAATTCAATGAGTTGAAAATGCGGGCAAAACAAGACGTCTTCAAAAAAAAGGTTGGGACGGCAATAATGAGGGAAAATATAATTATATAATAGGCCTATATAATTATAATTGGGGCTGGGAATCGATTAAAATTTTTAAGTGGTTAGTCAAAAAATTTTAATCGATTAATCGAATACTTTTAAATAGCTATATGTGGGGGGAGGGTGTATATAGTTATTATTACTTACATAAAATTTATTAGGCAAATTTTTATATAAAATTGATGCAACAAAACTGTATTTTATTCATTGCTCTTTCACTCTCCTATTCGCTAGATGTAAACAAATATTAGAATAGGTTTAGAGTTAAGGCTCCACGTGTAAAACAATGCTGAGCATTTTTGTCTCAGATCCTGGAATTTCTTCAATTAGGATCTTGTCACAATTTTTTTAGAAAATCATTTTAGGTTAGTCATCAATTTCGAAACTACTTTCGATCTTCATACTCTTACTTGTTTCCTTAGAAACTGCTCTCAAGGGGGTGGGGGGGGGCACTGATGTTTTGCGAATACAAAAAGTAATGTTCACAATGGTGGCAACAAATTTCGATCTTCCAAAACGGAAAATAAACTGAAAAAAAAAACCCCTTCAAAAACTGAAATCATCGCTAATTTTCGTTGAATCGACTTGTATTTCCTCCCGTCAAAAAATTTGATCTAAATATTGATCTAAATATTGATTCAAATATTTTTAAATATAGTCACTCATCTAAAATGTTACACCTAAAAATATAATTTGCGACATCTAATCGATTTCGTCAAACACATAAAAATAAATTATGAATTTTTATTGAAAATTTTAATAGGATTAATCGAGTCGATTAACTCAAATAAAATTTTTTAATGGCTATTAACAATTGATCGATTGACCGACCCGATTAATCGGACCAGTTCTAATAGTGATATAAATTATTTCGGGAAAAGGGGGTCAATTTCTCGCTTTATATGGGGTCACTTTACGCTCCCTCGTAAAAATTTCCATTTGTCCATTTTAATTATGGTGGGTTTTTTTTGCAAGCGATAAAATTTCGTTGCGTGAGAAGCTGCTGATTTTTCAAGTTCGGGAATTGGCACCTATGGATTAGTGGCACAAAATATTCTTGTCGGAAAAATTTACATGGGATTTTGGACATGTTCTTTGAGTCTTACACACTGTCAAAAATCAAAATGTAACTCATCATTGTTGCTGACGAGTGTCGCATCCGAAACATTGGAAACTGGTTAGTTGCCTTCTCGCAACAATGAAAACTGATTAGTAGCTCTTGTTAATTTTCCTATTAGTTTCTGCCGCAACAATGAATATTGATGATTTACCTCCTCTCAACAATAACGACTGATTTGTGACCCCCAGTTGCTTTTCTAATTGTTTTGTAACAATCAATACTGATAAGTTACACTTTCGCCACTGTTTAGCTACCTACCTCTGTTGGTTTTCTAATTGTTGCTCTCAATGAATACTGATGAGTTACCACCTCGTAAAAATGAAAACTGATGTTGTTACCGTATTTCTGTCGCTTTTCTTATAGTTTCTTTCACAACAATGAAAACTGATTAGTTAGTTAGCCCCGTCAATTTTGCAATAGCTCCTATCATTGCAATGAAATAAAATACTAATGAGACTCGCAATAACGAAAACTGATTTGTCACCTCAGTCGATTTTCTAATAGTTTCTTTCGTAACAATGAATGTGGATGAGTTATCTTCTCGAGCTATGAGAACTGATTAATTATTTAGTTGAACTGATTAATTAATTTGAGTTTCTAATAGTTTTACGATAATGAAACTAACTACTGGAATCCCGCTTACAACATTCCCTCTTAGAACGTTTTCCCGCTTTGTACGACTTATTTTCGTGGTTCCATCTATCACTATCACTCATCGAAATTTCCCGTATGAAGTTTTTTTCCCACTTACGTTTTTTCATAATGTTGATTTCAGAAAATGTTATAAGCGGGATCTACTGTAAATACTCCCGTTGCTTTTCTAATAGTTTCATAAAAATTTACTGTGTTTGACCCTCTCAGCAACGAAAACCGATTAGTTGCCCCCGTCGCTTTTCTAAGTTTCTCTCACAACAAAGAATACAGAAGCAGCGCTGCCAAATTTCCGGATTTAGCCTGGCAATGCCGGATTTCACGACATTCTCAGGGTTTCCGGATTATGAATTTAGTATATTGCCGGTTTTCAATTATTGTCATCAACTTAAAAAGAGGACGAAAAGAAATTTGAGTTTGCTGTTTTCATTTTTAGAAAATGACCCCTGTCCCCATTGCATGAAAAAGCTCTTGCAACATTGCACCACCTTAATTCCAGGCACAGTAGCCTGTATGAAAGGTGGTCAAAGCCATTTAAATCTACGAACGTAAACAAACATGCGGCCCGTTCACGTTAAAAACTTTTTTTCGTTTTAATTTTGAAACGGCTGGTGGGTGATTTAATCACCATATTTTCTATATGTATTACTACGCTGACCATATTTCATAGCATACAAAAAATCGGAATATATATACCAGAAAATACGGCAAAGTTGTAGGCAAAACTGTTAATTTGTTGCTAAAAATTGTCGATGCGAGGGAAATCGAGAGCTTCTACAGATCTGTCAATTAGAATGATTTCACAAAGAATTTTTTTTTCCCAATTTTTTTAAACATTTTTTGCACTTTTGTGTTTTGGCATTTCTTCGGTGTTTCTTTTTTTGTCGCATTTATTCAAATTTTTTTTTTTCAAAATTTTTTTGCTGTAATATTTTGTGTCTGTGAGATTCTGTGCATGCACATATAAAAGATTGTGCATAATAAGGTTTTCTCCGACACGGTCCCTCCCCATCACACGGGCGATGGCTAAAATTGGCTAAAGCCGATAGAGCATAGTCTCCCAAACTTTTTGTTCCATCCATCGCCCCCTTCATCAGAAATTTTTTCCTCTCATCGTCCCCCAACTGAAGTAAACCCATAGGATCCTATGTTAAATCAGTAGGTTCTATCGCCCCCTTGGACCATTCCATCGCCCACCAGGGGGCGATATTGCCCACTTTGGGAGACACTGCGATAGAGCCTGGGTGCCACAGAGAGCAACAGGCCTACAAACACAAATATTCAATCATTACATTTCACTCACTTCACTTCTGAAATACAGGCAGCACTAGAAAAATCAGATACAACACTAGATACGCACTCGTACTGTTACGTACACACATTTACACTTCCGGCACAACTCACTAGGTAGTAAATTGCTCCGTGGGCAGTAGACCTGAGTTGTACTCGGTTTGAAAGTAAGAAAATATCATAAATTCATGGAAGCATCGTTGAAAAAACTGGAAATTTCTTCAGACTAGTCGGACACCAAATAACGAAAAAGTACGGGCAATATGGTCACCCTATATATTACTACTTTTATTCTTATTATGCCCATAAAAAAAACTTTAAACATTCAAAGGTACGTTTGCCGGATTTTCGTAAGAAAGATACAACTGGAGGTTGTTGGCGGGTCTGCCAGAAGAATACTTTCCTTTCGCAACAGGTGTGTTACCCTCTCGCAACAGTGGAAACTGATATGTTATTTCCCCCCACCTCCTACAACAATGCCCTGTAAACTAAAAACGTGCTCACGTCCAGGGCAGCAACTAGATTCTTGGTCAGCTGGGCACGCACTCATTTTGGTGCCCCCTCAATGTTGAAGGATAGGTTAGAGAGTGAAATTTGTGCCCCCTCTGATCCGAGTGTCCGGGGCACCGAAACCGCCTCCAAAACCCCCCCCCCCACTTCCCCAGTTGCGGCCCGGCTCACGTCAATGATACATTTTGGTTCAGTGTTCTTCGAGGAGCCATTCATTGAGCAATATTATATTGACTACGCTCGTTTAATAACAAACGCAACTTTCCATTCTTGTAAAATTTAGATTTTCGTGTGTGTTGTGTGAATTTGGACAATTGAGAGAAGCAAATGTTGCCTTGTTGCTAACGGCCCGAAGCCACGTCTTTAGAATCGATTTTCTTTTTTCCTTTCCCATAATCACAGTAGAGGATGGATTATATGCTGCTTGGTGCGTGAGATTTCTCCCGTTATCTTTTATCGTATTTATGTTGTGTGTATGTGTTATATGCGTTATCACAAATATGCTTTTCATTTCCCTTTTTTTCACTCGATTTTTCTCACTTATCAGCTTTGTTATTGAAAGGTTGGTGGTTTTTTTTTTTTTTGGCTGGCTGCTCGATGTTTCGAAACAGCTGCCTGTTTTTTGTATAACTTGGAGCATTTATTCTTATTCAGCATGTCTACGCTTCAAATATCGCTTGTTAAAATTGTCTGAAAAATATCTGAAAAAAAAGCAGGGATGTCTAAATTTTCGGGTTTTATGGATTTAACATTATGGAAACGGAAAACTTTTTTTTTGGTCGTATTTAAAATACAGGGTGAGCTAAAAAAATTCCGTCGAAGAATTTCAAAAATTAATATGAAATCAACCAATTGGCATGCGATAGTGGGGTTTTCGGTTAAATTTTTTATCATGATTTTTTCCTGATAGACGACGCTGTAGCATAACCATTGGCAGTAAAAAAAAAAAATTTGACATATTTACAGTGAAACCTCGATATAACAATACACTGCGGACCAAGGAAATATATGTTTGTAGAGGGATCATCATTATATTGAGAGGCAGTTGTTTAATATTAGAGCAGGACTACACAAATCTCAAAGAAATCTAGGTGCCACAAAAAAATTGTTAGGCCCCGAAAAATTTTTTTACCTTGAAGAGAAAAAAATCCAAAATAATGTTTCTTTTGACTTTTCCAGGGCATAGTGACCCTCTTTCACGTTGGCAGATACGTTGCTATAAATTTCGAACATTTCAGGCGCCAATACCAATTTTTTAGTCGCCATGGTAATCTGGGATTTGATTTGTCCAGTCCCGATTTATAGTAGTATGAAATTGTTTATTGGGCTGTGTTAATAGCTAGGGGGCTATTCAAGTATTACGTAAGCTGACTTTCAGCCATTTTTGACCCCCTCCCCCCCCATCAGCAAAATTTCGTCAGCAGCTTAGAATATTTCATATCTTCACAAAGGGGTGATTGATGACGTAAACAACCTTCAACCCCCCCCCCCCACCCCTCGATGCTGACGTAATACTCGAATGACCCCTCTAAGTTTCTTGAAATACCAGGCTGACTCATCACTGTCTTTGAGCGATAGTGTGATGTCAGTGTTACAGCAAAAGCCAATTGCTATTCGTTATCCTTTTCTTTTTTCCGAACGATTTCCAATACTCGCAGTGACAGACCTTACTTGATCAAAGATGAAGGACGACGAGTTTGCTCGTTGTCACACGCAAAATAGTGATTATCTAAAATAGCTTATTAGGTTTTAGAGGGTGTCCAACATATTCGTAAAGAGCTTAAAAATTCATAAAAATTGATGGAAATGCAGTTCGAATGCGGTTTGCGAAAATGTTATTCTCCCCAAGGGGAATGTTTTTTTGGTACAGAGAAAAAAATAGCTCGTTTTTTTTTGTCAAAAGAGGACGCTGTAAGAAAGCAAATCACTGTAAATGTGTAAATTTCTGAGTCCTGCAAAGTGCAGGGTGTATGATTAACAACTCATTTCTGAATGTCCGGTCGCTGACATAAGGATTTTCATTGCAGTGGTGACATTGGTGGATGAAGCACAAGTGGGGATTTTTTTTAAACTGAGCCACGAATTATTGCCGGTTGAAACGTTGCGAACTTTACGTTATGGACACAAAAGAGAGAGAAGAAGTTTCTTGTCCAATCACCCCCGCAGGACTTTCGTGCATTGCCCTTTATAGACAAAAATTTGAACTTTTTTTTTTTTCCCCCCCTGTACTGAAAAAATGTCCCTTCGTAAGAATAATTTTCTCCGCAAACCGCATTCAAGTACGCAAATTCCTTCAATTTTTATGAATTTTTAAACTATTTACGAATTTCTGAGACCCTGTATTGATAGCATGTCTGGGCCGCGTTCAGCCGAAGCCTCCTAGATAGCAGTAGTATCTAGGAGACTTTGGTTCAGCCCACTGGACTCTGGTCCGGACGTCCCTGTTCCCAAGGATACGAGAACAGGATCCAACTTACTAAGGCTTCTAGTAGAAAAAAAACTCCATTTTAGAGGCCGGTATTTTTTTTCCCTTTTGTCCCGGATTGGTTCTTTCCCCCCCCCCCCCCCCGCTGTAATCCATGCTTCCCCGGATCATTGACAGGTGGCAAGCTGGTGGAGGGGCAAGAAAAAAAAAAAAAGAAAATGTACAGGAGGCCTAGATGAATAACACATATTCACCTGGCTTGTACCTTTTTTCATTTGTGCATTACCTGTACGGAACTGATGTTAACATTGTAAAGGCCATCGAGCCTAATCAGGCCGCTCTCAGGAAAATGCTTTATTCCTTTTGTGTATTAACCTGTGAAATGGTAGGTCCTATCTGCAAATAACCTAACATCGGCCTTGTTTTTTTTTTTACCCTCGTCCTCCATATTTTATTCTGGAAAAAAAAAAGCCTGCTCCGGAAATATTTCGAGAATACCCTGATTCGATGTTTATGAAATTGGGACGGATTCCCCAGACACACTGTTGTTTCGTAATTAGCGTAACCTCATTGTCATTGTGCATTTTTTTTTTTTTTGCAGAAATATTTTCGTAAGCCTTATTGTGTCGGCGTTTGCCGATTGTTTCCATTGTTTCCGTGGTGGGAAAAATCATTATTGTCTCATTTGCATCACGGATTTTTTTCTTCTTCTCTTCTTGGAAATGTCAGCCTGCACACATATAATGTGTTTTGAATGAAAAATTACCATGTTTTTCCCCATGTAGACCTCATGTCTGGGGGAAGAAAATTATTATTCTCCATTCGCGAGGTGTTTCCCAAGGTGTGAGTCGTGGGATAATTTTCCTTCCTTTTCTTAGCGACTTCGATCTTATGATTGGGAGTTCTAATGGGATTTTTTTCTGTGTATGAATGTTTCGTAAATCTGAGCGGAATTTTGAACAAAAATTCCGCTTCGAAGGTTTAATGTCAGTCGTTCGAAACATAAGTTTTCGGTAAGTAATTTTCATGTCATTCGTGAGCCACACCAAATGACTACGAGAGCCATGGAGGATAGTAAATATGGCCCATACCAGTTCTGTTTTAAAAAAAAAGGGGGTACGCAGATTCCCCCATCCGGCGGTGTTTCTGAACAAAACAGAGATCTGAGTGGAAATATGGTGAGTGACTTTGGCTAACTGAAGGGTTCCCCAGCGGATTGAAATATCTGTGACGGTATTTTTCCAAAAAAACAGTCAGTGGCCCCATCGGGAGAAGGAGGGGTCCGTTGGGCATATTTTAGAACAGTACTCAGCCTAGGGGGGGGGGGGGATTCATATGGCCTCCTTGTGGTCCTGGGATATTCTATGGGGGCGGGGCATGAGTGAAAATTAAGTGGAAGGACAGCCACGAAAGCTTATTAAGGGGGCTACGGAGATCTGTGAAAAAATTCAGATGTGAAGAAATAAAGATTTTAAGGAAATATGGGGAGTAATAGTATGAATATATATATATATAAAATTTTAGAATCCAGCAGAGCTGCTCACAGAACCAAGGCCATCGCAACGTATGCCATCCATTCGTATAAAACTAGAAAGTAATATTCAGAGTCAAAGATAGATGACGCTAAAATACAATACTAATTTATTCAGGCGCGCATAAAATTTGTCCGGAACAAAAATAAAAGATTTAAAATTATATTAACCGATATTTGGTGGCATCAAATTTCTTTACAATTAAGTTCAACTGTAATAAATTTTATCTAAGAAATAACTTAGAACATAAATTTTTCCGAAAAAAAGAGATAAACATGCGCTTATAATATTCATTAATTCAATAATTAATGTTTTAAGTCAAAAGCAGAGGACGTAGTGAAAGCCTTTTTTTTTTTTTCTGGCAGGCGAATAAACATTTCTATGGTAGATCTCTCAATTTGTTAACCAAATTGCACGTACATGATTACTGGTTACTTAGGCCGGGATTACACTATAAAAGTTTGATAGAAGTTCTTTTATAAAACTTTAAAAATGCAGCCAATAAGACTGCATTTGTGCGAATATAACCAGTACGATTATTGGTTATATTTTTCTAGTTTATAAAAGTTTGATGAAAGTTCTTTTATAAGTGTAATCCCGGCCTTAAACAGCATGGTGAGTCTCACGATCTCCCTCCCCACTCCATCACTTACAATGAAGAAAATCAGACTGGAAGTAATCGACCTAGTCCCTCGATACAAAGGGTTGAGAATTAAAAAAAAATGCTAAAAATATTTCTAGTTCTATAGAATATGGCCTCTAAGATTCACAAATAAAGAAATAGCAATATTGAACTAGTAATTTAACGACAGGAAATATTCAAAAAACATTTTTACAAAACAGAAACGTTTGAAAATGGGCAAAACAATAGAATAAAGACATTTATGGCATTTTACCTGAACTTCCGGGCTCTAGTTATCACACATTCTGTGTTTTTAATTTTTAAGAAATATACAATTTTGAAGTCGGCTGATTCTCCCCGAGTCACCCTGTAAAAGTATTAACTTGATATACTGATTATTGTACAAGTAGAATTTAAAAAAAACAAACATGAGATACGTGGCAGTTAGCTCAGCTGAGTAAAGGCATTTTTTAGTTTTGATATTTTGATATATTTTTTAAATAAAAATGATTC
Organism: Pholcus phalangioides; assembly: GCF_987345545.1. NCBI lineage: Eukaryota > Metazoa > Arthropoda > Arachnida > Araneae > Pholcidae > Pholcus > Pholcus phalangioides. The sequence goes on along the minus strand of NW_028301615.1, from coordinate 21,913,509 downwards.
TATTTTTTTGGTCGTTTTTATTTTGGAGAATCTCTCTCGCAACCCCTTCTAGTTCATAGACGCGACTCACACTTTGGGAACCACTGTCGTAGGATATGGACAGAGCTATCACACGGTTAGTTGGTTAGTGAATTTTCCGCAGACTGTATGTACAGAAAAAAATCAATTGAGTAATTAGAATTGGTCTTGGTCCAAGATGATGGTTTGGAGGGGTGTCTGTATACGGGGGTGGGGGACTAGGTGAAAAAAGGTTAAACACTGTTTCAGAACAAAACAAATTATAGTGAAAATACGGTGAGTCGCTATGATGTAGACATGAAGTTCTTGGTTTCTTCGGTGTTTGACCAAAGCGTCTTCGGGTGTATGTTCTAATTGAAAACAATAATCTGTGCGGATGAGATCATAATGAAGAAAATGATTGTAATTTTTTTTTCCCCCATTTCTCTTTCCAGCCTCAGTCAAAATTGAAGAGAGCAGCCGGCTCACCGTTACTCGACTACGAGAATATGGGTGACAACCACCATCATCCCAACAAGATGCCGAGAAACCCAACTCCCGATCATCTCAACAACTCCAGCCAACAACAGCAGCAGAAGCAGTCACAACAGCAACAGCAGCAACCGGCCGGCATGCCGAGTTTTTCCGTTCAGATAGTCCAGCAATTCACCAGTTCGAACACATCTCAAGCGCCGCATTCCCAAACCATACAGACGAACGTTACCGTGCAGGCCCTGTCCGGTGGGTCCATCAAGACGTCCAATTCCCCGATAACGGCTGCCAGTCCGGCGGACAACAGCAACGGCGGGCTCCGGAACCCCTCGGGTTGCAACCTTCCGCCAGTGGTCAACGGTGCCAATGGCGGTGGCGGCGGTGGTAACGGGGGTCCTTCGTCGACTTCGATTTCTGTCGGCGCGAGCATCGAGTGCAAACAGGAACCGAACTCAAACTTCGCGCCTTGCAGCGTGAACGCTTCGTCACACCACGCCAATAACTCTAACGACGTCGGTTGTGGTGACCTGAACAGCAGGGAGCCGAATGGGGCGGGCGGTGGCAACCCCGTTTCTGCCGTGGAGACGTCTACTCTGGGTGATAGGTTTTCGGACTCGTTGGCGAATCTGGGATTCCCCGAAGATTCGAGCGACGACGTGATCCACCCTGATATCTTGAAGGACATCATAGATGACGTTTTCACCAATCCTTCCGATCTAATGAACGGTTTCAGTTTCGTGGACAACTTGAAGGACACTGGCATTGGCGATGAGAAAGACCCCGTTTCCCAAAGGAACCTGTTGCAGCCGGACACGAAAAATCTCGTGAACACGAACTGCTCGAATCCCCAACAGACCCAGTTCCACAACACGAACAGTCCTTCCATGAACCAATTCACCATGAGCCAGTCCCAACAGTCCGTGTTCGATTTCCAAACTGGAGTCTTGAACAGTAGCTCTTCGCAACTGACCAATGTCACGTCGTCTCAAGGTTTCGGTCAGGCCCGTACGGCCATGGCTCCGCCGTACGCGTCCTCGAACTCGATGCAGGCAGTCAGCGGAGGCGGTGCCGGTTTGAACTTGGACTTCAAGCTGTCGGAACCGAGCCCGGCTGCACAGACCCTCAAGCAGATGGCCGAACAGCACCAGAACATGCAGCAGAAACAGCAGCAGTTGGGGCTGGGGATGGGTCCTGGTCATCCGAGGGCGTCTTTCGTGTCTGACAACTTTGCTGATCCGCTGACGAACATAAGGTCTAATTTCTTGAGTGGCTCTCAAGCTTCTTCGATGTCGCAGCTGGCGCAGAAAGGTCCGGCGAACAATGGCGGAAACATATTCCAATCCGTGGGAGGATTCAACCAACAGCAGCAGCAACAACAACAACAACAACCGCCACCTCAGCAACAACAGCAAGGGTTCGTAGGTAGTAGCAACGTCGTTGGTACGGCTGTTAAACAGGAGGTCGGGTCACCAGTTCTACCCCCTGGTTACGCGAGCAGCATTAACTCTCAGCTTGCGGACAGCATGGACATGAACAAACGTAGGCAGCAACAACAACAGCAGCATCAGCAAATCCTCCAATTACAGCAGCAGCAGCAACAACAGCAGCAGCAGCAGAGGCCCTCATACTCACACAGTCCCGATCAGAAGAATATGAACTCGGGGTCTCCTTTCCCTGGCGGGATGCCACTGAGTCATTACAGCGACGCCATGTCCCGGGGAAGTGCCAGCAACAGCCCCATATCACATCCTGGACAGTTCATGAGGGGCGGAATCCCTACGCCGGGTGTTACGCCACCGCCGACCAATTTCAATTCCCCATCGCCGTCTGGCGCCACTGTCCACCTCAGCCAAAGTCAGCAGATTCAAGTCTCGCAGAACAGCGGCCAACAACTCCAGGTGAGTACCTACCTTGTTACGGGAGAATTCATTTTACTATTTGGTCTTCAGAAATTTTTCAATGCAAGGTCTAATTAGACCTTTGCTCCAAACTCAATGTGTCTCCTTGGAGCAACGGTTCTCAAGCTGGAGCCATATGGTCTTCTTGTAGCCCTGGGATAGGCTACTCCGGTGAAAATCGGGTGAAAGAGAAGCCACAAAAGGGGTGACACGTAAAGGAGAGGGCACAGAGGGCTGTGAGGGAATATAGCGTATAGCTTTCAATTAAAATATTGTGGGAAAAATATGGCTACTTTTAGAATTCAGCAGAGCTACCCATAGAACCTGGGTCATCTTAAAGCATGGGGGGGGGGATCCATTCGGGAAAAAAACGAGCCTCCTGCCCATAGGACGCCTACATGAGATCTGGTACTATGATCTCCGCGAGTAAATATGTAAATTGTTACTACATATGTAATATGCTATTGTGTTACTATTTGTTACTTATATATGGGACCCCCCAGAAAATCATTTTAACTCAACATAGAACAAGAAAGATCACTGAACGCTTGCCCCAAGGTTAGCGTGGATTCAGGTTGGTCTATGTCGGAAGGAGCGGGGTTTATCGTGAAGGTTCGTTGGATCATCTATTTTATGCGTGGCATAAAACCACCCCATGCCCAGATGGACCATGCCATCTGGGCATGGTCCGTGAACCTCATGTCTTTAAAGAATTCTACATGATGAGATTTAGTATTACTAAGATTATCTCGAGAGGAAGTATATGAAAATACAAGCTATCATATCCAGCCTCTGTCCGGGGGAGAACTTGATGTTGCCCCTGCACATTTCCCTAAAACAAAATAGGTTCACTGAGAAGCTATCCCAGAAATCTATAGACCAACGTTACTCAATAGAAAAAAATCGTTCTTAATTCACAATGACTTCAATGAGTAAATATGGTCTTGCTTTTGGATGGGGGGGGGGGGCACACAAGAAGAAAATATGGTCCAGAAGGAGCCACGGACGAAAGGAAGAAGGTAAGAGACACTGTCTAAAAGACATGGCGCCCAAAGGGGTGCGGCTGACAGGACTCTGGGCCCGAGACGATTTTATCATAATTTCTTTTTTTCAAACACTAAATTTGCTATAGTGGGCCCGTGAAGAATCCAATCGGACGATCAGCCAAAGATTGTAGCCTAGCGGACACTGCTGCAGTATGTGGGGACCGTGGGTGGGAAAAAGGTTAAGAACCACTGGCCTAGGTAATAGTGGATGACAAGTGCCTGATTATGGACCATTGGAATATGTTCAACCACCTTCACAGATGCTCTGAAAAGCAAAACCGTACATGAATCTCGTAAACATTCCTCCACGGAATTTCTAACGAATTGGTACATGGCAGAACGTGTGTTTTGAGTTCATGTGTGGCCCTTATTTATTTTATGTTGTCAGAATTATGCTTGCTTCATGTTTTTTCTAGTGACGCCATCTGTCTTTCGTGTTTTGAAGTTAAGATGGTGAATGCTTGAATTTTCATGATATGTCATTATGTTGTAGGTTTGCAACTACCACCTGTATCTTTTCTGATGACGGGGGTACTGTCGACAGAAAGTCGACAAGGCAATGATGACGATGATACCCTAATAAATTAGTCACCACAGGGGTCAATAATTCCTTTTGTCTCCACGTGCAGAGAAACCACAAGAATCCGAGAAATAAAAAGTTTGGAAATGTATGGGATCAAGGCCGAAAAGTTTCGAAATGGCTCACCGCAAACAAATCATATTTCATCCACCTATCGGGGAGGAACGAAAGAGAAAGATGGTATATACAGGGGAGGAGAGGGGATTATGGCGGATGTTTTAATACCTATTTTGAGTGCGAGTGCATTTTTTTTTTTTTTTATGATGGACTGATCTTTTACAAGAAAAGAATAGACCAAACTACCGGATCTCTATTAAAGTTGCGCCCTTCACCGCTTCTTTAATCTCCCAGTCCGATCTCGGGGCCGATGTCCTCTGCTACGGGGTCCTCTTTTCTGTTTTCCGAAAAATTCTCGGGGCAGGCAGCGGCACTTGCCAGTTTCCGCAGTCAGGGAGATGCGTGTGTGCGTGGAAGAAATGCCACGGGTAGTAGGTACGGTATAATCTTTATTTCCTCTTAAGCCTGGCCAGCGTGTAGGTGGAGAGAAGAGCGAATCTGTAATGTCTTCTAGTCTGTCAAGTCCCAAAGTTGAACAACTCATTGTCTTTTTTTTTTAATATTATTATTATTATTATCATCAATTTTAAGCGGAAGGACAAGTTTACGAGGGAGGAGAGGTGAATCGCGATCACATAGATTGTGTTGTGTAATACTCGCCCCCTACCCGTGGCATTTCTTGGGGCCCCTTTTTTTTGTTGTTGTTGAAGAGTCTTCTCTGTTTTTTTGCCGTCACGGTTCATGTTCTTGCCTGCCTTGGACTTCTGTGTGGACAGGAATCCATTTTCTGTCTTTCTCTGCCCGTGTTTTCACTCTTAAGTGGAGGAGCGAAGGGAAGGGTTCATGGCCCCGAAAGATAAGGACATGTATTGGATTTATTCCATCATCAGTTGATGTCATCGTAGGAGTGATTTTGTCGAGGCGGAAGAATTTGTCTCTAGAAACGTGAACGTTTCATATATAGATGGCGTGCCCCTCTTCATGCGTTCCCCCCCCCCTTGGAATTTTTCGTTTAATGGAGATTCGTATAAAAGCCAGCGTTTCTCAACCTTTCTGAATCCAGGGATCAGTAAAAATGTCTGGAAAAACTTGAACGGACCATAAACTTACAATATGAAGGTGTACCGCCTGTGGCAGTCCAGTGGTTAGGGAGCTAGCTTCTGACTGTGCAGGTTCTGGGTTTGAATCCCGGTTCAGGCATGGATGTCTACTAACACTCTAACAAATTCCTTGCACAGATCGTAAAGATCTCTTGGAAATGCGAGATGATCACGTTAAAATATATATATATGTATATATAATATTACGCGACTGTGTTTTTGGAACGGCCAGATTTCAAGCTGTTCCGACTATTCCATACTTTTGTCCCGTTTTTTTCCCAACGAAAATTATTAGAATTAAACTCGTTTATAATGATAATTTTTATCGCTTATAAATCATATGATAATTATGGCTATGTGCATTTCGATCCATTAGTCCTTCATTTCCTAAGAATTTGTAATTTTTCAGCAACTTGACTTACAATTGTTGATTTTGCCGACGATGTTTGAAGATGTTTCTGAACTCTGAGAATCAGCTTCCTGTGATAGAATGAAAAGGATTTTGAATCTCTTGGCAATATGTCTCCAAGCTTTAAGAATCGGCTTTCTGCTACAGTACAAATAAGAGTTGGAACCTATTAGCAGTATGTATCCAAGCCCTTCGAACCCATTTGCAGTTGTCTCCAAGCTCTAAGAACCGGCTCTCTGTGACAGTACAAATAGGAGTCTGAGCCTTTTCACAATATATCTACATGCCCTAAGAACCGAATCAAGTTCAGGTCGTGACCCATAGCTCAAGAATTCCTGGCTCTGAGTGAATTCGTACGACCCATCGACCCATCTCGGAAGCATATATCCAACCTTCATGTTCTTGTCTTGGACTCCTGTGTCGACAAGAATCCGTATTCTGTGTCTCTATGCTTGTGTTATTATTCTAAGTGAAGGAGCAAAGAGAAAGATTCATGGCTTCGAAAGATATGATCATATGTATTGGATTTATTCCATCATCAATTGATGTTGTCATTTTGGGAATAATTGTGTCGGGACAGAGAGATTTATATTTCTCTCTCTCTCTATAAAGACGCAAATGTTTTCTATAGATGGCGTGTCCTTTTATGCATTTGTTTACCTTTTGAAATTTTTTCTTTAATGGAGATGCTTATAAGCGATTAGAGTGTTTTCCACGGGCCCTTTGATTCAACTAGCGCGAATCTTTAGTCCATTTGTGAAATGTCGTTAAGCTCCGAGAATCGACTTTCTGCGACAGTTATTACCGATAGGCTCTAAGAATTGGCTTTCTGCGATAGCTCAACTGAGGGCTGGAGCCCATCAGGAACCGGCTTTTTGTGACAGTATAAATAGGATTTTCAGCCTGTTGGCGAAATGTCTCTTGGCCCTAAGAATCGGATCGGCTTTCTGCAGCAACTTAAATAGGAGTTCGAGCTGAGACATATTTCCAATAGGTTCTGAGAATCGGCTTTTTTGCGAAAGCATTAATAGGAGATTAGAGACATATTGCCAATAGGCTCTAACCTTAATAACTGGCTTTCTGCGGCAGTATAAATAGAAGTTGTCATTAGGAATATGCCTCTAATATCCCTGGAATTGTTTTTGCTACAGCATCAGAAGTTTAAGCCTATTGGCAATATGCCTCTAAGCTCTAAGAATTTTTGTGATAGGAAATTCTATTTCTAAAGTTTATTAGAAATAGGTTTTCAGATCTGATAAATTTTTTTACAAGATATCTCTAAAGTAATTACCCCCCCCCCCCCACACACACACACACACGCACAAATAAATAGCCTGTACGTATATGGAGTAGTGTATTAAGTAGTCAGAATAAAACTGACATAATATGCTCCATAAAAAATGCATTTATGCCCTAAAAAAACCAAAAATATGCTTTTATAAATAGGCTGGCCATATTTCCTCGGGAAAAATGCTGAAATTACAGGGAATCGCCAATCATTGTCAAATCTGATGCCAATAGTACGCAAATAAAATTGCCAATAATTTCTAATACTGCCGAAAAATCGACAATTAAAAATTGCCAATAACGATGTCAAGGTGAAGTAAAATTGCCAATTGTTGCTAAAATCGCCAATGGAGGGAAATGAAGCTGTGAAGCTGGGAAAGATAGAGCTTGGGGCGGGGCGGAATCCGTCTCATAGTTATGCTGAAATATGCAAAATAATGCTTCGAAATATAAAATATGCCTTAAATTCTGAAGATAATGAATGCCTTAAAATCATATTGAAAATCAAGAGAAAATGCAGAAGGTCCTTAGTTTTCCCTGGGTTTGACCGGCAGGTCCTGAAACTAAACAGCTGATGAAAGTTGTTACATGAAACATTATGTCTGAACATGCCTACATGATTTTGTTTGATATCATGGTCCATCACCTAGAGCAAGGCTTAGCAAATGGGGGGGGGGGGGATCTAGGTAACCCTGCATAAAAAATCTTAGGTGCCAATTCCTATTTCTTAATCGCCATGGTGACCTCGCGCCTGTCCAAGCCCTACCATAAAAGACAAAATTATGTCTAAATAAAAAATTAAAATGATTATAAAATAAATTTTAGTGTTATTAAAAAAAATTTAATGATTATAAAAATAAATTGAATAATTTTAGAACAAATTAAATAATTATAAAATTATATAATTAAAAATTTTCCACTCGCTTTGTAGAAAAAATCGAAGACAGTGACAAGTTGGACACCGCGTGTGTGTGATGATGAAATTTTTTTTCATGTTAAGTAATGGTATGACTTGAGCACAAAAATTCTGTTCAGTACATGTTTGATTGCTTGAAAAAAAAAATTTAAACCATTTGTTTTTTTGGGGGGATCCCGAAATGTCGGTCGAACCCGATTCCCAACTAGTTTATGACGTACATTGGAATTCCCAAAGTAGAAAAACTTTGCATCAAGTATGTCGTCGATTTTTTTTTTCCTCTTCAAAATGAAGGTTATTCAATGCAGGAAAAATTAACTTGAGGATTGTGGGAACGGAGTAAGTTGTTGTTGTTGAATATCCATCTCTCTTACGCATCGAGGTGTTCAACCCGAACCAGACTAGACTTGAATGAGGTCAACGAGTCGAGTTAGCGTGGAGAAAAAAAAAACACTGTGTGGAATCATTTTGATCATGATTAAATAGTCGGCATTTTGCTTCCATTCTTTTCCTCTCTCCCTCTCATTCCTTCCTCGTTACTCATTCAATATTGATCCCTCCAAGAATGCTCATTTCAACAATAATGTCTTGAGCAATACTCATTTCAGCATTCAACAACAATTCCTTGAACAATATTCATTTCAGTATTCAACAACAATCCCTTGAGCAATATTCATTTCAGTATTCAACAACAATCCCTTGAGCAATATTCATTTCAGCAATCATCTCTTAAACAATACTCATTTCAACAATCATCTCTTAAACAATACTCATTTCAACAATCATCTCTTTAACAATACTATTTTCAACAATGATTTCTTGAATCAATCATTCCTGAATAGTAATTAATGATTCTGAACGATAATCATTTTGACTGGGATCAACTATGGTCACTTTGACTCCAACAATATTCATTTCAGTAGTGATCCCTCAAACAATAGTCATTCAACAATAGCCCCTTGAACAATATCATTCATCAGTAGTCTCAACAATATTCATTTCTCCACAATACCCTCAAACAATATTCATTTCTCCACAATACCCTCAAACAATATTCATTTCTCCACAATACCCTCAAACAATATTCATTTCTCAACAACTCAAACAATACTCATTTATCAACAATGCCAATTTCTCAACAATATCTCAAACAGTATCCATTACAACACACACCATTCAAATAATACTCCTCAAACGGTACGCATTTTTTTAAAGGGTCTCGCGACCCTTGAAGTCGAATTTTCGATAACGACTTCAAAAAATATTTCATTCGATCGCAAATGAAATACTAGCAATTTCGTATCTATCAGTTAATTTGTTCTTTCATAAACAAAAAAAATGTATTATATTGTAAACGTATACAAGAAAAAACACTTTGAATACGATTTTCTCAGATTGCAGTATTCGAGCTCATCCGTAAGATTTAGAAGAAAAAAGAAACTACAACCCCGAAAATTCTGAAATTTTGCAGAAATGTTTATTCTACTATAGGCCTATTAATAAAATATACCTCGGATTTAAAATTGATTAATAGGAAGTATTTTTTTTTAATGTTGAATTTTTTTATATATATATTTTTAGAACTTTGAAAATTCATAAAATTCTAACGAATGGTCGGGTGTCCGAGTTCGAGGTTCATTTTGCTAACACGTGCCGAATAAAAATTTCTGCGAAATTTCAGTTCCGTGAGACCCCTTAAGAGAGGTTTTGACTGGAAAAGCGAGGTTTGACATCGCAATGGTTGATAAATTTAACTACGTGCTATCTCATTATCAGTGAGATCGGCAAAATGATGTTTATGCCGGGGTAATACAAGCTAGCCTATGAGAAATTTATTTTCTAATTATATTTGACCACATTCATCTATGCATACATCATTTTTATATAATTTTGACTATCATTTCTTCTCGCTATTGCATGCGAAATGATTTGAGTAGGAAATATAAAAATTGAAATTTCAATTCGCCCTCCTCCCAGTCTAAAAATGTCAATAGATAAAACTTGCGTATTTAATCTTACCTAAAGAAATATATCTCGTAACAATCGAATGAAAAATTCGCCTAGATATAGGCTTAAAATTCTTCACTTTCATCACTTTTAGTGTAATAAAAATAAGTTTCAGAGAAAATTAAGAACGATCACGGATATCTCGGCGAGTTTTTATCCAAATGCCTAGAGATTTCTTTTCGGTTTAATAGGAAAGGATTTAAAATGGGAAGGGAGCCGCTCGACTTCTACGTCTCTGATCGAATGTACGTGCTCTACATGAAAATCTTTTCCCAATACAAAATTCATTGAAAATACAAAAGAAATTTAAAAATAAATTTTAAAAGAAAAATAGGAAAATAATTCAAAATAGCCAAATACAAAAATAATTCAAAATAACCAAATACAAAAATAATTCAAAATAACCAAATACAAAAATAATTCAAAATAACCAAATACAAAAATAATTCAAAATAACCAAATAAAAAAATAATTCAAAATAACCAAATACAAAAATCATTCAAAATAACGAAATACAAAAATCATTCAGAATTTTTAAATTAAAAAAAAACACTGTATATAAAAATCACTCAAAATAGAAAAGTGAGAGAATCATTTAAAATACCGATAACACAAAATATACGAATCATTTGAAATGTACTTTTTAATTTAAAAGCAAAATACACAAAAGTTATCTGAAATAATTTTTAAATTTAAAAGAAAAGCACAAAAAAAAAATCAAAGTTTCAAATTAAAAAAAAAACAACTACGTAAAAAATCATTGAATAATTTTTAAATTTAAGAGCGAAATACAGAATTATTTTCAAAATAGAAGAAAAACAATAACTACGAAAATCATTTAAAAATTTATTTGGAATAATTTTTAAATCTAAAATTAAAATACAAAAGTCATTTAAATAGCTTTGTGTATAAACAATCTTGTAACTAATGAAAAAAAATTAATGAAAGGTGGTGAATGTCAATTAAAAAAAACAAAAAAAACAATTGATAAAGCCCACTCGACTATATTAATTTCAAGTTGATTAAGAGATTAATAATTTGAAAAATAACTATTTTTTTTTTGTAAATTCACGGTTTGCCAATTCATTGAATACTAATAATATATTCAAAGATATATCAGAAGTCATCTAGACGTCGCAAATGCTACGTTTCCGGTTTCTTGAGCTTTTCGTAATTACATATATAAAGATTTTTTTTTTTTAATTTCTTTTCTCTCAAGTATCAACTTATGCCCTGGATCAACAAATTTCACTTTCCTATATATTTTTTCTCCCGTTCCCTTTCCCCCATGTCAAGTAAATTTTTTTTCCGGTACGTTTGGCTTTTCCTCTCCACGGCTGTTTTAATTCATTAATTAGCTGATAATCCGTTTTAGTGAACAAGAGAAAATAGAATTCATTGTCACTCATTTTTTTTCTCTCTCTCTTCCCCCACGCGTTAATTAAGTGCGAGCAAAAAAATAACCCGTTGAGTATTTTTTTTTTCTCCTTCCTTTATAAATTGTGTAAAAAAAAATCGTAATCGGTGGATTTTTTAAAATTATTATTATAAGAATAACACGTTCAAGTGAAACCCAATTAACTTTTTTTTTTTCCCCCGCCTCTCCATGCAACATATCTAACGCCATCTGAAGAATTGAACCGTCCCCGTATGAAGTTGAGAGTATTTAAAATATTTAAAAGTAATTAGTGATACCTTGGTGCAATTAAAGGAGGGAGGGAGGTGGGGGGGCTGCGAGATATTTTATGTATCGGGTTACATTGCGAGTACGGTAATCAACTGGGGAGAGATATGCCCTTTCCCCCCCTTGTGGTCTTGGGATATTTTGGGGGGGGGGGCACGGGTGGGAACATGGTGGAAAAATTCCGTTTGGGCAGGCATAGAGAGTTATTAAAAACAAAATTCGTGTAGGAAAAAAGCTTAGTGAGTTGTTGGGGGCTCTATGCATAACCGTCTCTACATCATGATGCCCCCTGTTGAAGTGATGTTGTCCTTGGGTCGCGATATCAATCCCCCCATCCCCCAAGGTATCGATATTCCAATTCCTTTGATCGTTAGGACTGCCGCAGCTAACCATGATTATAAGATTATAAATACAAATACAACGCCACAACAGGCAAAATGCCCAACGAGGTGGCTGATAAAAAGATGCCCATAAAAATATGGATGTCATATATTTCAAAAAAAAAAAAAACAGTAACCCAATTAAAAATGCAATTAACACAAATTATAATGGTCATAATTATCGCAAATATACGCCAGCTTGGCGATGACCTTGAATCATGCCTTTTCTTTGTCTAGGGATCTCTAACCACTTCACGAACAGGTTGGCCAAATCTCCGAATTCGGACTTTGGCAGTGTCAACTGGCTCATTTCGGACTTAGGCCGTTACATATATGTTACTGCCAAAGCCCGAAATTGGCCACTTCGTGAATTGGCTAATTTCGTTAAATATTGACCCGGCCAGCTCGCGCAATGGCCGGTGATTCCTGGCGAAAGTATGATAAAAGATATATATAAAAAATATTTTATCCTATCATCTAGTTGGCGTATTTTTTCGTGATAATTATGTGCACGCTAGTTGTGGCAACCCATCAAACCGCAATCACGACGCGGTAATCATTTCCGTCCAAAAAATTTGGCAGAAAAAAAAACTATATGCTTATATAATTATTTTTATAGTTTTCTCTCGAATTTCACTAATCATAACTGGTTCGCTTTTTTGAAGCGTTCTCTATCGACAAAAAAATTTAACTAAATTTTTTAGTATACCAAAGAATAAAAAAAATTCCCCTTCGTGATAACAACTTTATCGTAAACCGCATTCAAAACCGATTCCTTCAATTTTCATGAATTTTCAAACTATAGTCGGCCCCGCCTAATAATATTAACGATTCCAGCAGGCAATATCCGATTATGCGTGAAACAATTCAATTTTAAAACGTTAAGGATAAGTATTAATAGAGCTTCTCGAATATATCAGACATCGGAAATGTATTGAAAAATTATATTCAATTACACAGATCAGAATACCCAAGATTTTTTACTTTCCATTAGAAAAGTTAGTGCCCTCTATTGGCTCAACAGAGAACAAAAATATAAATGTACGTGTTGAAGTCAACTTGAACATACCTACTCTCAAATGTATTTATCTTAACATATTTCCCATTAATTCAGAATCTTACATTCAATGAAAACATTGTGTATAGTGGTTGATGTGTATTAATAGTTGACGTGTGAAGCGTGATGTTCGATTAAGCGTGGGGGAGGTCGTTGAAATTAATCATATTAAGCGGGGAACTTTATTGTCTGTATGAGAGAAATTTCGGTGCCCCGAGGATTTTATCCGTCTAAGCGGGGTATCCGATTGAGCGGGGTCGAGACCGTATTTGCGAATCACTGTGCTTCAAAACGTCATCGGATAGAGATCGTGTTTTTGCTGAGTTTCTCGGAAGATCTGGATCAAGCACGTGAGAGATGGAGAAGATTGGGGGCCCCCCAGGATGTGACGTTGTTTCCATTATCTTGGCGAGGGAAAAAAATATATATATATTTTATCACAACACCAGCTTATATATACCCATCATCGCCACGAACAGCTGCACTTTTCTTCTTCCTCCTCCTTTTAATAATAGTGGAGGCAGGCAGGCATCAGGTCCTTAGCCCCTCGTGAAATCTGGCGTAAGCTGTGGCCTATACGAATCGCTTGCTGTTTTGCGTGCGTATGTTTGCCATGCGCGCGGGATGTCCATTATTGTATTTGCATAGGCTATTTTGTCGCTGAGGCGGCTTCGTTGTTGTTTGCGATCCGTGCGATCTAGGTCAGGATGTCCCAAAGGCCGTCAAAGTCCTGATGAGATAGATGATGCTTTTCATTTTATTTTTTCTTAACGGGGAGTTCTTTGACTTCGCTTCGCTTGTTGACGATTTGGTTCAAAGACTTTACTGTCTGGTGATGATTCTTTCTTTTTCTTGTACCCCTCCCCCCTCATTTCCATATCTTATTTACTTTTTCTTTGAATTTCACAAATTTTAAAACTTTTTCCCTTTCTATTTATATCGGTCATTTCGAAATCCGTCATTAGACGGATCATCAGGGCCGTCTTAAGAGCATCGTGGGCCCACGGGCCAAGTGATTTTCCTGAGGCCCTACCTGACAAGTTCTGAAAAAATTCAACCACTTCTCATTTTTCTGAGGCCCCCGCGCCGTTCCCGGGTGGGCCCATGCATTAATACGGCACTGCCAATCATCACTGTTGTGAGAATCTCGATTAGGCACCTTTAGCGACTTTTTTTTTTTCTAGTACGTCAAGTCCATTTGGGCGTTCAGATTTATGCGTGCTGTGTAATACCGTCATAATGTGTATCGCAACACCCCCAAATCCGGACAGAGGGAAAAACCCTCTCTGAAGGACCATCTCCCCATAAGGCTAATTGTTTTTCCTAGTCCAGGTCCCCCCAATCACTCCTTCCACCGCGACTCCCTTGCCTAGTTCATGGTTCATCTGTGGCTCTCCAGAATAGTGTATAGTAGATATTTTCACTTATAAAAGAATCACTTCAAAGTCTAAAATAGGCACGCAAGTATATCCACCTCTCCCCGACGCTCGAAAGAGCCGCGATGCACACTTTGAGAAACATTGCATTAGCTCAAGTGTCACCTACTTCAAGATTCAGTTTTTTCAGAGACGAAGGGTAGAATTATGTTCATTCTTGGGGGAGGGGGGGGTTCCTTTGTCCTGTTGGCGTTCCTTCAAGCGACGGTGGTGTCTCAACGGCTAGCGGTTCCTCAAACAGGGCGCCCCAAATTGTTCAAGACTCATAAGTTCCAATATTATTTCTTTTAATAATTCCGATTTTTTTTCCATTTTTCCTGAATTATCATTAATTCCAAAATTATTCATTTCAATGATACCGATTTTGTTTTTCTATTTTCTGAATTTTCATCAATTCTAAAAATCTTATCAATTCCGAAATTTCATTTCTTTCGTTAACCTTCTGTCGGCCGAATTAAGATTTGGATTGATTTTCTGAAACTCTTTTTCCCATTATTTTCCCCCTTTCTGATATTAACCAGGATATATCTGATGTATATACAGTTTAAGGATATCAACCGGAAAATTCATGAAGATAATTTTTTTATAGTATGTTTTCTGGACTGTCCATAGAGACAACATTAAAATTAAAAAAATATACATATATATTCTTCTAAAAATGGGTGATTTTAAAAAAAAACTAAATTTATGCCACTAGTGCTGAAATAAATACAATTTTAGTTTTGTAAATTAATTTTGGAATCGCACACCTTCGGGCGGGATGAAGTGTTGGTATGTACGGAAAATATATACAACTAGCTATAATACCCGGCGCTGCCCGGCTTTTCTTCAATGAGGCTGTTTGGATCACGTGATATCTCCCTCTTTCTTTGAGGGACATGCAAACCGTGTCTAAGTTAACCAATATGGCGACTTCCTGCGCGACTTCATGAAATAAACAAATCTAGATTTAAAGAAACATAGAAACGAATATATATATTTTTTCCTTTTTTTAAGGGGTGCTAGGTATTTCGATCCCCCCCCCCCTGAACTTTAAGTTATCCATCTGCCTGTTTCAGCTTTCAAAATTGCTTAATTGAAGCTGTGGAATTTCGTCGATGTACTTTACGGTCCCATAATTAATTTTAAAACATCCTAAACTATGAATTTATGCATTTGAATATCAAAAGACAATACGGAGACATTAATTTTCATGCTTGAGAAGATATAAATAAAAAGTTGAAATCACTGTTATTGCATGGATATCCACCTCGAAAGTAGGTCCAGCTAATTACTTAATATTTAATCTCCCGGGCTTCGTATATCTCTAATCGAACTCAATATTTCAGAAATCTAGAATTCAATACAATTTTTAAAAGTATTGATGTGACAGAAAACTTCACAAAATTTCAGCATTTCTACAGTAAAATCGGCAATTTTAACACTGATTTCTATGAGGATCGCCCTTTTCTTGACCCTCAAAGTGATGCTGATGATGATTATGACGTCTATTCAAAAAGCCTCGTTACTGGCAGGATTGGAAATGTATCAAACCATTATAAAGGCATAAACTATTAAACATATAAACATATAATAAAAACAGGATTAAAGAAGTGACAAACCGTTGTAAAGGCATATACACGTCTGAAACACATTGCTAGGGAACCACGGTAACCAAAGTAAACGTTCGGAAAGTGATTGTTGAGGCCCAAAAACCATTGTTGCCGGACAGTTTTTTGCCCATTTGGGGCATTTGTCCTGGTCTGACGAAATTTTAAAGTAGCCTATCGTTCAAGTCGGGTCCCATTTGGTATATATGCAATATAATTCCAGAATTATTATCTTGTTCATTAATTCCGAAATTAATTTCTTTCATTAATTCCTAAATTATTTCTTTCATTAATTCCTAAATTATTTCTTTCATTAATTCCTAAATTATTTCTTTCATTAATTCCTAAATTATTTCTTTCATTAATTCCTAAATTATTTCTTTCATCAATTCTGAAATCTCATCAATTCATTTTTCTTCAGTGCTAAAATTTTTGTTTCGGTATTTTTCACAAGGTGCCATTCAAATATTACGTCAGTAGATTTTTAGCCATTTTTGACACCCCCCCCCCCCCCCCCCGTCAGCACAATTTCATCAGCACCGTAGAATATTTCATATCTTCAAAAAAGGGTTATTGCTGACGTAAGCAACCCCTTCAAAACCCCCCTGGTCATTAAAAGTCATTAAAAGTCGGTAAATCCGAACTCCCCCCCCCCCCCGATGCTGACGAAATACTTGAACGACCCCCCAAGCAAACTTCGAAACCGCCGTGTGAACGTGGGAAGGGGGGGGGGGTTGAAATCTCGCCAAATCACGGCGACGTAAAATCGAATAAATTGATCAGAGAGGAGTACAGTCGTAGCCGAACCTCGTTAACGCAGTTTGGCGTTGGATTGTCTTTTTTTTATCATCCGTTCGTCATCCGATCGAATTTCAACCTACGAGACAGGTGTTGGCGACGAAAACGGAACGCCTGGTCAGTCGCGAGTAGCAAACAAAAAAAAACATGGAAATAACGCTAATCTATCGGTCACGGATTCAAACACGCAATGCCTATTTCTCTTTGCCGAATTACGCCATGGTTTCAGGCCCGTTTTACTATTATTTTTTTTATTTGTGGCAATACTTTTTTGGCGACGTCACGCCACTGGCTTGTAAAATGTAAGAAATGAAAAAATGATAATGATACGCGAAATGGTTGGTGCCGACGCCGCAGACATGCTCTTTTGTAGATGGTTTGGTGGTGTCGTGAAGGCAAAGGTCGATGGCCCTCCTCTCTCTCTCTCTCTGACTGAATTCGCTGGAGAGAGAGAGAGACCAGCGCCTCACCGTGGTTTATTGACACTCCAAAATGGCGTTTCTCTTTGTTCTCTAGGGTCTAGGATGGCGAAGTGGGTGAGAAACGACGGGAAATAAAATTTTTTTTTTTGGATTTATGGACTTTTTTTCTTGTGTGTGTGCAATTTCGAAATTTGAGTTTTTTGGGATATATTTTTTTCGTGGATTGGAAGAGCTTTCTTATTATCAATATTGTATTAGCCGCCAAAGCAGAACATATTATTAGCCGCTGTCAGCGGCTTCTATCCAGCTTATAACGGATCATAAGCTGATGACCGCTTGTTGTCCGTTTATTTTATGTGGCCCTACTGTAGAACCTCATTGTGTAGTCAGAGTAGAGCATACGTGCTCAACCCATGGCCTGTGGGTCGAATGTTGCGTGGCCTGTGACCTCAAATTTAATTTTGTAAAAAATGATCAAGAGAGTGGCACATTTGCAGCTCACTCAAGTGCCGTGCGGTGCAGTTCCACATGACTTGAATTGATTGTGGCACATTTCCACATGGCCGTCGTTTCAACTTTTTCCAGAGAGGGGGCAAAGCACATGTATTCAATGCATGTGTGTGTATATATATATACCATTTTTTAGTGTATTTTCAAAAGCCGGGGGGGGGGGGCAACGGCTCCCCCAAATGACGGGCCTGCATTTCCAGATCACTTGAGTGACACCCCCCCCCCCGCAGCATATTTTACAGCTCACTTGAGTGACTTGTGTCACAGTTCCAGAGCATTTACGTGCAGAGGCGGATTTAACGGCGGGTGCGGGCCTACGGCTCCCGACTTCTATGGGGCCCCGAAAAACACAAACTTCACACTTTTTTGCTAATTTAAGGGGCCCCATATTTTCTTTTGCGCCTGGGGCCTCGATATAAAAAAATTGCTTGATAGAAGTTTGATACGTCCAAGATTTATCAAATTCTGTGGAAATTGTCATTTTCTGGATAATGGGAAGTGCTTTCCCTTAAATGAAGATGACCACCCATTCTTTGCTTGCCAAGGCAGAGGACAATCTTGAAGTAACTATTTCTATTCTGGAATATAAACATGTCAGCACAATATTTTATAGTATTGTTGTAAACCAGCGTTTCTTAACCTATGGTCCGCAGCAGAGCCGTAGTGTACCTTCTCCAGGCTCCCTGAAAAGACTATGATGAGAAAAGGAGGGGTTTGTCCTTTTGTAGATTACAGCATTTCAAACAAGGAACTGTCAAAATTTCTGAGAAATATGTTAAATAGGTGAAAAGTGTTTGTGTGTGGGCTCGGGGACTTGGTTACCCCCAGCCTTGTTACGGGCCTGGTCCGACGGCAGACTTGATAAAATTGTTCGCCCGTTGTAATTGATATTAATAATATCCATATGGGTTCAAATAAAATTATACTGGGTTCACCATACATCATCGAGGAGAATGGAGGAAATTGCGATCCTAAATACGGGATATCACTAAATTTTTCAAAAAATTGCGATTCATTGCTTTAAAATTTAATGCGCCAATTACTGTTGAAATTGCTGAAGGTGTGGAAATAAAGGCGCTGCTACAAATCCCAGTAAACAAAAATGTATTCCACGAAAAAAAAAAAATGTTCAATCTGATGACCATATTTCATTTTAAAAAAATAAAATTCGGTTAACTGGGATCTTAAATACTAACCCCTAAAATACGGGACATCGCCATTATCAGAAGTAGGACACAATCGTAATTAAAATTTGAAAAAAAAAAAAGAGGATAAAACGCTAAACCTGACGTGTGATGAATATTTATAATTTTTGCCATAATTATTAAAATATAATTTATATTATTATGAATACGTTGTATGCGTTCACGACTTTAGTGTACATATTACAAATTCAAATAAAACTAAATATCGGTGAAAAAAACGGGACAAATGTATTGAAAAAACATCAGGACAACGAAAATTACATGAATATCCCGTAATAAGGGACTCAAATGGTCTGTCAAATTGTTTCAGACATTTTATTGGCCCTTGTTTTCAGAAAGGTCTGAGAAACACTGGCGAAACTCTAAATGACTATTATCGTCGTTCAGAGATTCCTGCTCCAATTTTTTTTGTTTGCTTCTAAGGGGCCGTTCAAGTATTACGTTAGCTTGACCCCTTGGCCGCGGACAAAATATGGCCCTGGGGATTATCTGACGCGGCCTGCCTACCTCAAACCTAATTTTGTAAAAATGAACTGAGCTGCGCATTAAGTGTCCCGTGGTACAATTCCAGAGCATTTAAGCGGCCCGTGGCACATTTTCAGATCACTTAAATGACCCGGGACAGTTTCAGAACACTTAGCGATCCGTGACACATTTAGAGATCCCTCGAGGAACATGTGACGTAGTTTTAGAGCACCCAAGTGGACCCCCAGTGCGGTTCTACATCACTCAAGTTACCCGCGGCACATTCTCAGATTATTTGAGTGATCCGCGGCACATGATTACGGATCACTTGAGTAATGCGTGGCACAGTTCCAGAGCATATAAGCGGCCCGGACACGTTTCCAGATCACTTGGATCCGCTAAACATTTCTAGATCACTGAAGTTCTGTAGGGCACTTTGAATGGCCCCTAAAAAGGAGCTGAAGGTCTCTCCAATCCTGGAAGGTCGTATCTTCGGATCCTTGAGTTTGAACAAAATTCGTTGTAAGCGCGGGTTTTTGTGCGTCAAACAGGGATTCGACATATATTTTCACAAGAATTTTAGAAAAAAAAATTCGTTAAATCGAGGAATTCGCTGAATCCTTATATCCGGACACGACTGTATTTACGAATTGGTGGGACGCTAACGATAGCTTTTACTGACTACCACCGGGGGGGGGGTGGTATCTCCACTTTGAGGAACATTGACCCGTGTGGGAAATAAAACTCGGATTTGATTCGTGGTTGTGTGCAATGTTAATTGCTTTTCTTGCCATAGTGCCATGTTTTTCAATACCTCGAACTTGTCCTCTGAAGGGGGGGATGGGGCTGAACCTCTCTGCTTTCCAGGGTTTGAAAGTTAATCCCTGCGTACCATAAATAATTAGACAGCATGGGACTGATCAATCTGCACGCCTAATCCTCCAGTCTGTGGCCTGTCTTTCCCGGTGTTTAGACGGGGTTGGGGGCGACCGCAGTACCGTACGTACTGTATTTCCCCATCTACTGGAAGATGTAATTTGAGCCATGGAAACATTCGAGCGCTGGGGTATTCGACGCGATTGGTCGGGACTAAAAGGCCACCGTTCTGAGGCATCCGCGGAATGTCCGTGAAATATTCTTCTTACCGCCCCCTTCCTCTTTCTGGTAGGCCCCCAAAAAAACTTTTTTTTTTTTTTCCATCCATTTTATTCCATTCTTTTGTGTGTGCGAGTTTCCCATCTATGTACTAATGGAAGATATAATGCGACGATATTCCGTCTTGTGAGGCTCCCATTGTTCCGTGGCTTTTCTTTTGAGAGGCTGGAAGGGAGCTGGGGGGGGGGCCCTCCTTTCCTTTAAAAGGTGAAAACCCCATTTTTTCCCCTCGTATGTACTAGTTTGTTTTTTTTTTTGGTCGAGTTGGTGTCCTTGTCCAATTTGAGAAGAGTATTTACTATTTTTCTGAAACGCAGGTTAATAAGAAATCGTCGCCATCTTGGTGGTTACCGCCATGTTTGAGAGATATCCAATGGGTAATAAATAGCGATACGAAAATTTCGCATTCATTCGCAATTTTTTTTTTTTTTCAAATCACAATTTTTGTATTCATTTGCAAAAAAAATTAGCATTCATTTGCAAATCAAAAACTTCACAAAAGTGAACTAATTCAATCACACATTTTTCTCCCCAGTACTGTACTTGTATTGTTAGTTGAAAGTTGTACCAAAATGACCACCTATTTTTGCTTAAAAAGATAAAAAGGTGTGAAGATCTTGCGGAAAAGCGACAAAAAGCCAGTGTTCGCATTTGTTCATCAAAAATGGTAGAGATTGCGCATTTATCGCATCTCTTTCATAAATACGAAAATTACGTATCCTTAGTGATACCTTCTGTCATGATCCCCACATCCTTCAATAGGGCCCCCGGCTAGATTTTTTACGGGCACCCATGTAGTGAAATTATATAGTATGAGATTATTTTCGGTCGAAAATTTGGAGTAGCCAGTTGGAGTTTTTTTATTCCAACTTTCCAGTTCTTGCCATTTTGTTCCCGCTCAGGTTTCTCGCTCTGGTGGGGTCGTGATATCAATGGACAAAGCATTGTTATCATTGAGAATGTAAAAACATTCGATACACACACACACACACACGTATTATGTAGCCTACGTGACTTCATTTATGAGAATTCTTTGACGTGGTCCATCGCCAGCAGTCGTGTTTTCCCTTTCCTTGAAAAAAATGTAGAGAAAAGCTTTTCGAACCACTCACGCACTCCTATTGAAAAGCCACGGCTTTTGAAAATACAGTAGTCGTAAGGCAACAATGGATTTAAACAATGCTGGGAATTTTTTCAACGATTCAAGAATGATTTTCAAAATGCTGGGTATTCCCAATGATTCAACAATTTTGAACAATGAACTTGTATGTGTGGATGGCTCAACATTGACTTTCAGCTATGCTGGAAATTTTAAAGATTGACAATAACTTTGAACAGTGCTATGAACCTGGATAATTCAAAATTAACTTCCAATAATGCTGGGTACGTGGGAGATTCAATAATGCTAGAAATTCCAAAGATTCGATATTGCCTTTCAAAAATGCTGGGAACTTGGAAGTCAGTATTGACTTCCAACATTGCTTGAAATTCCAACGATTCAACATTGGCTATCAACAATGTTAGGAACTTGGAAGATTCAGCAAGTTCAGAGCATTGTTGAAATTCACTCTTGGCAGCATTGTTGGAAGATTCAACAATGCTAAGAATTCCAATGATTCAACAATGCTAAGAATTCCAATGATTCAACAATGCTAAGAATTCCAATGATTCAACAATGCTAAGAATTCCAATGATTCAACAATGTCCGATGTTCCAATGATTTAACATAGTATTTCAACA
This sequence comes from Pholcus phalangioides, assembly GCF_987345545.1. Lineage (NCBI taxonomy): Eukaryota > Metazoa > Arthropoda > Arachnida > Araneae > Pholcidae > Pholcus > Pholcus phalangioides. The sequence goes on along the minus strand of NW_028301615.1, from coordinate 21,891,279 downwards.
AGGCTGGGAATTCCAATGATTCAACAATGTCTTTCACCAATATTTGGAATTCCATTGATTCAACATAGTATTTCAACAATGCTGGAAATTTCAACGATTCGACAACGACTTGCAGCAAAGCGAAAATTGAGCGACTATCCCTCGTTAATATTGCTATAAAAAGATCTATAATGTTTCGGATTTTTAGCTGGGTTACTTTTTGTCCGAATGCCGTCCTGACAGTGTATATTGTAATGGTTATTTGGCAGAATTTTTAAAAAACAAATCTACAAAATTCATGAATCTTGGCGAAGAAAGAACCAGCGTGTATTTCTTATTAACTATGAACTATTTTTCATTCCACATGTTTCACGTTTACAGTTGCAGTAAATGTTAAATGTTTCACATATTCATTCAGATACCTCTTTCTACTTACAGGTATCACAGTCGCAGCAGCAACTGCTCATGAGTCACGACCTCAAGCCATCAGTCACGGTCCAGGCGCAACAACAGCAGCAAGTCCAGAGCAGGAGCTTCTATCCAGGACCACACCAGTCTGTTCACATGTCGCAGTCCCAATCCATGAACTTCCAGTTCGGAGTATCGCAAGCAAACGCGAACAACCAGCACCAGCAGCAACAACAGCAACAGAACTTGGCCCAACAGCAGCAACAACAAAGAGCAGCAGCGGCTGCTCAACAATCCAGAGTGTCTCCGTCACCATCAAACAATCCAGCAGCTGGTGGACAACAGCAGCAGCGACACGTCCCGCAGTACGCTGGAAGACCTCCACCCGATTACCAATCGCCAGTCGGTGACCAAAGCACCGTAGTCTCGAGCCACATGCCTCAGGGGATGCCGATCCAACAGCCCCAACAGAGGACGACGACGTCGGATAACAGGGGTGCCAAAGGCCGGAAAGCCGCGGCTGCTGCTTCCGCTATGAGCAGCAATGCCCATGCGTACGCGCACATGGATCAGAACTCGAATGTCCAACAACAGCAGCAGCATCACGCCATGATGAACAACCCGATACACAGCGTCCCGACTACCACAGGTAGAGGTCGAGGACGCGGACGAGGTTCGGTCGCTAAACAGAACTCTACGAGACACCAGAGGCCGCCGAACGTCAACGTCGGTCCCGAGGGGCTTAACATATCCCAGAGGCCTCCCGTTTCCACCGACTGGAGGCACGCGTACATGTCTCAGCAACAACAACAGATAAACTCCGCCAACCTCCAAATCCGGATACCCTACTCGAGGACCGGACCCACGAATTACGTTCACCAGCAGCAACAACAGCAGATACTAACCTCTAACCCTTCGAACTTTAACACAGGAAACGTCATGGTCGACCCCACGAGCCACGGCCACCTTCAAGGTAGCCCGATGCCCGTGACATCAAGACTCGCAAACTCGATGTCCGGTGGCGTCATGACGTCAACAACGGCAGCACCGAATGGTCACATCCTGATGCAGCAGCAGCACCAACAGATACTCATCCAACAGCAGCAGCAGCAACACCAACAGCAGCACCAGAACGTTGCCAAGACACCCGACCAGATGATGGTGACGTCGACGATGCCCTCGATGAGGGAATCGCCGTCGGCTCTCCAACATTCCCAGCACAACATGTACGACATCGCGGCCACGAAACCGGTGGCGTCCATGAAACTGGACGACGCGTCCCATCACGGTCTGCCGGCCGACAACAGCGACATCCTGGACTTCTTGGACAATATCTGTTCGACGTCGGACTTGTTGAATTTCGACATTGGCGGCGGAAACTCCGGTTCCGGGTTCCCGCTGCTGGATGACATGCTCGGCAAGTGAAGGGGCAAATGTGACACGTACTCTGTGTATCTCTACACTATCTCTATCTTTCTCTGTATCGTATACGTACGTATATTTTCCATTCGTGTCTGTAGGATCTGTACTTGATTTGACAGAGGTAGCGACACCGCTGACAAGGCGACATCAGGCGCTACCTTCTGGCGTTATAGTTGTCGGTAGTCGTCTCAATCCGAATTTTTATGTTTTTACTAATAAAAAGGAATTGCCAAATTCGAAGCGCCCCCTGTCGTCTCACCCACAGAGAACGCCGTCTTCCACTGAACACTATGGGAAAATAATTATTCCGAATTTTTAGGCTGTTGTCACACAAAAGAAAGTCCAAGCACCTCCCGGTAGGAGGTTTTTAGTCAAAATACTTCATTTCTCCCTCCATTAACCACCAATGGTGATGTCCCGATTCATCCTCTTGCTGAGATAGTGCCGTTTCATCCTTCAGGTGATAACTACCAGTCCAGTTCCAACACTTTCGTGGTATCGGGGCTTACATCCCCCTACGGCAGCTGGTCTCAACTGGAGGAGGGGCGGCTCCGCGGCCGCTCGAGGAAAATTAAAAAAAATATACATACATACGGAGCTCCGCCATAGAAATTATATACCAGAGAGGGCTCCGCGGGTCAAAAACAGGTTGAGAACCGCTGCCCTATGGGGGCAAAGCCTGGGCCATGTACAGTTCCATCTCCTTCCCGTTAAAAAGGGGTTACCGACTTCAATATTTTTTGAGTCGAGAGCACAAGGTGCGAACCCATCGTGGCGCTGTGGTAAGACGCTCGTCTCCACTATGAAGGTTACCGTCAACGTCCATGGGTTCAAATCCGGGCAGAGAACATCAGAAACAAGTTTTTTCCCTACCGAGAATGGAACGACCACCTATAGATGGCGCCTTCATTTCCCACTGGTTGGAAATTACCTTACGGCGATATACGACCGGAGATATATGCGCGTAAAGTAGGTGCATGCCTATCAATAGAAGAATATGCCAAGTGTGCTCAACCTTTAGGAGAGTGTGGATCACTTTATTGGTTTTGAAAACGTGTCGCAGGTCACTAAAGTGTTGTGGAACTGTGCCGCAGGTCGCACGTGATCTGAAAATTTGCCGCAGGTCACTTGAGTCATGAGTTACTTACCCGGGCCCTTTGAATGTTATTCACCATAGAGGAGGGGGTTCCCAGCAGGGAGCATTTATTTTCTCAATATTAAAGAAAAAGGATCACTTGAGTTGCCTGTCATGTGTAAATGTGGCATGGTCCACTTGAGTGATGTGGAAATGTGTGTCGCTGGTCACTCAAGTGCTCTGGAATCGTACTGCAGGCCACTTAACTGATCTGTAAATACACCACGAGTCACTGAGCCGCGAGTGATCTAATATAAATGTGCTGCCTAGTTAATTTTTACAAAATTAGGTTTGAAGTCGCGAGCTATATACAGGGTGATTCAAAAATCAACGTACAAACTTTTAGGGGAGGTAGAAAACACAAAACGGAATCACAGAAATGTATGATCGGTCCACCCCAGCCTGATCAGCTGGAGGACAAACGAAGATGCAGAAATGACAAGCCAATAATGGGTGGAAAAACTCTTTATTTGGCGATACTTTACACGAGGACAGTACGTGTACACGTTAAGTTTCACAACAAGTGCTCAAAGTCCTTGCCATCCACAGATATGCACGTTTCACAACGGCGACGCATTGATTGTCGAACCCTTTCGAAAACACCTAGCATTCCGCGGACATTTGCAGCTGTGATGGAGATTCTTGCAACGAGGTCGGTGTCAGACGCAACGAGCGTCTCGTAGACCATGGCTTCCAAGCCCCCCCTCCCCCAGAAGAAATCCAGGCGAGATAAATCGGGCAATTGTCGTGGCCATGGGGAGGGGGCACCACTCCCAATCCATCGAGGCGGATAACAGCGCCATCAGGCGTGCGTAACTGTGGATTGTAAAAACTTTTGAAACTTAACGTGTACACGTACTGGCATAGCCACAACTAGGGGGGGGGGGGTGCGCAGGTGGGTCTGGTTCCCCCGGGCGCCGAACCAGAGGGGACGTAGATTTCACCAATCAATCCCTCCTTCAGCATTACACGGGGGCGCCAAAATGCGCTCTTGCCACGGCCGACCAAACATCTAGTTGCGGCTCTGAGTACTGTCCTCATGGAAAGTATCGCCAAATAAAGAATTTTTCCACCCATTATTGGCTTGTCATTTCTGCATTATCTTTTATCCTCCAGCTGATCAGTTTGGAGTTTCTTTGTATGTTGTGTTCTGAATCGCCCTGTATATGCATCAGATGACTCAGAGGGCCCACGTTTGGCCCGTGGACCATAGGTTGAGCATGTGCTGCCAATGTATTCATATGCTTGAACTATGACCGACCTAAATGATGACTGCTTAAAACTGGTATCGATCTCGCTCGTATGGAATCGGGCGCATTGAGACACCGCCACCCACAGAACAAGGCCTCCGCACGAAGCTTGTGACGTCACTTAAGAAGGCCATTTCACCTATTGCCATTGGATATAGCAGGCCGACGCATGCGATATCTTTACCTTTCTTTGCAGTATATCCCATGGCAATAGAAGGAATGGTCTTCCTCAGTGACGTCACAAGCTTCGTGCGGAGGCCTTGTTCTGTAGGTGGTGTTGATTTGAGAGCGCTCTTAGTACTTTAAAGAACACGCCGTGGTTGTCGACGGCACGCAATTTCGGACCAGACTTGGGCCGCCTGCAGGAATAGCTAAATTTGAAGTTATGAGGTCCTCTTGTTGTTTGGCTTGAAGGGAGTTTGGAACATAAAGAAAAGGGGCTGAAGAAAATAGAGGATCACAACGAGACACTTTCTATCAAACTCGGGACGAAACGACACTATTTCGACTTGAAACGGTACCCCGCACTCCCTTTCCCCCGCATCAATAACGCCATCTGTATTCAGTTTTTTAAATCAATTTTTGTAATCAATGGAATTCAATTCCCAGTTGGCAAAAAAGAATTTCTCATGACATTCCTTTTTCTTTAAGGACATCTTGTAAATATGGTTGTAATTTTTTTTTTTTTTAGCCCTCCTTTTAAAGAGCGGATCATCATCTATCATGTTCGTATATATATAAATATATATATAAATAAATACATAATATACATATTATAAATATCGATGTGTGTAATATTTGTATCATGTACAAAAATTATCAAGCTTATTGTTGGTTATAATAATTCTGTTCATAAATATATTATGGAAATGTTAGTACATATATATAACAAAAACAAACAAAAACCCTGTTATAAAAAACAAATTGCATGTACTTTTTTCTGTGCACAAAAACCGCAATAAGAATTTTTATGCGTATAAAAAAAATCAATCTTGGCTTTTTTGTTTCTGGAATTAAGGTCGCCAAATTTAGTTTTCGAAAAGCTTCATGACTATACAAATGACCATCATGTCTGAAGGGACATGAGCAATTTTCGTAAGTAAATGGTATTTTCTCGGGGAAGCATCAACAGGTTATTCGCTGTATAAAAACAATTTACTAGATGTATATTGAACGGGTTTTTTTTTTATTATTTATTATTATGTAATTTCTCTTTTCTCAGTGAGAAGCCCCGTGATCAAGCACAAAACAATGTAATTAGGACCTCGAACCGGTTGGGTCAATATTTCTTTTACCTGTTTTCTTGTTCTTTGAAAATAAGGGTTCACTCCTCTGGGTAAGTGTGGGACTGGGAAGGTGGAGTTCCTGTCTTGTTCTTATACACGATTTTGACAGGTAGAAAGACGGTATTTTTTTTTTTTTTTTTTGCACGAATAAGGATCCGGATCAGAGTTCTGGAGTTTCCTACTTCTTGGATACCGAGTGAAAATTGGGAATTATTATTTTTCAGATCATTTCAAATGTGAAATCTTCCAGGCACAGGATTTTCCGTGACCTAAGGCCGGGATTACACTATAAAAGTTTGATAAAATCTCTCTTATAAAACTTGAAAAATCCAACCGATGAAGCTCATAGGTTATAGCAAATGCAGCTGATAATCTTATTGGTTGAATTTACAGATTTTATAAAACAACTTTTAGAAAAATTTTATAGTGTAATCCCGGCTTAAGAACTCTGGGAAAATGTAAAATACACTGCTGGCCACCGTAAATGCAACACCCTGAAGGAAGCATGCAAATAATATGAAATTTACAACATGCATTAACGGAGGTGAGATATGCAAATGATTAGAATTTCAGCGCAGACGCACATCACGCGCGCCTGCGGCGCCACTTCAAAGCGCTATTTAAGGCCTTGGAGATTTCGACGATTTGAAGTACGGCAATTGTGTTTTTCCAAAAAAACGATCAATTATGCGTCGTAGAAAACAGCGATCATCTTTTGATCAAGTATCCGAGTTCGACAGAGGAAGGATAGTGGCCTACCGAGATTGTGGATTATCTTTCAGGGAAACCGGTAGTCGTGTTGGACGAAACCAAACAACTGTAATGCGGATATGTGATCGTTGGATGCAGGAGGGTACGACGGACCGACGTGTTCGATCGCATTCACCTCAGTGCACCACTTCACGTGATGACAGGCGTATGGCAGTGACGGATCGCTCAGCCACATCACGAACCATAGCACAGGACATTCAGTCTGTACCGCATCATCCAGTGTCTGCGCATACCATTCGACGCCGTTTACAGCAGAGTGGTCTGTCCGCAAGACGTCCATTGCTTCGTCTACCCTTGACGCAGAACCACAGACGTCTCCGCCGCCAATGGTGCGATGAAAGAAGGATGTGGACGGCACAATTGAATGAAATTGTCTTTACTGACGAGTCACGCTTCTGTCTGCAACACCACGATGGTCGGATTCGAGTCTGGAGACACCGTGGAGAGAGGATGCTGAACAGCTGCGTTATGCACCGCCACACTGGTCCTGCACCGGGTATTATGGTATGGGGCGGTATTGGATATCACTCTCGCACTCCTCTAGTACGCATTGCCGGTACTTTAAAAAGCCAGCGCTACATCTCCGAGGTGTTGGAGCCAGTTGTCCTTCCTTACCTTCAGGGCTTGCCCACAGCCATATTTCAACAGGATAATGCGCGACCACACGTGGCACGCATTGTCCAAAGGTTCTTCGTCAATCGCCAGATTGAATTGCTTCCCTGGCCAGCTCGCTATCCGGATCTTTCGCCGATAGAAAACATGTGGTCCATGGTTGCTCAACGATTGACCCAGATTACATCCCCAGCTGCCACACCAGATCAACTTTGGCAACGCGTGGAAGCTGCTTGGTCTGCTGTACCCCAAGAACACATCCAAAGTCTCTTTGAATCAATGCCGAGGCGTGTGGCAGCGGTGATCTCCAACAATGGCGGCTACTCTGGCTACTGATTTTGGCAGGAACCACACTTCACAGAAGTCTATAAATTTAATCATTTGATGCTTGGTCAACATGTTATCTACAAAATAAATATTGTTGCGATATCTCTTGTCTTTCTTGGTGTTGCAATTTGGGTGGCCAGCAGTGTATTTGATAAGTCACACGGAGAAAAATTCTGTTGTGTTTGTTTCTTTCCTAAAGTTCAAGCCAAAAAATATGAAGCATATTTTCCTGGGAGCCTTTCGATAGAAAATTCATCTCGTGTGTGCGTACAATGACCGCTTGAGGCGTCTTGTGACCAGTAGCAGTGATTCTCAAAGTGTGGGTCGCGCCTCTAAAATTTTGGGAAGCACTAACATTTCGGGTGGCAATAAAGATCCGATAAGTGGAACGCCCTCTCTTGGTCGGGCAACATTGCAGAGCTATGTAGATTTGGACTGTTTGAAAAAATGAAATATTTTTATGAATATTTTTATAATATTTAAAATTGATCTGCAGTCAATTTCTGTTGTAACGAACTTCTGGGACCAAATGCGAAGTCCGTTACAATGCGAGTTCACAATCACTAGAAATTGTTATAACGGATCTCTCGTTAGAAGATAATTTAAATTTTTTATTGTCAGGCTATAAATTTTATAAAACTCCTGCTATACAGGGTGTCCTGTAAGTACTAATGCTGCCTTTATCTCATTAACCGTCCGTCGAAGAGGTATGAGTCCAATTTAAAAAATGCTCAAAAGGCGTTGAAAAATTACTCTGCACCAGTTTTGACAGTGAAAATACAGTGTATAACAAAATTAAAAGCCCCTAAACTGTTATAAGGTCCCCCGTCTAACTTCCCCCTAACTTCCACTCACAAAGTTGTTGCCCCCCCCCCCCCTCTTTCTCAACAAAGACCAACCAAAATAATTTCAAGTTTCTAAGTGCAATAAGATATCCGAATTCTCAAAAATCGGAGATAAGTTGGGAAGGGACAGCATAAAAATGATACAAAAGGAGCGTTGTCCATTAGCTGTTGTTTCATAACTTTTCTCTTCGATTTTTGAATTCAAATATCTTAGCGATTATTGCACTAAGAAACGTGGAATTTTTTTCTGTTGGCCTCTGGAGATAGAGATATAACGCAGCAACTTTCTGATTTTAGACCGTATAAAAATTTGGATTTCTTATTTTAAGACATTGCATTTTCACTCTTAAAACTAGTACAGGGTAATTTTTGAATGACTTTTGAGCATTTTTTAAATTGGTCTCGTACCTATTCGACGGACGGTTGATGAGATAAAGGCCGCATTAGCACTTGCAGGACGCTCTGTGCAGCTGCATTATAATCTCTTAGCTCATTATGTTCTAATGTAGTCGAATCCCGTTATAACGAACTCCAAGAGATCGGAGAAATGACTTCGTTATAAAGTAATTCAAGGTATTTGCATTTCTCCTACGTAAACTTATTTGCGGAATTAGAAAAGTTTTCGTTAAAACGAGATTTTCGCTATAACGGTATTCGTTAAAACGGGATTCGACTGTATAAGCAAATTAACAAAACTTCAGCCGGGATATTGTTTTTTGGACTCGCAGTAATTGATTCTCTTGGAGGTTTTTACATCAATTTTCGTATTGTCAAAAACGATTTAGTGGATCGACGAAACGAAAGTAAAATGCTCAATTATTCTATCATTGCTCAATTCATAGCTTTCTGGATTCGTTAACATTTTTCTGCTGTTCGGAAAGTTGTTTTTTTCAGCACCATTCCATAGGTGCCGTGCAATACTTCCGATTTGCCCGGAATCCTTCCGATTTTTCAGCCTTGTTAAAAAATCTTACAGCCAGAAATCTAATTCTTCCGATTTTTCGTATCTTCATATAAAAATCCTTAAAAGTCATCAAATTGAACTTTGTTTGAATGGAAAATCCCTAAAGAAAATACTCTTCCAATTTCACGCCGACTCCATTTTCCGAGGAAGAACATGGTTGAATCAGGATTTCAAGTACGAAAAATCGGTAATTGTCACCAAATATGATGGTTAAAGTAAGCAAATTGGGTACTTATTGCTAAAAAATTCAGGACAGGAGAAAATGCATCGCGGAGAAACGGTACTTATATATGGTCACCTGTCGCAATTTTAAAAAATCCGGTTTTCCCCTTTTATTTGTTTGACACGTTTTCTTTGATGCGGAATTTGGCATCACGGGATAAACTAGATTTTTCAAGTCTGTGAATTGGCACCTATGCCATTCGTTTCAGCCGTTCAGAAATGTTTCCAAATTGTAGGTCCGATCAAATAAGCCATGGCAGTTGCTGTGGTATTTTACAGTAGCGATCTAGTGCGAAGTCAACACCATCTATAGCAGAAGGTCTCCGCGTGAAACTCGTGACGTCACCGAAGAAGGTAATCTCACCTATAGATATTAGATGCATTACAAAAACAAAGGGTAAAGATTGCGCATGCGTCGGCCTGCTACATCCAATCGCTATAGGTGAAATTACCTTCTTCAGTGACGTCACGAGCTTCGCGCGGAGGTCTGCTATAGATGGTGTTGATGGAGAGGAGGCAGATATCTTCAACTGCGAATGAAATCGAGCAGACACAGCTGCGAAGGGAGTGAATTCAGACATCATCTTCGAATGGAGCAGAGGCAGATACCTTTATCTGCGAACAAAGCCGAGGCAGACACCACCAGCTACAAATGAGTGGAGGTATAGACACCATTATATAGGCTCGTTGAATCGTCCTGTTTGTAATTAGTTGTAATTTACGGGACATATAAATTTTTGCCTCATTTTTTAGATCCCTCCCTTTGTGACTTTTCCCGAGTCCATTTTTATCACAAGTACCTTAAGTATAATATTATTATAAGTATTAATATTAATAGTATATACTTAAGTATAATATTTACAATGAGCATGCGCGATGATAAATGATAATTCAATTCTTCAAGGGAGAAAAAGAAAAACCGACGCTTTTGGAGAATTTTGTTTAACGTTATAGCGAAAGATTCATTTTTAAACTCGCTGTATCAAATACTCAAAATGCTTTTTTTCAATTGTTTTCAAATATTCCGAAAATTCTTATTTATATGCAGTCAAACTTGGTTAACAAAGACAGGAAAGATTTCGTGCAATTTTGTCGTTATAACCAAGGTCTTGTTATAACCGAGGTTTACGTTTTCAAGACCCTTTTCTTAGCGAAAAGTATATAATTAGCAGCAATCACAAATGCTGTGATTGAGGTTTTCATTTCTATTGCTTGTAAATAGCCTTCGGTGAGAGAAATACCATGTTACTGCAAGTCCGCAGTGAGAATTAAAATGTTTTATATAGCAAATATATAGTTATAACGTTTTCAACAAACCGTCATGAAAAATATGTAAGCGGGAAATCTTGATGTGTGTTAGTAAAAGTTGGGACCCACGGAAATAAGTCGTACTCAGTAAAACGTTCTAAGTCAAAACGCGCGTTATAAGAGGGATCCATTGTACCTGAGAGATTAATACTTAATTAACATTTATACTCGTTATAATATAACGATGAATTATGTGTTCAAAGTAGCTTCATCTTTGATTTCAGTAAAGATTATGAATAAAAGTTCTTTTAGCAAAATGGGACATTTTAATAAGTGGTTTTTATTAAAGCGGGACAGGCAAAATTTCATTAATGTCCCGAATGCGGTTCATACGATCACCACAATTATGATAAATACAACAAAATAATTGAAGGATTTTGTGTCGTCATATCCGAAGGCGATGCGTTTTCGTTGATGCTATAAGCAAGGTTCATCAACAGTATTCTCCATGGGAATCAGCAACGGGACCAACGATTGCAGTGTACGCTCGTTATAACAACCCCACGTTATAACGACCATACCATTATACAACGATCGGTAGGGTAAGTCCCAAATATTTCCATTGAAGAACTATCATATATGTTTTATGACATGAATGTCGCTCTTCACTTGTTAATACAAGATATACGGAAGACTGGATATACGGAGCTATTAGCTGATCGGTTTCACCGTCCATTGCACGGTTCCGTTCGGCATATATACGCTCTAGCGAAGGAAAATCTCTATCTCCTCTGTAGCTTAGCGGTCAGAGCACTCGTCCGGCAATCGAGAGACCCGGGTTCGACTCCCGGTAGAGGCAGCGATGAGTTTTTTCCTTCCTTAAAAAAAAAAAAAAAAAAAATTAACATCTCAAATAATAAATACCTTCACAACATCCAGTCTTCCGTATATCTTATATATGCTTTACTTTCGATTTCTTACGACCCTCCCAATATAACGTCCGTTTTCGGCGGGACGAAGGGGGTCGTTATATCGAGTGTCGATTGTATTTACTTTAATGGGCTGCCGTGGATTACAGTCCGCTCTTTGCCCTCCCCACTAAATACGTCACTGGAAGTTCACATTGTGTATTTCGAAATACCAGAGCCGCAACTAGATACTATGCCAGCCGCGGGGGATTATTTTTTCCCCTTCATCCACTCCCATGATAATAAAATCTACGTTTGATATAACGACCCCCCCCCCCCCGTCGAAAACGGACGTTATATTGGGAGGGTCGTAAAATGGAAAGTAAAACATATATGATAGTCGTTATGAGAACGTTTAGAACTTATCCTACCGGTCGTTGTAATGGAATGGTCGCTATAACGAGCGACAACTGCAGCACAAGTTCTTTGGGGAACGGGGGGTTGCCGTTAAGCCACCCTCCTCCGTGACCGCCTATAGTCAGCCATTATTATTGGAATAAAATATTTTTTTTTGTCAATACATCTTCAAATAGCGAAATTTATTTGAAATTAAATTATATACGTAATTATAAAAAGAATATATTTAATTATCATACCAATTTAAAACAACAAAAAAATATTTATTCCTAAATTTCTTTCTACGTAGCCAATAATCAATTTAAGTAATATTTACTTACGGTTCCTAAGGATTCCGATAGATGGCGCGTTTGCTTGCGGCATCTTTCACGAGCGAGAGACGAGAAGAGAGCGTCTTTTAGCAAAATGAAAATGGCTAATCAATTAGTTAATGTGATTTGATGGGGGGGGGGGGGAAATTACGCAGTTTCAATCTAATTAATTTTGAAATAATAACCAGCATTTCAAAGTTGAAATCTGAATAAATAATAATAATTATATGATCTAGGGAAGTCTAAATTAATTATTTAATATTCAGAATTAATGGATTAATCCTTTTTTTCAAGTTTTCATTTGAATAATTTTCGTAATTAAATTTTACCGAAGTTATCAAATTATCGAAATTAAAATATTTAAATATATAATGTTATTAATAATCTTATATAATTTATATATACAGGGTGTCTCCTGCGGCGTTTATCGTATGAACCGTCCGTAGGTGTGATTACAATTTAATAAATGCTCAACATGCGTTGAAAAATTACCCTGTGCCAGTTTTGAGAGTGAAAATACAGTGTGTAACAAAATAAAAAAAATCTAAATTTTTATACGGTCCCTCCTGTGCTTCAACTTCCAATTAGAAAGTTACCCTGTCTCTCCTGAGGCCAACGAAAAAGAAATTCAAAGTTTTTTTATTGGCCTATATTCGCTAGGATGTGTGAATTATAAAATCGGAGAAGAGTTGGGAAAGGACAGCATGAATCAGGCATCTTCAACCCGTTGCTCGCGAACACCACGGTGCTCCCTGAAGTACCCATAGACAGGGCCGGAATTAGGCAGGTGCGAAGGGTGCGGCCGCAAAAGGTGATAAAAATGTTTTGATTACATTTTGACTTCAACTTCTTAGCAAAGCAATAGCTTAAAATTCAGTCCAAGATAGCGAACCCCTAAGGTTGAGGGTCTGGGTAGATAATCGGTTTTCTAGCCTTGAGAGCCCAAATCTTCGAGTGCCTGGGGGAGCACTTGTCCATATTTATTACCACATGGCATTTTTGACTACGAAGGCGTTTTTACAGTCGTTCTCTGGCAGCAGAGTACCCATGGACACCCTGGGGTATTGGAAAACCCCTGTTCTGAGGGACCGCAAATTTTTGTTGTTTTTTTTTTTTGCACCGGGCCGCAAAATACTTATGACCGTCTCTGCTCGTAGTGCTCGATGCTCGTGTCCGATTTCGTGCTTGCAAGCATTTGATCAACGTTCCTGGGGCCATAGCCCCCACATCCTGGAGCAGGGCCCTTAGGCTGAGATCTTTTGCGGGTCCCCAACCACACTTCCACGGGTCCCCTTTATGATGAATTTATAGCGTGAAAAAGCAAAAAAAAAAAAAAAAAATGGTAAAAATCGTCTCGGGCTCCAGGGCTGGAGCCATGTCAGCCCACCCCTTGTGGGGGGCCATGCCTGGGCATCCGTATGTGAAACTTGCAGTAAGGGTGCTCTTCTTTTGATGATAGGTACAGGCAGTGCTCGCGAATGCAAAAAAGTTGAAGATTTCTGGCATAAATGAAGGAAAGAAGCGTTGTCCATTAGTTTCTGCTGATCTTCCATAACTCTTCTTCGATTTTCGAATTCGAATATCTTAGTGAATATTGCTCTTTTCCTGCAAAATAACACTATAATCTCGGCTTAAGACGGGAGGTTAGAACCCCACCCTCGTTTTGCGTACGTCAATGTACAGGACGCCCTGTATGTATGTAATATAAAAAGGGCAATTAAAACCATTACAAAAATGGATGCATTTTGTGGATGAATTTTGTTCGCAAAAAATCTCTTCCAAGGACATTTAATGCAGGGCGTCCAATAAATTCGTAAATTGTTTAAAAATTCATAAAAATTGAAAGAATTGGCACGGTTTGGAAAAAGTTATTCTCGCACGAGGTCAGTGCCGTCTTAACGCATGGGCCTCAAGAGAAGGAGGGCAAAAATGACAACTGGAAATTTTCGAGAGTAAGCATGTAAATTTGCCAGGTAGGGCCTCCAGAAAATCACTTGGTCCGGGGGGGGGGGGGTCCATGACACTCTAAAGAAGGCATTGCAAGAGGTGGAATATTTTTTTGATACAGAAAGAAGATTTTTTGAAATTTTCGTCCATAGAGGGTGCTGCATGAAACGAGGAGTCCTAGAAAAAGCAGGGTGTACGATTAACGGCTTATTTCCGAATTTTCCTATTACTGGCTCTGGCAAATGGTTTTCATAGTGATCAGTGGCGTATTCACGGGGGGGAGGGGCGCTTAGCGGGCTATTGCCAAGTTCAGAAGGCTGGCAAATGGCCAAGTGATGGCCAAAATGATTGGCCAAAGTTCAAAGTTCAAAGATTTCTGGCGGGGCCTATCTGTTTACAGACATCTGCCGCCTTCAAAACCGGCCCGCGGGGGACCACTGTGAAGAGAAAGGCAAGGGTGCAACTGTTTGTGTAATGTGAAGTGCGTGTGGTATGCAAGAATTTGGGAGCTTGTCTACGTTAATTAAAAACTTAATTAACCAGGAAAAATCAAACATGTCTTTCCGAACTTATTAGTCATATTACTTATTAATATTTTCGGCAGGAAAAGTAAAGTGGACTGCTTCTGCGACGCCATCTTGGTTCGTCGTGGCTCATCCTCATTGGTCGGAAGAGTTGCTTGTCAGGGATTGGCTGAAAAGGAATGAAAATACACAAAAATACAATTTATTAAAAATTATTAATTAGAAGGTGAAGAAAAAAGAGGAATAGAATTAGTCATATTAAAAAAGTTCGTAGCGATAGATGGAGAAGAGATTTCACTTAAATAAGTGATTTTTTATTTTTTTTTTGAAAGTTTTTTTTTAAAAATTTTTAAGTTTTTATGGGATTTTTTAGGAAATATTTTTGAAAAGATGGGTAAAGGAAGCGTAGAAAAAGATAGAGTTTGCAACACTAATGTCGCTAAATATGGGAGCTACTCTCGGCTCCTTGTTTTGTCTCGTCGACTATCGCTCTAGAATTCGATCAGCCTCTTTTAGGAATTTTTGTAGAGTAGCTCGTCTCTCTTTCTTCCAGCATTGCTGGACGGTGTTTTGTATGCAAGCCTTGGCAAAGTCGAACAGGTCCCGTGACAAGTCAAGGTTGGCTGACGATTCGGAGTCCGACGACGTGGATGACGCCGAGGACGAGTAAACAGAGGCCGGGGAGGCGGGCTTACGAACTTCGTCAGCTTCCACTCGGCCGATGGGGGTGGCACTTGCGCCGCCGTCTTTGATTGGCCAAGCAAATTAATAGAATTGGAGAAGGGCGGCAAAATTTGTATAACCCCCATTAAATCAGCCTCTGCCCACACAGGTATAGGGGTTAGGTCAGCGATTGGTCAAAAAAGTGACCTAGAGAGTTTTCAATCACGTGAGCAAGCATGCGAATGACCTACAGAGCGAGGGACCAGGTCAGTGAGTCCATTACACATACATAACTCTCTTGTCTGTCCCTTCATCGGGGGTCCCCAAGGGGCCCCAGCCCTTATGTTGGCTAATGGCCCGCTTTAAGGGCCAGTCACCATCGGAAAAATTTGAGTCTGGTCTGGTCTGGTCAGGTCAGTGAGTGACCTAGAGCGTGTGCAAGCTTGTGAATGACAAAACAGTGACCTAGAGTGCATGCAAGCATGTGGTCCAAAAAAGTGACCTAGATGCGAAAGCATGCTAATGACCAAAAGAGTGACCGCGCAAGCATACGAATGACCTAGAGCATGGGTAAATGATAGAAAAGAGTGGCCCAGAGCAGGGAACCATGTCAGTGAGCAATCAAAAGAGTGAACTAGATCGTGTGCGAGCATGAGAATGACCTAGATCGTGTGCGAGCATGTGAATGACCTAGATCACGTGCAAGCATGTGAGGGACATGATCGCGTGCAAGCATGTGAAGGACATGATCGCGTGCAAGCATGTAAGCGACTAAAAGAGTGACCTAAAGTGTGTGATGTGTGTGATCATGGGCGTAACCAAAAGAGTGACTTAGAAATACAGGCGTACTTGCTGGAGTTGAGGGAGACCAAGTGGGTTATATATAGCACAGGGTGGCGGATTCGAAGAAAAAGTTGGGAAGAAAATTAGACTAGATTGGGAAGAGGGTGGCAAAATTCGTTTAGCGCCCGCAGGCGGAAAAACTATAAATGCTCCTCTGATTGTGATGCTGACATTGGTTTGAAAAAGCACTATTGGTGAATTCGGTTTACCTCCTCAGACACGAACCACCGGTTGATATAGAATAGATAGATAGATAGATACAACCGCTCACAACCACGGACTGATGCAAAGCACCTTACTTCCGTTACATCAAAAGAGGCAACCACCAGTTGAAGATTTACAAACGTTTCGGGCACAGAAGTGATCGAAGAATGGTTCAAGTTCCAAAATTATTTGATTTAATTTCGTGCAGCACCCTCTATTAACGAAAATTTGAATTAAATTTTCTTATGGAACACCCTGTATTTTCTTCCAATATTTAAGCCAAAAAAAAAAAAATCACAAATTTTTAAAAAATCAATTGCGTTTTTCTAAAATTAAAATTCATTTCTTTCACAATTATTATTGAAGAAACGCGGCTACGGCCGTCTCGTTCTCCGATCACCGTAATCAAAATGGCGCCAAACTACGGGCGAGACGAGTCAATAATGACGGCAGCATTATTAACTGAAGGGGTCGTCGAGAGTGAGAGAAACGGGGATAAAAACGACCATCTTAACACTATGAATAAATAGCCGCTATTAGTTACTTTGGCGGCCGGCGGATCGCCATCTTGTCTAGTTAATTTGCAAACATGGCACGTTTCGTGATGAATATCCCTCCATAATAATCCGACTCCTCCTACGAACCATGACGTCATCACCAGTGGAGTCTTAAACAGAATGGAGCACCCTCCCAAATTATTTGATCCCCATAGGCGTAAAGTTATATCCGGTCCATACCCCCCCCCCCTCCCAGTGCCGTCTTAACGCAGGGGCCTCGAATGCTCATTGGAGGCTCATGAGAACGATATCTCCGTGCAATTTTGGACAACAAAGGGGCCTCAGAAAAATCACTTTTCCCCGAGTGCCCAGGCAATTCCCGCTATAGATATACACTCTTACCTATAGGGGGTGGTGGCCCATGATGCTCCTAAGACGGCCTTTCCCCCCACCCCCATCATTTGCCACTATCTCCATTGAGCCTATAGACGCACTGTCAGCCTCCCTATCTCACAATTGTGGGGCTGACAGGGATCTATCCCTGAGGCATGGGTCGATTCCTGTCATGTTATGTTTTTAACAATAAATTCATCATTGAAGGACCCTTGAAAAATCTGGCTTGGGGGGGGGGGGGGCTTCAGGTGGTGCCGTCTTAACGCATGGGTCCACCTGGGCATGGCCCGGGGGGGGACCTTAAGAGAAAAGAGACGTTACAAAAATGACAGAACCGGTTAAAATTTTCGATAATTTGCCAGGTAGGGCCTCAAAAAGAATCATTTGGCCCGGGGGTTCATGATGCTTCTAATGCCCTGCCTTGAGGATTCCAGCCTAAAGGCCCTGCTGGAGGATGTGGGGGCCATGTCTATAGAAATAGCGTAAATAGTTTGAGACCTAACCCAAGAAAATGTTGAGACATAGCAATATTTCTAATAACTTTATACTTATGTTAAATCTCGAATAATTTTGCATTTTTTTAAATGATTCTGAAATTAATTTTAATGAATCAAGAATTTTTAGTAGAAAATTCAAGAATCTCTCTCATTTTCTTATTAATTCGGGGCTTTCATTAATTCTGAAAATTTTTTCAACAATTCTGATTTTATAATTAATTCTGAATTTTTATTTGCTTTCAATGAATTCCACTCATTAATTATAAAGTCTTCGCTTACATCAAAAATCCAAAAATCTCATTCTCTTCATTTTTTTCCCAATTTTCATTTAATTCTGAACTAAATTCTTTTATTAATTCTTAAAATTGTTTTTATTAATTCTTAAAATTGTTTTTATTAATTCTTAAAATTGTTTTTATTAATTCTTAAAATTGTTTTTATTAATTCTTAAAATTGTTTTTATTAATTCTGAAATTATTTCTTTCATTAATTCCGATATTATTTCTTTTATTAATTTTTTGAATATTTTTATAACTATTTCTATATTGGTGATATTTGACAAGCATTAGTGAATTTGGTGAAAAATTAAAAAAAAATTAGGGCACAATACATTTGGAAATAATTTACAAAATTGATGATATTTGGTGATATAACACAAAAATTGGTGGTACATTATTTGGCGTTATTTCACAAAATTGGTGGTGAATAAAAAATAAATTGGTGGTGCTTGGTGGTACATCACAAAAATTGACGGTGCAGAATTCGGTGCTATAGTTTATGATAATACTCGGTGATGACAATTGGCGGTATTTGGTGGCGAAAATTTGGTGATATTTGGTGGCGAAAATTTGGTGATATTTGGTAGCGAAAATTTGTTGATATTTGGTTACGAAAATTGGTGGTTTAGTATTTATTGATATTTCGAAAAAATTGATGGTACAGTATTTGGTGATGTATCACACAAAATTAGAGATATTTGATTACGTATCACAGAATTAGCTATATTTGGTGGTAGATCGCAAAAATTGTTGGTGCACTATTTGGTGGTGTATTTCACAAAACTGGTGATATTTGGTCACGAAAACTGGCGATATTTGGTCACGGAAATTGGCGGTATAGGAATTTGGTGATGACAAAGTTGGTGGTGTATCACAAAAATTGAGGGTGTAATATCTCGTGCTGTTTCACAAAAACTGCCGGTATTCGGAGATATTTAAGAAAAACTGGCGGAATATGGGGATGTTTCCCGAAATTTTTTTTAGTGGTACAGTATTTGGTGGTATATTACAAAAACTGGAGGTATAGTACTTGATGATGTTTCACAAAATTTGACAAAATTTAGGGGATATTTCATGGCATCGGTGAAATATTTCGTAATATTTTGGCGAAAATTGACGACATTTGGCGATAATAGGTGCAGTTTTAACCTCCTGGAATCAGTTCACTTAAAGATATCCACAACTCTCTAACCCTCGAGGGAACAGTTCTCTCGCTGGTAATTCCTTAAACATTCCAAATGAAACTCGTTTACGTTTATCCTGTCCCGGGAAACGGTAAAAATGTCTATACTTTTCCCGGAAAAGGGTCACCAAACCATACACAACCCAGCTCGATCGATTAACTCGTATTTTTCCGAGAGAAGAGGGAAAAAAGCACCAAAAAATAAATCCAGTCGAGCGACATATTGGCGGATTCCTAAGGAAAAGACTAATTTCCAGGATATTCCTTCCATCAAGGGTCCGGGAAAAACACTCGGGGCGCCATTTCCCACTCCCGGCACCCCACCTCCCCCTCTCGTTCTCCGGTTGACGAAAAATTTCACCCGGATGTTGTTTCCTTGCGTTTATGAGTTTTAATTACGTGACTGTCCGCCATTTTACCGCCCTCCGTCCCCTCTCCGCCTACGCTAAACAAGGCGAAGATTAAATGTCGGCTAAAATTAGCCCTAAGCAAACTAATTATTCCGGGACAGGAACGAAGAAGGAGGGGGGGCGCCTTTAATTAATGAAGATCTTGCCTCGACATTTTGTGTTTGTGGTATGTGTTTCGCTGCGCCATCTTTACGGGAGTCGCTCCCTTTACATTGTCAGTATTGTCATTATTATAATAATGAGTAATTGTCATCGCCATGGCCCCTAACAAAGGTGGGGGGGGGCTGATGGAGGCTCCGGGAGTTTTTATATTGTACGCTGTGAATTGACTAGAAAATCAATATTAGAGCCTGGCTAAAAATTTTGGTTTAGGGGGCCCTGGGAGGATATCACCAAAAAGATTGGTGGCACTTCAATGAAGATGCACTTGGGAGGCTAAATTCTAGGCTGGAATTATTATTGTTTTTGGTAAGGTATATCTTACTTTATGGAAATTGCATGAAATCTCACTCCAAAAACTCGGCATCAATGTGGTCCCTAGCATAGGCGGAGATAGACCTGGAAGTCTGGGGGGGGGGCACGGTCATTATTGCTGGCGGAGCACGATTATGATGATGATGTCAATTTATATATGCATATATACAATATACATTAGATAAATAGGCACTACCTTTGACGCTGCCCTCCCCCCGCAATCTCCGTCCATGGTCCCTAGTTTGCAATATTATTAGTTTTTCCGTATTTGTGTGCCATCTTTTTAATAAAGGTTTTTGCCAGATGCTTGACGCTGGGAAAAAATTAGGCATACAAAAATGTACATTCAATAACATTTTCTGGTGCTTGATGCCCTATGCACGTGCTTATATTGCTTAAAGGTTAATCCGGCCCTGCTTTCAAGCCGCCCTTCTATAGTGAATTTATAGCATGAAAAAAAAACAAAAAAAACGATGGTAGTTGCCCCGGGCCCCAGGGCTAGAGCCCTGTCAGCCGCACTCTTGTGGGAGCCCAAAACAGTAAGTAAGTATGCATGCCCCCCCCCCCCCCCCCCACGGGTGGGATCTAACAGGGCTCCAGGTCTGGGGCCCGGGACAAATGCTATATATTTTTTTCATGCTATAAATTCACTGCAGAAGGATCCGTGAAAAGTCTGATTTGTGGGTGGAGGGGCTCAACTAATATCCTAACGTGGACCTTGCTCCAGAATTTGGGGGATCATGCAAGCATGTGAGTAGCCAAAAGAGTGACTTAGCGATACAGACTCATAACAAGGGTGGAGGGGGGTTCAAGAGGATTTTTCCACAGGGAGGCGAATTCGAGTATATCTGTGGTTAAGCAAATAAGACTGGAATGGGAGGCGACAAAATTCGTGTAGCCCCCCCCCCCCCCCCCCCCCACAGGCAGCGAAATCATAAATGCACTTCTGGTCATATAACCCTCTCGGTTGAGAACCACTGGGATAGAATAACGCGTTCCGGCCTAACTAGCCCCTCGTGTGCAGAAAATGACCTCGGCGCGACTAAAATTACCAAATGATGAACGCATTTACCGTAACGTATTCACTGACGTTGTCCCATGTGTTTACAACGGTTTTCTTTCAGGAAGGTTTATGTGCAAAGGTTTTTTTGTGTCGAAGTGTTCCGAATGGTTTGTCGTAAACCATTAAAATGGTTAAATAACGCGGCGCATTCCCCGTAGTCGTTTTCCACACATTTACTGGGCACTGCGTTTCAAAGAAAAAGTGTCCTATGATGAACTATCCTGTGAATCCACACCGCACTGTCACTTATGGGGAATGCAATGGTTTCTGCGTGTAATCGCGTGGATTAGACGTCACTCAGATGCGACAGTTATTGGTATTATTGGTATTAACGTCGCCATGAAGCGAAAAATGAGCTTCATCCGTCCACAAGATGTTAAAGACCCTGGTGGGATTCTGTTTGATTTTGGACAAAGCCCACCTCGCAAATACATACTTCCTTCTGTACGGTATCCGCTGGTAAAAGTTCATGGCACGACTGCAATCTATATGGGTGCAGATCAAGTATTCCCATGAGGAATATTGCGTATCGAGGATGGTGGTAAGCCCAAGCGTCTGGCACGTAGGCGGAGATAGACTTGGAAGTATGGGTGGGGGGGGGGGGTGCACGATGATGATGTCAATTCATATATGCATATATACATTAGATCAGTCAACTTCACCTTTGACGCTGGGGGTAATGTCATCTTGTTCAACTGAATTTTTAAAATCGTTCCAAGAGTTTAAATTGATGGCGAGACCAGACGTCCCGGCCCAAAAGATTATGCGTTACATTTGTGGCAAAAACCAAATCTTCCTTAAGCCATTGAGAGTACCTTTTCTGCACTCAGTACACCTCATCGGTTGTTGGATCGGAAATTAAGGCCATGCACATAGTGAGGTGACCAAGGGGTATGGGAGTGAATAACGACGAAAACGATTGTATTGTTTTGTTCTACACCGCACATACCCGAGAAGCGAGACAAAAGAGGTCATTCAATGAGGTGCGGGAGTTAAACAAACATGTTTGTTTTGCCTCGACCATTTCTCCACTTTTTCCCTTTCCCTCTTGTGCGGAGGGCTCATCATAATCATCACACCCTTACATTTCAAAACCCCTCTGGCCTCCTCTTTTACTATGTGCTTCCTGCACTCGTATGCATTTTTTTCTTCTCGTACCTCTTCGCTCCACTGCGAAGGCAGCTTAAAGCGTTATCTATCGATGGTCGCCTCAAGTTCGGTAGGGAAAGAACTTGTTATTTATGTGCCACTTTATACTTCAGTTATCTCTGAACAGGTAATTTTAATCTGTAAGCGTACTATTAACTATTACCTGTATCCTTATAACACTGAAGTAATCTGTAAATGTACCTCCAGGTCACTTGAATGATCCCCAAATGTGCCTCGGGCCACTTGATTCAAGTGAAACTGTGTCGTTTGCCACTTGAGTGATCTAGAACACCCCCCCCCCAGGTCGCTGAAGTGAAAGTGCCGCGTAAATAAATGGATCCTGGAATGTGCCGCGGGTCACTTGAGTGGCCCACGGAGCGCTCTCACAAATCACTCACGCAGCCTGCGGCACTGATAGCTCAAATGACCCGTGGTGCAGTTCCACATGACTCGAGTGACCCATGACATATTTCCAGACCACTGGAACTACTTAAGTCACAATTCCATCACTCGAGTGACCTAAGCCAAAATTCCAAATCACTTGAGTGACCTAAGTCACAATTCCAAATCACTTTAAGGCCCGCGCCACATTTTCAAGTCATTTAAGTGCCCAGTGGCAGAGTTACAGATCACTTAGTGTCCCGCGTAACAGTTCACTGCGGCACGGTTCCAAAGCACTTGAGTGACTCGCTGTGAATTTACACAGTGAGTTAAAATTTAAATTTTTTTCTGTGCGGCACACTTTCTGATCACTTAATTGACTAACGGTACATTCACAGGTCATTCAAGTAACATGTGGCACATTCTCAGATCACTTAGGTGGCCAGTGACTCATTTTCAAATCAATAAAGTGGCCCGCACTCCCCGAAAGAGGTGTTGAGCACCATTTTTGTACCCACACACACCGAGAGCCCTCAGCAACAACATTTCAATCTTTTGAGAAATTTGATCTGCAGTGCAGGCGCAGTTTCAGAGCACTTAAATGGCCCGAAGTGTAGTTCTCCATTCCACATCATTCTAAATACCCGCGGCGCGGTTCCAGATCATATCTGCGGCAGATCTATATATACCCGCGGCATATTTACAGATTACTCGAGTGATGTGCGCCACAATTCCAGAACGCTTAAGCGGCCCTCGAAACATTTCTCGATCACTTGAGTGCCCGCGACTCGAGTTCAAACCTATGAAGTGGCCCGCATTCTGGAATTAGGGAAAGTGTTTTTCCACCGCCGGACCGCGGCCCGGTAGTTGGCTCTGACAACAGTCAAACCGGGCCGTGAGTAATTCAGTTTCATTTTTCCTCATTTGTTTTCCATTAGTCGTATGCATGACCTGGGTTTCCACTTACAAAAAAGGAATCAATCGGGCTGCGGGCTTTCAGAGAATGGGGGGGGGGGGGCGCTGGAAAACCCCATTTCGTCCTGAGCATAATTTAGCTGAAAATTATCCTTGATCCACGGATATAATTCAGATTATCAGAGTAAGGACCCATCACATCACTCATCTGTGGCACCCAGAATATTGCAGAAAAGCCTTCAATTTTAAACGGGATCTTATCTCTCTCCGAAATCTCGACCGCACGCCATTTCCCCCCCCCCCCCCCCCTTATAACACCAAGTTTGAAAGGTGGGGGGAGGAAAGAGAGACACATTATAAATTACCGCGAGGGGCAAAAAGGGATGGCGCCACCAAGCACAACACAACAACTACTCCTACTCATTACGTATATATTACTCTGGTAAGCAAAGGCTTAACTAAAGCATTAATCAGAAAACGTGAGCTTTAAAGTAACCCTTTCAGTGGTGTATGGGGAAGAGAGAGAGAGAAGGGGGGGGGGCCGTGGATGGACAGCGATTAGCGTCGGCACATTCTGTCACTGGAGTAGCGAAACGCCAAAGATTGATCGCGGGTAATTAGTGCGAGCGCCCCCCCCCCCCACACTCCGATACGCGCATTATCATAATTTAAAGCTTAAATTTCCGCCGAGAGAGAAGATATTAGCTCCGCCTACACATACAAATCCCCGTTCCATCGATAATGATTCGCCCCCCCCCCCTTCAGGGCAAACCCATCTATGTGGGCCCTACATTGATTTTCTATAGTAAAAATTCAATTAAAAAATCATATCACCGTGTTACAGCCCGTAAGTCTTTCTTTATAAGGGTGCTTAACCTTTAGGAAAAATTACGGGCAACTTCATTGGTTTGAAAACTTGTCGCGGGCCACTTGAGTGATCGGGGAGAGCCATGGCCCACACATCCTGTTGGAAGGCCCTTATAGGCTGGGATCTTTCACAGCCCCCCTCCTCCCCAATTGTAAATTTAGTGTGAAAAAAAGAAGAAGATCGCCCCTCGGGCTGGAGTCTTGTCAGCTGCCCAACCTTGTGGGGAGGGCAGCACCGTAGGTCACTTACGTGATCTATAAATGAGTCATGGGTCATTTAAATAATTTGGAACTTTGCCGTAGGTAACATGTGATCGGTAAATATATTGCACGTTTGGCCTCGAGGCTCAAAGTTGAGGACCCAAGGTACACTGAAGGAACACACTTCATGGAACCGAAATTGTCTTATAAACCCTGCATGTGAGGGCGAAAGCTGCGCCGCATAGGCACCTGTCACGTGGCAGTGCTCTGTGAACCGCACCACACAAACGCGTGCCCGCGAAACCGATGTACTTTTGATAATTGGAAAGATTATACCATATTTCTGGGAAATTCGGAAGAATCAGCTGCAGATGAAATTGTCGAGATTGGCAAAAAAGCACCCTTTCTCGCCAAGCCAATGAAATCTCACACATACGGGTTTCTCTCTGGTTTTCAATTAACCAGAATTGGAGTTCCAGCAAATTCACCAAATTGGAGTTCCACAGTGTGAGGACATTGACAAGTACGAGGGTCGTTTTATAAGTTATAAAAAACTGTTCACCTGTTTTTTTAGAAAAATTGTATATATTTTATTTTTCAAACATAGTATCTTTCCACCTCCACACACGTTTTTTTCTTCAATGAAATTGAACTTTTTTTTCTATCCCATCAGAAAATTACATTTTCTCTAAACTCCAGAAAAGTCATTTGCAGCTGCGATGGCCTCTTTCATTTGATGAACAATTTTTTTCCCCCACCGAGCTAAACTTTTGATGTTGGAAAAGCAGGAAAAAGTCACATAGGGTCAGATCCATAGAATTTGGTGTAAGGAGATTGGTGCAAAACTTAATTCATGCAATGTGGAGATTGCAATGGTGTATCTGTGTGAGACGAGGCATTAGTTTGGAGGTATAGGGTTTTTTTTGTGTGTGTCAATCTTGACAGTTTCATGTTCGAATTCCAGAAGTGTGGAATAATGCTCTACCAATTGTTTATTGCCCTCTGAAGTAGTCTATGGGGTGTCATGGAAGTGCTAATGTGTCCTTTATCTCATCAACTGTCCATCTTAGAGGTATAATTTCAATTTTAAAAATGTTCATAAGGAGTTCAACAATTACCATGTACCAGTTTCGATAGCGGAAAAATGCAGTGCATCACAAAATAAAAATACATTTTTATACAATCCCCCTAACTTCCAATTAGAAAGTTGTTGCCCTGTATCCCCTGAGGCCAACAGCAAAAATTCCATGTTTTTAAGTGCAATATTCGCTAAAATATTTGAAATCAAAAATTGGAGAAATGTTATGACAGAACAGCAAAAATTAACGCACACACACACTGTCCTTTCCTCCAATTTTTGAATTCAATTCTCTGAATATAGCAGTTAAAAACATAGGATCCCTTTCATTAGACTCAGAAAAGACTGGGCAACAACTTTCTAATTGTAAGTTATGCTTCTAAACTTTAGAGGTTGGGAGATCATATAAATTTCTTATTTTGTGGCACTGTATTATCACTCTCAAAACTGGTATATTAATTTTTGAACACCTTTTGTGAGCATTCTTTAAATTGGAATCATATCTCTATGACGGACGGTTAATGAGATAAAGGCTGCAATATCACTTGCAGGACACCCTGTATATACAGGATGATTATACTTAATTTCCTCTGCTACATTTACTGATGAACCGTTGATCGTAGAGGCATACTTCCAGTTAGAAAAAGTATCCCATATAAATGTGTGAAACTCAGATGCATCATTCCTGTTGCAAGGGGTTGTATAGCTATTTTAAAAAACTGACTTTTTATACGGGTATCTCGTCCTCAAAAACCCAATTAGAAAGTTGTTGGTCTCTCTTTTGAGCCAACAAAAGAAGTTTCACATTCCTAAAATGCAATCATCACTGAGATATTTGAATTCAGAGAAAAGTTGGGAAACAGCAGCAAATAAGGGGGAGAAGCACTGTTCGTTAAATTTTGCTGTTCTTTCCCAATTTTTCAATTCAAATATCTCAGCAACCGTCGCACTCAGAGATTCTTTGGTGGCCTCAGAAGAGAGGGCAACAACTTTCTAACAGTTTTTCATTTGTGTGCAGGGTGTTCTCATAAAAAATTAAATCTTTTTATTTCACTAAACACAACCCTGCAACGTGAATGATGTACCACAGTTCATGTTATTTGGATACTTTTTCTAATTGGAGGTATATCTCTCTAGGATCAACAGTTTGCCAGTAAAATGCGGCAAGGGGAATTAAGTTATCACCCTGTACATGTCTAGAGCAGGGGTTCCCAACCAGTGCTCCATGTGAACTCCACGGCCGCTCGAGGAAAATATATAAAACCAGTAAATTTTGAAAAAAAAATATATATTTTTGAGTAAAAATAAGTCAGTAGCTTTGATGAATAGACCTAAGGGTTGCGCCATAGAAATTATATAACGGAAAGGGCTCCGTGGGTCAAGAAAGGTTGTTAACTGCTGATCTAGAGAATCTCCAAAAAAAATAAATAAAAATGTGGCCATCTCTTTCATAGCAGATGTAATTTCTGAAAATTTCATGCTGTCCTCAGTTACCGTTAGAGATGTGAGGTGAGAATATTTTCCTAGAGGTAAAAATTGAAGAATAATCGAGAATATTCATTTTTCTTTTAAATAATTTAAATTTTTTTTTACTAATTTTGTTTATATTGTGAAATATAAATCAGTTTTCATTGCCTGAAACATTTACAACAAAACAATTTTTGGTATAATCACTCCCCAATGAAACTTTAGTTCGAGAATATTCTCCAGGTCATGATGAGAGGTTTTAAAAATTTGGTTATAAAGATTTTAGAAACATTAAATTAAAACATTAAAAAATTTTAAAATTAGATAAATTTTCAGAAATAAGTTCACAACAAATCAAAGTTGATTGATAAAGGAAGCAATTATACAATCACCTTCATTCTAAGATACAGAACTGTTAGTTTTTTCATTGTACATACACTTAAAGTCTGTATCACTTACATTTCTTTAAAAGTTGTGTAATTCAGCCCTGTTGGTTTAATTTTCTTGCTTTCAAACTTAAATATTGTGGTCTACAAACTTCAATATACCCATCTTCTTGACGGGAAGAGAGACAGGGACACTCTCCGGAGAATATTCTCTCAAAGGACTACTATTATAAATTATTTGAGAATATTCTTCTCAAATAATTTATCGAGATTATTTATTATAATACATGTTATTACATTTATTCTTGACAATACTCTCTGGAAAGATTTCGGTAACTGAAGAATATTCTTATCGAGAATATTTTCTGGAAGGACTATTAATAACTTCAGAATAATTCTTATTTTCTATAAGAATATTTCCCAGTAATTTACGAAAGTAGTCCTCCCAGAGAATATTCTCAAGTTATTTATAATAGTAGTCCTAGCAGAGAATATTCTCCGAAAGATTCTCAAGAATTTTACATCTCTAGTTACCGTAAAAAAAATAAATACGTTGAATGCCAATTTTTTTAGTTGCCATGGCTACCTGGCACCCATAATTCATCATGACCTGCACACTACGATCAACGCAGAAGGCTTTTAAACCAGTTATATTTTATCGATGGTTATCTGTAGTTATCTTGTATAAGTCCTTCCTTCGATATTTATCTACTACTACTTAACCATATATGCACCTCGTATACATTCCTCTGTAGGATTTCTAATGAATTGGTATATGCAGGAATCCGTGTCTGAGTATGTGTGACCCAAATATATTTAAGTTGTCTGAGATGACTTTCCTGTTCTGCTGGTGCTTCCACCTGTCTTTCACATTTTCATAAAGTGAAGATTGTAAATCCGAGGATGACTTAACTCCCTGCTATCCATACAAAGGTTTTTTTTAACAGCTGGTTGATGTGAAGATATATATTTTTTGGAAAAAGAAAATTCAACTGCCTGTACGGGGAATCGAACCCACGCCATTTCACTTTCCAGATGACCGCCCTAGACCACTAGACTACAGAGGCAATGAATTTCTCAATCTTTCCTTGGAGCTCGTGTGCATTGAACAGGATCTTACATGGATGGTCGGAGGATGCAGGTCAAAGCTCACAATTTGTGACAATGCCACCAGATGGCAACTTATGCGATGATGGCGTCACTCCACTAACCATACAAATTTTTTTTTAACAGCTGGCTTATGCAAAGATATATATTTGGAAAGAGAAAATTCAACTGCCCCTCCCCACTGCGGGCAGTTGAAATTTGTATGGATACCGGAGAGTGATGTTGTCCTCAGATAAGTCGACATCTGGTGGCATCGTCAGAAATTGTGAGATTTTGCCTGAATTGCATCGAACCGTCCATATACGGTTCTGTTCAGTGCACACAAGCTCCAAGGAAAGATTGAGAAATTCATTGCCTCTGTAGTTTAGTGCGTTCACCCAGAAAGTGAAAGAACGTGGGTTCAATTCCCTGCACGGGCAGTTGAATTCTCTTTTGAAAAAAAATATATATATATATACATCTTTGCATCAGCCAGCTGTTAAAAAAGAACACCTTTGTATAAGATGGTAAATGCTTGAATTTTCGTGTTGAAGATCTGCCTCTGAGACATTCTTTCAAATTGGGGGGCCGACTCATACTCTTGCCTCAGAGTTGGAAAACTGCAGAAAACCAGCTTCAGCTGACCCACTGTGTCTCCAACAGGTTTCTCACAATGAGGGTCAAGCACGATGCCCACATGACTGCACAGCAGCGTTATTTATCTACTGCAATATTACATACAATTAAAGAAATGCAAAATATTGATGAAATAATAAAAAAAAAATTTAATCACGATTACATCACATACATTGACAGAAAAAAATTGATGAAATCAAAATCCATGGAATAAACAAAATGCATGTACTAATTAGTCGCACCACTCTCGACAACAGACGGAAGAGGAATGTTATTATTGTCATGTGCATGTATCACGAGAGCTCACAAGAAATGCTTATTCCCTGATCCTTCACTAAAAATTACTCATAAGAAAAAATACACAAACTTTTCTCCGCAAAATTAAAACACAAAACTACTTATAGTCCACACTTGAATAAAAAAAGTCAAGTACCCCAAGTAAATATCTAAATAGATTCTAACAAATGTTTGACATTTAGTAGTGACCATACAAATTAAAAGCTAAGTATGATACAAGTATCACTTTCTCGTTCAGTACAGCTCTGATTATTTAAAGCCTTGAAAAAAAAAAAAACGTATATATAAATCAGATGACTGGTGGAGTTAAAAGCTTCTCGGATCGTTCGTTCAATCCTCGTTTTTTGATACCGCTCTCATTAATAATACTAATACTGTCTTCTGTGTAAAGCTTCCTCCTCCTGTGCTTGTTGGACGGTTTGATGAAATCATCGCTTTCATTCCTGTAATGCAATTAATTTATTGGGTTAAAAAAAATATTTTTACAAGAAACATTTTCCGATGCAGCATGTCGACACGGTTTCTATGACTATCATTAGCAGAATGGAAAAAGGGTACATTTGAATCACCCCAGTTTAAAAGAATTGGGTGGGAATGCGATTTATTTGCTAAATCAAAGGAAAATAGTTAAATTAGAACAGATACAAATCAAATATGCACTCAAGGAAATATTTTGTTTAATTAAGGTAGCATTAGATTGTTTGAATCATGCCCCCAACCCGAAAGAGGAAGATTAAAAGGGCCAAGCCTTGAAGACTGGCACAGAGCTGTCTCAATGCATGGGGGAAGGGGGCCTCACCCAAGGCCGGAAGAGAATAGGGGCTTCACAAAAGTGAGAAATGGTTAAAATTTGAGAATTCCCTAGATAGAGTCCCGGAAAAATCATTTGGCCCGGGACTCCAAGATGCTCTTAAGACAGCTCTGATCTGGAGCATAAATCCCAGTATATTTTGTTTTCTCATCAGAAAACTACAGCGTTTTCACAAAGTGGGCAATATCAGACTCCTGGGTCAATGTAATGGCCCAGAGGGGTGGTAGAAGCTAAAGGATTTTACTTGGGACCTAATACTGGATTTTATGGGTTAGTTTGAGTTGGGGAGGGGGGGGGATGAAAGAAAACAAATTCTTAAGAAATGGGGTGATGGAACTAAAAGTTTAAGAAACTATGTACTTCAGGGGCATATGCAGGATTGACCTTTATAAGGGGTGCAAAAATTTTCCACCCGAGAAATCTGGAGTAACCTCCATTCAAAAAGCATTTGAATTAACTGAAATTAATTTGTACATAGGTGCAAATTCGCAGACTTGAAAAATCTGTAGTTTATCACATGATGAGATATTTTGCACCCATTGCAAATATTAAAAGAAAAAACTGGGGAGTTTTAAAGATTGCATGGGATGATGACCAGTTTTCCCAGGATGTTCCATATTTTTAGCTATCCCAGAAAAAAAAAATTATGACTATAAATATGAATATCGTATCTTGAATATTTTTCATAGAATTTGTTTTAATCCACTGTGATTTGGAGTGGCATTTTATTTTCAACCAGTGGCGATTCTAGAAATATTTGGGCAACTTTTGATATCATAATAGGTGACAATTGAAGATTTCCCATACGTTATATCCACATTTTCCATAGTTTTCACGAGATATCATGGTCAGCCTGGGATTGCAAAGACTGAAAGAGAATTTCCTTTGGGGATTTTTCCCATTCAAGCAAAGTACAATTGAGGATTTGTGATTTTTATATGAAGGAACAGAAAAATTGGTAGAATCTGGTTTCAAACCAGAATATTTTAATATAGCTAAAAATTGGAAAGCTTCCATGTCGAAAGCATTGATACATATACCATAGGGTGGGGAAGCTGTGAAAAATTAATCCAGGGCTTGCTAGAGGTCCCATGATATAGATTAAAGAACATACAATGTTTCAGCTCAAGTGGCAGCCATCATTTTGAAAGCCAATACTTACAAATTACACATATACCAAACTTTCAGCATCTGATGACTTTTTGAAACTAAGGTGACCAAAATATGGAGTTTGTATCCTTAAATCATGGTGGCCCAACAGTCAGTAAAAATTTCTTCAGGTATTTACACATATAAAAGAAGACTGGTATAATGCAACAAAATATTTGATCACTTCAAAAAACCACAAGCACAACTTACTTATCAACTGAATTGTTGCTTATCTCTGTGAAAGCTGTGCGTAGATTAGGGGAATTGGTACTTTTCACAAATGTTCCATTGAAAATATCTACGTCTTCACTAGACTATGGAAAACGAGAAAAAAAAATTTCAATAAATACTTCACAACACACACAGTTACACATCAACATATAGTCTTAATAAATTTTCATTCAGCCACTAAGGATATTACTCATGTTCTGTTCACAATGCTGCAAAACGTTCACAATATCATACAATAGGATGAATAAAAACAACATTCCAATTTAAAGTTTCAAATCATCTGACAGAGAAACAAACTGATATTAACAGAGGAATTTTCATTATTTTAGTTTGTCAAACCACAAAACTTGAAGGGAAATCGCCAGTCCTCCGTATACTGTCCCCAAGGTTTTGAACAGTACAGCGCAAAAGAAACCATGGTATTTACCATACTGTCCAAAACTCATGTCATGCCCTCCAAAACCTCTGCCTCAAAAATTATACATGAAAAATGAAAATGAAAGATAATATATATAACCAAATAAAAAATTGTGTGAAAGTAAAAACAGTCATTATAAACAGTTACATGACTGATATTAATTTATCAAACAGATTTTATGAGCTTCAAATCATGAACTTGTGGCAAAAGAAGCTAACACACCAAAGACAAGAATAAAATCATACTTTGTTTTAGATTACACAGGGCAACCATGAAATTGTGTCCAACATGAAAATATGCAATTCCAAATGATTTTTGCTGAACACAGATATCATCATGACAAAGTTTTATTGGTTCTTGTTTTTGGGATATTACCATGTAAAGTGCGAAAAAAGTGCTTGTTCGTGGACAAATTGAATGTGCCTCAGACATGAAAATACATGATTCTGGATTTGTTCTTCATTACCAGCTAAGGATGAATATCACAATGAAAAAATATCAGAAATATTGCCATATTAAGAATGAATGAACTATAATGCTCTAATATATTTGTTTCTATGCATTTCTGTTGTGTTGTATTTCCATGCATTTTTATCCTTACAGTGGCAATCCTGAGATAGTTCAGGTTCTTAAATCTCTCAAAAAGGGTAACCCAGAGCCCAGATACTGTTGTAAGCTTTTGTCTCTTGATAACATGCCCTCACCTCCCATCCTGTCAATCAACTGCTATAACAGAAAGAGGAGAGAAAGGATGTTTTTCCTTTCCCTTTGAGGTTATATACGATTATGCTTACAGCACACCTAACAAAAAACAAGTTTCCCCCCCCCCTCCTTGTTTTGAAATCACTTAAAAGATTAATATTGTGCATCTAAATACTTGTGAGTTTCTATATATTGATGTTAATATAGTTTTATTTCTGTATATTAATGTAATAAAAGCAGGATCCAATCCAGGTTTTCTATGGTTAGATCCGTGTTCAGCACACCCAATTATTTAGAAATTGACTGTTTTTATTCAAGATGCAAATAATTTTTCAAACTTTGTTGTCTAGTGAGTGTTGTGACAGATTTTAGAATTGGACAGTTGCTTTATCTGTTTGTGGTTTCTTTCACGTACCATAAACGTGGGCTTCTTTGGCCCTGGAACCATTCTTTGGATGAAAACGATAAAATAATAAAACATACTCTAATTACTATAGAAAAAAGTAAAATAACTAGTTTTTATAGTTTTTGCAAAGTAGCGGTAACTGGAGTACAACGGGTTATTCATGAATTGCCAACTAGATAGCAACAGTGTTGGTTTTGTATTTTTTTAACTTCAACAACATCATAATCTTGGCTTAAGGCACCCTCCCCCTACTCCCTATGTACTTCAGTGGCAACTATATAGAATCAACAGAAAAAAACTCTGGATATAAGAATCAACCGCTTATAAAAATGATTGAACAAAAAGTGATTCTTATAAGGAGGTGGCTACTGTATATTTGTCAAACTCTTTTATTATCAGAAAAGAACTGTGTTTTCATTTCATATTATGTCACTCTGAAGCTCTATATTATCTCAAATTTTTTTAAAATATGATAGTACTCTATATTTTAGAAAAAGATATGACATACATATTTGTTATGGGCATCATTTTCTCAGCCACCTCTTTGGGCATTTTGCCTGTTATGGCATTGTATTTGTATAATTTAAAAAAAAAACCCACCACAAACTGCCATTTGTCATGTCATATTTTGCCTATCTGAACAGGGTTAAAGTTTTGGACAAGACACATGGATTTTATTGTCCAAAACTTAAAAAGGCTAAAATAGGGCAAGGAGAGAAGTCAATTAATTTTCTCCCAATGAAAGTAACATGTTCAAAATATGTTTCTAACAGATTTTAAAAACATTTTCCTCAACTATCAGAAACCCGTCCAAATACTGTCCTTAAGTGCCCAAATGTGACATAGAAACCAATCAAGTTTTCTTTGAAGATAACAACATACTTTGAAGCTTTCTAATCCAAAACCTTGCCAATCTTGACTTTCACAGATACTGGACAGTTGGAGCGTGTTTTGAAAGAGTTTAGATGGTGTACAGCCCAGACAAAGTCACACGCGAGCACATGAAAAACATTTGCTATTTCTGATACATAACTACTGAACTAAAGTTTGATGAGAGGAATCTACTTGAAGCAGCATTTCTCAAGGTATGGTCTGCAAAGATAAGATAGCTGATCTGAAGAGACTTAAATACTTAATAAAAAATGAAAATTATTCAAGATCATCTTAATAATGATATTTACATAGGTTTTAATAAAATTTCAGGCCTACATACTGCAAGTCAGTGGTTCTAAAAGTGTTTCATGGCTCCCAAGGGCATTGCCAACCTTTGTTAGAGGTAATCTGTTGGTACAGATGTGTGCCTTGGGGTAAACCAAGAAGCTATCCATACATAGAATAAGACAACCATAAATATTTTTTTATGTGGATATCGTATAATATTTTGCCATTGTATATACAGTTTTCAGTTTTTAAATTACATTTTTAATTAGGGGTTGCTGTAGTTTAGAAATATGTGACACCCATATTTGTTATGGGCATCTTTTTCTAAGCCACCTTATTGGGCATTTTTCCTGTTGTGGTCTTGTATTTGTATTTACTTCTGGAGAGTCACGGCTAGACATCAACTGCAACAAGGGAGCTGTGGGTGGCAAAAGTTTAAAAACCAGCTGTTAAAAGGTTCATTGAGCTTTTATGGTCATTTTAATCGTCCAGGGGCTAACAGACTGAGAAACACTAAGGTAAGCAAATTGTGGTTATGCCTGTTCTTCATTTGAATGGTTCTAGGAGTGAACAGAACCAGCGTTATATGTATTGTTAGAGATTGACATCTAGCTATAGAAAGAGAATATCTGAATTCATGGAACTGAATCATGTCCGATAACCATAAATAAGGCAATTCGTTACAAGCGATATTTTTAGCACTATTTTGGTATTCCAGGTTCACTGGAATGGAAAAAAAATTGTTAAAACTGATATTTCTCAATATTTGATTGTTATAAGCGGGCTTGACCAGTACAATAAATATTTGTTTCCATGTCATATTTTAGCACTTAAGAATCGGTTTTAGATAAGTTTGGTAGTTAAGGAATTAAGGACAGTTTTTTATGCTTTCACTCAGTTTTAATTTTTGTATATTGTTCTTAACATTTTAATTAATTAGTTTTAAATATATTACTTGTGTTATTATGTGATATATTCACTTTTTGATATATTGGGCAATTTTGTACAGTGAACTCCATGTGTCCTATCCCAAACACCAATCCTGAATGTCACTCCTCACAACCAAATAAAACAAATGTCACAAGTGGGGAAGTTTAATAATGAGCGACATTAAAAGTGATGGGCACTTATACAAAGCACAGAATGTATTGATTTTAGTTTGCTGGGTTGCCAGCAGTGCAAAATGGTGTGTATGGGAGGAGAGGTGAAATTTATTCGGTTGCCACTGGAATTTCATTCCTTTAAAAAAATTTCTCTTATGTTAAACTACATTCATTTGAATGATTGCAACTCAAGTATTCATAAGTTGAAGAACATTAGATTAGAATACCAATTTTTCAGAGAGAGACATGGAAGAAAAGTTACTCAGAAAAGACTATGAAAAGTAGATGCAGGTCTAATTAGCTCTTATGTGCATAAAATGGCAGCGGAGTGACAAAAATTCTGAAATTACTGAAAGCTACTCTGGATGAAAAATTAAAAAAAAGGTAATTAAATATAAGTATTTAATTCAAACACAGAAAAACAAAAACTGCACTAACATCTGACCCAATGCTGTCCCTGTTAACACATTTTTGAGAGCAACATCTGCAGAGATCCCCACATGACTTCCGGTTCTTCTTGCAACTACACCGATTGCTTCCACAACTCACTTTACATCCACAACCTTGAGCAGAAGTAGAAGCCTAAATAAAATTAAAGAAGCTGATGGAACTTAGATATTCATTGCATTTCAATCATTATTACAATATCACTAGGACATATCGCATACTGGCAAGAATAACATAACTCAAAAATTCGTGAATTTCAGTCAATTCCATATTCAAAACAAATTTTTTTTTCTCTACAAGTCAATAACATTGACATTCCTGTAGTTACAAAACTGTCCGCTAAGCAGTAAAAGTCTCACTCTAGTATAGACAGCCTTTTGTATTGAAAAAGTGAAGTTTATTTTTGTAATTCTGCAATTTTAGGTTTTTGGGTTGTGCCATTATTCTTGATAGTGTGCAATATGTGTCCCACTAAAAAACACCAATGGGACACGCCCCAAAGCAGAATGTGCCGAAATTTGCGACGTACGTCGCAGAACAATCTGGAAGAATTTTAAGAATAGTGTAGAAAAACGCTATTATGTACACTCATTGCCATAAAAATTTGCGCACCCAGAAGAAGTCGTCAAAATGAAACAAAATTTTACACATGTAAGTACTACGTTGATATAAGTAAGTGATTAGAAAATCCAAGAAAAAGGATCATTTATTGCAGAAAAAAGTACAGATGAACAGAAGTTTTAGTACTCTGTTGGACCCCCCTCTAGCGCGAATGCACGATGCGATACGAGCGGGCATTGAGGCATACAAGTTCCGTATGATGTCCTGAGACATCTCGTTCCACAGTTGCTGTAAATGCGCCTCTGGTTCGACCAACCTCGTAGGGTGTCCAACTTGCCGTCCCAAATGATCCCAGATATGCTCGATTGGTGACAAATCTGGGGATAGAGCAGGCCAGGGAAGGGTGGTAATGTGGCGGAGGCAGTCTTGTGACATCTTTGCTGTGTGTGGCCTAGCATTGTCTTGTTGAAAAAAGGCTCCTGGGAGCCCTGCCATGAGTGGCAACACATGTGGCTGAAGGATGTTATGGACATGTGGCTGAAGGATGTTATGGACGTACCGCTCGGCTGTCATTGTGTCATGGATCAATATTAGGGGTGACCGTGTATCGTAAGCAATGGCACCCCATACCATGACACCAGCTGTGGGAGCGGTGTATCACTGTAAAGCGAAGGCAGGATTGAAGCGTTCACCACGGGGCCTCCACACACGAACACGATTGTCATCACTGCTGAAGTTGAATCTCGATTCGGCGCTGAAGACGATCTGGTTCCATTCCGTTGCAGTCCAATCCCGTCGTGCTCGACACCACTCCAAACGGAGGCGTTGGTGGGTGGGTGTCATTGGCAGCACACGTAATGTGCACCGCGATACCAGATGTCCTTCAGCCAGGCGCCTTGCGATGGTTCGGGAAGACACAGGATCCCGTAGTGAAGCTGCTGCCTGTGTCTGGATAGCGGCCAATGAGGCAGTTGGCTCTACGCGTGTGTTTCAGATGATGTGACGGTCTTCTCGACGACTGGTCTGTCGAGGGCGTCCTGAACCTGGCCGCCGTGTAAATGACGTCTCTTCTGTCCACTGGTCCCAACACCTCCTCACAGTAAAATCAGAACAGCCTAGTTGAAGAGCTACTCGCCGAACTGACCACCCAGCTTCCATCATCCCGATGATTCTTCCCCCATCAAACTCTGACAACTGCTCATATGGTCTTCGACGGCGGCGTAACGGCATGTCTACCTCAGCATTTCCTTTGCAAACGATTAAATACACTCCAGTAAGCTCTGCTTACCTGTTTTATACTCCAAGAAGAACGAAGTTCAACGCCCTCTAGTGGCATTACGCAATGCGCAATCACTCTGCATTTCTAATCATTTGCATATCTGCCCGACATGTACCTTCAGGCCAACTTTCGTTTCGATCCCACAATTATTTCTTGGTGCGCAAATTTTTATGGCAATGAGTGTATATACAAATTTTTACCGCAAAACATTTTCAGTCAGCTGAGGGCTCGTTGCAGAACATCGCAAAACATTCTGCTTGGGGGGGGGGGCACATATATTCCCTCTGATCTCTCCTCTGTGATTTAAAAAAAAATTCAGTACATTAATGATATTTGTATTCTAGTCGATTTATATAATTACAGTATTTTAACGTGTATAAGGAACCCCTGATTTTTGGGGCTTACAATTTGGAAAAAGTTGGAGATACATCTATAATACTATACATGTATAAGAAACCCCTTCTACTTTTGAGACAATTTTTGGCAAAAAGGGATTCCTTATACACGTTAAAATAAGGTACTTCTAAGAAAATAAAAATTGTAGTGAAAAGGTTAAAGCATTATGCATTTAGTCTGTCTGAAACAACCATTGCTGCAGTTGGAATCTTGGCAATGGGATAGATTTTGAGGCTTTGTTCTGATGTTTATGCTCTAGCTGCATTTTTTAAAAACCAGACCTGATCAGCAAAAAGCCCTGTAACTAGGTGTCAGGGCATTTCTTGTTAATAATGCCCTAGCGCAGTGCTTACTAACCTTTTCCGATGCTGCAGAACTCCTGTAGCGTCCGATTAATTTAGACATATATGATTACACATAAAATCCAAAAAATGTAGTGTTTTTTAAATTTTGCATTTACAAAATGAATAAATTAGAAACCGATAGTGCAAAATGTGTCATCCATGTAATCGTAGTAAAATAAAATGATCCTGCGCTTCGATTACAATATACTGACGGAACTCTGGGGTTCCACAGACTACAGGTTGAAAAATACTGTCCCAGTGTTAATACAGTCGATGCTCTTTATAATGACCCCATACACAATGATGAGCAGGATGAGTCCCAAATGCTTTCATATACAGGGCTCCCACTAAAAAATTAGGAAAAGTAGGATGGGGTACTCCCCACCCTAGAACACCATAATCATAGCATAATAAAAAATATATATTTTTTGGGAAAATTTTAAAATTATTATTTTTATCATAGCACTATTTCAGTATCCTAAGATTGACTTGAGAAAAAGCAAAATGACAGAAATGACTTGGTTATAAAAAACAATTTTTGGCCAAAATAGGGTACTAGCAACCATAGAGTTTTTTCTGTCTCTCCTGACATATATTACAATATTTTTTTGGAGTCTTCTACAGTCCAGTCTGTCAACTTTCATCGACAATGCACACAGCAAATTATAAAGCCATGTAAGTTTTTTCAGAATGACGCCCTTTTGAGACCACT
Organism: Pholcus phalangioides; assembly: GCF_987345545.1. Classification (NCBI taxonomy): domain Eukaryota; kingdom Metazoa; phylum Arthropoda; class Arachnida; order Araneae; family Pholcidae; genus Pholcus; species Pholcus phalangioides. The sequence continues at coordinate 21,852,015 of NW_028301615.1, read as the reverse complement.
TCCAAAAACACAGTGCAAAATGTGTAAATTACAAGGTCTGATATAAATAACTCAAGGTGGACCAGATGGTTTTACTACATTGTCTATTTCTTTTTTAAAAGGATTTGTTTAAATTTTAGTGTTCAATGCCAGTGTTATCGTTTTTGACACAAATGAAGCATTTTCATTTCTAGCTCTTTGCTGAGCATTGTAAATATTGTTTATGTCTTTGCATGCCCTAAAAATACAGAAGACAATTGAATGCTATTGGACATCATCAGTCACAAAACCTAGAATAGGCCTATGTACCCAACAACTTTATAATGCAAACTATTGTTTGACCTATACAGAAAATGTGCCTCACAATTTTGAATGATAAATGTTAGTTACTCTCCAAGACCATGAGAAGTAGTAAATACAAAATCATTTTTTAATCAGGTAAAAATTTTTAATGACTACTCTACTTGTAGAACCCATGAAATTAAGTAAATGAAAAATTACAAACCACCAAATGGTTCACATACACCCCCCCCCCAAATAACCTTAAAAAAAATACAATTTCTGCTTTGGCAGAATCATTAATTGCAATCTACTACATTTGTATTATTCTGCATTATATCGATGATTTCCTCCTCAATTAAAATGAATTAGGAAATTTTGTTGATAGGATTTAATAAAAAAGTAGGACAAAACCAAGAAAGTAGGATAAGTGGGAGCCCTGCACATAAGAAATATCCTATATGTACACCTTTGGTATAACGAACTCCCAAATACCACGTCCGTTTTCGACAAAATGATGGGGGGGGGGGGGGGTCATTATATTCAGTGCTGACTGTAATACCCTTATGAGAACTTCATTCAGAATTCAGTTTTATTTTGTTTTCCTCACTTCATATCACAGGAACATCTTGTGCAAAATGCACACTTTCTCCTATACACATAACAATGTCTAAATATTTCAGCAGGATGTGTTATTAGCTATTCACAATGTTTTATTCATTCATTAAACAAATATAACCTGACAGAAATCTAAAGATACTTCACCAAACACCAACTCTGGCCATACGCTATATTGCAATTTACTGCCATTAATGAGATGGGTGGGAAATGAAGGCGAGGTCTTTTTTTTTCAAACAGAGCACAACTCAGGTCTATCGCCATAGGCAATTTACTACCTAGTGAGTTGTGCCGGAAGTGTAAGTGTGTGTACCTAACAGTCTGAGTGCGTATCTAGTGTTATGTATGATTTTTCAGTGCTGCCATCTATATCTCAGAAGTGAAGTGAGTGATGTGTAGTGACTGAATATTTGTACTGTTTTGTAGGACTGTTGCTCTCTGTGGCGAGCCTTTTTAAAGGGGAGATCGGCTCGCATTTGCACCTTGAAGTTGGGAACCACAGAAAACCAACTTCAGCCGACCACCACTGTGGTGACGGTGGGGCTCGAACCCGGGTCCCTGCGATGCGAGTCCGTTATTATGACCACTCGACCACCACAGCGGCGAAGGCGCAGTCTATTGGCGGTAGCTCGTTAGGGAAAATATCGTATCTGTATCCTCCCTTTGGGTTTGAACATGGGACTGTGACAACAACCTTCACGGCGGTAGACAAGCATCTTATCACCATGCTACTTGGCTGTTAAAGATATGGCTGGAACCAATGATGCACATTTCATGTGTGTATGCAATGAACACATTCTTATTCAAGAGAAATTGAAGGAAAAAAACTTGAATTCAAAAAATAATTTACCTTTACTTTTTTTTCCTCAATGGAATCACCCTCTTGGGTTTTTCTGGAAATCTGCAGATAAAAAAAGAATCAGATATCAGGAATGTGGTTTTAATTACCTCATGTTCTCTCTCAGTTATTATGCCATTCTATACCAGAGGAGAATATACCAATAGCTTTATAAAAGTGGGTAGCTTAATAGCTTTTGTATTATTTTTTAAGTAAAAAATAAATTCTTCAACCCCCTAATTTTCTGTCAAAAACACGCTTTTGTAGCTTCTGTTCTGCCACTGACCAGATGTTTCTATCTTTTGTAAATGAAGTAGATATTATCACAAGATAACTTCTTTTTCCAGAATGCACATGACTCTATGTAAATAAATTGTACTGCAATATTTCTCATTATGGACGACAAATTACTCTATGAAACTTGGAATCACATGATATTGAACACAATTCAGTTCTCTATGAAGTAAAGTGGTTTAGTTTGGACTCAGTTTCAAATTGTTTTAGTGTCATTGGCACTATTTTAGCATCCAATGAAATTAACTCATCTCTAATTAATGTTTAGATATACTTAAGATAATCATAACAAAGTATATGTTGATTATTGTTGTTATTGCCAATGCAAGGCATGTGCTGATAGTGATCTCTACGAATCATTAGCAAATACATTTTGTCTGATGAAAGCCTGTCAATGTATCAATCCAGCTCTTATCTCATGCTGCTTCTTGAATTTGTTAAATTAACTTGACTTACAGTGAACGACTCATCAACACCAAGTCTATTATTGAAATCCAGCAGTTTCTCTTGCAAAACAGAAGATAGGAACTTAATGCTGTCTAACAGTAGTAATTTCCCATGTCCATCCACACATGCAAAAATTTTCTCCAACATGCCAAATCTGGCCTTTTTTAAATCAATCTTAGCACAGAATTAAATTTCTGTTTGGTTTCATTTTCAGTAACTTGGCAATCTTTTTTCTAAATTTAATATTTCATTTTGGTTCTTCATTTTTGAGTTTTTTCATTGGTGCTATATTTTTCCATTGAGACAATTCTTCCATTTGTTAGTGAGATTTGTTACACTGAAATATTGGAAGGAATACAAGACCAGCCACGCCCACACCTTGATCTGGCTAACTGGGGCACACAAATGGCCAGTCATTTATGAAGGAATCAATTTCTACAGCCAATGCAAGGAAGAGTTCTAGTTAAGACCAGAATGAAATATTAACCATTTAGTGCTCACATCTTACGTGGGACTTTAAAATTCTGTACTCCTGGTTATGAAAAACATATTTACTCACTCGTTCTTTCATTCTTTTGTAAAGTGGAGTTGCTCGCCATTCGGGATCCGCATTTTCATCATCAATTGATGTGTCAATAGAATCTTCCAGGTATTCTTCCATAATGCTAGCTTCTCTTTTGATGACAATGGTTTCATTTGCCTGAGATGATAGAGAAAAATCAATTCACAGAAAATGAACAAGCTACCAAATTAATCGCCACTGGCATTAATTACAAATTAACAAGCACTAAAGTTAAGTTTGAATTTAGGACAAAGTATTAAATGGATACATTACCTTTTTGTGAACACCATCTAGATCATAAATGTTGTTCAATAGCTTCGGCTTCGTTCCCTCAAAACGAGCATTTCTAAGTTGCTGAAAGAAAAAAGATAAAATATTAACTATTTCGGAAAGTATTCAATTTAGAATTTCTAGATTATAGTCATTCTAGAAAAAATATACCACATTCTCCTGTGTAAATAAAAATCTGAGTATTATACATTCCACAAAAAAAAAAAAAAAAAAAAAAAAAAAAAAAAAAAAAAAAAAAAAAAACCACCAGAATTTGTCAATACAAATTCTATACTATTGCATTTTATGTGCAGCTGCTCCCCCCCCCCCCCCGAGAGGTTGGAATAGAAATATTTCTTTAAATTAGTAAAAATAAATTTTTAGAAGATTTACAGAAGTACAATTTTTACACATGATTAAGAAGTTTTATCTTTCCTCAAGATTTGAGTATTGGTGAATGAAATTTGCATACACTAAGTATTCAAACAAGAATGTATAACAATTCATGTGTTTGCCTAGCTTAAGGTCCTGTTTTTGTGAAAATGATCCTTGATTTTATGAATAATAAATCATTTTGTAGAAATCCAAACAAATTCACTTAATTTTGTACAAAAGAAATGGAATGGTACATTTATGGTTTCATTATTTTGCATTATGTACAGGGTCCAGAAAATTTCAGCTTTTCCCTGCGATTCAAAGAAAAATAAGGGACGGGCAAGTTACCTCTCTCAAATCGTCAACTTCTTTACTTTTTTTTGCCAGTTCATCATTGAGGTAACTGAGACGAGTAATTTCACTCTCCTAAAATACGAAAAAAAAAGTACCAATTCAATAACAAAGTACTTATGATCAGTGAGAGAAAACATTATTAGCGTAAAAAAAAATTCCCATAAAGTCTCTAATATTTATAAGAACTTCTGTTACCTGAAACTTGAGACGTTCTGATAATGCAGGATCTAGTTCTGTAGAGCCATTAGTTGATAAGTTCAACTGTTTCAGAAAGTACAATGTCTGAAAGAAAATAATTTAGAGACGTGAGCTAGGCGTTATTTAGCAGATAACCAAAAAAGGGAAAAAATGTCTAGTCTCTTGATTGTATGGGTAGTCTCAGCAAGCTACCCAGAATTATTTTTAATTATAAATTAATTTACGGTAACATTAATAGAATTCTCCATACCTTATCTTCATTTTCTCGAATCAGACGAGCCATTTTCTCTTCATGATGATGCTTCATGTTACGCATCTGCTTATTAAGTCGATCCTGATTCTCTGTCAACACTTTCACTTGTATGGTTGTGGTGTTCAGCTGATTCTCAAGAGCTTCCACTTGTTGAGTGGATTTGGACGAGTTCAGGTACAAATCAAATTTTGCAGCAACAGCCTAGCATAAAGAAAAGTTTTGTCACGCACCGAAGTACTATACTCATAACCATAAGATTGTATGAAAATTTTAGCTTAGAAATCTAGAATGCAAAGTAAGAATGAATTCTCACCACATCAAAAAGCCATTTCAAAGCACATTTGGCTTCTACCATACTCTGTATCGATTCCCACCTGTGCTTGGTTTTCTCTTCTGCAAAAAATGATTTAGTTAAGTAAAAAATATCTGGCTAAGCAGTGAAGCTAACAGTTCATATAAAAAATATAAAGTATTAGAAAAGTCAACAAGTTACATTTGAAATGAAGTTACAAGGAATTTTAGAAAATGCTAGCAATTTCACTTTGCAAGAGAAACAAATGAAACGAATACATTTTATTACCTTGATCAGCATCAAAAATCTGTCTCTGTAGACTAGCAATCTGCAAATTCCTGATATCAAATTCTTTTTGTAAAGTGTCAATCTGTTCAGTTATTTCCCTCTCATTCAATGCATCATCTTCATCAGTTGAGTCGCCTGTTCGTTTCTGGAAATAATGTTTGTTAAATGCTCTTAGATATACAGAGATGATGAGAGTGGGATCAACTGAACAATTCCATGTTATCATCTTAGGAGGATCCATTACATTCTCCCCCCCCCCCCAGAATTTTCTTATAAAATGTGTTCCTATTGATAAATGCTTCTCCAAATTAGCATAATATAACAATATTTTACATGCCAATATATTTTTTACTCTAGTGTGTTGCTGCTTTATAAACACCACTTGAAAAATAAAGTTTTTCAAAATGCCAAAAATATTTGAATGACAGTCCTGACATGAGAAAATTGTATACATTACGATTCACTGTTTTTTTTTTTAAAGTCGAGGGCCAGAATTAGGGGGGGGGGGGTGAAGTGAAGGGGCAACTGCAGGGCAGCAAAATTTAGGTGGGGGTAGAAATTTTTGGAGAGAACAAAAACATTGTTATAAAATCATCAAATAATACAGTGCTAGGCCAGCTTGCAAGATCATGCCCCCCCCCCCCAACAAAAATCCCAGTTACGGACCTCGTGCCCAGGATTACATAAACAAAAAAGCAATAACGAACAAACAAACTGACGCAACAGTTGACATCCTCATTTAAAAGTTTACAGAGTGAATGCCATTTGAGAAGAATAGTGTAGGATGGCATTTTATAGATCTTAAATAACATCTCTTATAGATGTTAAAATCTAAATATTTAATATAATGTATGTACTCGTGCATAAGCCGAGTTTTTTTGTGGAAAAACTCATTCCTCAAATGGGGGGGAAGGGGGTTCGGCTTATACTTGGGTCAGTTTTTGATGAGAAAATATCAACCCCTGCAATCAGTAGTCATGTTCGTTTCTAGCTGTGTTCGAGAAACCGGCATTATTGGTATGGGATATGTTCAAACCCCACAGAACTAATAATGTCAAAGCTGAGGCAAAGAAATCGAAAACATCATTGGCCTTGATACCAAGCGGGCTAACGTCAATTGTACAGCCTTAAGATGTGAGCATCAACAAGCCTCTCAAAGTTTATTTGATGAATTTGTGTGTTGAATGGATGAGTTCAGATGATAAAGAAACTACAAAAAGTGTTGACTTGAAGAAAACTGACATTAGCCTAGTGTGCCAATGGGTCCACAAGGTGTGGAATTCTGCTTTCTCCGAAATTATCATCTGATCCTTCAAAAATGGTTGCATCAGCAATGCAATGTGGACGGAACTGAAGATGATATCCCCTTTGAAAGTGACAATGGCAATGACAGCCCAGATGATGATAAAAATGAAGATGCCACACCCCGTATGATGATCAGATGGATTACAATGAGCTTGGAGACTCGGAAGAAAGGGATTAAAAAGTTTGAATCATTTCCTATTGTACATTTCCACAAGCTATTCATTTTGCATGTGAAAATATACAAATTTTTTCCCCTTAAATGCGCAGATTTTTTCGGGTCAGCTTATACACAGGTTTTCAATTTATTGCGGTTTTGGTGGTCCTGAAGTGGGGAGTGGTTGGGTGGGGTCGGCTTATATACGGTAATTATAAGGTAAATAACGTTTTTGAGTTTATTTATTTTGTCTATTTTTAATTGAATTTACTTCATTTTCATTTACATACAATTTACAACATTTCAATTACATACAAGATTGTTATATAATTTTACATATTATGTCAATTGTACTTTTAGTAAGCAGAAACCTGTGTTCAACAAAAAAAGGAAAATCTCAGGCCCTTGCAATTCTGTTGAAGACAAGTTTTACTGTATTGCCATAGTAACAGTTAAAAAGTGCTTTGAGAGCATTATTGTATGGTGAAAAAGTGGTAATGACCATGCAACAATGTTATCAGGAAAAATTGTCAACCTAGATGGTGTATGTCTAGTACAAGCACAATGCAAAACAAAATATGTGTCAGATGGGATATATAAAGTATTATGCTGCAATACATTAGCATTTTTATGTATTTGTGTTGTTTTCTGTAATTTATTTTGTTACACAAACACACACAGTGCTCAATGTGATCACATCAAGATTTAATGTTTCTGATAACAATAACCAATTGACAACTATATCAGAAAAAAATCCTGGTTGTAAATACGATGACCATACATTGTTTGGTCATCAGTAGGATAAAAATCACAAGATAAGCATTATATTCTCCAAAATTATTTTCAGTTTAACTACCTTCTCAGGAGGTTCACCAGTCTCAATGCTTTTCTTCAGCAAATTCAACTGCTCTGATATAGTTTTGCGATCATCTACAAGTATATCCAAATGATGCTGGGCTTCTTTACTGCTTAGTAGGACTTCAATTTCCTGTGACAACCATTGCTAACAAAAAAGTTTTGAAATAGATTAAATTAAAAAAAAAAAAAAAAACTCCATTAAACAATTAACTGACAATGATAATACATCTCATGAACATTTGAATATACAGTAGACTCTCATTAATCCGGCACACATCAGATGAGTGTGTGCCAGATTACTGGAAGTCAATTGAAAAAGGCTTCTATGTTATGATGACTTAAGGCTTAGGCTATGAGAAAACCTGCCTAAAAAACGGTATGGATTAATGGATGGGCCAGATTATCGAGAGTCTACTGTATATGGGTCATTCCCAAAAAAAAGTGTACATTCCGCATTTTTGAAATGAAAAATTCAAAATTGAATTTTCAAAATAAAATTGATCAAATTATAGACAATGACTCAAAGTTTAATATTTAATAAATACTTTCACTTTTATTTTGTAATAATATTTTATTTTTGGGTTTTATGACTGAAACTCATGGATTTTGTCCACTCTTACGAAAACAAATATTGCTCTGAGAAAAATATTTCTGCTATTTTTATCTCTTAAAATAATGAAATTGGCTTATTTCTTACTTCATATGCTGAAATAAAAGCAGTTAAATTTTTTTTTTCTATCGTTTTGATGGTTTTTCATGAACTTTTAGAAATAGCACATGAACAAGTTTATTTTTTACACATATTTAGCTACTCAAAATGAAAACTTTTTAATTCCCGAAAGACAATGGGTTGGTAATTTACAATTGAACATCTTAGTTTGAAGTGTTCCCAAAAATTTTTGCCCGTTAACTGCAAAAATGCTTCCCGTAACAGAGTGGACACCATTGTAACAGTGCACAGAAACGTTTAACCGAGCAAAAGATATGTCAAATATTATAAATAGGCCATGAAAATATACTTTTATTTTCCCAAAAATTACACACAAAATGTGATAGGTGACCCAGAAACTCTTCTTATAACCTTTGAAAAATGTCCAACCCATGACCAAATTCTAAAAACATGCACCCTATCCCTCGTAGTTTGAATTTTGGTCTAGTAAAATGATTGAAATCTATCTGATCAATGATCAAAGTGGACACTGAAATTGCTCAGCTGAATATGATATCAGGATGATTTTCCTTTCACTTCAAAAAAGTTTTGTTTATATTGAATGGTAATTTGATGTTGGTATAAATCTCCTGTTTATGCCTCTCACATTAGTGATTCAGAGTGGACTTGAGGGGGGGGGGGAAGAAGAGAGGAAGTAGTCTAGAAACAAAAATAATATAGAAAATTATGGTTCTGTTCCATAAAATACAAAATGTATTATCATATAATGACCTTTACTCATACTAAAATACCCCTTATGACACATTTCCCCGGATCTGTGCCTGGCAGTGATTTTAATATGTACTACTTTACTTTTGTATTTTAATGAAAAAATAATATGATGGCAAACGTGGTTAAAGGTTTAAATTGAATAGATAACTTATTAAACTCAATTTAAACCTTCAAAACCTTTTAACTAAGAAAAATTTACTTTAAATCATAGTTTCCATTCTGTTGCATTGTTTGAGTTTTTGGCAGTCGTAACAGAGTGGACAAATCAGCCTAAATTATTATTTTTCCATTATAAATCTAAATGATTGATGAAAACTTTTTTTATATTTTGAAGCATATCTCCATGTACTATCACTGGGGTCGATATAGATGAAAAAAAAAAAAAATCTTAATTATTTATGATAATGACGTAACAGAGTGGACATCTGACAGAAAAATCTGGTACTAAAGACAAATATGAATATTAAGCCAATTTGTAAAAGTCTAATCCAAAATTTTTTGATCCAGCATTGAAAGTGAACCTTTCAAGGAGCTCAAAAGTGTTATCAGTTTTAATCTGGTATAAAAATATATTTCCCAAATGACAGAGTGGATATTTTAAAATGGGAAAAAATTCCAGGACACTAATAAAAAAATAGTTTTTCTTGAGAAAATAATTTTTTTTCTCAAAATTTTGTCAGTTTTGTTCACCTATGGCACATATATAAAATGTGATTCCAAGTTTTTCAAAAAAAATTCCGGATTTGCAACAAGTCTCTTTGTTTAACACTTTTTTGAAGCTGGGACAGCCAAATTTTGAGGTTTTGCTGCAGAAACAATAATTAAAAAAAAAAAAAAATAGATACAGGAGTGGGAAGTGACAAAAGTCCATTTCAAAGCAGTTTTGGAGCAGAAAAATATAGGAATCGAAGCAGACATTTATAAATTGGAGCAGCGAAATTAACTTACAAGAATATTTCATTAACCATAACCCCTTTTCAAAATAAAACAACTGCAGTGTCTTTTGTTATCAAACATCTTTTCATCAGCTTGCTTTTTGTTTTTGCATTTCAGGCTTTTGACACCTTGTTTTAAATAGCGGGCTTTCATATAAAAAAAATTTCACACATGCCTATTTATATTTAAGATGATTTTTGCTTACTGGGGGAACTATTTTCTGTCTGGAACAGTAGCACATCAAATGGGTCACATCATCTTGCTGTAATGGAAAAGTTGAAAAACAAGGAACATAAATTTTTAGAAAGATATACCTGAACTCTAGAGCCAATGCCTTGAACAGATTGTTGTTTCTCTTTAGATCGACGTTCCGCAACACTTTTCTGGATACGTAAAGCATCATTCAAGCGACGATTTGCTGCTGCAGCTTCTTCCATTTTTCTTTTCAACACACACTTTTGTTTTGCAAAATCCTGCTTCAGTTTTGTCATTTCATATTGGCGCTTGCGATCTTTTTGCTTGAGTTGTGCGACTTCTCTGTCTTTCTCACGCTTGAATGCTCTGTAACGATCAGCTTCTTCTTTTATTTGTCGCAACAATTTTACTCGAGTCGCTCTCATATTCTGCCATGATGAAAAAGAATTTCAAGTATGGTGTTATTGACAATTAACTACATTGCAAAATGATTTTGGAAAAAATACGGGACTCAATTACTCAAGTTTATTTTTTTAATGCTATGGATCTACACACATAATTGTCTTGAGAAGGACATACATTCAGACACAATACAATATGAAATTCAAGCATCTGACAATAAGACAGTGATATAGATATGAAAGCACATTTTTTTTTTTTTCTTGAAAAAGCACTTTGAATCTTGCATTATAAAAAAACTAGTAAGAGTTGACAATTTTTTATTGCTTTTCTTCAGTTCCTAAAATTTTTATGGGAGATCCAATCAATTCTTCGATGAGGTTATAGTTCTATTTTACTACATATTATCTATAATTCATGAGGTTTAGATGCGAAAGAAATATAAATTCACAAGTGGTAGGAAGGAATGATATCGAACTGAAGGAAAGGGCACATACGAAATATTCAAGACAATATTTTTCTATAGCAAATTTAAAAATGATAATAATTAAAAAAAAAACCACAACACCCTATGAAAAAGAAATCTTACGTATTTATATTATTATAAAACAAATACAGTGCATGGTGCTCAATATGATCACATTGGACTCAATAATGGTAATCTAATGAGTTAACTCAGTAATCCAGGATACTAAAATACTTTTTTTAGACTGTTAAGTACCATAAAAATCTCTTAAGAAATCTTATGTCAGAACATTTGTGAAACTGGTCAACTGGAAGAACCAGATCAAGAAATGAAAAAAAAAGAAAGTTTCTTAATCTTGCATTTGCCTTTACTATAGGAAGTCCATTGTGAAAGTAACGTCACATTTACATAGATTGTAGCAAGTATAGTATACAGGGTGAATAGCTAACAGCATGCACTGCAAATTACTGGCAAACTCTTGATCTTAGAGGCACACACACACACTTCCAGTTGTAAAAAGTATTCAAATAACGTGTGGACCTCAGAAAAGTCATTCCTATTGCAAGAGGTTGTATAGTTATTAATAGAGCCCTGATTATATGAAAATGCATTTGTATGTTTTGGCCTTTTTCAGCATTAATGCATATAAATGCATAAAATCAAATAATTTTTCAGAATAAGTGCATATTCTTGAAAGTTTATTTAAAAAAGCGTATTCCCTTTTTTATAATTTTTCAAATAAAAATCACTAATAATACAGTAAAATCTGTCTTTTGAAATCACCAACAGGACAACAACAACAACAACAACAAAAAAAAAAAAAAAAAAAAAAAAAAAAAAAAAAAATTGTTCTTAAAAAAAAAAAGGGTTACCGTTGACCAGGAGTTTGAAATGCATACTTCTATTATACAAGGGGGAAATATTATTTGGCCATAAAAGAAGGGTGACCACATTTGAGGGGGGGGGGGTCCATTACAAGGGTTTTACTGTATAACATTGGTTTTTCTGCCGCAGGTGGAATTTAATGAATTAATAGAGATGTTTGTATTTTCCAGATATCAAGTGTTCTATTATTATGGATATTTCTAGAGACATGTAAAAAGCATTCAATTTTTTTTTAGAAATAGTGAGGAAATTTTCTTTTGCTACTGGTATTTCGTTACTGAGCAGCTGCAACAAACTAGAAATTAAAAATGGATAAATAAAAAATATGTAGAAGTTTCTTTGCATATGCAGTGTATACATATGTGGGAATATTTTTTGTAAATGCATATGCACTAAGATATAGAAAATATTCATTTTAATAGCATATCTGCTTTAACTGCATGTGGTGATTTTTTAAATACTTATTTCTCATTTTTGGTAATTTTTAACTTTTTCAGGATATTTTTAATATATATTTTGGGTTCTTTTGATGCATATTTCAGCATTTTTAATGACATATTTTGGTATTTTAAGTGCATATTTTGGCATTTTTAGAGCATATTTCTACACATTTTTAGTGCATATAATCTGTCCTCAAAACCTAATTTGAATGTTGTTGCAGTGTCTCGTCTAAGAGAGAAAAAAAATACAGTTTGTAAGTGTAATATTTGTTGAAATATTTGACTTCAAAACAAAAAGAAAAGTTGGAAAAAAACTGTATAAATGTGGGTGCGAAACATGTTTTATCTCCGCTATATCCAGTTTTTTCCCTAGCTATTCACCCAGCCTACTATGACCCAATTGTTTGTATATATATATATAAACTGAGCCTATACAAAAAATTTTTTCAACAAGGGAGATATTTCACCCACTGAATAGCCTTACAATTTAATAACCATAACACTTGTGGGGAAAAAAAATTTAATATAAAAACCAAAATCTTGGTAACTATAAATTAAGTTTTTCCCCACATTATGATATATGTTGAGTCCATACTTTGTTAAAGTGATGTCACGATGTCATTTGTCCCACAAAATATTTAAACTTCTGAAATTGCATAGGTAGAAAATTAATCTCATTTTAATCATAGAGAAACACTTTTCTTTGCTTTCACATAATCTCTTGCTTACCACTTTTTCATACACATGATTAAAACTGGTGTGCCACGATTTTAGTTTATACTGATTGGCACCCAGACATTGAAACATAAATGTAGATATCATTCCATTCTCACAGTTCAATTAACCAATCATGTTAGAGAGCTTTTTCTTTAAACGTAAAAGTATCTCTTAGTTACTCTCACTTTTATGTGGTTTTTCATGTTAGGAGTTTGCATATAAGTAGTTCCACGACGTGCCCACAATTATAGAACAAGGGGATCCTTTTAAAATATTAAAGATGAGAGTTGGTCACAGATAATCATAATATTCTGCTTATTAACATTTTAAGTTAACCATTACTTTCCTCCACAATTATAGCTTATTATTATAGTTGACAGTGAAAGCTCAACAAAATTTAGATTCAGTTTGTATGGAACTGAATCATGTTACTATGTGTCAGATGCATGTATAGACTAACTGTATAACAGTCTTTTCCTTTTTCATTGCCTCTACACTTTCTTGATTTTTACATGCATCCATATATTTTTGCACGTGGCGCATCTTCATTCATCAATCAATGGGCAGACGCAATATTAAGAATCTAGTTAAAGGGCCGTTTTGGCTGCTACCGGCTGCAAGGAGGATGGTGATGACCAACATTTTGTGAGTCAAATTCATTTGTGTGTGTGTGTGGCATTTCATATGTTCCAATACTTTACATTATGATATATGATTTATTATTTAATTAGTGTGAACCCATGTTAATAATTAATTGAATTTAAATATGGCTGAATCGCAATTGAATATCTGTCTAAAATGTTTAATTATGTTTGATAAATGATCTTCAACACATTTTGAATTGCTCAAAATTTTATTAAAAGTTAATTCGCAGCTCAAACCTAATGTTTGTATTTTTCAATGCATAATGTATCGCTTAATTTATTTTAAATTAATAAATGTTATGATCTAGCCTCGCCATAGTGAAAACAGTACCCAAATGATAACATTATCATTGTTTCCAGTAAGTGGCATCTACTATATATATATAGATATATATATATTTTTTTTGTGATTTTAGAAAATTGAAATTTAATCATAAAGTAAAAATAATTTATTTTTATTCATTTTATTTTTTTTTTATAATTTAGTTCCTTACAACCTGAATATCCTGCTGCAGCTGGTTCACTTTTCTTTCAGCTTCTTGCTTCATTTTCAAAATTTTTCCTTTTTCTTGAACTTGTCGCTTTAACTCAGAAATTTTAAGCTCCAATTCCTGGAGCCTCTTCCTTCTCTGTTCAGACACTCTGATAGAAAAGAATATCATTTTACGATGAAGAACCACTCACAATAGATCATTTCAACAGATAGGATTTTGAAAAAAGGAGGCAGGCTTTCACGGTCAGAGTTTATAGTAGTATTCTCCCAAAGCAGAATGTTTTGCACTGTTCTGCAACAAACCCTCAGCTGACTGAAAATGCTCTTTGATAAAAATTTCCATAATAGTATTTGACATTTTTCTTAAAATTCTTCCAGATTGTTTTGCAGTAATATTAAGTAGTTTGAATGTACGGCACAGATTTTGGCATATGCTGCTTTGGGGATAGTGTTCATTCTCGTTGGGCTGTTATGGCATGTTCGGGGCATTTTGCACGTAGACTTTTCACTGTGGTGGACATCTTGCAGGTGGCGACAAGAAAAAAGACAAAACGACTTTCTTGGGAGACTGATCTGCTGACGTTGCAGCTGAAGACAAATCAACCTCGTTATTGTAACATGGAACAATGATCCTCACCCACCCAATCAGGAGTAGCCACATCACACCAACATTGATACGCTACTCACACTACGTCACAAGAACGAGGTTGATTTTTCATGTCTTCCAGGTTAGTCATTTGTCTCCTTGCTCGCAGCCACCTGCACAGATGACGTGCACTGTAGTAGTGGATAAAAACGCCTGTTTATAAAAAGCCTTGAACATGGCACACAACAGTCTAAAAAGTATGACAAAATGAAATATTTCTTCATGATTTGTCGTAGCGGCAGAAATCTACTTTACGCATATGACATCATTTTAAAGGGTGGAAACATCCAGCAAGAATATTTTTTTCAAGTAAATATTTTTAATAATTTCTTTAAAGTCACAATTCCAGAGATATAAGAATTTAAGAATTTTTTTGAAGCAGCAATTCTAGAAACTTCGTAGCTATGGCACAGAAACGTAAAAAAACAATCACTTGACACGAGTAACTTTCCTTGTAATGCTAATACATTTTTTTTTTTTTTTTACAATCAGACTTCAAAATTCTAATATTGAACAGATTGACTAATTAAGAAACACATACTTGCTTGCATTAGCAGTAGCTTGAACCGCTTTCAAAGCGTGCATAAGATCTTCTTTCTCTTTTTGAAGGACATTTATTTCCTCTTCCATTTGTTTCAAGTTGCTCTGAGATTTAAATAAAATTAATAAAACGAATTAAGATGAAACATTTGTGTACAGGGGAAAAAACCCCTCACACACGAAAAAATATATAAGAAAAGTTATAGCTATCATTTATGAAAGATGTCGAACAGCTTACCTCGAACTGTATCCTCATAACAGCCATTTGAGAATCATTTTCTCTCATCTTGGAAGCAATATCTTCTTTCAATTTAAGAGCTCTGTCTAGTTCTTGCAATTCGCGGCTCATCGCTGCTTGCTTCAGAGTCGACTCAAGATGCTCTGCATCCTCAACATTTGAGTCATCATCGATATTTTTCAAGGGACTGTATAGCTCATCATCAGACTCAGTAGCAATGTTTGTTTTTGTTGACTGACTTGGTGAATTTCCTAGATCATCTTTACTGGGAGAATCCTAAAATTAGGAAACAAACATTGAAAGTTAATAGATTTACACACATTGAATTGTGCACATGTAAATTTCACTATAATCTGGACATAAAAAATAATCTAATTTGAGAGGAGAGTCTTGACAGGCATATGGTTCCCAAAATGAGCTATCATAACATGAAAGCTTCAGTTCATGAGCAAATGAAAGGAAGTGCCATTCATTCATGAGCAAATGGAAGGAAGTGCCATTCATTCATGAGCAAATGGAAGGAAGTGCCATTCATTCATGAGCAAATGGAAGGAAGTGCCATTCATCCATTTTGGAGCAACAAACTTATTTTTTAAGCAGAAATTTTGAAAATGGAGCAGGAATAAAAACTGACTATATCTGCAATATAGAGGGGTATTTTTCCTCTACCATGCTGCAAATTTTGCCAAAAATGATTAGAATGGATAATTTTACAAATAAATTTCCTTCACAAATTAAAGTCCATTTAAAATTTTTTCTGAAGTAACCCATCTATCACTGCTAAAGCATGCATTGCTGAGATGTGAAACGACTAAATCAATTATTTGATTTCTTTCCCCCCCCCCCTCAAAATATACACATGCATACTGAAAGCCTAGGCGAAAATCTTATTCACTCTCATATAATAAAAAAGTTTAGAACATAATAAGGGTTCCATAGATAAAAAAGTATCTCCACCAATGCTGGGGGTGGCTCTTAACCACATGGGACACAGCTCTATGAATGGCAAAAAAAAAAAAAAAAAAAAAGAAGCAGCAGCTTGTTGAAAAAAAAACCTCAGTGGTTCACCAAAAATAGGTCCCGCATGGGTAGATATATATATTTTTCAAACTGCTCACGGGTATCAAACCTAGATTTTTGCGAAGTGAAATTGTCATGATCAACAATTGCTGATAAGATAACCACATGACTGGAAGATAAGAAAATGCTAGCTGGAGATTCTATACCAATGACCCCCAAAAACATTTTATAATTTAAACTGGCTATCCAATCCTATACGATTTTCCACAAAAGGCCCATGTGCAATCTTGTGGGAAAACAAAGTGAATTTAGTAGATGCTCTGTCTTTAAACACAGGTAGGTAGCCGCAAAAGAATCATTATTTTTGGTATTAAAACCCAGGGGAAGGAAAACTCTAAGAAAATGGAGAATTCTGCAATATAGCCCTTCATTCAAGAATGCAAGTAGATATTTCCTCAGCCTATTTTTGATAGCTCGCATGGGTTATACTAATAACAGCGCAGGACCTTCTTTGTATTTCAAAAGCAGCAAAATGAATAACTTTTTCTAAGGTCACAAGATAGCGCTATTATGGTAGATGGTGGGAGAAGGAAAAATATGTATGGAGGTTTTCCCCTGTACTTTTTCTCCTCATATCAGATAGAACGCATTCCTCAAGTGAAATTTTTTTACAAGCCTTTTTTTAAATTCTTGACATTTCACATGCTACAACACATATCTGTGTTCCACAAATTGGAGCTAATGCGTAGGGATTGGGCACCTTGGCGCACCATGTAACAAGGCAACAGCTTTGCACAGCTCTTGCATTATTGTGAGCATAAAAGTGAAAGATAACATTTAAATTAAAAAGTTGTTAATGCTAACAAAAACAAAAAAAGAAGAGAGCTATGAAGCTTTATCCGAAACCATTGAATTAAGATGAATCAGACACTGAGTAGAATAACCTTACAATTTTTTTGTTTAAATAACTGTTATTTTTATCATCAATTCATTATGAGATCACCCAACTGTTGATTTACAATTTTTGTCTTATGGAAGCCATTAATTTTGTTGCTTTTTTCTTTCCAGAAAACGTTTACTTATTCACACACTTTAGAATAAGATGCATTTGCTTATTTTTCACAAAGGAGTACTTGTCGTCATTGATCTATTTATCCCACATATTTTTCAAAATTCATTCATAAGAATCTGTTGATTCCAATGTAAAAGAGCTTGCTGTAAGATCTTGGGGTTGGCATTGGATTATCTGGTAGAGATCTATATATCAAAACTAATGAAATCTTAAGGAGTAAAAGAAGTTGCAGGTTGAAGTTCATTGTGGAAAAAATATATACAGTAGAGTCTCAATATTCCGAGGTGGATTAGCAATTAGGGGACAATGTCATTGTTCACCATCTTATATATAAATGTGAAAGTATGCATGTCCTTTAACAAATATGTTTGTTAAAGGACATGTTATAACAAGTATGTTTGTGTTTGTCCTTTATACAAATCTACAATTGTAGACCAATTGTTGCCAAATTTAACATATATATACCAAACAGGACCGAGATTGAACGATAGGCTACTTTAAAAGTTCGTAAGAGCTGGGCAAATGCCCGAAATGGGGGAAAAAAAAAAAACACACAACAACAACAACAACACCTGTCAGGCAACAATGGTTCTTGGGCCCCCACAGTCACTTTTGGAATGTTTACTTCTGTTACTGCAGTTCCCTAACAATGCATACATATGCCTTAACAATGGTTTTTTAGTCACTTCTTTAATGCTGCCAGTATTATGTACATTTATTTATTTAATAGTTTATTTCTTTTTAATGGTCTGTCACATATCAATCCTCCCAACAATTGAAAAAAACCCAGGAAGTGCCAGGTATTATGGCTAGTTACTATTGAAGAAAACTATCCAACTTTCTCAACAACTCCCCAAAATGTTAACATGATATACTTCAAGGGAGCCCATTTTATTACAACAGTTACCAATATATGGTTGGGGCTGCCTAGTCCCTTTCGAAGGGAAAATTACTGTACATACTACATAATACTCCTAAGAAAAAAAAAGAATTTGCTTTCTTGGAGAGAAAAAAAAAAAAAAATAGAGAAAGGGAGTCTCAAGAAACAAATTCGAAAATTTTTAGTGTCTCAAATTATCCAGAACTCAAACTTTCTGGACTCGACTGTACACATTTCCATCCTGCTTACTCCTGTGTTTGTCCTCTTTAAAAAATCTATGTCTTGTGGATTAGTTTACAAACTATTTGTTTTATCATACCGATCAGGAAACGAAGTTGCAGATAATCTGCACTTAGAAATGCATATGCTTTTTAAACATATAAATCCACTAATTAGACAGATAAATCACAGCATATAATTTTTTGAATGCACATATTTGTACGAAAGAGATAAAGGGAAATATGTCCAGTTTTTTCAATATTGGAATACTGTTATTAATTTTTTTACTTTTCTTACACTACACAGAGGTATAGGACATTAAGTCCTATTTAATTAAATAAATAAGACACTTATTTTATAAAACAAGTAAACTGTATATAGATAATACACACAAAAGAATTCTTTAAACTGCTCTCCTGTAAAATTTCCCTTCTGCAACACGATGCCCTTTACCTCTGGCATACAGATACATAAACTATATAAAGCTGTAAATGGTATAAAACAAATTTCTAATTAAGACTTATAAATACACACCTGAGCTCTTTTTGATGGAGAATAAACAGAAAACTCCTCACTTCGCTGTATTTGTTCACACTGAAAAAGAACGAAAAATAAATAAAAATCTAATCATGGCTTCTTATCACATGGTTGCGAAAACATGATTGAGAGAACACCAGCATTACAAATAATTAAAGTAAGACACTATTGAACCAATTTTCTGAAAACAATAATAATTCAATAAAAACCTGGATTTCGACAATCTTATTTTGCATCTCCTGTAAAAGTTTTAGCTGTTCAACGATCTCAGGATTACTTTCAGCAAGGGACACAAGAGCCTCTATTGTTTCACTATATCAAAAAATACAAATGTAAATCATTTTTTTACATTAAAAGTATATAAGTAGAAACTTGTCCATACATATATATTTTTATCATTATTGTATATACAGTCGAACCCTGTTATAGTGCAAACCCTGCTTAGCACCACAAATTTTCAGTGAACGAATTTTCCACATACGGATTGTAATGTAAAAAACCTGCTTTAGCACCAACTTGTTATAACGTCTCAACTATTGTTTGGATGTACACAAAGTCTATGTGTCATTTTCAGAGAATTTCCACATTTCTCTTCTCCCATTACTTTGCTTCTTTTTTTTCCCTTCGAAAGGAGTTGAGGATTTATTCTTTTCACTCCACTGTTATTATCAGTCAACATGACAACAATTTGGCACAAATGACTTATAAATAATAACGAATGGTGTGGTCAAGGGAGTCTAGAAAGCACATTTCTTATGAATACCTAAATGTGTATAAGGACCTAAACAACCAATCTATTCAAAGAAACAGATTTATTTATAAGGGAAAGTGTACATTGAGCATACTCCAGTTTGATTAACCTTGCCAAGATAAGATTTTCAACAGTACATATTTTTCACTCTCTGGCTATTACATTTCGAGTGGTAGGGTAGTCATTAAAAAATCATCTCCCTTGATTCATGTCAAAAGGAATTGTTTTTTTAATGTCTGAAAAATGGGAACTTTGTGATTATCAAACCCAGACGTGCCAATTTTTGAAATCCAGAAACCCGGAGATTCTCCCGAGGGGGGTACCCCCCTCCCCCGACACTCATAAACTTGATAAAAAAAAAGTTCATAAAAAATTTTCTCAAATTTTTTTTTTAATAAATTAAGAAAAAGTTACATTCTTCCATGCCTTTCCATGCAGAATAGAGAAATCACATCTACATATTGTTCATAAAGTATGTTTCCTTTCGTGGACGCTATCAGTGATTGATAATCTTGGGTATATGAATTCTTAAAAGCTTTATATTTAGCTGTATATAGCTTAAAGTTTTATATTTTCTTTCTGAAGATGTTTAATCGGAAGAAACGATTTAAAAAAATTCAAATTACAAAGCTGCGGACAAAAAAATGTGTTTACCGCCCGGCTGTTAATGGAATACAATAACGATTATACAGGAATTTCGGCAACCAAGGGCTTCCCCCCCTGATAAATGATTGCCGATAAATGCTGCGAAAATGAAGTCCTGTCTTTGCCAGTTGCTTAAATGTGGTTACAGAGACTTTTTCTTACGGCTGCTCTCGATGGAAATGACTATGGTTGTCCGCTATGGGTGTTTTCCCTAACGACGATGGTAATGACGGCGCGACAACGTGAAAGCTCACGTAAAATCTAATTTTCCGCCAAAATCTGGAGAAATTTTAACAAATACGGAGAGCGGGAGGAAGGATGAAAAATCCGGAGTCTCCCGCTTAAATCAGGAGAGTTGGCAGGTCTGCAAACCAATACAGACAAAAAGCGATGCTGCCATTATGTCTTTTAGTTTTGTACTTATAAAATGTATTGCTAAATTTATGCAGAATTAAAATATTTTGAGAAAAGCATGTTTTTCCTGTTAAGTTTCTATCAAGAAATATTTAAGTAATTGTAGTGTTTTACAAATTTATGATTTCTATCTTAAAATTGAATGTATATAAAATAGGTTATTTTATTTATGAAATAACATTAACAAGAAGTTCATAATAAACGTGTGAATTTATGTAATGGAGCTTCTCTGAAATGCTATTCCAACCATGATCTGGTGTAACGCCAAACTCATCATAGTACCAAAAATCTTTGGGACAGATGGTGGTGTTACAACAGGGTTTGACTGTACATATATTTTTTACTTATATGTATGTCACTAGAGGTTTAGGAATGAAAAAAAAAGCAATCAACATTAGTTGATAGTCTATTTCGATCGGCTGAGGATGAAATGTGCCAGCCAAATTTAACAAATAAATGTCTCTATTGAAACTCCACTCTGATGCAACACTTATGGCCAGCATTGCTTTATATATATAAAGCAAACCTGACATTAGATCTCGAATGTAGAAAAGAACCCATAGAGTTTATCTTTGTCTTGATTCTCACTAAAGATAAATGATTTGACACCTGACAACAGCAAGATTAAGTCACAAGCTCTAATACTATCTTCAGCCTTTAAGATGTTACAAACCGCAAAGAAAATTTGAATAAAGCCTGATGGCCATTATTGTTGCATCAGTCATTTTCTGTGGGACGCAAGTGTAAGATGGTTGCCTACCACAATGAAGGCTATGGCCTCCACATCCTGGAACAGGGTCCCTAGGCTGGGATCTTTTGCAAGCCCCTAGGTCAGACTTTTCCTGGGCCCTTCTAGTTAATTTACAGCGTGAAAAAGTAAAAACTGATGAGAGTTGTCCTGGGCCACAGGGCTAGAGCTCTGTCAGACCCGCCCTTGTGGGAGCCATGATGAAGGCTACCGTCAGGCTCTCTGGTTTGATCCTGGGGAAGAACAGCTAAGTTTTTTCCCTATTGAACCTGAGGCAACAGCTGATAGACAGTGGCTCAATAAGCTCTTGTCATGAGTTTCCTCTGTTCAAGACTTTCTCTAGAGGGAAAAATTTCAGACCCAACTTGATTGGCAGTGAATTACTAATTTTGATAGGACTGGAGTTGCTGTGCAGAAAATAGCGGTAGTCATTTTCTGCACAGGGTGGGGGGAGAGGCTAATTAGACCAGGACCTACAGCTCATTACAGATTCTGAAGGGCAGAGTTCACATTTTCTTCTATGTCTCGCAAAGAAGTTGGTGCATTAACCTCTGAGTGGAAGATTTTCTACAGTAGTAATGAATTATCAGCATTTCTGTTGTACCTGTGCGTCAGGAAAGATTCTGATAAGGAATAATCAGGTATCAAACTTGTGCCACCTCTGAACATCCTTTGATACTATAGACAGGGGCCAGAACTTGGGGGGGGGGGGGGAGAGTAACTGCCCCACGCGGCAAAATTTAGGGGGGGGGCAGCGGTGGGAACAAAGAACACTGTTGTAAAATTATTGAATTGTAAAGTTGGGGGGGGGGGCAGCAAAAACCCTAGTTACGACCTTGCTGTAGGCAAGTGTCTTATTGACTTTTTTAAATTGACTCTGCCGTATTAAGAACTTTATTTCAGATTTTCCTAGAGCCTTGAACATTTGATATCTTACACAAAACCATACGAAAAATATTTTAATTTGATAATTACTTAGTTTTTGCTTTAAGCTTCTTCAGTTTCTTAATGATTTTTTCTTTATTCATTTCTGCCTGAAAACAAAAATATATATATGTACATATCTAATGAAACAGTTACTCTTTTTTTTGTTTCACAGCATCTAAAGCAGGAGGTGCACAACCAGTCCATGGGAACAGATATGCGATACGGATATTGCTTGCTGGCCAGGAACTGGTGTACTTATCAAAATTGGGTGCATTAATATTCTTCAAGAACACTGGCCAGATGTAATCTCTTGATGGGTTACATTGTGGGCCAGAGGTTGTGCACCCCTACATAAAGTTTATATATTATATGAAAATCATAGACTTTGTTAAACAGTAATTAACTTTTGATTCATTTACAGGAGAATCAAACAAACAGAATGAGCAAAAATAATTACGTCAGAAATCTCAATGCGATTTCTGGTATTGACAAACTGGAGAAAAATCTAGGAGCTAAAAATTTTTTTTGAGAAGAACAGTTTAAAATAATGCTTTTTGACTTACCAAAAAATAGAGCACACACACACAACTTTTTCTTCTTTTTTTTATGTTGGCAGGTATGCCGACATAAATTTTTAAAATACTTGTAGCCCTCAGACCTAATTTCGTGGATGGCTTACAGAGATTTAGAGCTTGGGATTTGTCAAGTCCTAATATAGATATTCTATATCCAGGTAAATTTTCCTTATTGTTTTACATTTGCATTGAATTCCAATTCCTACAATAATTCTTGGCCTCAGACAGGTTGATTTGGCATACTTATTCGAAACATCAAGAGTTGCTGCTTTGTCCAAAACATTTCTTCAACTTAAACATAATAAGGAATCGAAACAGGATGTTTAAAAAATTTAAATTCAGTCCATGATGAATGATTAAATCTTTAATTATCCATCTTGGACTTAAACATATTTCTGACAGATGTGCCCAGACATTTTTATTTCCCAAAGACTGGAGATGCAAATCAAACTATTCACTTTTCAAATAATGAAAATGAGACACTAAATTACACACGTTATTGAGTGGAAAACCATTATGTAATAATCACTGTAGTCAAGTGATTCAGGTTGATGTAAAAATAAGCTTTTGAGATGCCCAAAAGAACCCCATTTATGATTTTCAAGGGACAACATTGGAAGGCCCCTACATGCATAAAAAAGTTGTTCTTCCATGTCTATAATACCACTTTTTTTACTCATCTAACTATAGTGGGGGATGAGGAAAGAGAAAAAAAAAATCAATATTCATTCATAAGGTTACTAATTCAGCATCCTGATGAAAAAAGAGTTTATCTACTCTAAGCTGAGACATCTCACCTTTGTACGGAAAAAGACTGAAGCATCTTTGTAAATAAAGGTAAATAATCAAACACCACGATTTAAAATGTATACTTTTTTCCTTTTTAAATATTTTTTAATACCAACTAAAAATTAGCCTAGACTTCTTAAACATGATAAATTTTCAAATTCCTGGTGCAATTTTTTATGAGAGTTTCATACCATCATGGCTTTCTCATAAAATGCAGTGGTCCGATTGAGGGAGCATTGAAGTTCTTTGGCTAGTCTTTGATTCTCAGTCTCCAAATGTTTGTTCCTCTCTAGCAAGATCTTAAGGTCCTCTTCGTTTTTGTCCTCACCCGATTTGCTTGATTGAATGCCATTGGATGGCTGGTTTTGCAGCAGTTGAAGTTGTAATAGCTGAACCTAATGGTGAAAGAGGGGAAAAACTTCAGAGAAAATATAAAAATGAGCAGAGAAATCAAAGAACAAAATGAAGGCAATGAAAATTTTGTGTTGTCCTAAGTCATATTTAGCAATTGGACATAAAAAAAGTTAGGCTTCAATAAAAAATTTGTAGTCATCATGGTAACCCAACACCTTGCATTTAGTCAGTTTGAATCTATAAACAATGTTTTTCCCTAAGCTGTGGTCCATACTTTTCAAAGTGATAACAATACTTGAATGTAATTTCAAACTTGCATATCACACTCATAAAAAATTACAATAGACTTGACCTCTACTTGAAACTCATTGCTTTTTGAGGAGTGATTCTTAATCTTTTACCAGGCGGCTTCACTTTAATGAACTTCAATAACTTGTATCATACAATATTTCCCAGCTTGCATCCCCTGGCTAAAAACCATTGGCTGTCAGTCCATCAAAGACTCGCAAAGTTAACCTTAAAATGCACAGCTTTGAATAGGTTCAGAGGGTCCATAATGTTGATTGCTGCAGTTGGTTTGAAGATAAAATTCAGAATCACCTTTGCAAATAAGGCAAGGTTATAATCTTCCCATTTTATGTTTTGAATTCCCTGGTACATGTTAGATATTCCAATTAACTCTTTGTAGCAGAGCATGTGTGGCTATGATTTTGCTTATTTGTTTGCGTTTATTTTGTTTTACCTTGAAGTTTGCAAACCCCAATTTTTTTTTTCTTAATATAGCTTGAATAACAAAGAAGTTATATAACTTAACCTTATAATAGTTTACATATATATTTGGGAACTAATATTTCTTCAAAAAGTATTATTTTATTATTTATTTTATATGAGATTTTTGAGACTCTTTATGTCCTCTCTAAGGTCATGCATAAGCTGTACAATTTGAAATAGATTTTTAAAAATGATTTTTCCAGCTGTCTATACAGGGTGCTCTAAAATTGGACTGATAAAGTTTAGGTTGGCTTGATGCTTCTTAGTAGACATCAAGAGGAACAAAAATTGCAATGGAACATGGCATAGCTGCCAACTTTTGAAAATGAAAATTCGGGAGATTTTCTCGCAAACCCGTATTTTATGCTAAAACCACTCCCTAATAAATACAATAGGGATTTTTTCCAAATAAAATAGGGATTTTCCAAACATAAAAGTTAAAGCGTAGGGAATAAAATCCCTACTGAAGTCAAATTAAAATAGGGATTTTACACACATGGAAGTTAAACCTTTGGGAATAAAATTCCTACGCAAAAAAACAAGTGAAATTGGAGGCCAAAACTTCAATGATGTAAATATAAATATTGTGTTCAATCAGAAACGCTGTGAACACAATCAGAATCTGCGCGAATGACCCCAAAATCATCGGAAGATGAAGGAAAACACCGTCAATTTTTGAAGAACACTGACTTTTTGTGACACTTGCTCGATGCTTTTTTTTTAATTTCACATGAGTGATGATGGCAGTCTTTCCATGCCCGATGTTTATGTCCGTAACACAACTTGTACAAAAAGGAAAAGTAGGCCCTCTTCTGGAACGTTTGATGAAAAGAAATTCATCGGAATAAGTATCTTTAAAATTGATTAAATATGTTTTTGCTTATCATTATTCATGCTTTGTTATATCGCACGTACGTAACTTCAACAAAAGAAATTTTGACCATATACGCGTCACTATAATCTTCAATTATTATCCAGGACTATTGGCTGCTAAGCCATTTCCCTGCACGATAAGACAAACAACTTTCTTGTTACCATCAGAGGGTTTGTAAAACTTCCTTAAAAAGGGAATTTCCCCATTTACGACGTGTGACGTCATTTCGAAAGGGAAAAAAAAAGAGGCTTCATGCCCCACAAGAAATTCCTTAGGGATTGTTTTCATAAGCGGGGATTTTTTTAATGAAGTAGGGAATTTTTAGGGACAATTAGGGATTTTTGTGATTTTCGTAAAAATTCGGGAGATTTAAGAACTTTTCGGGAGGTCGAGCGATGAAGCTAAAATTCGGGAGATTCCCGAAAAATTCGGGAGACTTGGCAGCTATGACATGGTGTCACAAACCATGTTGAGGTGAAAATCACTAAAAACGCATGCAGGTTTCGACATCATGCTGGAATGACAAAAAGTATAATAATAACTACAGAAAGATTGATTTGATTAATTATTACAAGAGTTGTTGGAAGTGGTGGCTGGTGACGTCATTGCACAGTCTACAACAATGCAAAAACGATTCCCTGATGCGCTCGAAGATACCAGGTATGGTTTTTATAACTATACAACCTTTTGTAACATGAATGACATGTCTGAGTTCTACACCTTATTCGGATACATTTTCTAATTGGAAGCATGCCTCTAGGATATATGGCTCATCAGTAAAATGCCATACGCCCTGTCACCTATGCACCCTGTATATATATATATATATACGTGCTATTAACTATGAAAAACATTAGCTACAAAAGCATTTTATGCATTTAAGGGTAAAGCATCAATTTCCATTAAAATTAGATTTTATAAGCAATGTAGTCTTTGTGTAGGTCTCTATTTTGAACCACTTTTATTGTCTGTCACTTTGGTTTGATTTTTTTTCCCTTCTGCAAAAAATTGGTTTATAACTTATTATGTAAAAATTTCAAGAATTTCCATTTTCTTTTTTTTTTTGTATGGAAACATCATTGCTCTGAAAATCTGGAACAGACTAATGAGTAAAGCTCAGTTTTTTATGACATAAAATTTTAATCTGTGGGCATGTTTTCCAGAGATGTAGAATGCATCACCATTGTGCAGTCATGTAGGTATCGTGAGGAATTCACATCACAAGGACCTGGGTTGAAATCCTATCTGTGGCTGGCCTAGTCGGGGTTTTCTCATTTTCCAGCTTCAGGGGCAAATGCAAGTCGATCTCCCATCAAAAAGCCTCGAAATACACCTCTCAGCCATGCTTGCAACCAAAAATTAAAATTGGCACCCGGGGCAAGTACCCAATTTGGCACACCGTCCTCAGTTTTGAACGAACATAAAGAAAACTAGACACCCTTCCAGGACACAGGATATCAAACCCTTACCCTCCCGAGTTTCGGCCCTACCTACAACTGTACACATAATCAAGCATTACACTTCACTCATGATTTGAAATAGAGATAGCAGCACTAACTTCACGCATAACACCAGATACATAGTTAGATATAGGACATACACACACTTTCGGCACAACTCACATCTTAAGGGGAATAAAATGGTAGTAAATTGAACAATGATGTTAAAAGAGAGTTGTGCTTGGTATAAAAAGAAAGTCTGATAGTACCACTTGTATCATATTTTGTTAAATATTTCAAAAGTTCCAGCACAAAACCGATTCAATGTATGGCAACATTGCAATTTCAGCTTGGGAATAATCAATGAAATTGCACAAACTAGAGTCTGCTTTATGACAAGCCTTCTTCAAATATTGCTCCATCTAATCATTTTTATTAAATTTTATTTAAAAAGACGTTTGCAAAGTAGTTTTCTCAAATATGACTCAGAAGAAACTAAGCAATAGCAGTTTTTTTAAAATTTGAAACTTGCATCTCATAAAACTCGGTGTGATTCTAGAACATACTGAAGAATTGTTATTGACCATAAGGTCGGTGTGGAATCCACTTGAATTTGGTGGGAGAGAATTTTAATTAAAAAGAACAGATTAATTTTTTTATTTAATACGATAAAAAGCAACTGAAAAAGAGATGAAATAAGAAAATTATAAGGTGTAAATTTCTGTCTGGATCACAGCAGAAAATAAAAAAATACCTGATGCTTAAGCTTCATCAGTTCTGCATTCTGAGGATCCCTGTTGATGATTGGTTTGTTCTTTATTTTTCGTGCTCTATCTGCATACCGCAAAGTGTTGATAGTTTCATCTAAATTTGTATCCGCTGGGCTGACACATGCTATCATAATTGTGTGACTATTACCTCCCAAAGAATCTGCAAAAATAGAGATGGTGTTCTTAGAAATAAAAAGCACACATTATAAAACATTAAAAACTTCAAACCCGTTTTAAAGCAATTTCATAGCTGCCAACTTTTGAAAATGAAAATTCGGGAGATTTTTCCAAATAAAATAGGGAGTTTCCACACATAAAAGTTAAAGCGTAGGGAATAAAACCCCTACTCAAAAATTAAAGTCAAATAAAATAGGGATTTTATACACACGGAAGTTAAACCCTTGGGAATAAAACCCCTACGCAAAAAAACAAGTGAAATTGGTGGCCAAAACTTCAAAATGGTGATCTAAAAAAATATTGTGTTCAATCAGAAACGCTGTGAACAAACATTCTGCGCGAATGACCCCAAAATCATCGGAAGATGAAGGGGAAAAAAGCTTCAATTTTTGAATAACACTGACTTTTTGTGACATTTGCTGTTTTTTTTCCATTTCACATGGGTGACGATGTCAGTCTTTCCACCATAACCAATGTTTATGTCCGTAACACAACTTGTACAAAAAGGAAAAGTCAGCCTTTTTCTGGAACGTTTGATGAAATGAAATTCATCGTGGAATAAGTGTCTTTAAAATTGATTAAATATGTTTTTGCTTATTAGTATTCATGTTTTGTTATATCGCATGTACGCAACTTCAACAAAAGAAATTTTGACCACATGCATGTCACCATAATCCAGGACTATTGGCTGCTAAGCTATTTCCCTGCACGATAAGACAAACTTTCTTATTACCATCAGAGGGTTTATAAAAATTTCTTAAAAAGGAAATTTCCCCATTTACGACGTGCGACGTCATTTCGAAAGGGAAAAAAACAAAGGCAAAAGACTTCATGCCCCACAAGAAATTCCTCAGGGATGGTTTTTAAAAGAGGATTTTTTTTTTTAATGAAATAGGGAATTTTTGGGACAATTAGGGATTTTTTGTAATTTTCATAAAAATTTGGGAGATATGAGAACTTTTCGGGAGGTCGAGGGATGAAGCTAAAATTCGGGAGACTTGGCAGCTATGCAATTTACAAGCATGCAGCAGAGATAGATTTGAAGATAGATACGCCAAACTCCAACTCTAAAAACTCTATATTCATAGGTTTTCTAATGCACTTCAGGATCAAAGATGAAACTAAACTCAACAGTAACAGAATTTATGAACATTGATTAACAAGGTTAAAACATTCATGTTGTGGGATTACAGAATAATTATAAAGAAATGCTAGCAGTATCCGACCAGTGAGAATGTTAGAATGAGTCTATATGAACTTCTGTTTTTGTGAAAATCTTTATTCTTGTAAAAACAATCCTTAATTATGTATGAAAGAAATGAAATGTCAAATTTATGGTGGTGTTTTGTGCACCTGATAATCATAACCTTCAGAATATAAATAAGAAACCACCTAGATTTACAAAAATTAAATTTATACCTTGCAGAAGTCGAGTAAGTTTTGAGTCACGATATGGTACATGCGAAGCATCATCACAGAGAGCACTAATTACGTTACCCAGTGCCAATAGTCCACGATTGATATTAACACCTATAAAAAAAACAATATGATTAAAAGGTGGTTGGGGGATAGTAGTTATTTTATATGTTTGTTGTTTCAAGTTATCACATAAAGACAATTTCATGCAACATCAATTAATCGTGCAAACTTTGTGAAAGTATAAGAATTCACAGAAAAACATGGAAAAACCATGGAAAATTACCTGACAAAAATTTGTAAAAACATGTATTTATATTTTATCAAGAGTAATTTTCGAGACTGATAACCTTTGAGATTAATAATAGTGTCAAAAAAATCCTGAATAAAAGTTATTTCAAAAATACTTTCACAGTTTTTATCACAAACAGTCTCTGCTTCATAAAAAAATTCAAAAGGTTGTTAAGTAAATATTAAAATACTAGCTATAATACCTGGAGCTGTCCGGGGGAAATTTTTTTTTCTAATTACTGGCACGATTGAAAAGTGACAAACCATTACAAATTACAAAGGCATATAAACTATCATACATAATACTGGCATCATTAAAGGAGTGACAAACCATTGTAAAGGTATATACATGTCTGAAATGCATTGCTAAGGAACCACAGTAACTAAAGTAAACATTCCAAAAGTGATTGTTGGCCTAGAAACCACCTGCTCTGACAAACTTTTAAAAAAAGTAGCCTATCATTCAAGTCGGATCCCATCCAAACAATGCTAAATTTTGCGATGATCGATCTAAAATTGTAGATTCGCACGCACACACACACAGAATCTATTATATATATAGATTGATTTTATAACCTATAATTGATAAACTGACATGCTTTTACAAACTAGCCCTATGGTCCAAACCATTGTGATTCCTTTGAACTGTCTTTCCCCTGTATGAACAAATGGCCAAATCTATTTAAGTTCATAAAACGAGTGTTAATGGTATATATTTCCATCAATTTCAAATTGTGATTCAAATATAACAACTTCTTACACTTTTCTTGGTGAGCCAGAATGAGAAACTATGATTTTTACCTTCTTTGAAACGTTCCCCTAATGCACCAGTTTTGTTTGCACGTTCAGATCCGGCCAAATCTACAAGATGAAATTTAGCACGCATCAAGTCTGTCGAATCGCTCAGAGCCCTTTGTTCAACGGATATTGTGAATATGGCATGAGAACGAGATGATCTTGCATTCATGGCAGTGGATGCTGTTGTTCTAGCCATGGATCCTTGTTCTAGTGTCTGGAAAGTCTCCAAAGCAGACGTTACTGGTTGCTCTGTAAGACCAACTATCTGGAAAGCATAAAAGAGTATGAATAAATGTCTCATGAAAATGGAATGCATTGTAGCATTTATAGTCAAACGACTACCCCTACTTTTAAAATGACACTTGTATAAGGATAATTGATCATTTTTGTTACATCACAACCATTTTCTGCACACGAAGGCTAATTAGACTGGTACCTACAATTTATTACCGATTCCAAATGGAAGGCTATTTTCCTTTATATTCACAGAGATTGGTGCGCTAATCACCTTGATTAGCAACCTTTTTCTGTGGTCATGTTGTCCCCACGCAGCAGGAATTTTTCCTGACAAGAACGAATCTGGTATCAAACTCACAATACCTCTAAACATCCTTGGCACTTAAGGCGAGTATCTTATCAACCTGGGCAACTGCACCCATATGTATCAGGAACTCTTGCAATATAAATATCCCATACCAGGGATTTTGGATCGAACAGACCCTTTGCATCAATAAGACACGGGCCAGGAACCCCCTTGCCAATATGGCTAAAATCTCCAACTCAATGGGTTTTCTCACAAAAGCTTACAGACTCCCCCGAAACCTCTCCACAAGGGGGGGGGGGGCTCTGCTTAAGAACTACTGCTCTAGAAAATGATCAAGTTTCGAAATTCACGAAATTCTTTTTTAAATTAATTGATGAATAAAACAATATTTGAGTCCTTTAAGGGGACACAGGATCTGTGAAAGTTGAGAAATGCAGAAAAATGTTGCATACATTTAAAAAATTCCTGGTTTATCCAATTTCTTCAAAATTTTGAGGGTCACATTTAAAGTATGTGTAATGTGATGTGCATGCATCAAATTTGCAAAATATGTTTTCGTTCATTTTTGTTTGCACGCAAAAGTTCAATTTTTTTTATATTTTGCACACAATTCCATCTGCCTAAATTTGAATTTCTGCATAAAAAAAATTGTTTTGTGTCCTAAAATGTTTGTTTAATGCAATGAACTAGGATCTTTAAGATATGTAAAGTGAAAGCATTTAAAAAAATTCAGAAATTTCAAATTTTATGAAATTTTTCAAAATTTTAAATTTCGATGGATGTCTACCACTCTAATTCATTTTATGCGCCTAGGGAAGGGACACACCCCAAAGCAGAATATGCTGAAGTCTGTGACGTACATTGCAGAACAATCAGTGCTATTGCAGAACAATTGGGAAGAATTTTAAGAAAAATGTAGAAAACACTATTATAGGAACTGCAGAACATTTCCAGTCAGTTGAGGGCTCATTGCAGAACAATGCAAAACATTCTGCTTTGGGGGGGGGGGGGGGAAGACACATACCAATTTCATGAAATAGGAAACATAGTTCATGAGATATCATGCACGCAATGACATGAATTGATGTTTTGAGAAAAACACGTTGAAAGATTGTGAAGTAGGAATTTTGGTGAAATTTTTCTTTTAAACCCAATACCATACAGATTCATGAGAATAGCCTCAATGTTCAATAATATAATCAGTTTTTAACATTGTCATCATGTTTTTATACTTTAATTTGCCATTTTAATTCTTTGAGATGCCTGCCGCTTCAAATGCCTCACACGCAGCAAGTTGAAAAAAAGCCACAGATCGGAAAACTAATGCAGCACACATTCACTTGAATTTATTTTGCGGTCTGTATTATACATTTAATGTGCCTGTGAGTAATATTTGAGATGAATTAACAACTAACCCAAGAAAACTGACAAAAGAGATTAGTTGACATAATAGTTGAAGACTCATTGATTTTTGACTTCGTGGTAAAAGAAAAATTCTCAACGTTGTTGGTTTTTTTAAATATAAATAGTGGCATTAGTATGAATATATTTTGTGGTAAGTGTGATACAAAAAACATGATTACAATTTGTTTTAGAAAATAACCACTAATGTGTCAAATCCAAAGTCTGCAAAAGTTTAAGTAGGCGATAAAGTTCTCAACAACCAACAATAACAAATCTGGTTGCATCGACATGCAATGCATAACATATTATGATTGGAAAAAAAATCTTTTGAAAATCAGGTTTTTCTCATTCACTTCAGGTTTAAACTTATTTCTGATGCCCATCACCACAACACAGGAATTCACAACAAATCACACACAACAGCACTACACGTAAATATGAATTTTGCATTGCCTCTGTTTTTTCAGTGATATTTCAATGGCATTTTTTCTCCATTTCATGAAAATGGTTTTAAATTCAATGTCAAGATTGCAATCACACTGATAATATTCACTGAAAATGAACTGTTGTATGCACATAACTTGAAATCTTTCAGTATGTTCAATACACTTCTTTGGTATTTTTCCTTTACCACCACACAATCTGAGGCACATGCACAAAATGTATATGTAAACAAACAAAAAAGTTTGAGTAATAATTTTTCCTTCAACTCAATGAAGAAAAAGGAAAGAAAAACCTCACAAGAGTGAATTCAAATGTCGATGGGGCAGAAAAAAATAGCTTATAACAAAGGTAAGTAAATGCAAAACATGAGGTAAACATAAAGCCATGTGGCTCAATGTCCCTTTAAACTTGTGCAATTTGAATATCGTGTCACACTTGTTCCATCTATTTCAATTTCTATACTGCTCATAGAACAAAAAGTGAGATATCAAAATGTTCAGGGGGACCTGTAAAGTTTTTTAAAACAATTAAAAAAAAAAATATTTGATTTTTTGATCGTTCAAAAGTCCTGTCCCCTTAAATATTAAAAACCTTGATGAACTCATGAAATCATTTTGCATGCTAAAAAAAAAAAAAAAAACAGGCTATAATTAATCATAGAAGTTTATCAAGACAGTTTATTATTAAACTAAGTGAATGACTCGGAAGAAAAAAAATTTACCTTTATTCCATCTTGGTCTTCTCGAATGGTTATCACAGAATCTTTTTTTTGTAAAAGATCATACACATCTTCTTTGTAAACCTTTGAAATGATAAAATGAAAAAAAAGTTGAATAAAAATATAATTATTGCATGAAGAAAAAATCAACCAAGAAATATATTGATGGGGTCTCCATTACTTTGAGTGGGTTCAATAAGAGTTTCCTGAGATGTAACTTTCAGGAATGAAGTAATCTCATGAGTCCAGGCACCACCACAATTGGCCTGCTTATTGATGCAGATGAATAACAATGCAAAAATTACTGGAGTCGAGTATCCAATTTGGATGGTACTAAGTTGGTTGACTTTCTAAAAATGGCCAATAATTAACACAATTGGTCGATCCGTCAAATTCTGTATTTAAATCAAAGCTTAACAAACCAAAAATAAAAGAATTATAAGCATCAATTTTATCTTTTCTTTATTACTTCAAGACTTTTCTAAGACCCTATTACATGATATGCAGACACACTGACATAAATTTTGAAAAATTTATGTTGTCCTTAGATTCAAATTTGATGATCCTACATACAAAATTTTAGATGTCATTTACTATTTTTAGTCACCATGGTGACCTGGGATTTGACCCTGGACAAGCCCCGAGGTAAATTACTGTGAAAGATGGTCTTAAATCCCATATCATGGAATAAACTTGAATGCATACACAGCTTTACACAAAAAACGATACATAAATTTAATTTTCTCCATGTGGTAGGAAAATTACAAATATTTGAAACATGGTTATTATGACCTCTGTTGTAAGGACAATAACTGCCGGTCTAGGCTAATTCTCATAATGAGAATATATATATAATCTTAATGAACCTTAATTATACTGTTGAAAATGCAACATAGCATTTTCCATCATCTTTGCTTTGGTTATTATGGCACATTTCCAATGACAAAATTTTTTTTTCGACAAGCGTTTGCTAAGGTGATGGTAGCGCATCTGACTCTGTATTGATGAGACTTATTTATGAAGAACATGATATTTAATTATGAAATTATATTGAAGATATTTACAGGTACATATTTACATGAGATTAAGATAGGCAAAGACAGGATAAAAAGAAATGATATTTATCATGCGAGACCTGAAGCTGTTCTACTGTTCTCACACACATGGTCCTTTGGACCCTCAGAAGGACAGAAGGGGCATTCGGTCACGTGATCATCGCGTGCTTCAGTACAGAATGTACTAAGATACTTTCACGTGACCATAGCGTTCTTGGTAGGAGAGCCAATGTGCAAAGTATAATGATAATACATATAAGAATATTGAGGCTCTACAAGTTCATTTAGAAAATACAGTGAAGAGGTAGAGAAAATATTACAAAACGCAAAGTACCTCTAGGAACGATACTTTGACTAGGAACTCAGAGACAGAGGATCTCTCTTCAATGCCTTTGAAGATGTCCTTTACAGCTCTTTGGATGACACCATAGGATTCTTCATCTTCTTCGGTTGACAAGCAATAGGATGTGCCCATCGTGAATGTCTTTCCAGAACCAGTCTGGCCATAGGCAAGAACAGTAACATTGTAACCTAAGGCAAAAATTACCATTTAATGGGGGGAAAAAAACTAAACATATTCCTTGCACTAACCCTCTTTTGTTACAGCCCATATATCTCATATGAGGCATCAACAAATAAAATTTCAATTTTTTTTCTTTGTCCTGAAAGAGAATTATTATTTAACATATGGCCACGGAATAGTACTGTTATGTGTATGTTATGCATGATTCATATCTATGCTCAGCAAAATCACAAAATATTCCAAAATACCTTTGAAAAGACAGTCAATGCGATCAGATATAGCTGCATTGTAAAGTTCATTTTGTTTGCTCTCGCAAGGAAAAACATAATCGAAAGTGAATGCTTTATCTTGGCCGACTATAACCTGCGGTTCATTAGGTATGAAAGACAAACTGTTCTGGCAACCCTCGTAGATTTCTTTTGGTACTAAAGGTCTAGCTCGTAAAGCCACACGAACTGGGATGACTTTATCATCATTCATTCTTTCAAATGTTTTTGGTTAATCTGGAAGAAAAAAAAACACAGTTCAAAGCAATTCAACGGTTTGATTTCATAGAACAGCAGGTTTAGGAACCAACTCTTTACAAAATACCGTACCGAAACCATAAATTTGTCATTTCATTTTATATAAATCAACTAGATTTCACTTCCCACAAAATTACTAATTACTCACAAAATTAATAACCCTTTTCACAAAATTAACAAACATTTTCACAAAATTGGACCCTACAAAGAAAGTCTGGACAGACCCTGTTTATATTTAACCACAAAAATGTTTAAGGTTGTCGTGATCAGCATTCCCCCATATCAAAATATTTGAACTTTCTCAATTACATAGGCAGAATAATTCTCATGCTGGAAACATGTATACCGTAATTACTCATATATAAGACAAGGTTTTTATTCAATTTTCAGTGCTTTAAAAACCTGTCCTCTGGGAGAGCGAATATCTAAACAAATAATATCACTAAAAGAAAAACATCAATGAGGATTAATTTAAGAAGTTAAGCCATCAAGGCCGACATAATGGTACTGGGTCACCATTTTCTCTCTTGATTTCTAGAACATTCCATACAAACATCTATGTGCAAGTGGCACTACTTCCACAGGGTCTTCAGAAGGTTTCCTTTGTTCAACTGTATCTTTTGAAACGGGCCTTCCATAATGGAGCATGTGAGTGTGTTCGATTATTTCATTTTGGGGAACAGATGCAGTATAATCCTGATCCCTTGACAATTTTTTTTTTGTGGCGCCAAACACATCCGTTGGCCCAAGGAAAAGTTGCCAAGGCAGTGACTGACTACGGATATGGATGCAAAAAAAAAAAAACCAAACAAAAAACAGCATAGAAAGCATAACAAAAGTGGAAACCGACAATAATATTACAAATAATACTACAAATAAATATTCTCAGTATGAAAAACATAAAACCCAGACTCTCTTCGAAATAATAAATTGATACAGGCATATACTTTCTCTGGGTAACTCTTTTAGGAATTCCTTCTTAAATAAACGACTGTCCTTCTAGTTGTAAAAATAAATATCCTCCATAAAAAAATAAAACCTGGACTCTCTTTGAAAAATAAACCGATTGGGGCACAAGCCACTCTGGGTATCCAGACTTAAAATAATAGTAAACTAAAATAATGATATTTCTTTACGACATTAAAAATGGAAGGGCAGTAGCTACAAAAAATAATGAGAATAAATATATTGGAAAAATACAACCTGACAAATATAATTCTAGTGAGACTAGACGGCACGTTTAGACAACAGAAAACGAAATGACGCTATTTCAAACACTATTACACAAAGGGAGACACCATTTGAATAACCCGCGTTACTAGCACCACCTGCAATGGAAAATCTAAAAAAATTATATTAACCTGGCACCATTATGCCTGTCTAGGCAACTTACGGCATCCTTAGCAATCCAGATTATACTGCATCAGTACTATTTTTATCGTTGTACTTGTTGGTTCCCATAATTGTTTTTACTACACGGGCACTATGGTCTTGGCAACGTTTATGAGCTGTTTGGTGCCGAAAGACAAAGTCGCCAAAAAAACCAACTGCAGATTATACCTGTTCTGTGAAAACTCATTTCTAATCTTAAAAGTTTTTTTACCTTCTCTACTATTTAAGAACTAATTGTGAAGTTTATATGGATTTGTAAAACCAAGCACCAAGTATATGCAATTTTTTTCTTTCAAGCAGTAGTCGCCGCCTAGCGACGTACGATGGCATTTCCAGGCATAGGTTCTTTAAGCAATTATCAATCCTTTTGATGTTCTCTACGTACCCTTAAAGTTTGCACCTCTATTTATAAGACACCCTGTAATAAACGGCCCATTCTTAACATGGGGGGGGGGGTTAACCTGCAACTACAGCCATTCTTTTAATCATCACGAGGACTATGGCAAATGCACTAATTGCTCATGCTGAGATCGGTCCCACAGACTGGGATCTTTAGCGAGCCACATGCTAAATTTACATTATAAAAAATAGAAAGTAATAGAATTCATGATCAACCAGAGCCCTATCAGCCCCTCATACTTGGGGGGAAGGGACATTGTAATTTTAGTAAAACATTTGTAGTTACTGAGATCATTAGTTTATGTACAAATATGCCATGAAGAGGCGTGTGTGTTTCCATTCTAATTTCGTATTGTTAATTAGCCATGTTATAACTAAATTTGTGCAAGAACATCCATGATGAAATTATGTTGAAAACACGCTTCAGAAAGTTGTTTATAATCGCGTCATCATAGATTAATTACTAAAACAATCGGTTGAATAATAAAACAATCGTTATTACGTACCCGTCAACAAAGAGCGTTTACGGATTGGTAAAGAACGAAGTTTAAATTAAAAACTTTGTTTCAATTAAATTAAATATAAAATGAGGAATTTAACACTTCACACAAAAGAAAGATGAACTCGTTGACACTTTCACAGATATAATTTGAAAGCGACTCAACTCATATCGAGACGTTCATTGGCTATTGCAAAGCGTTGCCAAACCCCAAAAACTAATAATGAAATGTTATAGATAAAAAAAAAAACGATGTTCTTTTTTATTATTGGCAGAAATTTCGTGATGGAGCTGAATTGCTGAAAAAAATAATGAATTTATATGGAAAAAGATCGAAAATTATTTTTGATACCTAGGAATATTTGCTCAAAATCTGTTCTCACTGAAATGTGTCTCAGAATCAGTGATGTTTAGTGACATCTAACAACAATAATTGCAATTATTTTAAAGGTGATCAAAAAGCAATTGCAAAGACCGCATTGAGGAAAATACGGAAACTTATAATAATTTTTCACATCATAAATTCCGTGTAATGGGCGCGTGAAAATAAGGCAATCTAAAGAGCATTGTGGACTCCCGGGCAAACTGTTTTTTTTTGGCTCTCTCAACACTATAAATGACTACTTTTAACTGTACATGCACCTCGTACACATTCCTCTTCGGAATTCTAACGAATCGCCATATACCGAAATGTGAGTTTTGAGGATGACCCTACGTCCCGTATTTCCCGGGGAGACCCGGTTTTCTTTTTTTTTTTCTGGCCGTCCCGACTTTTTGGCAAAAGTGTCCCGGTTTCTCCCGTTTTTTACATGATGCTTACTTGGATTTTAATTCTTTATTGAAGTCATACACAAAGATTGAAACTATTTTTCAACTCATAAACTATATTATGATAATTACAGCTACAAATAAAGACTTTAATTTCCCACATTTGTCTTGTTGAATGTTTTATTTTGTCGAATTCATTTTAATCCACCGCAATTTGCAATAACGCTTCGTTTCCTGCCATTGTGAGTTTTCCGTAATTTCAGCAATATTTGGCAACTTGTTGCACTTTTGGCGTTGTTCTTGGCGATAATTGTCGATGACCCGTATTTTACCGTATTTGGAATCCCAATTTCCCGTATTTCTCGCGAGGAAATAAGGTCAGCCTAGTTCTGAGTGAATGTGTGGCTCTAACGCAGGGCCGTAACTGGGCAGGTGCAACAGGTACACCCGCACAGGGCAGAGCCGTCTTAAGAGCATCGTGGACCCCTCGGGCTAAGTGATTTTTCTGAGGCCCTACCTGGCAAATTATCGGAAAATTCAACTACTTCTCGTTTATCTGAGGCCTCGGACCGGGGGCCCAACCCAACCATGCGTTAAGACGGCACTGGCACAGGGCCCACTTGGAGGGGGGGCCCAGAATGAGCTTAAAAGGTCCCAAAAATGGGCCAGAAGGAGCCTAAATTCAAATTCTTGCACAGGGCACAGGAATGGCTAGCTACGGCCCTGCCCTAACGTATCTATGTTGCAGAGTTGGATTTTTTTGGTGTCATGCTGCCATCTGTCTTTCATTTTCCGAAGTAAAGATGGAATTGCTTGAATTTTGATGTTTGTCAGTATCATGTTGTATGTCTGCCTGTTCTCTGTGGAGAGACTTTTTAAATAGGGGACCGGCTCGCATTAGCGACTCGAAGCTGGAAAACAGCAGAAAACCAACTTCAGGTATTCGTTATACCAATTCGTTAGAGGTTCCGCAGAGGAATATGGACGAGGTGC
This sequence comes from Pholcus phalangioides, assembly GCF_987345545.1. Taxonomy (NCBI): domain Eukaryota; kingdom Metazoa; phylum Arthropoda; class Arachnida; order Araneae; family Pholcidae; genus Pholcus; species Pholcus phalangioides. The sequence goes on along the minus strand of NW_028301615.1, from coordinate 21,811,881 downwards.
ATGTGTCTGGTTCAGTAGTAGTAGTAGTGGCATTAAAGAAGTGACAAACCATTGTAAAAGCATATACTATACACGTCTGAAACGCATTGCTAGGGAACCACGGTAACCAAAGTAAATCTTCCGAAAGTGATTGTTGAGGCCGAGAAACCATTGTTGTCCAGCAGTTTTTTTGTTCATTTTGGGCATTCGCCCTGCTATGACGAATTTTCAAAGTAGCCTATCGTTTAAGTAGGGTCCCGTTTGGTATATATGCAAAATTTGTGACAATGAAAACACGTATATTCAAAATGTTGACGTAGATTAGAAATAATATTAATATAATTCTAGCAAACAAGCTTCTTCTAAAATTATGGTGTAAATAACGTGTTGAAATAATTGTTTGAGACAATGTGTGAAGCTATACATATACAAATATCCTCATCAGCAATATATCTATATCTATATATATAAAATTGATTTTCTGTCTGTCTGTCTGTCTGTGTGTGTGTGTGTATGTATGTTCTCTATACAAATCTACAATTTTAGATCGATCGTCGCCAAATTTTGCATATATACCAAATGGGACCCAACTTAAACGATAGGCTACTTTAAAATTTCGTCAGGGTAGGGCAAGTGCCCCAAATGGGCAAAAAACTGTCGATCAACAATGGTTTTCGGGCCTCAACAATCACTTTCCGAACGTTTACTTTGGTTACCGTGGTTCCCTAGCAATGCGTTTAAAACGTGTATATGCCTTTACAATGGTTTGTCATTTCTTCAACGCTGTCAGTATATGTATAATATTTATGCCTTTATAATGGTTTGCCACTTTATTCAATCCTCCCAGTAATGAGAGCTTTTTGAATAGACGCCATCATCAGCATCACTTTGATGGTAAGGCAAAGGGTGATCCCCTATAGAAATCAATGTTAAAATTGCCGATTTTAATGTAGAAATGAGGAAATTTGGTTGGGTTTTCTGTCACATCAATGATTTTAAAAATTGTATTAAATTCTCGATTTTTGAAATATTGAGTTCGCTTAGAGATATACGAAGCCCAGGAATTTAAATATGAAGCAATTAGCCGGAACTACTTTCGAGTTTGATATCCATGCAATAACATTGATTTCAACTTTTTATTTATATCTTCTCAAGCATGAAAATTATTGTCTCCGTATTGTCTTTTGTTATTCAAATGCATAAATTCATAGTTTAGGATGTTTTAAAATTAATTATGGGACCATAAAGTACATTGAAAAAATTCCACAGCTTTAATTAAGCATTTTTAAAGCAGAAACAGGCAGAGATGGATAACTTGAAGTTCAAAAAGGGGAGGGGGATCGAAATACCTAGCACCCTTTAAAAAAAGAAAAAAAATATATATATATGTATATATATATTTCTACGTTACTTTAAATCTAGATTTGTTTATTTCATGAGTCGCGTAGGAAGTCGCCATATTGGTGAACTTGGACACGGTTTGCATGTCCCTCAAAGAAAGAGGGAGATATCAGGTGATCCAAAAAAGCCTCATTGAAAAAAACCCGGGCAACGCCGGGTATTATAGCTAGTACCGTATATAAAATTGATTTTCTGTATGTGTATGTATGTTCTCTATACAAATCTACAATTTTAAATCGATCGTCGCCAAATTTCGCATGTATTCCTAACAGGGCCGGGATTGAACGATAGGCTACTTTAAAAGTTCGTCGGAGCAGGGAAAATGCCAAAAATGGGCAAAACATTGTCTGGCAACAATGGTTCCTGGTCCTCAACAATCACTTTCGGAATGTTTACTTTGGTTACCGTGGTTCCCTAGCAATGCGTTTCCGACTTGCATATGCCTTTACAATGGTTTGTCACTTCTTTAATCCTCTCAGTAACTGAAGAAAACCCGGGCAGCGCCGGGTATTACAGTTAGTGGTATATATTGGGGGACATGTGCCCAAGACATACCTCAGAATTATTCAAACAATTCAATTCTCACAATTATATCAAACTGAGGTTTTGTTAGTGACCCACGTGTCGCAGTAAAATATTAAATGTGATACAATCTGCGGCAACCGTTGAAGGCACCTAACATTCATATACAGGGTGCTTAGCAAACAGGGGGTATGACATTTTACTGGTGAACCGTTGATCCTAGAGATATATTTCCAATTAGAAAAAGTTTCCAAATAACGTGCAGTATTCAGATATGCCATTCATGTTTCAAGGAGTTGTTTAGTTATTAAAGTAAAAAAATTCACTTTTTAAACAGTCCCCGTGTGCCCACATCGGCGCCACAGTGGTAGTCGGCTGAAGTTGGTTTTCTGTGGTTTCCAACTTCAAGGCGCGAATGCGAGCCGATCTCCCCGTTAAAAAAGTCTCGCCACTGAGAGCAGCAGGCCTACAACGTAACGAATATTCAATCATTACACTTCACTCACAATTTGAAGTATAGATGGCAGCACTGAAATATCAAGCACAACACTAGCTACACACTCAGACTGTTAGGTGCACTCACTTTGTTCCAGACTCTGCCACGAAGCTGGGCTGGAAGAGATCTCAGCAACGGGATAAGTCCGGTGGCAGAGCACCTGGCGTTCATTCATTCAGTCCCCGTGTGCCCCAGCAGCTGCAATGCGGGGAAAAAAACAGCTGTAAATGTGGAAAAACCGTTTTACTTGAATTTAACGCTGTTTCCCCCCCCCCCCCCCCAAATTTCCTCCGTTTCTCAGTGAACATTGCACTTAGAAACGTGGACTTTTTTTGTGTTTGGTTGGAATCAGGAGACACAGCGCAACAACTTTCTATTGGTATATCTATCAGCGCAACTCTTTCAGTTGGTTTTTGGGGCAGACGGGGACTTTATAGGAAGTTAGTTTTTTTATTTTAACAATTATACTGCGGCGGAGTTTCACGAACGCTTGGCGTTAAAAGTGACTACGCAGATTACGCGCGCCAAGCGACCGGAAGAAAAAATATACAGTTGTTGCAAGTCAGTGTATATGACATGATAATGTCTTTTCGTGTGTGTGAATTTTTGTAAATAAATTCATGTTATGGTTGTTGACAAATCGTCTTATAATCAGAGTGGAGTCAGATATGAGTTGTCAAATCAACTCGAAGCATATACAACCCCTTGAAACATGAATGACATATCTGCGTGCTACACGTTATTTGGAAATTTTTCTAATTGGAAGTGGAACCTATAGGATCAACTAGGCTCGCCAGTAAAATGCCGTACCTACTGTTTGCTATGCACCCTGTATAACTTGATGAAATATCTGAAATGATCACTTTATATATATATCTCGGTATTTTTTCTATTTTTTTCTATCTTTTCTAATTGAAAGTATGCTTCTATAACCAGCGATTTAAAAGTTAAAAGGGTGTATGGACGGTACTGTATACTCGCTGTTCGCTTCTTTTTCAACCTTTTTGTTATCCAGATTTTATCTCCAGTAACTCGGGAAAAAAATAGGATCCACCAATGTCAACATTTTCGTATGTTTGCATTTTCTTGGATTTAGCGAGAAATGTCTCGCAGTGTCCTCTCGAAGTTTATTTTCTTCCTCCCTTTAACTCTTCAAACATTATTAGTATTATATATATATATATATATATATACACATTTTTATCCTACAATAGCGATAAAAACAGACTCCAGTGACGTGGAAACCAGTGTCCGCAGTGAAAAATTGACCAATAAAGTAAAGAAAGAGAAGCCGAGTCAGCAATAAGAACAGCCAATAAGAAAGAAGTTAATGCGACTCGTTTCCCCTTTTTTTCTTGGACGGAAAAGTTGAAGAGAATTACGATGACATTCGGATGGAAATAATTGAGCCAAAATTATTATCGTCTTAATATGTTTTGTTTCCCGTACAATAAATACTTCTATTTTGTTCATAAAAAATATGTTATAAAGAATTTAAGATATAATAAGAATGTTATGTGTTGCAAATATACAGGACATCTCAAAAGTTACGAGAGAGGCAGTTGCAAAGCTGAAGATCTTACACTCTTTGAGCTTTGAAGACAAATGGAATTTACCTTCCTTGGAGTGTATGCATATACTGTATATAACATTTCAGAGACATGCGAGCCGATTCAAAAAATTCTTTCCATTAGACCCTTTGGTGAACAAATTATACGGCAGAATGTAGATTCATACAGTAGCGTCTTGACGGGTGAATCCAACGGGGCTGAGGGCTTCGAGTAAAATAAGGCGGGGGGGGGGGCTATGTTATTTAAGAATTTTACTTATTCTGAGATTATTTTTAATTAAATACGAATTTACATTGAGATAATGTGAATTATTTTTTTATTAAATTTGAATTTTCATTGTGATAAGTGAATTATTCTCTCATAGAATACAGATTCTCATCAATCCTGAAATGTTTTTCATTAAATAAAAATTCACATCAATTGTGAAATAATTTTTTATTAATTATGGAAATCTTCATTAATTCCGAATATATTTATTTCAATAATTATGGAAATATTTCCCATTAATTATGAACTTGCAGGAATTGTGAAGGAATTTTCTTGAATCGATTCCGAAATTATTTCTCTGAATGATTATGAAATCATTTCTCTCAATTCTAAAATTATTATTTTAATAACTCAAGAATTATCCCTTTCAATAATTGTGAAGTTATTCTTTTCAATAATTGTTAAATTATTTCTCGTTAATTCTCAAATTATTTCTCTCATTAGTTCTAAAACGTTTTCCAAAAGTAAATTTGTGAAATTACTTCTTTCATAAATTCTAGAAAACATGTTTTGAGGTTTTTTTACCAGCATTTTTATAAATTCTGTAAATATTTAAGCCCTTTTCGCCAGTGGACCACGGCAAAAAAGCTTCGAGGGGCCACACGTGAGACGCGTGCATTGGAAACCCCCCCCCCCCGATTTTTAGACACAAAGGTTATTATTATTATTTTTTAAACTAAAATTGCCACGATGAAGCGTGCAATTTAGGTTCCACACAGCCCGCAATTACTTATAATATTTCTCTCTTTGGAAGTGTACATTATAAGCATAGATTTCCGATTTTCTAGGATCTTCTGCCGTGGGACTATTCTCAAGAAAGCCTTCCGCTCCAGATGCCTGAAGTACCAGAGGGAATATCCGAGTGTACTTCTGGGAAAGCCGCAATCGATATGAGACGAGCCAAAGATAACAGAAGCTAAGAACCACATTCGGATAATTTCCGAAGTAGGGGGAGGGATGACGAATAGCTTCGGATGGCCGCGGATTCGGTTCTTGTGCAGCAAGAATCTTTTGTGTTTCACTTATTATTATTATTCGGTGGTATTGATACCGTGTACTTCTCCCATCCCCTATTGCAGAAACAAATACACGAGTCAGACCTCTTTGTAACGCAACCCCTGGGGACCAAATAAAAGTTACTTCATGAGCGGAGGGGACAATGTAATTGTAACAATAAGCCCAATTTTCTAATTTTGCTGGTGAGGACTTTTGATAACTGACGTTAAAATTATGGACATAATTCCGAGGTTCCGAGGTCTAATATAGAGGAGTGAGAAAAAAAAGAACAGTTCCTCTAAGCAAAAAGTACGGTACGATATTGAAGCAACTGAAATTTCAACTCAGTTTCAGTTTTAATTGTTTGAGCACAGCTCATCACAATATACACTGAAGTGTCAAAAGTCATGGGATACCTCTTAATATTGCTGCACTTCGCCGGGTAAAAAGCGGTCCCACACGATATTAAGAGCCATCCTATGATTTTTGGCACTTCAGTGTATAATACATCAACAATAACATATATTCATACTAGTGACAACACTGGATTGAAACAAAAAGATTTTTTTTTTAAATTTTGTTCAATAGATGGAGCAGATGTGATTATCTCATGCATCCCTTCTAGCCAGACGCCAACAAGCCAAAACACAAAAATATAACGGTGTCATCCTCGATTCACCAGTTCAGTTATCTCCATACAGGGACTGTGCATATAGTGAACATCTCGTAAAAAAACACACACACACATACTCACACGTACACGCGCGCGCACACACACACAGAAAGAGAGGGAGAGAAAGAGGATCAATTTTATATATATATAGATTGATTATATAGATAGATTATTGATATCTTCTGGATATTAGATATATAATATCCAGAGTATATGTTGAGTAGCCTACACCTCAGCACAATATACAGAAAATATCTGTTTCCTTGATATCTTGGGCTGATAAAAAAGCAATATATCTATCTCTCTCTCTAAATTCATGCTATTATTGATGTACCGCCTTTTATATGATGCATGGGTTGGAAAATCTAAAAATATATGTTTTCACGTTTCAAGTTGGTTAAGATCGCAAAAACTACAATTTTACAATCTGTTAATACAAACTTTCTTGGTATATTTAGTGACACACCGCAATAACCTACTACCGTAAACGCAGGCTACTTTGGACCATATTTTAAAAATGTCAAAAATTCACTTTCCAATAAACCCAATATTTTATTACTACTTCAAGTTCTGGTTCGTTAAGTTCTGGTAACCTTTCTTGTATCGATAGAAATATGCAAATAAAAAAGATTTTTTTTTTTTTTAACTTAAGCTAATTAAAAAAATGAAAACATTTTGGGATAATGTTACCTTTGTATGTAGGTAACTTTGACCTACTTCACTTTTTTTAAAATCTTAAAGCATCAAATGAAAAGCTAGGATATTTCTTGAACCTGGTACCTCTCATAACTTTTAGACAGTTTTTGTTTCAATAGACTAATGCTCTAAATAGACTAATGTTTAGAGTCTAAAAGGTGTTGGTTTGAAGCCAATTCCGGTGGAACTTCTCGAGTTGTCATTGAGAAAGAAGTCCTTTTCTTAATCCGTTCAGACTCTACAGTGTAGAGCACTTGCTTTGCATTTTGACTCATGAAGTAAGGAACAACTCCAGATTGTTGTGTCACAGGGAATTTTTCTCTAACAGGGTTGAGGAGAGTCGTGAGTTCTAACACAATTGATACGTTTGAAAAAAAAAAAAAACAATGTTTATAATGGGATAAAACTATCCATACTTAGATTAGACAACCATTATATTTTATGTGGGTAGTGTATTTTATTTTATGATAATCATTAGTTTTTATAAGTTTCATTTGAGAGTGTGTATATTAGTTTTTCGTGATAATTGCTCTTATTTCCGGTTGCTGTATTTCAGTTATATTTGACATCCATATTTTTTCAGCAACCTCGTTGGGAATTTTGCCTATTGGGGCTTTTGCCTTTGTATTTAAATTCAGTGTTAGATCGCAGCACCTGACGCATACATATCTGCAAAACTGTTTGTCTTCACAAAAAGAACGTTTCGGACTCATCCCATCCCTTCGAAGGTAAAATTATCAGCTGCAATAGACCAGGGCTGTGTGTAGAGTATAGAAGGGTTTTTCTCAGGAGAAATTCCAGCAACCCCATAGATTACGTCGACGACAGAGGATTTCTTTTGGATCCCGTTCGATCGGTCCATCGCAGAGACATTTCGCCGAGATTACCAACCATGTTTTGCTTTCTCTTTACTCTATATATAAGAAATATATTTTTTCCCCTCTGGTCAATTTCTCGGTAAATCGTGTGTGTCCAGTTTATCGCAAGGACAATCGGTTTTTGTCTTGCTCCAAACCCTTGAACGTCGTTTCCTTTTATATCCTCTTTTCTTTCTTTGCCGGTTCTATCCTATAATGGAGGCTGCGAACGTTCCGATGGATCACGTGAGTTTTAGTCAGAAATCGAGTTCAAGTAAGTGTCCTGATTCACTGCTTGTCGATGACCAGTTGTGACCTTTATATAAGGTACATTTTTTCCCCCCTCTTGTTTTATAAGGACGAAGTTGATCGTTGGAAGGAGGTCATACGCAGTAAGGAATAAATACCGCGACCGGCAATTACTATTAGGGACACGGTAACAAATAACCATTGTTATCGTGAACGCACGGACACAGCGGCTTCAATGACAATAAGCCGGTTCGTTGATGACTATATAGCTACAGCATTCCGCCAACCAGATTGGATTGCGGAAAGTCTTTTGAAAATAGGATGCATTTCAGGTCTATTAACCCCTTTACGATCACAGACGAAAAATTTCGTCCAAACGCCAGTGGAATAAATTCAATCCACAGTTCTCTGTGTTTTTCTTCTCTCTCCTCACCATCGCGAAGTTTTATTGCAACCCTATGAACTGAGTTGTTATTTTTCCTCCCCATTTTTTTTGTACTCCTGTTAGTGATTCCCTTCCCCAAATATAATGTACCTTTCTACCATATACAGGGTGAGCAAAAAGTCCGTAAAAACTGTAAAAATTCATAAAAACCGGAAAAATAACCGAAATAAAAAAACGGTTTGCAGGCATCGCTAGGTCACGGGAATTTTTTTTTAAGACAGGGAGGAAACCCCCCTCAAAAACAGACGATAGGTGGCGCTGATGTACACAAGTCAGAGAAAAGATACGCAAATAACGAACAGAATGCCTCCAAATCGTTTATTACAGCAGTATGTGTTCCACATGACCACCACCACCACAGGGGGATAACACATTGCAGGCGAGTCACAAATCCAGCAACGGCAGAGTGCAGCAGGTCCACATACACGGTTTACAACGATGAACTGGTTGTGGATTGGGAGTGCAAGTTCTTATAACCGTCTCATTTGCATATTTCCATCAAAGTCGCTCATACCAGCGCCACCTATCGGCTTTTTTGAGTTTTTTTTTTTCCTGTCAAAAAAATTCCTGTGGTCCAGCGATGCTAACCCTGCAAACCGTTTTTCATTTCGATTTTTTTCCGGTTTTTATTCATTTTTAAAGTTTAATGAGTGTTCATGGCCCTGACATCCTGGAGCAGTGCAGCTAGGCCGAGATCTTCGGCGGGTCCCAAAGCCAGACTTTTCATGGGCTCTCTATAGTGAATTTATAGCATGAAAAAAAATGATGGTAATTGATTCTCCTACTTCCCAGGGCTGAAGCCCTGCCAGTCCCTCTTGTGCGAGAACCCAAAACAGTGAGTAGGGGCTCGCTTAAAATCCCAGCCTGGGGGGCACTGCTCCAGGAAGCAGGGATCATGCAAGCATGTGATTGACCAAAAGAGTAAGTTGGAGATACAGACGTAGTAACAGTGGGAAGGGGTGGGGGGTCAAGCGCGTTTTTGCCAAGGGAGGCGCATTCGAGGAATAAGTGGTCAAGAATATCAGACTGGAATGAGAGAGAGGGGAGGCGGTAAAATTCGTGTAGCCCATAGGCGACAAAACCATGAATGCGCCTCTGTCTACGTAGGGCAGTGAAAGTTTAAGTTTTGAGTTCACTACCCAGAGTTTTTCTTTATCCTCACTGACCAAACAGTGAGTTGGAAAATGTAAGTTTTCCAATAGAAGAACATATCTAAGAAGAATGGGGGGCATTTATTATTAATGCATTTCAAGTTGCAGTTTATGGTCACATTCCATATATTTATTTATGTCCAGTTCTTCTACGGGGACTACATTACTGAGGAGAGAGGTTTTTCTTTTTGCCCATAGGAACTTCTCTAAAAAAAAGATATATTTCCTCTGTGTTCGTGCAATAAAAGAAACACTTTAGGGGATGAATATTTCACCCGCTCTGAGATGATAACGAACATCGAGGAACGTTCCAAGTGCCGAGGAACTTTCTAGAACCACTTTCAGTTCTTCCTCTGACACTTCACATTCGAGGGAATCCACTAAAGGTTTCTATCCCGCTTTATTTTTCTCTTATTATATGTGTACCATTCCTGTTCTACCATGATGGGGGGCAAAAGAAGAAAGGAAGATGAAATAAAATAATATTTTTTTTATTGCCAGTAATTTACTTCGGTACTGACCGTACACGGGGTAAAAATAGAAACATAGTACTTAATGAGATTTACAACTGCTAGAGTGAATTTTCCCTGCTCTATTTCTCTAAATGATCATAAAAACTTAGATGGATGGGGGGGGGGGGAAACAATAGATATGGATAAAGATCTTGATCATGGACATTTTTTTTTTTAGTTGATAGCAAATAGGATCAGATTGTGAATATTTATTGAATATTTGGTTTCGTGTAAACTTCTACTACTGAACCACACCTGCATCTTGTCTCCACCTGCGGAGCTTGTAACTATTGGCACATGTTGGAAAGTGCGTGTACGTGTTGTGAACCTGAAATTTGTTTCTGTGTAGTGTTTGTTATAGGGTAGTGCCGCCATCTGTCATAAATTTTTCTAAGGTGTCTTCAAGTTTTCAGACATTGCGGGGGCCAAAAAAGAATTTCCATGAAGTCCGAGTGCCGAGTCCCACTGCGGTATCTAAATTTACACAGTGGCGTTTTAACAGGTGGGGGTCAACGGGGCCCAGGGTTCCGAATAAAACAGCATATTATTGGTGAAATATATTTATTCTCTGAGATTAAGTGTGAATTGAATGTGAATTTTCATTAATACTAAAATAGTTTCATTAAAATTAATTTCCATTAATGCTAAAATAGTTTCATTAAAATTAATTTCCACTGATGTTAAATTTGCTTCATTAAAAATAAATTATCATTAATTCTAAGTTACCTTTTTCCTTCCACTATGAATTATCATTAGTTCGGAGAAATTATTTTTTATATTAACTACGAATTTTCATTAATTCTGAAACTATTTTTTTCACCAAAAGTATGATTTTCATCAATTCTAACATTATTTTCTCATTAAATATGAATCAATATGAAATACAAATATCATTAATTCTGAAACTATCCTTCATTAATTCTGAAAATATCCTTCATTAATTCTGAAAATATTCTTCATTAATTCTGAAAATATCCTTTATTAATTCTGAAAACATCCTTCATTAATTATAGAAACATTTATTGCAGTAATTCTGTTTATTTCGACAATTCTGGAAATGTTTTCCTTTCAATTATGACATGAAATAATTATGTTTCATGAAATAAAAAATAATTTTCTCCATCAATTCCAAAATTATTTTTTTTAATAATTATGAAATTATTTTTTTTAATAATTATGAAATTATTTTTTTAATAATTATGAAATTATTTTTTTTAATAATTATGAAATTATTTTTTTTAATAATTATGAAATTATTTCTCTCATTAGTTCTGAAATGCTTTCTAAATTTTGAAATTATAATTTTTTCACCAATTTTGCAATAAGTTTTTTTCATTGAGGTTTTTTTTTTCTTCAGCATTTGTGTAAAGTGTGTACCTATGTTATCTTTTTCGTCGGCAGGCCACTACAAAAAAGCTTTGCCACATGTGGCCCGTGGACCATGCGGCGAAGAACCCTGGTACAGACTGGAAAAATTAATAGGAGATTTTACATTTGACTTCAATCACTTGCAGGAACTTTCGCAAAAGTATAGTGAGTAACAGTGCGTGATAATGCTTAAAGATGAATGGGAAGTATAATGTAATTTTTGGTTGCTGTGTGAATCAGCAATATTTGGTGGAAATATTTCATTTAGTGATAATAATAATGATATATATGTTTTAGTGATATTTAGTCAGAATTTGGCTACATGTCCCGGTTTCATCTCATTGAAATATGGTCATTCTTTTTTTATAAGGCTTATTTGTAGTATTTCTCTTCCCACTTAAGATCGCAATAGCATTAGATGCTACATTCTGGGAGTAAATATCCAGGAGGGTGGGGGGGGGGGCTTTTTCTTAAAATTTTCTGCTCCATGGACACTTACTTTGCGACAATGAGATGAAAGGCATGGACTTTCCTGTGCCAAAAAAAACGAATAATTATTATATTAGATGGTTTGGCCACCATCTACTATAGCAGTGATTCTCAATCAGGGGTCCTTGGAGTGGTTTCGGGAGGTTTGTGATCTTCTTGCAGGAAAAAAAAAACATTACTAAGTTATTGATGAATGATTTTTTTTTCTTGGCCAAAACGATACTTTAAATCGAGAGACTTTTTGAATATCTGGCCTAGATGAACTCGGAAAAAAAGTTTGCTTCACCTTGGCATAATATCCAGAAAATCTTTTGATTTGATGTATCGTGGGACGAGAAAAAAAAATCATTTCATCATCTGTGTACTGCCGCCACCAGGGGGCCAATCGCTGAAGTTGAGCGTAGCTGCAGTCCCTACTCAGCACGTCATGCTACTGTGCGTGTTTCAAGGGAAGTAAGGCCATGTCTCTGTGGTATAAAGGTCAGGGCGCTTGGTGAGTTTGTAAGGGGCTCTGGGTTCGTTGCCCGGTGGAGATAAAATAAAACTTCTTTTCCCGAGTCCACCTCGACATCATATTCAGAAAGTCTCTTGAATTGAATTAACTTATTGTTTTTACAGTGCTATGTGCTGAATAGGGTTCTGTAAAGGGGGATATGGCCTTTACTTTACTAGCGCAAAGAGTCAGTGTGGAACGTAAAAGATAAAGAACCTCTGTGCTACAGAGTTTTCATTTATCTAGTAGGGATTGGCCCAGCACCACCTAGCTATAGAACTCCTCCTCACGAGTTGCCAAGTTCATCTGTAGCGTCATTAAAAGTACCTAGCAAGTTTGCCACCTTTTGAACCACAGCATCCTATTTCGTTTCTTCTTATTTTGGCCTAGAATCTTCCTCGTTGGCTCACAAATGCCGCATGGTGATTGGATGTGAGGCATAGAAATCACCAATTCTGAGCCCGATCATTTCTTTCCCGCACAACGATGATACTGGCACGACTAAGGAATTTTTTTACCTGAATATTCTGTGGGAAAATGTACGTTGACGTCACGAGTAGCGTGCGGAGGCCTTCTATTTCTAGGTGGTGCTGGTTGGCCAGGCCCACCGAGCGTAGCTGGCCTGTGAATTCACCATTTTGTTTTTTTTTTTTGAAAATTTATCCAGCATTACAGGGGAGAGGTGGGACGCAAATTATATTTCTGTATTTAGTATGGCCCCCCCATCGGAGTTTCCTCTCCTTAAGAAGCGCTTCGCCCAAAGTTTTGAGAACGGCTCGCAAGCAATTGAAATTTCGCAAATATTGTGAATTTTTTTCTTCATCTTTGGCTAAAGAAGGGATTTCCGAAATGAGAATGAGAGGATACAGTACACCCCCTACGAAACACTGCCAAGAAAGATTGGCTCGATACCGTTTCAAATTAGTTTAAATAAAGTGACCAATGACAAAATCTAGTCAATACTTGAATTTATTAAGCGCGAAACTTTCCCCCACGTATTTCAAAACCAAACGTGTCGTCCTCAATCTCTAGAGACTATTGGGCAGCAATTTACGTAGAAAGGATCAGTGTAATCTCCACATTAGAGAAATGAGAACAAATTAGGCTCACGGAATAGCATTTCCCACTGATTTCGGACATGTAAGAGCAGCTGCAGAACAAACCGGACCATTGTCTTCGGAACTTTTTTTTTTATTTGGCTCTCGAACCAACATAAGGAACCTAATTAACTGGGCACAGAGTTAACTACCCCATCATAACGGACTAACTGCGGACAAGAGTCGTAAAGAATAGGAAAAGTGCCAACAAAGAGTAGAATCTAGAATCTAACTTAATCAATAAAGAAGAGGTCATTATTTATAATCAGTTCCAGGATTCGTCATGATGTCATGCGGGGTGCGTGATAGACTTGAGCGAAGTCACGGTTTCCATCCCAATGATCACATATTCATTGCAAATGTTCCGGTGCGGATCCGGAAGGGGCCGATCACCCCTCCTAAGAGCCAAAAAAATGGGGGGGGGGGGAAATCTATCTGTACCGTAAAATACGGGACGATTCAAGGAATACCCATCATAATAAGCACAATAAGTCGATCGTCATGTCACATTGCCTTAGATCCGAACCTGGTCCTCACTCAGTAGCGGCGTAGGTACCTAGGTGCCGGGGGGGGGGGGCTATGGATGCCCGTCCCATTTTTCGCTGGTTCATGTGCGCTCGTTCTTAGCAGCGACATAATAACTTGGGGGATGTGTCGATTGTCCTCAGCAGTGACATAATAACTTGGGGGATGTGTCGACTGTTCTCAGCAGTGACATAATAACTTGGGGGATGTGTCGACTGTTCTCAGCAGTGACATAATAACTTGGGGGATGTGTCGATAGTTCTCAGCAGTGGTGGCATAATGACCTGGGGGGATGAGGGTGTTTGCCCCTAGCAGGGCCGTAACTATGATTTTCGTTGTGGTGGGGGGGAATTAACCTTGTTTGCCACCCCCACTCCATTTTAAAATTCGATGATTTCATAACAATATTTTTGTTCTTTCCTAAAATTTGCTCACTCGGATCAGTTGCCCGCTTTGCCCCTGTAGTTTCAGCCCTGGTCCTCCACAGTGGCATAATAGCCTGTGGGATGTGGGCTATTGTGTGGACTGCTCCTCAGCAGTGGCGTAGGAGCAGGGATGTGGATGCTCATTCTCAGTTTTGGCATAATTGTAGGAGATGTATGTGCTCATCCGCAGCAGTGGCGTAGGAAACCGGAGCAGGCGCAGATTCTACCATCCCAAAAGTCGAATTTAATATTGGGGGAAAAACTGGTGTTTCTCGCAAAAAATAGGGTAATCTTTTGAGCCTACCCAATTAGTCGCCCCTTCCGACGTATCGCCCTAGATCTGCACCAGCAAATGTCTTATTTCCAATTTCGAAGATGAAACGCATTACCTCTACCGAACACATAATACACATAACACTTGACCAAGGGTGCTCAACATTTTCATGAGCGAAGGCTACTTAATGACTTAGCCATTAAGTAGAATTGGCGGACCAAACTTCCAATTTTAAATAATTGTGCCAAACAAGGGTGTTGAAGGAATCTCTCGACACTTTCCGGCGGTCGCAGTAGTAGTCTACTCTCAGATTGGTACGCATTCCTCCTGGTCCCTGCTGCTCGTGGCGGGTTTCATATCATTGCTCGGGCTCATTTGGCCTACTAAACTGTAGTGGGCGTAACATTCCGACGGACACCACGTAAACATTCTTCCGAATTACTTCAAACGAATCTGCACTAATGTGTGGCAATGAGACTGTCTCCCGGGAAACGTAATTTTTCGGAGGAATGTTATCCTAATTAGAGATGAGCCTTGAAAATTATTGATGAATGAGTGGTAATTTTATTTGCTTCCTCGTTCCGATATTCATCTGCATAAAGAGGAATTATCCGAAAAAATAATTTTCACAAAACAGGGCAGCTAATGCCACCTACCAAATAAAAACAAAACTATCTGTGTATTATAATGTTTATAAGTAAAGTTAGTTATTAGTTTCGAATCGGTATGCAGTATAAAATCTAACAAATATGTTAAAATGTTATGTATTATTTATTTCAATATGTACCACTGTACATCGATGTAAATTTTATGCGTCAAGATATCGGTTACTATGTTTTTAAGTTTACCGCAAAATAAGTTTTTGTATGTATCAAAAATATATCAACTAGTGATTTATCGCATAAAATTCACGTCGGTATGCAGTATAAAAATAAACAATATACCCTGATTCATACAACAAATGATTAATTTTCATGCTGCACACTGGTTAAAATCAATAATAAATTTTAATTTCAGAACTATAACTGGTAGTTTTGTTTTTATTAGATAGGTGGCAGCAGTAATCCCAACGTAAAGTTTTTTACCTCGTATATAGAATACGTGTGTGTGTGTGTATTTTTGTTACAATAAAACTCTTGCTGCCATTTACAAAAAACAAAAAAACAAATTGCACATCATAGTGGTTGTCTGCCACCAAATATACCACCCATTATTACCAAGTTCAACTATAGTCTCTAATAACGAAGTCGGAAAAAAAGGAAAATTTTCATCAGTTCAAAATTACCTTCAGTGATGAATTTTCATCTGATAGTGTGTTTAAAATTTCTTTGTATGGACATTTCTCAGCGCATCCCTGATTTTTTTATTTCTGAAATAATGGATGTGTGCCGATTCCCCTCCCCACAAAACACAAAATCGGGAGAAAGGGGGGTACTAAACTGCTGAGACGCATCCAACAATTTATAACGCTTAAAAAATTACGATGACACTTTGGAATACTGGGAAATTCACCGAACGTATAACTTGGCCGAAACGATGAACCTCTCCGCTGATTGTACGAAGTACAGATGACTGGATACCACAAGCGAAGATAATTGGAAAGAAAAGTCACATTCTCTCTCTCCTCTCTGTGTGGGGAATCGAACCACCAGAGGAATACATCGTTTCGTTCTATCTCGCCATCTGGAGGATAATTTTGTTACGAGCTGTTGTTGAGTTAGGGGCTGTCTATTGCGCAGTCCCGTTCAGCCCAAAGGAACACACTGTTCTTAGGAAAGAAAGTGCCTGTACTCTGTAGTTTAATGGTAGAACACGCGACCGGCAAGTGCAAGGTTGGTGGTTCGATTCCCCACATAGGAGAGAGATTGTGTGTGTGACTTTTCTTTCCCATAATCTTCGCTCGGTACCCAGTCGTCTGTACTTCGTATAACTTGGTGCTTTTAAGCTGCAACCCTGAGGGGAATCAAGAAAGCTAAAGCTGTGCTAACCACTTTTTTTCACACCGATCCCTGCGTCTGGTAAGAGTGACTCTGACTTCAATGACGTCTTTTTGCAAGTTTGTTCCCCTTGCTCTCTCCCAAATTACCAGCCGAATGATCTTATTTACATAGTTATCGAAGCAGTAAACGGCTGTTAGCCACATTATTTGATATCTGAACACTGACATCAGTTACACAGGGTGGATACTATCGACCGTCCAATAATTTGACACGTGATTCATTGTGAAGAACTAATACGGAAAAATGTTTTCAGTTTTTTCTGACTTGTCCAATAATTGTGGAGTTATAGCACATAAAAAAAAGATGACGCCACTTTCGAATCCTGGCAAATTCACCGAACGTGCGCCAAACGTATAACTTAGATTTTTTAGCTGCAGCCCTAAGCGTAATCAAGAAAGCTAAAGCTGTGTAAACCAGTTTTTTCCCCCATGTTCTTTCCCTCAAAAAAATTTCACTCAACTGTGAAGGAGAGAGAAAATTACCACATTTTGACAAAAATTCTTGATTTTGGAAAAATAATGTTTCCAATAGATCTCGTTTGGCTAGCGCTTTATAAATCTGGTGATAAATTTTGCCAATATAGGGGGGCGAAGGTAACACGTAATAACAAGTTTAGATTGTTATTACGTTATTCACTACAGGAACAGGAAAAGCGCCAATCGTGAAAGATAATAACTTGAACTTGGCTTCTAACAGGTTTAAATATTTCAGTTCATTTTCAATTAACGGCAACCCGGTGCATGGGGGAAATTTTTGTTTCGTTGGCAATTGGACCTGAGGAAGTTAGTCTGATCGTTAGAAAACTGACATGTCACAAAATTTCAAAACTTCATAATTTCCTTAATATTCGTCCGATTCTAAAATGGAAAACACTTTTCTGTATTGGTTTTTCACAAGGATTCACGTGTGTAATTATTGGACGGTAAATATTATCCACCCTATATAAAAAAGTCGTTACACAGAGATTCTATTTGAGATTCATTCAAGTCCTTATAATGAAACAAGAAAAATATTTCTTTTTGCTTTTAATTTGAATGATAATTAAACTTATCAAAGCCTTAGAAACAGAAAATTACCACAAATGGAAGTAGAAAGATCAAGTTCAAACTTCTTTTTCCCCCGGACAATTTTCCGGTTCTATTCCTTTTTAATGGACTCTTTTTCGCCGAAAACACGATCTAAGATTCCGTTGTTTTCGCTCCAGTTAGTTTCTCTTGTACAAATATTTGGACAAGCAATCCCTGGAAATGACTCGGATAGCAAACGTCCTTCAATAAACACCATTTATCAGAATTTAATGAAAATCAGACCTATTAAATCGGCCGAGTGTATGTGTAGTATGTATGGAAGGTAAACAATAGTTCGAAATGGGACTGGGATCATAAATAATGGTTTATGGTCGCGTATAATCAAATATGAACGAACATCTTACGTGGTACAATCAAAATCGGTTGTAACGACACTTCGGTTATAACGTTAATATTAGCCGGTATAGGTCGATTCCCGTAGTTAACAAACCTTGCTCATCACGTCGATGAAAACGCCCCGAACTCGGATATAACAACACAACATATTTTAGTCGATTTTCATTCCGTTTTTATAGCGTTTATGAGGGTAATTTCCATAATGCATTAATTGTTTAAAAATGACTATAAATATATTATTTAATTAGCTCTTTTTTTTTGTCACGTAATACATTTTAAATTACTGTACATTTTTTTATAAAGAACGTAGCAAAAGGACTGCAAGAATTGATGCAGTTCCTGGAAAAATATACCGAAGCTTCATGATAAGAAACTGAGGCAGCAAGACCACGATCATTTGTATGATGCTGTATAACGATGCATAATTATTGTATAATGTTGGGTTATACCAACAAAGAAAAACGACGACTTAACCGGAGTGACGGCTTATTAGGGTGACGACTTAATGAGGTTTTACTGTATATATGTATTTTTCTTGGAGGAATCTTTGTCAAATACAGATCTTTCACCAAAATTTTTCTATAGTATGTATATTTTTTCAGAATCCAATGGCTTCTTGGTAGTTACAGCCTTATCACGACATTTTCTTTGTGCACGGAAAGTTGGATAAAAGAAACAGGATATTTTCTACTGAAATATCTCTAATGTCAGTGCGTTTGGGAAAAAAAGGATTTCGAACAAAAGTAGAAGCGAAGATACAATTCTTGAATGTATTAAAAAATTATGAAAAGATAATAAATATTCTTGTTGTAATAAATGATTTGTAAATGCTGTCTTTCCTGAATTCGATTATCATTTTGGTTCTGTTCATTTTCCATATTTTGCTTGTTTCCATTTTTCGTTTCTTGGATTTTTTATTTATTTTTAATTTTCTGTTCATCATTCATATTTCTTTGTTGCATTTTATCTTCCTCCCCCCCCCCTTCTCATTTTCATTCTTTTTCTCATTTTAATCCATTTTTCATTTGTTTTGACCTATTTTTCTTAATTTTTGTTTATTTATCTCCATTTCTTGTACGTGTTTATTTATCTCCCTTTTTTTCTCCTTTTATTTATTCTGTTTCTCTGGTTTTTTTTTACTATATTTCTATTATTTTTCGTTATTATTATTATTTTGGCCTGTTTCACATTTTACTAATTATTTACGATAAATTTTCGTTTATTTTTCGGATTTTGTTTTTCTAATTTTTTTTTTAGTTTTCATTCATTTATATCAGTTGTTCTTGAATTTTTTTTTATTAGGGTGCCCCCTAAGTGAACTTTTATTCTATATTTCATTCCTCCAAATGAACTGCAAATTAAAAATCTCGTTCCGCTTTGAACAATAATTGTACTTGGAATCAGTTTTGTATCACAGAAAATTTTCCAACTCGCGTAGTTAAGATTGCTTTATCGCATCGCGTCTCTATGCATGCGTTCGTGGTTAAGAACCATTGATTTATACAACAACTAGATTTGGATTTGTACTTGAAATAATTTACGATAATTAAATGCAAATTTCATAACTAAACGTGATGATAGATATTCGTTCTGTTTTTTTTTATTTTAAAATTTTTGTTTTTATTTTTTTACTTCTTATTTTGAACTAAATTTTTGAAATTCCTTTTTAATTTAAAAATTTACATTTTCAAACACGTTTATTTTTTTTTAGTTTTTTGCCCTTTCATTTTTCAAATTTTTATCTACCATTTTTGAAATTTCGAAATTTTTTTTCTTTTATTTCCAAATGTTTCTCTTTTATTTTTCAAATCTTTTCGTTTTAATTTTTTTTTCTTTCATTTTTTTAAAATTTTCGTGCATAAATTTTTTTATTTTATTTTTCAAATTTTCTCGTTTTTAAATGTTTTTCTTTTTAATTTTATTTATCCGGCTTTTTTCTGGTTCTTTTACTCCATTTCTATTATTTTTTCATTGTTATTATTATTTTTGTCTTTTTTTCACAAATTTTGCTAATTAATTCCTATAAAGCTTTGTTTATATTTCTGATTTTGTTTTACTAAATGCTTTTCTTTTAGTTTTCGTTCATTTATATCAGTGGTTTTCGACGTTTTTTTTATTAGGGTGCACCCTAAGTGAACTTCGATATCTCACATCCCAAATGAACCTCAAATTCAAAATCTCGTTCCTCTATGAACAATAATTGTACATGGAATCAATGTTTCGTATCGCAGAAAAGTTTCCACGTCGCATACATAAGATTTATTTTTCTCACCTCCAGGGGTACGTGCATACCTGGTTAAAAACAACTGATTTACACAACAACTACAACTTACAACTTCACCATGCTGAAAATATCGAAGGAAAATATATGGACCACAGAGAATACTATGAACTGATTACGACATCAAGTACGAAAATGTTTGCCAATAAGGGAGAGGGGAGGTGAGAAAACCTTCTAGCTTCCTACACAGTCTTAAAGCCTGATAACGATAACTTACAGGGAAAGAAGTAAGTTTGGTTAAACGCTAGCTTCACACAGAATGCGAAAAAAAAATTTCCGAGGTCCCGCGGACTATAAAACGAATTTTCCCCCATGTTATGATATTAGTCCGTTCCTTATAAAAGTGATTACAACACCCAAATGGTAACATTATACGTGATTCTAATAAGCGACGCCGACTGTATTAATGTAAAAGTCGTACAACAGAGCGACGTATAAACGAGGTTACACTGTAAAACAAACAACCATGTTACAAATAAATCCATCCCGCAATGGAAACAAATCTAAAAAAAAAATCACTTCAAGAGATTCCAACGCAGAAAGTTTTAAGATACTTCCAGTGGCCAATAAATCGACGGATGCTCCCAACCATTTAGAGTGCAAAAAAAAAAAAAGGAAGCATATATATATACTACAGTAAGAAAGAAAAATATACGTGACCTGTTTTTGTCTTGCCCTGATAATAATAAATTCGGATTCAATCGCTAGAAACAAATTCGCTAAAGGACAACATCCTTGAGAAACGCGTTCCTACTTATATATACATATATAAGTCCGAGATATATGTATGAATCCCATTTTGAGTGCCGATCCTTTCTCTCTGTGTCTCTCTTTTTTTATGGCTATAATTTCAATAAACTTACGTGATCTCTGCGAAAGTAAAAGTCTCTTTCATCTTAGGGTAATTCATTGGCTTCTCTCGTCTCAAGTTAAGGTCGTAAACGAGAACAAAAGATCTTAAAGAAGCGATTTTTTTCTTTCCATAAAGGAAATCCACTCAAAGAATAGAAAAAGATTTAGGGAAGAAAAAGCCTATATCAAACTCTTGAAAAATACTAAAACTCATTTGATGAGTTTCTATTTTTATTATTATCCATCTAAAATCCTATTTATAATGAAGTCATTCGCGGATTCCCCTAATAAATTCTAGAACTTGATTCTCTTACTTTGTTTTGAGGGTTTTTTTGTTTTGTTTTATTTTCATTTTGCTCGTGATGTTTATGGCGTTTTTTTTTGTTATTTTCCTTCGAATTTTTATTGTGTGCAAGTTAGTGTTAAGATGATAAAAAGCATGACGGCCCCAGAGAACTGATAGTTTTGCGTTTGTTTTGGTGCCAGATATAGTTATAAAAGTAAGATTATTAAACGTTCGTATTCAGTATTGAGCAGATCCGTTTTTAGAAGTACGTGTAAGGCCACTACGCTTTGAAAGGGCCCCCCGCTTATCAATGCAGAGGCGCTCTTACCAGACGCGGAGCCCGAGTGACGTGATGGTAAGATGTTCGCCTACAGTCGTGAAGGTTGCCGTCAAATCCCAGGTTCAATAATACTATATAGATGACAAGGGGGCCATTCAAGTATTACGTCAGCATCGAGGGGGGTTCGGATTGGCTGACTTTTGATGACAGGGGGGGGGGGTTTGAAGGTTGCTTACGTCATCAACCACCCCTTTTTGAAGATATGAAATATTCTAAGCTGCTGACGAAACTGAGGGTTAGTGGTTTGCTGACTTTTGCTGACAGGGAGGGGGGGGGGTCAAAAATGGCTGAAAATCTGCATACGTAATACTTGTGTGGTCCCAAGATATTTTCCCCGAACAAGTTTGAGGTAGCCACTGATAGATGGCGCCTTCATTTCCAACCTAACTGATTAATGGCAGTAAATAGCGATATTGCCGGAGTTGGGGGGTTGGGGGGTGTTTGGTGAAGTAGACGCGGGACAGAGTGCGAAAATTAACAACGGGGCTAGGTGCGTCTCAACAATCCGGAGCCCCAAAATTGTTGAGGTGCACAATACTTCGCCCCCGATTTTATTTTTTGCAGGGGAAGGGAAGACACACATTGATTATTTCAGTTAAAAAAAAAACAGGAATATTGGAAAATGCCCATACAAAATTTTTTTAACACACTATTAAATGTAAATTAGCACAAAAAATTGATGGAAATTCATTACGGAAGGTAATTTTGAATTGATGAGAGAAACAATTCCCTAAACTAATGGAAAATTTTAGAATTCGTGAACGAAATAGTTCTATAATTGATGATGAAAGAAATAATAAGAAAATCGATGAACTAAAATTTCTAAAATTTACTACTATTTAAAACTTTATATATTGATAAAAAGAACAGTGGGAAAAAAGGGAAAATATACGTAATACCGATTACACTTAATAAGATAGAATGTAAATGTACACATAACTTGATATTAACTATTTCATTGTGCTACTTTGTATTAAAATTAAAAAAAGATATAAGATAATTTTAATTATAACAAAATTAAAAAAAATCTGTGAAAAATGAATGACGGTTGCTATGTGCCAAAAAAGAATAGATTACTTTAGGGTGTCCATCTAGACACCCTAGGCCCTTGGGGTCACAGAATGAATGCTCCTAATCTATGCATTTTTTGTCATTGTTTTCATCCTTTTGTACCAGTGTTTATTCTGTTTTTGTCTTTTGTATCAGTTCGTAGTGGTGTTTTTGTCAAAATAATATAATAATAAATAAATATAAAAATAATAATTCCAGAATTGATGATAGAAATAATTCCAGAATTGGTGAAAATTCTGAATCAATGAAAGAAATAATTCTAGAATTGATGATGAAAAAAATAATTTCAGAATTGACGATGAAAAAAATAATTTACGAATTGATGAAAACCTCCAATAACTTATCGTGAGAACGGGGCCTTATAAAGCATGGGGCGGGGTGAGACCGCATCTTCGTTGCCCATCCCTAAGGGCGGCTTTGTTATCAATTACTTTTCTTCGCAGTTCACCCCTTGTTTATAAAAACTCCAAAATTTGGGGAAGAACAAAAATAAGTATTTGCCCCTAAGACGCTAAATGCATTTTGTTTCTGGCTATGGTCCTCCCCAGTAGCATTCTCAACGGGTGCGACAAAGAGACCGAGGGCAATGAATCAAATAGAGGGACATGCAGATTATTGAACGTTCTTACTAATTATGAAATTACTGTATTTCTTTCATGGATTCTGAAATTATTTTTCATTCTTATTTTCACTGATTCTAAAACAATTTTAGTCCAGGAATTATTTCTTTGATTTCCAATATTTTCCTGTCATTAATTTCGAATTTTCAACAATTCTGGGATTACTTCTTTCTTTGATTCCAAATTTTCCGTAATTCTAGGATTATTAATTCTGAATCTTCATTGTTTCAGAGATAATTTCTTTCATTAATTTCCCGAGATTATTTTCGTTTTAAATTTTGGGGATGTTTTTTATCAGTTTTTTCTAGGATTATTTCTTTCATTGATTCTGTGATTATTTCTTTCAACAATTCAGAATTTTCAATAATTTTAAAATTATTTCTTTCATTAACACTGGGATTATTTTAGTTATTAATTGTGGGAATATTTCTGTCATCAAGTTCTGGGATTATTTTTTTCATTGATTCTATTACTTCACCACGACACCAACTCCAGCCATATCGCTATACTGCAATTTACTGTCGTTAAAGAGTTGAGTTGGAAATGAAGGCTCCACCTATCGGTGGCCACCCCAAACTCGTTAGGGGAAAATATCTTGTTATCTATATTCTGCCCCCGGACCGAACCTGGGACCTGATGGCAACCGTCATGAGCATATTACCCCCCCCCTCCCCGCCACTCTGGCCTTTCATCAATTCTTGGATTATTTCTTTCACTGATTCTTGGATTATTTCTTTCACTGATTCTTGGATTATTTCTTTCACTGATTCTTGGATTATTTCTTTCACTGATTCTTGGATTATTTCTTTCACTGATTCTTGGATTATTTCTTTCACTGATTCTTGGATTATTTCTTTCACTGATTCTTGGATTATTTCTTTCACTGATTCTGGGACTTTTTTTGAACAATTCGGAATACTTATTAACTCTGAGATTATTTCTCAACTTGGCATTTCATGGATTCTGTGATAATTTCTATAATCAATTCCGATTTTCCCTTATTCTGGGATTACTTCTTTCACTAATTCGAATTTTCATTGTCTCTCATATTATTTCATTCATTACATTCGAATTTTCATTAATTATTGTTTTAATTCACATTTATAATTTTCATAAATTTTTCTGTCATAAATTATTCATAATTCTTTTTCATAAATAGTGTTTAGCATTCCTGTATATTTTGTAAAAATGCATGAATTTTTCGTTGCCGAAATTGCATTCCGAAGATGCCGCTATATCGCAAGATGGGACTGAAATCACGGAAATTCCCAAGAAATATATTGCAGCGAACAAAGCTCTGACAATAGCAAGTCAATAAGTTGAATATAAGAAATAAACAAATCTTTTCATCCAAATTTTTTTACCTTTAAACATTTTTTTTCGTCTTTATTCATATGATCACCGGAGACGCTTCTGATTTTGGCATGTTGACGGCTGCTTTTTGGATTCACTATCATTTTATACGTGAAAAAAATCCTCAAAAGAGATTTAAAAACGTGTAAAAATACCTTATGGAATTTTTCCTGTTCTTTTCTGACTTTTCCCGGATGATAAATTGCTCTGTATCTCCACTCTTTCTTTCGAACACAAGAAACTAAATCTTCTAAGACTAGATCTCAAATATATATCATTGCAGTTTTTCGCAATATGTTTCCTGAACAAAAATGGAAAGAACGAAAGTTAAAGCTTGGTACCTATTCTAAACTTCAAGTTTTTGGATTTGTACTTAAAATTATTAGCGATAATTAAATACAAATTTCATAGCTAAACATGATGATGGATATTTATTTTGTGTTTTTACTTTCGAAAATTTTTGTTTCTATTTTTTTGGTGCTTATATTTTGAACGAAATTTTTGTAACTTTAGAAATTGTTATTTTTATGAATTTATTAATTATGCGAAATTTTTATTCCCAAAAACTTTTATTTTTGAATTTTTCCTTTCATTTTCCAAATATTTCTCTTTCATTTTAGAAATTTAAATTTCGGATTTTTTTTTCTTCAAATGTTTGTTTTATTTTAGAAATTTTAAATTTTTTGAATTTTTCTTTTCATTTTTCAAATTTTGCTCTTTTATGCAGAGATGGTATTTTTCCGTAACTGATATTTGGAAAGAAAGGTGATTTTTTTACTTTTTTTTTTCAAATATCAGTTTCGGCATTAACATCCAGGAAATTCAATTTTCTCTTTTATTTTTGAAATTTCGAATTTTTGAATTTTTTCATTTTATTTTTGAAAAATCTCTCTTAAAATTTTTGTATTTTTTCCTTTCATTTCTCAAATTTGTCTCCTTTATTTTCGAAATTTAAATTTTTGAACTTTTTCCTTTCATTTCTCAAATTTTTCTCTTTTCTTTTCGAAATTTCGAATTTTTTTCATTTTATTTTTCAAAATTTTCTCTTATTTTGAAAATTTAAAATTTTTGTCTAATTTTAAAGTTTTTTTGAATTATTTTCAAATTTTCTCATTTTTATTCTGGAAATTTTTTATTTCCAGAACATCTTTTATATATTTGGAATTATTTCTTTTATTTATTCAGGAATTATTTTTTTCTTTAATTATACAATTTTTTCTTTCATTTATTCTAGAACTAATCGTTTTTTCAATGTCTTCAACCATTTTCTGAAAGTGATCGGCGGGCCATGGCAAAAAAGCTTCGCGAGCAAAATTTGTCCCGCGGGCCATACGTTGAAGACCCCCCTGGCATGAGGTGTTTATGCATCTAAGAAAATTAACTTGAACTTTAGGACTACGTTGGTTCACGTTAGGAATGAACAGCTAAGAAACCTAACAGTCAAATAATGTATCGAAGCGTCTCGAATGATCTATATACATTACAAAGCTCGAGAATCATCGGGATCATTGAGAAACTAAATCCCAAGTTTGCAGACAAGGGAAACTTATAGTAGGATATTTTGAAAACCAAGGGAGTTAGAGCCTCTCGCGTGATAAAGATCTTTGATTATAGCTTCCATCCTTGTTGTTGACATCTATCTCTCTGCCTATTCGACAGCGTGGGTCGTGTTAACTCGCAGAAATCCGCGTTGCCGCAGACTTCGATGACGACGATAAGCATGCGTTATCGACCAGGTGAATTACTGATGAAGTGCTTACGTGACATTGCACTGATTCATTTTGTTTTATGGAATTTTGAAAAAGATACTTTTTGAGATACTAAAAGGTCAAATATAAGTTTACATGTACCTATTGAAACATTAAAAATTATCTACAGTGAAACCTCTATATAACGATACTCTGCGGACCAGGAAAAAATATCGTTGTAGAGAGGTTGTCGTTATATCAAGAGGTAGTATTATCACCAGGCGCTGCCAAATTTACGCTGTTTGTTGGCATCTCTTCTGCATTGGCGTGTTGGTACCACCATAAAATAAATTTATTAGTGTTTATTTACCGCAAAAAATGTAATTGATCAGTTGATGATTTATAATTAGCTGTTGAAATTCAGTTGGTTGTTTCATCATGTGGAGTAGTTTACTGCTGAATACTTAAATGTAGTACAAAGAAAGTGCTTCACAGTAACTTTATTAACACCTTCAAATACAAATACTAAGCCACAACAGGCAAAATGCCCAACGAGGTGGCTGAAAAAAAAAAGATGCCTTTAACACATATGGATGTCATATATTTCTAAAATACAACACCCCCCCCTCCCTTTTCTCCAATAAAAAGTGAAGTTATGGAACTAAAAAACTATATATACATGATAAAATATACTACATCGCCAATAAAAATTATATTTACATGGTTGTCTTATGGATAGCTTCTCGATTTACCCCAACATGTTTATCGTATTTCTTTTTAAACGTGTCAATTGTGTTACAACTTACTACCTCCGGGGGTAAGCTATTCCATTTATTAACAACCCTATTAGAGAAAAATTCCCTGCGACACCATAGCCTTGCATTGCCCCTCACCAATCGATATTGGTGTCCCTTAGTCGAAGCAGTCGATTAACGGAGTATTAATAATTCATGGTCCATCCTATCCATCCCGTTGCAAAACGAGTTTCAGAATAAAAATGAAAGAAATATTTCCAGAATTGATGAAAATTTTTAGAATTCCAAAAATGATGAAAATTTTCAAAATTCCAGGATTGATGAAAATTCAGAATTTATGAAAGAAATATCTGTTACCGTGAGTGCGGGCCCTTCAGAACACTTTGCCCGGTACGACCGCAATTGTCGCTCACCCTTAAGGGCGGCTCTGGACTAAAACATTTATTCGATTCTAGTCTGTTAGTGCATGTAAAGTGAAGGAGAATTTCAACATGTAAGCCGCGTAGTGATATAAAATTTAGAGAGAGAGAGAGAGAGAGAGAGAGAGAGAGCCACCTTTGCAAGTTAAGAAAAAAAGTGTCCATACCAAGGGAGCCATCATATTCACGGCACATTTACGACGTAACATTTCAATCACGTCCACCATTTTCTAGAAAGCTCATTCCCATTTCCATCACCTTTTACATATTTCTTTGTGGGTGGTAAAAGAGTTTCTCACTCTAGAACTTTGCTTAAGGGTTCCCTCGACAGTATATACATCTATATAAAAATAAAAAATGTAGAGAGACAGAGAAATCCATTACCATGCAGAGTGTGTACTTGACACAAAAGGCACCGAGTCTCTGCCCCCTTGTACTTCCCACGCATGCGGCACATCAGAATCGATCCAAAAGGTGAGTATTTATTCTTGCCATATAGACACACACACATGAAGGACTTTGCCTTCCAGTGATGAAAATCCACCGATGTCTTCTTCTTGTTGGTTACTGTGTGGAGGGGTATGCATCATAGGAAATTCTTTTTTGATATCTCACAGAGAACTTTTCCCCTTTTCAAGGACAAAGTATTTTTCAATTTTTTTGTATAAGTACCGTAAAACCTATCTAAGTTGGACATCTGCGGTTCCGTTAAAATCTGTCCAAGTTACAGAGGTGTGTCCATGATGTAGATCAGTGATTCCCAACGTGGGAGATGGAGTGTTCCATGGGGGCGGTAGAAACTACGGGTATAGCATAGGATTCTATGGGTTAGATTTCGTAGGGAGGCGGTGGGAGAAAAAAATTTCTGAAGAAGGGGGCGATGGGGCAAAAAAAGGTTGGGAAACTATGATATATAGATGTATAGTATTGTGGACATTTTGTGCTATAGGAATATGGTTGGTACCATTCAAAACTGTGCAACGTAGTGAGGTGTCCAGGATATAGCGGTGTCCAAACTGACAGGGAGGAGTGGATTTTTGTGAGGGAAAAAAAGGAAATTAATCACAAAAAGGGAAACGCTTCCTCTCCCCCCCAAAACCCGTTCCGTAGAACAACTGATTGAGTGATGAAGTTCCAAGATGCAGATGGATTGTGGTGGTGGTGGTGGGGGGGGGGTGCCAATAGACATTCACCCATGTAAGAAAATAAAGTAGGGTTTGAGGGTTGGTTTGGACAGTTTGTGTTGACAAAGTCAGTTTATTACCTTTTGATACCCCCTCGTGAAGCCGCACCCCCTTGTAACACGAGAGTATATTTTGCACTCGAACGCAAGTTTTGTAGTGGCGTCACAGTGCCATCTCTTAATTGGCTACGCTGTCATGGCACAGAATACATCCAGAGCGCTTCACTTCTTTCTTTTTCTTCTTACTCTCTCTCTCTCTTTTCACTCCTGTACTAAAGCACCCGCCCTCCTCTGATTTAGAGCCGATTCCGGTTATCGTCGGAAATTTTTAGTTAACAAATCTGCCACACATGGGATCTACAGCGGGTTCAATTATGATTCCATATGACGCCAAACTCGTTAGAATTCTACGAGGCGGATGGTGTGTTGGGGTTTAAGGGGACAACCAGACAAGTGAGTCAAGTTTAAGGGGGTGGAGAAGGTTTTAGAAAGATAAAAGAGGGTCGACAAGATCAATCTTATTTGAAATTAAATTTAAAATTTCGAAATTCAATTTTAAATAATTAAAATTAATTTTTTTTGTGGTGAATCTAAACGTGTGAAACATAGAAGTTTCACTTCATTCCCGCGAGGTTCTCACGTTAATTTTTTATGTTGGACTGGGAAGAGACATGACAACAACATGATTTGATCATTTTGGCCGCATCACGGTCATTTTCCGCGCACGAGAGCTAATTAGACCGGAACGTACAATTTATTGCCTATTCCGAACAGTAGCCCCCTTTTTTTATACTCACCGTGAGGTTTGGCGCGCTAACCCCTCAGTGTGGGACTCCCTGCGGTAGCAATCTTTTTTTTTTCTGTGGTCATGTCGACGTTTCTGAGTACCCCTGCGTCAGGAAGGTTTCTGACTGGGACGAACCGGGTATCGAACTCGTGACACTTCTACACATACTTTGGTACTTTAGGCAAGTATCTTATCGACCTTGGCCACCGCAACTGACAGTGACATTGGAAGTCAGAATACAGGGGTACCGTTTAAAAAAAAAATGAAACTTAGTATCTGGATGCATATACGGCTTCTAGCAAAATAATTCACATATATCCAAAAGGGGTAATATTAGGTGCATTTGAATAGTATGTGTTCGTTACATGGAACGATAATTCGAATAATCTCCACTTTAAATATTATATTTAAAGCACTTATATTTAAAGTGCAAAGTATCCGTTTTATAGTTGATATCATCCAAACTAAAGTGCAGTTAATTCCATCCCTTAAAATTCCCATATTCAACTACAACCTTACCAGTTATAATTATTTGATAATTGCAATTAAGTAACTAACAATTGATTTATTAACCGCTATAATTAATTAATTAATTTACACCGAACAGTAAACGCCCATTTTTAACGAATCGATTAACTAACATGAACTTAATAGTTTCTGACACTCATTAATAACTAACCGATTGTTTGTTATCACGTGTTAATATCAATTCTTTGTGTCGTTCTTTAATACGTGTATCACTATCGCACTAAAAGTCGGAGGTGTATAGAGGGTCGTCCCCCAACGGCTGATGTGGTGAGAAGGGGGGAGGGGTACGGGGGCGACGTACAAGATCTCGCCTCCCCTGCATGACATCGTTAATTATTTCGCTTCTATTGCGTCTCTTTACTAATTAACGACTTCATTTTTTTGTCAACTGATGACGATTAGACAAAAAAAATAAAATAAAATAAAAATAAAATAATTGATCATCACAAGAAACTCCGTTGGATTCAGTGAAATAATTAATTAACAAATTAATGATTAATTTACGATTTCACTTTTATTACGTCACAATTAATCAACGATTTTAATCGTTACGAAAACTCTGTTGGACTTGCTATTCCAATAATATATTATGGGAAAGTATCCGTTTTAAAGTGCAGATCGTCCAAACTAAAGTGCAGTTAATTCCATCCCTATCTAAAATGGGGGCGTTATATTTGGATACTTTAATCAATTTTTTTTACAGTTCGAAACAAATGCATTTTGAAATCGTCCTTCTGGAATATATTATCGCCCTCAGAGGAGGAAAAAATTCATCCATTAACAATTCAGGTGGCACTGACGAGATATCTCCAAGTTTCTAAGTGCAATATTAGCTGAGATATTTGAATTTGGTAAAAGTTGGGAAAGGAGCTTTGTCGGTTAGTTTTTTCTTTTCTTTCATAACTTTTACCCAATTTTTGAATTCAAATATCTTAGCTAATATTGTCCTTGGAAACTTTTTGGTTTGCCTCAGAAGATACAGGGCAACAACCTTCTCATTGGAAGTTATCGTACTTGGGGGGGGGGGACTGTATAAAAATATAGATTCTTTATTTTGTAACACACTGTATTTTCACTCTCAAAACTGGTACAGGGTAATTTTTGAACGTCTTTTGAACATTTTTTTAATTGAAATCATACCTCTACGACGGACGGTTGATGAGATAATATCCACATTAGCTCTTACAGGATACTCTGTATAGTAATGCAAAAACAATAAGTCAATTGTTTTCTCATCCAAGCTCACGGACTAGTAAAATCTCTTTAACGACCACTGTAGGGATCCGCGGATCCCTGGTTGAGAGCTACTGGTCTAGAAAAATAAAATAATCCTGATCATAACACTTCCACCAGAAGCTAGTACCTAGATTTAAAAGGATACGTTGTCACTTCATTTTTGGCCGAGCAGTGTATATAATATTACACGCCAATAAGCGAATGAGCAACGTTCAAAGAAAACCAAAAATTGTCTAAATATGCAATATTATAAGAGAATTTTCGTAGCGTGGGAATTTTAGAATTTCCTCAACGTGACGCTTTATGACCATAAATTTCTCAAAATGAACCGACTATTCAGAATGTGAAGAGTTCGAGTTTTTGAAACGTTTTATTACCGAAGAGAATTAGGAAAAAGGCGATTGGCAATCAATGAATACAAGAGGTAATAGCTACTTATAGCTTCTCTCTCTCTCTCTGTGTGTTATTCATGGTCTCCTCGAAGTAAAAATCGGTATTTCGCCGCGTAATGAGTTTTAGAAATCGATTTTCTGACGGAGAAAGTCATAGATCGTTCGAAACATCCACTTCTTCTTGCTCTATTTCCTTGCAACTCCCCCCACTCCTCATTTCTCCTGTTGTCTGTCTGTATACGGATCAAATCCGCGGAATTCTCGCGACGGAAAGATCGAAAGTAAGGTGCACTATCCGGTGAAATAGAAGGATCAACGATCTTTTCTGCTGACCACCCCGTATTCTTAAAAAAAAACCAAACGAACCGCAGACGCGTGATAACTCAGTTAACGTTTGTGTGAGTGATATATACGTTACGGTAAATGTGATAAATCCGGTTGTTATGCATAATCGCTGAGCGTTTTGGTAAGTTTGATAAATTTCCCTAAATTTATCACTTTTACCGGTGATTATGCATATCATAGTACCCAAGTGTTATCGGTAAATAAGTACTAAAAAAAGTGATCCCTTTTACCGGCAATTACACATAGTACTCAAGCCCCGTTGGTAAATTTGATAAATCTCTTTCTTATCGGCGATAAATTGGCGAGCACTTGATAAATTTCCATAATTAATTACTTTTACCGGCAATAATGCAATACCGAAGTGTCATTGGTAAATTTCATGAATTTCTATAATTAATCTCTTTTACCAGCGATTATGCACAGTACCCAAGCGTCGTTGGTAAATTTAATAAAAACTAAAAAATAATCACTTTTGTCAGCGATTATGCAATACTCCCGCGGAGTGGGTAAATTTCATAAATATACATAAATCACTTTTACCGGCCATTATGCACAGTAGCCATGCGCCGTCGGTGAATTTGATAAATTTTCCTGAATTAATAACTTTTACTGATGATTATGCTCAGCACCCAAGCATCGTTGGTAAAATTTAATAAGTACTAAAAACTATCACTTTTGTCAGTGATTACGCGTAATACCCTTTATGTTACATCTCTTCCAAAATTCTTTGTCAGTCATGGCATCATCAGATGAAAGCAAGCTTTCGATAAAAGCTTTTCTGTAACGTCGCTTCATATTGTCAGTTATGACCTGGTCCGGTCCATAGTCTGGATAAGAGGAGTGGTATTCGCTGGGAGAAAGAAACATGTTGTTTTGCCATCATCACTTTTGAGTTCACAAGAGGGGTGTGTGTCGGGGCATAGTCCTACATTAACAGCAGTGCTTCCTGCAACAACTGCTTTTCGACCACGTGAGCTCCAACTTGAGGCACAAAAACGCTGTGGAACCATTCTGAAAAAATTGTTTGGTCGATCTAAGCACTTTTTTCGGCATAATAGTTCACAGGCAATGCGTTCACATTTAAGTTTTTGAAAGCACGGAAATTTTTCTGGATTTACCAGTTACAACCAGGGGGTAATCTAGAGCATTTGCACAGACCATAGCAGTGATCCAGTCTTTTTGGACTTTTACTGCACATGCGCGATACGCATTTTTCAATAATATAAGTAATCTTGAAATGAGTATAATGAAATAATATATCTCTTATATATATAATAACGATTACAAATTTAATTAAAATCTCACATAATTGAATAAATCCACAATAATGGATTGCTTTTTCACTTTTTTCTCGATATATCTTTTTGTTGGTTTTGAATGTGTTTTGCGTTTAAATCCTTTTTGCCAAATGGGGTCGTTCAAATATTACGTCGGCAGAGATTTTTAGCCATTTTGGGGCCTTTGTCAGCAAATCAGCAGAAGTCAGCGAAACTTTGACACTCCCGTCACCAAAATTTCGTCAGCTCCGCTCCCTCCCCCCCAGCTCCAAATACATATTGGGATCAGCGACGTACGCGCGGGGGGGGGGGGCATAGGCGGAGTTCATGGCGCCCCCCCCCCGATCAAAAATTTATTTTTTTGAGGCAAAAAATATTTGAAAAAAATTAAAATTTCGGAAGAAAATACCTTTGTCTGTGTTATTATAATCAATTTCTGCTGATTTCAATGCAATCCGTAAGTGTTTTTTTTTGGGAATTGTATAATATTTTATCATGCATATATATTGTTTGTAATTGCATTTTTAGATGGGCTGCTGTATTTACGAAATATATGACATCCATATTATTATGGGCATCTTTTTCTCAGTCACCTCGTTGGGCATTTTGCCTGTTGCGGCGTTGTATTTGTATTAGGATATACATGCTCGAAACATTCATTCATCAATAAAAAATCCATATACCCCAACCATAATACTTAGTACTGAAAGAAAAAGAGGAAAACTATGCAACCCCTCCCTGAAATATTGAATTAAATATTTTTTGTGATAAATGAAAGTTCTCAGACAGTAAATAAAAAGAATTTCCTGTCCCCAAAAAGGGTATAAAGTGGCCACAAAATTAATTTAGGATTTATGACGACGATGCGAGGACACTGAAAACGTACAATGTCTCATGAAATATTTTCAACACGGACGCCCCTTAAAAAAAATAAGGGAGAAGGACGAGATCTCATCACACAGGTTTCCGTTTTGAAAAGTCCCATACGAAAATATATGTACATAAAAAGAAAAAGTTGGGGAGCAAATCTCACTCTCTAAAGGCGTCCATGAAAAATTCATGACGTATTCAGACTTTGTGAGGGCTCTATATAAAAAAAGTCTTAAGAAATTCTTTTTTTTTTTTCATTGGGGCATTTATAGATGCGTCCAAAAAAAGTCCGGAAATTTTTGGCCTTTTTTTAGAAATTCGAGGATAAGAGTACCATATATCGCTATAAATATACAATATGCAGAGAAGATTTACATCAATATCATTAAGAAAATATATGACAAAGTAACTGCAAACATTCGTTTGGATAAAGGAAAAGCAAAGACTAAACTTGGAAAAGGAGTCCGATAGGGTGATACTTAGGGACACGTAAATTTCGTATTTATGAAATAACCGCGATAAACGCGAAATAAATTCGGTAAATGCGAAATTGTACAATTTTGACGAATAAATGCCGAAATTTGATTTTTTAATTATCTAGTTAATTTACACTTTTTGAAGAGGAAAAAAATCGCAATTTTGCTCAGTATTTGTGAGCTTGCGTTAAAACGAAACCACAAAAGCATCACTTTTTTCCCCCTCTGACATTGTGTTCGAAGTAAATACAATCCAGTTCGGTTATAACATACCTTAGGTTATTCGAGAAGTGCATGTAATAAGGGAGGTGTTGAAGTGTTGAAATCAGCTAATGTAGCAATAATATATGTGCACTAGCTATGTATAATACCCGGCGCTGTTCGTGTTTCTTCAATGAGGCTTTTTGGATCACGTGATATCCATAATGTTACGAACTTTCGACGATAGATGGCGCGATTTGTTCGATAGAAATATCGATGATACCGGTTTCGGTCTTAGCGCTGAGACATGCGATTGGCGGAGAACTTGCAGGGCGTGTAGAGAAAAATCTAGAAAGTCCCGCCCCTCCATACGGTAGCGCCGCCGACTAGGAAACTGTGAAATAGAATTTTGTGGAATGTTCTTTTTCTCGAAGTTTCTATCCGGGTTATAAATACCGTGGCGCTCACAAGATGGCAGACTGAGAGAGGCTAGACAGGCTAAAAGAAACTCGAATAGACAGACTCTATTGCTGAAGTCAGTTGCGTTTAAACTTTGCTAGAAAGTTGTTAGCTCTCTGATTACGTTGTAAATACGTGTAAATTGCTGTTCTGGAAATAAATCTGTGTTTGTCCGTCGAACCGCTTCTTGTTTTGCGATCTCGAAGTCTTGTGGAAAATTATCCGGAACAATATCCCCCTCTTTGAGGGACATTCAAACCGTGTCTAAGGTAACCAATATGAGGACTTCCTGCGCGATTCATGAAAGAAACAGATCTAGATTTAAAGAAACGTACAAATGAATGAATTAAAAGACAAAATACGGAGACATTAATTTTCATAATTGAGAGGATATAAATAAGAAGTTGGAATCAATGTTATGGCATGAATATCCAACTCAAAAGTAGGTCCGGGTATAATTACTACATATTTAATCTCCTGGGCTTCGTATATCTCTAAGCGAACTCAATATTTCAAAAATCGAGAATTCAATACAATTTTTAAAATTATTGATGTGGCATGAAACCCCCACTAAATTTCAGCATTTCTACAGTAAAATCGGCAATTTTGACACTGATTTCTCTATGGAGGGATCATACTTTGCTTGTCCCTCAAAGTGATGCTGATTCTGACGTCTATTCAAAAAGCCTCATTACTGGGAGGATTGAAAAAGTGCCAAACAATTATAAAGTGGCAAACCATTATAGGAAAAAATGTGGTTTGCCACATTGAAAAAGTGACAAACCATTACAGGACTCTGACGTCATATTTCCAGTGATTTCTACATGTGCAGCACTCTCTATTGACAAAAGATAGAACTAAAGATTCCTTTCAAAAAAAAAAAAAAAAAAAAAAAAAAAAAATTGAATGTTCTAGATGTTATGCCAAAAATTAATATTTGGAATTGTCTCCTCTGAGGGTTCGATTCCCAGAGGAGACAAAAATCACTTTTCTTTCCAAATATTCATTTCGGCATAACACCCAGAAATTTAGTTTCTCAGTATATTTCGGGCTGATGAAAACACCATCTCTTAATACTGTGTACAATACTTTTGCGCACAATTAGCATATTTCCAGTGATTCGGTTTTGTGCAGTGCCCTCTATCGACAACAACATGAAATAAATTATTTTCTATACCAAAAAAAAAAAAAAAAAATCTCAGTGAAAATAACTTTTTTACTAACCGCATTCAAATACTTCATTTTTTTTTATGAATTTTCAAATTCATACGAATTCTTACGATTTACCAATTTATGGTACACCTTGTAAGTATGATAACACACGCCATACTTTCTGAATAAAGAATTTTCCTGCGCAATGCCGGGTAATTTCTTTTAGTATTCTTTCTGAAATTGGACGTACATCATTAATACTGGGGAGAAACAAAAGTACAATGTTCCAAATTCCTGGAGGGGGAAAAAAAATTACCTATTACGACAAGAACGTCTCCATGATGGTTGAAACTAATCTGGTCTCTAAGAGAGAAGAATATCACTGGAAAGAGAAGGGCAAACAATTCATCATTCATTTTAATATGCACTTAAGTATATTTATCTATGGAGATTCCTTTTCGCACATGATGGCAAAGTGCCTATTAAAGGGAAGAAGGAGTTCTCAACATTGATGTTGAGAAAGAGAGAGAGAGAGTTTTCTAATTGGATGGCGGATTCTATCTTCAGTTCGAAGCTAAATGGGTTCAGAGGAAACGAGACGGGGGCATCATTAGAGAAGAACTTCTGTTTATCTGTAACAATATACCCCTCCGACAGTAAAAGATTGCGCAATTGATTTCCCCGCCTTGAGCTTTGTGTATGTGTGTGTGTTCTCTACCTTATTCTTTTACTCTTTAACCTGTTCCGCTGCTGAAACTCTTCAGCACTTTAAGGAAATAATTGCCCTTAAGATAGGTAGTTTTTGGAAGAATGGTTTTTCAGTTTGTATTGCCATTATAGTAGACCTTAGACCAGTGGTTCCCAAAGTGTGGGTATAAGGAATGAAATGTGTCTGGATAGTGAAATTTATTTTTCGTAACGTACCGTAAAATCGCGGGCTACTTTGGACCATTTTTAAAAATTTCGAAAATTCACTTTTCCCAATAAACCCTACGTTGTTACTACATTGAAGTTCTGGTAAGCTTCTTTATATTGATAGCCTATCTTATATCACATATTATGTGAGTAAAAAACAATTTTTTTTCAACATAATCTAGTTAAAAAAACATTTTGAGCCTATGTTATACCCTTGTATGTACCTAACTTTTCACTTTTTCCTATCTTAAAGCGTTAAATGAAAAGCTAGGGTATTTTTTGAATCTGGACTCGTAATAAAACCTCAAATTTTGAAGGGAAAACAACTTATATTTCAACTTGTATTGATCATAAAAATAGCAATACTTACATTTTTAATGAACTTTTTAACTTAACAATCTTATGTCTTACAAATTGACCAAAAAACCCACTCTTTTAACAGGCTTTAAAGGTTTATTTATTACGAACCCATAATCACACACTTTGTCAATGTGACTAGCAAATGCTAGTTGATCATTTTTTGTCGCACCAAGGCCATTTCTTGCACACGAAGGTGAATCAAACCGGGAGATACAATTTATTGCCGATTTCGAACGGCAGCTTTTGTTTTACACTCATCGAGAGGTTGGTGCTCTAACTCCTTGAAGTGGGGACTCCCTGCGATAACAATCTTTTTCTGTGGTCATCTCACCGTTTCTGTTGTGCCCCCGCATCAAGAAAGTTTCTGACAAGGACGAACCGGGTATCGAACAAGAGACCCCTTTAAACATCCTTTGGTACTTTAGGTGAGTATCTTGTCGACCTGGGCTACCGAGCCCGCAGATGCTAGCTCTTCTTCGGCACTAACACCTTCTGATGACTCGGTTTGCTGCAGAATGCATTTTCAAGTTTGTTTTAAATGGTGTTTCGAGGTATTTTTTAAAGTTATCTGCAGCTTGCACTTTGGGTTATTTCAGCGGATCTAATTTTATCGAAATTATTTTGAAGGTGTATATGCCGTCATTGCTGTAGTTTGCGTAACTTCGACTTCCAGGCTAACGCCTGTATGCATCTCAATCTTTCTAATCTAAAAATAAAAACTTGAAATAGATAGACATTTAAAAAATGGACATAATTATTCAATGCCTAATTATGTTTTTAAATGTACTCACAAACAAATTACCAATGGTTTTTAAAAATACGTTGAACTTTAAAATTTAAATTGTTAAATTTTGAACTTCTTTGACTTCTCAAAATGTTGGGCCAAAGTAAGGTGCATTTTATGAAGTTACCAGAGCTTGAATCTTCAACTAATGTTTTTGAGATTAAACGAAATCTTAATCATACTACAGTTAAAAGCATTGAATATTGTGTTTCTAATTAGACACTTACCTAACTTTACAAAGCTCGGTCACAACACCTCCCCCCCTCTGGGGTTGAATGTTCTTCAGAAATGACAAAACCACGTGCAATCACAGCATACAAAACCACCCCTTTTGGTGCCTAGTTGGGCCATTCGTGAACTTACCAATGCATTAAGTTGCCTTGATTAGTACCCACTTACTTTTAGCAAAAACTACAAAAACTATTTCCGATTTTTTTCCTACAGCAATTAGATTACGTTTTATCATTTTGAGCCAAAGAAGGGTTCCTGAGCCAAATTTGTCCACGTTTACGGTGGGTAGAAATATGTCAAAACGAAAGAATGCCTTAACTCTCTGCCGAGCAGTTACTGTACTTATTATACATGTATGACGTACATAATATAATATTATCAAATTTTACATGTACAATAATCAATAAATCAAGTCAATACTTCAGCACTTTAAGTAAATAATTGCCGTTTAACATAGGTAGTTTTGAAAGAATGGTGAACAGGGTGATTCAGGAAAAAATCATCCGATTTCGAAATTATATATTTTTGAAAACTAAAAACACAGAATCCATAGGTAATATGCGAACATAAGGGAGAAATGCCAACGTTTTAGATTACGAACAATTAATGACGCTAGTATGTCGTTTGTTAAGCTCTTTTGATGAAAAAATAAAATGACGTCTAGTTAGCAGAAAGCTTTCTGCGTTCTTTCTTTTTCATGATGTCAGCCGGTAATTACCGTCCAGAGTGTTCCTTTCCTGCGAACACTGTTTGATGTATGTTGAGGGGAATAAATGCGTTTAAAGCCTATAGTGATGAGCTAAAATGAATGAAATTCCGTCCAAAACATATGTAAAGTTTGAATTTCATATAAAAAAAACAATTCTGCCAACAAAATATTGAGTTTGATTCCATTTATCATTGATAACACAAACTAAAACCGAAATGATCAGGCGTCCTGAAAGTACTTTTGGCACATTCATTAGCATAAAATCGGAACTATCCCAGAAAATTGGGACAAATGGTCAACGTATGTAGACGGACTGGGTCGCCGATAAAATTCTTGTCCGAAAAGTTTAAAAAAAAACCACTGTCCCGCTCTGTCTCTATATATACGGGATACAGATTATAATATAAGATATTTTTTTTAAACTTCAATATATACAGGGTATATACGATTGAAGTTAGTGTTAAATGCTGTCTAAGCTTCAATTACTCATCGGAAAAACTGTGGAGAAACTTTTTCGCACCGAGAGATAAACGGGCTCTTTCTACCCCAAAAATGGCGATTTCAGCCCATTTTCCCCATTGGAACTCGGTTGCATCCGGAGATTTACTGAATATTAAAATTACATCTCGCCGGCCGTCACTGGCAGTATCTGCAGCTAATATAATCGAATCAAAATAAAATGTGCCAACATTAAATCAATAAAAATCAACATTAAATCAATAAAAATCAACATTAAATCAATAAAAATCAACATTAAATCAATAAAAATCAACATTAAATCAATAAAAATCAACATTAAATCAATAAAAATCAACATTAAATCAATAAAAATCAACATTAAATCAATAAAAATCAGCCGTAAATCAATAAAAATCAGCCGTAAATCAATGAAAATCAGCAATTGGCTAAATAAAAGAAACGCCCTCTCTATTGTCAGATAGTATTATATTTACGAAGTACAGATGACTAAGCGAAGATAATTGAAAAGAAAAGCCACATTCCTGCAATCATTAGAGAATCGAACCACCAACCTCGATCCTGCTTCCGGAAAGTGCCAGGTTTGCGGTTCGATTCCCCACAGAGGATTGTGACTATCTTCGCTTGGTATCCAGTCATCTGTACAGACTCTTGTACTGAGGGAATCCAGGTTCGCACCCCATTAACGGCATAGTGGTGGTCAGCTGGCTGAAGTTGGTTTTCTCCGGTTTCCCAGCTTCGAGGGGCTAATGCCAGCCGGTCTCCTATTTAAAAAGTCTCTCCACAGAGAGCAGGCAGACATACAACACGATACCGTCATAACATGAAAATTCAAACATTTCCATTTTTACTTCAGAAAATGGCATAAACACGAAACAAGCGCAACTCGACAACGTAAAACAACTAAGGGCAACACATACACTCATTGTACTCACGCATTCCGGCGTGAGCCGATTCGTTCGAAATTCCGTCGAGGAATGTGTACGAGGTGCATGTACGGGAAAAGGTAGTAGTAGTCATCTGTACATCTGTATAATTATTAGCGAACACGTTGTGTGATCGTTTCGTTCTAGTGTTATATTTATTGGTACAAACGTTATATAATCAGACGATGTCTTCGGATGCCTTCAAGGCACGTCAGTCCAAAATTCTGCTTGAAAAGATAATGTTTTTTTACTGCTTGCTGTCAGCGGAAGAATTAGATGATAGTGATACATCATGTGTGTCCTTCGGAGAGATAGAGAGACATCTTTATCCCTTCTCAAAGAAAAGCGCGGAGACACTCGCGTCATCAATTTTTTGTTTTTTCTGGAAAGGAATTTAAAATACTGTATATACGTAATCGATACATTTCCCGGAAAAAGAAAAGGAAAAGAACTACCCTTTAAACCGGGGTGAACAATATTCTCAGTCTACGAACCAGGTATGCGCTATTTTTCTCGCTTCTCAGCCAGAAATTCGTATATACTAGGTGTTGCCTTGAAGTGGCGACAAACACAGAGGAGTGATATTAGGCATTTTTATTTATTTATTTATTCAAGTCTCAAAAGGCAAGGATTTCCCAATTACAGAGATAGACAAGAGAAGAAAAATACAAAAACACAAATACCACAAACTACAAAAAAAACGAGTGGAACAATAGAAATACATACGGGAAAGCATAATAACATGAATATTCAATACTCACACATAACTTTTAAGAAATTCTCTTATAGTTGAATTGAACATATCGGGTTTCACATCGCACTGATTATATATATTGCACATCTCAAAAATAGAGTACCGTCGTAAAATATCTGTTTGGGGTTTAGGGAGGCCAAAAGTTCGTCGATCATGCCTATTTCCAATTGGCGTAGAAAAATCAACAAGTTGAAGAAGGCAGCAGTCATCAATTATATTATTGACAATTTTATACAAAAAGCGAAGGTAACTTCTTCTTCTTCGGCATTCTAATGATTGGAAATGGAAAAAACGACGCAGTTCAGTTGTATTTACGTCATTGATGTAGACGTGAAATTGCCTGTAAAACATGTAACGTAGAAATCTGTTCTGGACTTTTTCCGGAGAATCAGCGAGTCTAGATTGTTGAGAGGACTCCATATAATAGTGCAGTACTCTAGTTTCGGGAGCACACAAGTCCTGAAAAGTGTCGTGATTGTTGCGATTGATTTGAAATTATTGCTGCTCCTCACAACAAATCCTAGCAGTTTTAAGCATTCATTGGTGAGATCATATACACTGCTGGCCACCGTAAATGCAACACCCTGAAGGAAGCATGCAAATAAAATGAAATTTACAACATGCATTAGCGGAGGTGAGATATGCAAATGATTAGAATTTCAGCGCAGACGCACATCACGCGCGCTTGTGGCGCCACTTCAAAGCGCTATTTAAGGCTTGGAGATTTCGACGATTTGAAGTACGGCAATTGTGTTTTTCTTGTGGTTTTTTCAAAAAAACGATCAATTATGCCTCGTAGAAAACAGCGATCATCTTTTGATCAAGTATCGAGTTCGACAGAGGAAGGATAGTGGCCTACCGAGATTGTGGATTATCTTTCAGGGAAATCGGTAGTCGTGTTGGACGAAACCAAACAACTGTAATGGGGATATGTGATCGTTGGATGCAGGAGGGTACGACGGACCGACGTGTTCGATCGCATTCACCTCAGTGCACCACTTCACGTGATGACAGGCGTATGGCAGTGACGGATCGCTCAGCCACATCACGAACCATAGCACGGCACATTCAGTCTGTACCGCATCATCCAGTGTCTGCGCGTACCATTCGACGCCGTTTACAGCAGAGTGGTCTGTCCGCAAGACGTCCATTGCTTCGTCTACCCTTGACGCAGAACCACAGACGTCTCCGCCGCCAATGGTGCGATGAAAGAAGGATGTGGACGGCACAATGGAATGAAATTGTCTTTACTGACGAGTCACGCTTCTGTCTGCAACACCACGATGGTCGGATTCGAGTATGGAGACACCGTGGAGAGAGGATGCTGAACAGCTGCGTTATGCACCGCCACATTGGTCCTGCGCCGGGTATTATGGTATGGGGCGGTATTGGATATCACTCTCGCACTCCTCTAGTACGCATTGCCGGTACTTTAAAAAGCCAGCGCTACATCTCCGAGGTGTTGGAGCCAGTTGTCCTTCCTTACCTTCAGGGCTTGCCCACAGCCATATTTCAACAGGATAATGCGCGACCACACGTGGCACGCATTGTCCAAAGGTTCTTCGTCAATCGCCAGATTGAATTGCTTCCCTGGCCAGCTCGCTCCCCGGATCTTTCGCCGATAGAAAACATGTGGTCCATGGTTGCTCAACGATTGACCCAGATTACATCCCCAGCTGCCACACCAGATCAACTTTGGCAACGCGTGGAAGCTGCTTGGTCTGCTGTACCCCAAGAACACATCCAAAGTCTCTTTGAATCAATGCCGAGGCGTGTGGCAGCGGTGATCTCCAACAATGGCGGCTACTCTGGCTACTGATTTTGGCAGGAACCACACTTCACAGAAGTCTATAAATTTAATCATTTGATGCTTGGTCAACATGTTATCTACAAAATAAATATTGTTGCGATATCTCTTGTCTTTCTTGGTGTTGCAATTTGGGTGGCCAGCAGTGTATATGATCGGTAAATGCAAGCTTAGAGTCAAAGAAAACACCAAGGTCTTTGATCACGGAAACACGACTGATCGAGACAGCATCAATGATGTAGTCGAATTCCATCGGTGACAATTTTCTTGTATAGCTG
Organism: Pholcus phalangioides; assembly: GCF_987345545.1. NCBI lineage: Eukaryota > Metazoa > Arthropoda > Arachnida > Araneae > Pholcidae > Pholcus > Pholcus phalangioides. The sequence continues at coordinate 21,768,159 of NW_028301615.1, read as the reverse complement.
ATGACGTGGAATTTTCGAACATTGAGCTGGAAGAAATTATCCCCACACCAATCATGGAGAGGCATCAAGAGGAATGAAAATTGCTATAGAACATGGTATCGCCACAGAGTAAGAATAATATTTATATCTTTAGTCTATGGGTATCGCAAATTGCATTTAGTAGGTGAAAATCGTCAAAATACTTATGAAGGGTGTGACGTTGAGTGGGACGAAACGGCCAGTGATAAGTGTATAAAAAACATTTATTTGACAGCATGATTGCACACACAGCCTGTGGTGTCAACAACTCATGGAATCATTTCTCTTCGTCTACTTTCTGGCACTGAACTGTGTTGCACAGGCTGTATTGTCAAGTAAATGGTTTTTCTATTTATGTATTTTACTTTTTTGTGCTTAATTTTGTACATTACAGGCTGATTTGTAATCATGCTATCAAATAAATGTTTTTCCTACTTATATTATTGGCCATGTCCCACTCGACGTCACACTTTCATGAGTTTTTTTGCGATTTTCACCGACTAAACGTGGTGTGCGATACCATGTTCTATGGGAATTTTTGCTTCTCTTGATGCCTAATGTCACCCCTCTCTTGAGTTTGTCGCCACTGTCAAGTGGACTGTTTGTCGCCAAAGCAACATCTTGTGTGTGTGTGTATATATATATACAGTTGAATCCCGTTATAACCAGCTCCAAGAGACCGGAGAAATCACTTCATTAAAACGAGATTTTCGCTACAACGAAATTGGTTAAAACGGGATTCGACTGTATGTATAGCATGACCACATGACCCGTATTTTACGGGATATTCACTGTAATTTCGGCCATCCCAACTTTTTTTTCCATACAAAATTTTCCCCAATTTCAAAGAGCGTTACTTAAATTTTCGAAACCAACAATAAGATTTTTTGCGATTCTTTTAAGGAGTCATATATTTCTTAACATTAAAATATCAGTTAAAATATCATTATAAATACTATTTAACCATTTATTTATTAGAAATTTTTATAACATATTTTTAATTGAATTAATTTTACATACCTTTAATACTTAATTTTTTTAAAATTTTCAAAAAATACATTAAAAACAGCTTGCGGGCATGATACATGATAAAATGGCATGATATCAATGTAGCCGTACAATATTGAAGGAAACGGTTCATTTCATAAAATGAACTAAAAGATTTCAGATCCATTCATAAATGTTTGAATTTTCGAAAATTTAAATTTTAAATAAGAATGAGTCTCTCTCTCTCTCTCTCTCTCTCTCACACACACACACACATAATTTCAATCTTTTAGTTCATTTTATGAAGAGAGTGAACAGTTTTTTTTCATTTTATTTAAATATTGTATGGTTACATTGATGTCATGTCATTTTATCATGCGCGCAAGCTGTTTTTAATGTACTTTTTTGAAAAATTAAATATTAAAGATATGTATAACTTTATACCTGCATAGTTACAGAATTTATAGAAATGCTGAAAGAAACCTTAATGAAAAAATGTATGTTAGAATTGGTGGAAGAAATAATTTCAAATTTACCTTTAGAAAACATTTTTAGTGAGAAATGATTTCATACTTTATTGAAAAAAAAATGTTAATTTTCGAAATAATGAGGAAAAATGATTCCATCAGTATTGAAAGAAATAATTTAGGAATTAGTGGAGAGGAAATGTTGAAAATTTATGGAATATCATAATTAATGAGAAGCATTTTGAAATTCATTAAAACTCATGATTGATGAACAATATTTTCAGAATTATTGAAAGAAATATAATGTCAGAATTGATTAAGATTCCTATTTCAGGACAAAAATAATTTCAGAATTGATGGAAATTTATATATTTGATGAAAAATTACTTTTTCGCAATTGATGAAAATTCGTAATGCAATGAGAAAATGATTTCAAAACAATCAAAATTCGTATGAAATGAGGAAAATATTTCCGAATAATGAAAATTCATTATATTTATGAAAAATAATTTCAAAATTAATGAAAATTTTCATTATATTGAGAAAAAAATATTTCAGCAAATGATGAAAATTCATGTTTAATAAAAAAAAATCTGAATATAAATAAAACTGCCAAATATTATAGGACCCCTCCACCACGTTCAATTCAGTGCCTTGAGCCCCGTAACCTCTTAGAGCAAGAGTGAAGAACATTTTCAGTCCGCGGATCAGATACGAGGTATTTCCGCGGTCGCGGGACAGAAACTTTGAGTAAAAGTGACTAAATGGACACTGTGATTATTTAAAGACAGCCTTGAGGCCGACTTGAAACTGTACTTCAAACTTGCACACAACTCGGTCTATACGGGTCAGTCATCTCCATTCCATTCTTTGAAATCATTGCCAGACCATCACTGACAAAAAAGACATCATTCACAAATTAAAATCCCAACTGCCAGGGGTAATGCTAAAATTTTACAGCTTCCGATGCAGAGTTGGAAGAGTATGGAACACATTGTGTCACTATATCTCGAGTGTTCATCCACATGTCACAGATTTTGTCATTCTCTCAGCGCTTTCGATTTCTCATAATTTTAACCTATTTATATAGGTGCCATCTTCTTATGTATTTTCCCCGTTTCTTGAGTGTAATCGTTGAATTGTTTTACTGTTATTACTGCTTTCCCCCCACGAGTGATATTATTTTGTTTCGAAATTGCATGCAGTTTTTCTGTAATTCTATCATATATTGAATTTTATTTGTATGTACATGTGTATTTTATTTGTTGTTATGAATTTTTTTTAGGGATGCTTTTAACACATTTATTAGCGTCATCTTCTATGCATTTTCCCCTCTACATATGTTCGTGTGTCTGATTAATTTAGTGTTTTTACTGATATCTCTGTTTTTTCTTTCCATTTCCATTGATTGTATTGCACACCTAGTGAAGTCAGAGCCCGTTGGCCTTTCACAGGTTTGTATACTAAATAAATAAAATGAAATATGACCAGTATTTTACGGGAAATTCAAATTAAATCTGGGCGTCCCAACAAAAAAAAATTATTTACCGTTTCTTCCCACTATTTTCAACAAGGCTTAGTTGAAGATTTGAAATCACGAATTAAGATTATTTTCATGACATGCAAATTATGATAATTATGTCAAACATATAAATTTTTTGGTGATTCATATTTTGACTTGCGGTACTCCACGATTGGCTATTTTTCAGCTATTTTAGCGATAGGTGGAAACTTTACTTGCCTTTGACAATTTTTTTGGGTGTAACTGGTCTTTGACAATTTTTTTGGGTGTAACTGGTCTTTGACAATTTTTTCGGGTGTAACTGGTCTTTGACAATTTTTTCGGGTGTAACTTGCATCCAATGCCGTCTTAACGCATGGGCCTCAAGAGAAGAGAGGCCTCACAAAAATGAGATCAGGTTGAAATTTTCTAGGACTTACCAGGTAGAGCCTCCAAAAAACCACTTGGCCAGGGGGGCCCATGATACCCTTAAGACGGTCTTGCTTGCATCTTGCTAACCTTTGGCAATTTTTTCGGCTGTAACTGGAAAATTTTGACTTTGACAAATTTTTTAGCCGTAACTGGCAAATTTGCTTGCCTTCGGCATTTTTTTCGACCGAAAATGGCACACACACACAACTTCACTCTGACTTAATTTTTTTTTTTCTGTAAATGGAGTCGTTTGTTCATACAGAACTGGCTGGAAACCTTACTTGCCTTTGATAATTTTTTTTTGTCCGTAACTAGCAAGTTTACGAGTATTTTCATTTGACACGTTCTTTTGGCGATATCCCGTGTTTTCATGGTCAGCCTAGGCATTTATCGTGTTGTGTGTAGCTACAGATAATTTCCTACCGGAACAACTTTCGTGGGCTGGACTGAACCCCTTGACTGATTTGGCTGGCGGATCGGAGGTTGCGCACTCCTGTCTTAGAGATACACGTAGAGTACATACTCCTAGAGATACTGTAGGGGATATTTTTGAGGCCCACCCATTAAGACGCAACTGTGTGAGTACAGATACCGTTGTATGACTGGTTATCCCTCGGGATTCATGGAATTTATTTTCCACCCGCACTGTCTCAAACGTTGAAGACCCCTGGTATGGAGGACCCTGGATTGGAGTCTGGACTTGAGCATTAAACTTTCCGGTCCCATGAGATTGGTCAGATAATCAAAATGCGATGATGACAATAAAATACATGTCCAAATAAGTAAACTCTGCGTAACTCACAATTCTTCTAATAAAATACATACAGAGTGTCTAAAAAATTCGCAAAAGTTGAAGGAATTAGTATATTTGAATGTAGTTGTCGAAAAAGTTTTTCTTTTTTTTTTTACAGAAAAAAATTAACTTAAAAGTTTTGTCGAGAGAGGGCAATGTGTTCGAATTAAGATCATGAGTATAAATCTTTCTGCAGTATCTTCTGTGTCCAAAACGTTCGTAAAGCTTCAGCTGGAGATTCATGGCTGAGGAAAAACAACTTCACCAAGAGTGCTTCATCCATCAATGAAGCCAGTCAACTCACAATAAAAACATTATGTGCGCTAGTAATAGAAAAATTCAGAAATGTTAATCGTAAACCCTGAATTTTATAGGACTCTGATTTGCATATTTCCAGTGATTTATTTACTTTCGTGCAGAGTCCTCTATCGACAAAAATATGAACTAATTTCTTGTTTAAAAAAAAAAAAATTCTCCTTCGTGACTGACTTACTGACTTTTCACAAAGCTTATTCAAAAAAAACAAAATCAATTCCTTCCATTTTTTATGAATCTTTAAACTGTTTTGCGAATGTATGGGACACCCTGTATGTATGTGAAAATAGTAGAAAAAGAGTGAAAGCGATTTTGTTAAAATCAAGATAACGTTGGACTAAATCACGAATCCATGACCTCCTAATTCATTGTGCTTTTGACCTTTGACTTTTAAGCTACCTTACCTTTCGCGAGCGTGGAAAAGCCCCGTCACGTCAGGAAAAGCAAGTTAGCTTCGTGCACTGCCGTTTGTAGCATATACCAGTGTTTCTCAAACTGGGCGATATCAACCCCGGGGTATAAGCGTGGTTCGGGGAAAGGGTGGGCGTTGAGACGACCCAGGAATGGCTGTAGGAGCTGTAAGTACAAGAAAGAATCGCACGGGGTGGCTTAAGATTGGGGTGATGAGATTAAAAACATTTATGAGAAGCAGCAACTCTCAACATACCTGGTCGGGAAGTAAATAAAAACAAAAACAAAAAAAGGAATAAAAAATGTAGAGATTGATACATGAAAAAAAATGTTAATGCCAGAATTATAAATTATGTTGCCTAGAATAGTGATGGGCAAATTACGGTCCGCGGACTAGATGCGGCCCACTTAGAAGTTCAATCCGGCCCGCCGCAGATTTCGAAATACAGTAGACTCGTATTGCCATTAATTCCCTAATGTAGGATGTAAAGGCGGCCTAATGTGGCGGAAGGACAGGCTTTCTTCTATAGAAAAAAACCAGAGTGCTATAAATGTAGTCATGATATAGGGGCGTGTGCTATAGACTCTGGACAAGAGATTGATGTAATTTACGTCGATTTCCAAAAGGCATTTGATAAAGTAGACAGATTGCTACTAGTGAGGAAGCTAGCTTGCATGGGGGTTCCGGATAAAGTTGTGAGGATAATTCAAGAACTGCTATATCAGACAGAGTTTATCAGGTTCGCGTAGCCAGCGTGATGTCTAGAGAATGTCAGGTGCCAAGCGGAGTCGTCCAGGGATCGGTGTTAGGCCCGATCTTATTTACTTTGTACACTTACGATATTACTCAGGCTGTGTCACCCATCTCTCTATTGCAATTCGCTGATGACGTGAAGTTATTCTCTCCAGTGGAAAACATTAGGGGGTCTAAGAATTGCATGCCAACAATCCTTTTCTCGTCTCTGAGGTTCAAGCTGTGTCTGATAAGGATTCATGTGAAATTGGATAAAAAAAATGGCTTTAAACGTGGAAGAGGGAAAGCCTTGAGGTCTTTGAAATGGTAATTCCTGTTGTGAAACATTCAGCGCTAAGCAAAGAGAATGTGTGTATGGTTTTTAAATTCATTATCACATTAAATTTCTTTTGAATATGAAATCCATCAGACCACCCCCGGCAACATCATCAACATTTGGCAAACGAAAAATACTTTTCCCGGTTTCTCATTGATAATATGTTGCTCCTGGTTCACGCATTAAAGCTCTGAATGCTACCAAAGTTGATACCAAGTAAAGGACTATTAAGTCTTAGCTCCTAATCATTATACTTTCTAGGTTATGGTGACATAGCTTCTCTTATAGCTCATATACACTTAGAATACTATGAAAATTTTATATTCTACATGTTAATAGTTTGTATGCACAATTTTGAAAGATGTATCTTTTTATTTCAAAGACTCGGAAGAAGAAATCAAAGCAAAAAAGAGAAAAGTTGCACCCGAAGGTACCCTTATTCATTTATTTTAAACATCAAATACTGTAATTACTGTATTTCTAGGAATAAATGGCAAATGGATGTATGCGTTGCAGTTTGAGAGAAAAATCAAATGCATTAGTAAGCTCAATGCAGGGGCAGCATTGTGTACTATATAACTTTTCAAAATGAAATTTGACTTTATGTAATCATGATGAAAGGATAATTCTAGGCTTAAAAACTGTAGTCTGATAGAATTCAAATCCCCAAATGTTTTCATTCAGATCTCTGGAGCACCTTCAGCCTTGATCTCAGTAGGCTCCAGTCAAAAAGATCAAAGTGACTTTGCACCTGCTTTCATTTCAGATGTGCCCGCAGAGGTAAAGGGGAACACTTGTGTGAGATTCCATTTTACTTATATATATACTTACTAACCGAAACGGCGACCCAGTCCATATTAATTTATTTAGGGCTCGTCCGGGATTTGAACCCGGGACCTCTCGCACACAAAGCAAGTATCAAAGTGCTTCCCAAAGTGGGCAATATCGCCCCCTGGTGGGCGATGGAATGGTCCAAGGGGGCGATAGAACCTACTGATCTAACATAGGATCCTATGGGTTTACGTGAGTGGCGGGGCGATGAGAGGAAAAAATTTCTGATGAAGGGGCGATCGAACAAAAAGTTTGGGAGACTATGACCTAGACCAGCGGTTCTCAACCTTTTCTGACTCGCTTTTCAGTGTATAATTTCTATGGCGGAGCCCTGTTTAATTCGAGGAGCCCTTTTTAGTATATCATTTATGGCGGTACCCTTTGGGCCTCTTTTTTTTTTGTTTGTTTATAAAATTTATTGATTTATTTTATTATCCTCGAGTGGCCGCGGACCCCCTGGGAAGTGTTTTAGTACACCGCCAATCGACTGCTTTTACAAGGGGACACCAGTATCGATTGGTGACGGACAATGCAAGGCTATGGTGTCGCAGGGAATTTTTCTCTAATAGGGTTGTTAATAAATGGAATAGCTTACCCCCGGAGGTAGTAAATTGTAACACAATTGTCACGTTTAAAAAGAAATACGATAAAAATGTTGGGGTAAATCGAGAAGCTTTCCATACTTAGAATAAGACAACCATAAGTATTCTTTATGGGCATTGTATAATATTTTATCATGTGTATATATTGTTTACAATTTTTGTTAATTGCATTTTCAATTGGGTTGCTATATTTTTGAAATAAATGACATCCATATTTTTATGGGCATCTTTTTCTCAGCCACCTCGTTGGGTATTTTGCCTGTTGTGGCGTTGTATTTGTAAATTGCAATAGCGATAGAGTCTGGACGTGCTTGGTTCATTCTGTATTCTGACTCCGTATACGAATAGCTTCCTGTTCTGACTATTATTATTAATTTTTTTTCCCATTATAAGTGTATTTCATGCCTTCTGGGGTTATTGTAAATAAATTATTCTAAATAAATAAATGTTCTTCTTCTACCTCGACCCATTTTTTGCCATTAAAAACACACTTTTTATAACAAAACTCACTCTTATTCAGTCAAAGCCATCCGTTTTAACGAATATCTCGTTTTAACGAACACTTTTCTAATCGGTGCTCTGGACCGTTGTGTTGTTGCCGCAGGTAATGGATTTTGGAAAGAATTAAAATAATTTGGTCTTTAACGATGCATCGCCATCTTGTAACGAACTTTGTAACCAATTTCGAAATTCTGTCTGAATTTAATTCATGTCTTTCCGACTGAGACGTTTGCCCAGGTTTCTGAGCGAATTTTTTTCTGCGTACCCTGTTGTTGCTGCAAATGGTGGATGCTTTGTATATATTGTAAATTAGGTTTCTTTTCCCACTGTAGCGCCATCTTTTGCGAAACCTTGCAACGAATTTTGAAATTGTGTTTGAAAATTTACTGTTTTCCCAAGTACCAAGTACAAGTAGTACGATGCATTTCTATCGCTTCATTATTGTTTTTTTATTCACATCTCAAATAAGTCCTTGTCAACTTTGGACCCCCTCCTTTCCTGTACTTGTGGGTCCAATCCGCATTAAGGTAATAGCAGTGTCAGTGAAGAAAACAACACGTAAATGTCCCTAAGGGTTTTCGTTCAGACCAACAAATAAGATGGTAATGGTTTCTTCTTGTGCTTATCTTAAGGGACATCATCTGACTAATCATTGATCTAAGAGAATGTCCCTTGGGGTGGGGGGGATTTCATCATTTCATGTATCACATAGCTAAGCTTGGCCGCTATCCGAGCAGAGAATCTTACCTCCGATGCAATCATCATTACCTTTTTCCCGTCTCTTGCTCCATAATGTATAGCAAATATCGATAGATATAATATGTGTTTATATTTGCTCGATTCCGTGGGAGGAAAAATAGTTGCTACGTGCTATTTGTGCTATTTTTCTTCCCTCATAGATAGAGTATAAGGCCCTACTTTTCACCGGTTGGTAGTGGTGGTGGGCCTCCCCCCAACTTCTTTGTCGTCGCCGACCGCGTTTTATCGCTTTCTGTGCTTTCTGGCGTTGCTCTATTAGTGAGATGATTGATCTGGGACATTCGTCTACAGAAACACGCGGAATCGCAAAGAAATATAGGGGAGACAAACGAAAAAAAAAAGAAAAGAATTGGCGATATCGATTTGCCATATTCCTTCGTGTCACGTGATAATAAGAAAGTAGTAGTGTGTGCGTGGAAACGGCGATTTTCTGTGGTAATTAAACGGGAATTTCTTTCCCTTATACACAGCAAACTCAGTTATAACGAAGATTCCGAGAGAAATTTTGTTACCATAACCGAGGTTTCCGAAGTTTTCAAGGTCATTCAGATAAGAAAAATTTTATAAAATGCAACCAAATTGAATGCCAAGAAGTTGAGCTTTAATCGTGGATAGGGTGCCCATATTTTATCGGAAAAAAAGCGGTAAGTTACGGTATAGTATTGACGTGAATACGTTATTCGTTCCTACATTTGCGTGGTCGGTACCAACCTAATGAAATTGGTATCATCAGATTTGTCTTTGCAATAGTTAACAGACTATACCAATGCTATCTATTTGCGTTGCGAACTTCACGGGATGTTGCGAAAAACAATTTCGTTTCGAAAACCAGCCGCTTGCCTGGTGGCCAGAGCGGAACACGTATTAAAATCAGAAGAGTATCATCGGATTCGTCTTTAGAATATCTGAAAATCTAAACCACGCACATTCACCTCGTCCATATTCCTCTGCGGAACTTCTAACGAAGTGGTACATGCTGGAATGTGCATGCCCGTGTTGTGAGCCTAACATAAATTTGTTTCTACGTAATGCTTATTATGTGTTTAATGCTATCATCTGCCATCAATTTTTTTAACTATGTTCAAAGTGTAATGATTGAAGATTTTACCGTTGTAGGCCTGTTGCTCTCAAAGCATTCGTGCCTTGAAGTTGGAAGCTGCAGGAAACCAACTTCAGCCGATTACCACTGTGGCGACGGTGGGGTTTGTACCCGGTCCGTCACTGTGACCACTCGAACACCACAACAACTCTTTGGAATATATATATCGTCTTATGCAAATTAAAGACCATATTGTCTTTTATTTGTGTTGCGAACCTCATTAGTAATAGTGTAAACTAATCTCATTACGAACGCGGGCTGCGGGTCTGGTGCCAAGACCAGAAGAGCATTAAAACCAAAGTTGTATCATTGGTTTAGTATTAATGAGATCTACCAACCGACATGAAAAACACTGATACATTTCGAATACTTCCTTCAGTGTTTAAATTATTTCATGATGCAAATTTTTGCGAATTGCACCCAGAGAACAGGCAGACTTTCAACATCATAATTACACAACACGAAAACTACAGCCACCTGATATTTTATTTCAAAACATAGAAGACAGATGGCAATATTACTAGAAGACCAAACACGCGTAAATACGTAACGGCGTCACATAACACAACACATTTTTGCATTTACCAATTTGTAAGAAATTTTGCATAGTAATGTTAACGAGGTGCATGTGTGTTTCAGTAGTACAAGTAGTTTGAGAAAAGAATATAAGAAAATACGATATTTCCAAAAAAATATGAAGACACTGTATTTTCAAAATATACCATTTGCATCATTAACAAGAGATTCAGTCTTGGAACTGAATTCGCAGAAACCAGTACAAACGTCACAGCCGGGAGGCTATGTTAAGTTTTATTTCTTTGTTTTGGCGCAAGAACCAATTTCGCCAAGCTGCGCCAAAACAAATGACTAATTGAAAATGACCAGAACGTTTTGTACGTAATAAAATAATAGACGGTGGACAAACACACACATGGGGATAGATAATAGATAAATATAGATGGTAACATGTCATGACAAACATGTGATTTGGGGAAAATTTATTCTCATGAAGAGGGATTATTTTTTTGGTACAAGTAGAACCTCTCGATAACGGACACCCATTGGACCGAAAATTTTATTCGCTAGCGGGGAGTGTCCGCTATGTGGGAGGTATGATATATAGTGGAACTCCGTTTATACGACTGTCACGCATATACGACGTTTGGTTTCTGTCGCGATTAGTTCCTCGACATTTTAATGTTAAAATGAATATGCTGCTGTGTTTGTGTATAAGTGATACAGCGGTTGTTATGCGTAATCACCAATCACCTCGATATAAAGAAAGTTTGGTTAAATTTCACTACATTAATGACTTTTACCGGCGGTTATACATAATTCCCACATAAAGTTGGAAAGTCTGATAAATATTTAAAAACAAATTCATAAAATTTCTTCTCTACATTAAAGTAGGTAATTATTTTTACCCGTTAATGATACGTGCCCTACACGCATTTTGCAATAAAAATTGAATCAAATTAAGTGTGAAGACGATAAAAACACGGGAATCATTATGTCTTGTGATTTTGGCTTTTTCCGCACGTATCAACATGTGCAGACATAACCAACATTACCATTTAGAATCACCATCCTGGACCGTAGTTATGTTCAGTTAATCAAGTAATTAATTAACTGATTATGCATAATCACCGTTGAGTAGGATAAATTCTGAAAAAAAATAGAATAAAAGAATAGAATAAAAAAAAAAAATAAATAAATTTATGAAAAAAAATTGTTAAATTAGAGTTTGGAAAAAAAATTAGAGTTTGCCTCATTTTATAGTTCGCTATCGAGAGTGAAATACATTAAAGTCCTATTGCACGACCGGGGATCAGAAAAGTGTTCGTTAACGGAGGTATCCGCTAATGAGGAGGATCCGATGGGGGGGGGGGGGAGGTTTCACTATACATAGGCTGACCATATTTTCTCGAGAGAAATACGGGACATTGGGATTCCAAATACGGGACATCGCCAAAAGGAAAACAAAGTTGCCAAATATTGTTGAAATTACGGAAAAACCACAATGGCGAGGAAATGATGCACCGCTGCAAATTGCAGTAGATTAAAATATATTCCATGAAAAACAAACGTTCAAGACAAATATGGGAAATTAATATTCTCATATATAGTTGTAATTATCGTAAAATAATTTATGAGTTGAAAAATAATGTCAATCTTTGACTTCAATAAAGAATAAAAATTCAAGTAGGATTCGTGTAAAATACGGGAAAAGTCGGGACGGCCAAAAAAACAGAAAATACCGGTACTGTCCCGGGAAATACGGGACGTATGGTCACACTAACTATACAGGAAAAAAAATAGTTAAAAATTTTTGTCGATAGAGGGCAGTGCATGGATCAGAACAGAGTTATTGACCCCGAACTTTTCTTCATTCTTTTCCGAGTCCAAAATATTCATTGCATTTACATGCAATTTGTAAGAAATTCCGCAGAATAATGATGACGAGTTGCATGGTGCGGTTAAGTATTCTGAAAAAATGAAAGACGATATTTTTAGAAAATATTAAGACACGATGTTTTCAAAATATTCACCATTTTCATCAACTATAGGATACAGTCTTGGAACAAAATTCGCAGAAACCAGTGCAAACGTCTCAGCTGGGATGACTTGATTGGATTGGTGTTTGGTATTTTTCGGTGCTTGGACCAATTTGGACAAGTTGTGCCAAAACAAATGACTGATTGAAAATAAATCGACATCACTATTTTGTACGCAATAAACAGATGGTAACATGTGGTTATGTCCCGTATTTTTTTCTGGATCAAATATGGTCATTCTAATCGTACTGAAGTAAATATTTCATTTACGGTTTCATCTAATCATATGTTTTTCTCAAAAAATGTCTTGAGACGTCAACTTCGGTTACAACGACGAAATTTCAAGGAATCTGAGGAATCTGCGATGTCGTTATATCCGAGTATGATTGTATTTTTTTTTAAGATGAGTTTTTTCTCCCGATTTCTTAGTAAAAGATAACTATTTACAAAAGACATTCATGTCCTCAAAATGATGCTACGCAGATTCATATTTGGGATATGCATAATGAATATATATGCCCCAAATTACATTCATATCCCAAGTTTGAGAGTGGATGATGTTGATCACGTGTCGTAGTGATGAGTTTAGCCCCCCCCTCTCCCTTTAGAACGTGGATATGATCGAGTAGTTTATTGGAACATACTGAAGCAATCGTCCAGGGTTCCATCTTGTTGAACCCTGCCACTATGCTAGAGGATTTTCTCTAGTGTTTGCTGCTTCAGGTGATAACGGAAATAATGACATCTGGGATTGTCCTGTCAGACATCATTTTGTGTCACAGTATCATGTGTTGTTAGATTCAATATTTAGTTACAATAGGTTAGAGATTTCAGGCTTTTACCGAGAAACAACGATTTGAAAGCATGCGTGAAAACTCCAAATCTTGCATATTTGATGTGAAGTTGTTTTTCTTGTAAAGGAACTCTTACTGTAAGAAAGCCAGCTTGAATTTTTCTTTACAATGTATGAAATTTCAGAATCGTTTTATATAAAGGAATGGTGAGGATGTTGGAGACAAAAAAGTGGTGAATTATCCAGGAATTCACCTTTAGAAGGTAATTTTTTTAATGTTATATCGTAGTATACAGGGCATCCTCGTAGCGGTAAGATTTCAGTTTAAAAAATGCTCAACATTGCGTCCAAAAATTACCCCGTACCAGTTTCGAGAGTAAAAAATAGTGTGTAACAAAATAAAAAGAAATCTAAATTTTTATACTGTCCCCCTTTGCTGTAACTATCAATTTAAGTGCAATATTCACTGAGAGAATCGAATTTTATAACGTTGTTATTTCGTAAAATTTCCTCCGTTTTTCGAATTTGAATCTCTCTGTGAATATTGCACTTAAAGACATGGAATTTTTTTTGATGGCAACAAAATGAACAAATGGCAACAAATGGCTTCCTAATTGAAAGTTGGAACACCGGGGGGGGGGGAATCGTATAAAAATATAGATTCTTCATTTTGTTAACACATTGTATTTGCACTCTCAAAACTCGTACAGGGTCATTTTTAAACGCTTGTTGAGCAATTTTTGAAATGGAAGCATACCTCTTCGACGGACGGTTGATGGGATTAAGGTCGAGCTAGCACTTACAGGACACCCTGTATAATGCGTAGTAAATCTGACGATCTGTGATTCATATCCTTAAGCTTAGCCATAATCACTTTGCCCTGATTTGTCATATATTTTAGCTAAAATGGCATCATCCTTTGGAAACTTCAGTTATCAGAGGATGATGTCACTCTCCGGTATCCATACGAAGTTTTTTAACACCCGACTGATGCACAGATGAATTTTTAGAAAACGGAGGAATTTCAACTGCCACTGCCGTGGGGAATCGAACCCACGTCCTCTCCCCCAGGCCACTAGGTTACAAAGGCAAGTATTTAAATTTTTTCCTAGAGCTCAAGTGCACTGAACGGGACCGTACATGGACTGTCGGACGTAAATCAGGCGAAGTTTATTCAAAATATTATGTATATTATGTAAATTGTATTAAATTGTAATTAAATTGTATATTATGTACGTATATAAAATAATAAATGCATATATTTTTAAAAAAATCTAGTAATAAATATTTCAAATGTATTTTGATAAAAGCAAAACTCTGGATATCAGGAATAACAAATTTCAGTAAGAATAATAAGTGAATCGCTTTAAAATTATAGATCTACGTTTATAAAAGTAATAAATAAATAGTAATGAATGTAATAAATTCTACTAAATACGATTAATAACATTTAATAAATATAAAAAGTAAATTTTTTCAAACTTAGAAATAGAAAAAAAAAATAATCTCAGTAAAAGTAATGAGTAAATTGTGTTAAAATCATGCACGAACATCAGAACAATGAATGAATTTAATTAAATATATCAATAAATTTCAATCAATAAAATATTGAATACATAAATTTCAGCGAAAAAAGTAAATGACTTGCAGTAACATAAATAAATTGCATTGAATGGTTTCCATTGCATAACGTGCTCGGGGCTATAACTTTTTATTAAAATCAATGAATATAGAGTATATTCGGGTAATATGGAATACCACTATCATTACCTTAAACCTGAATTTATATAAAATTTGGCTCTTTGTCTTTATTCATTCACGAGAATTAACATTTAACATTTACCTCATTGACAAGTTTATAGTACTTAAAATTAAATACTACAACTACGAATAAAGGCATTTAAAATGTGGTTCAAATGTGGAATAGTCGGATAATAAGGAAAAGGGAACTAAAAATGACGAAAACACTAACTCGAATTGATAAAAAAGAAGATTTAATAAGTTAATGACAATCGAGAATGAAAATTTCATCGTATGTTTCTTGTAGTTGCGGTGCGGTGACAGTCTATTTTACGAGTCACAAATGCTAATCTGCTTCAAAAAGACCACAGGAATAAGACACATTATTTCTAGAAATTTCTCCTTTTAACTTATTATACTTTCCATTTTGAAGACATATTCCAGCCTAACTCAGAAAATACGTATAGTATTCCTTATTACCCGACACATCATCTGTGAAAAATTAGGATTCCATCTGAACGGAAAAATCGCCAGCTAAAGAATGGAGCTAGAACATTTGTGATGTACATTGTGCTTAGTTTCAAATTAATAATGGGCGCATCGAGATTTCCATTAACTAACAAAAGTCTTTGTGAACTTTCCACAGTAAATTTCAGGAATTTGAAAAATTTTAATAAATTATAGTAAAAAAAATTAATAAATTTTAGTGGAAATGATAAATTAGAAAATAGAAAGAATACATTTTAGTAAAAATGGCCAAATAAGTTACGTCATGGACATCACAAATATTTATCAGATTATAATCAGTTTACGAGAATAAAACGAAAATTCATGAATTTAAATTATATCATTTATATATATCATTTATACAGTCGAATCCCGTTTTAACGAATACCGACATAGCGAAAATCTCGTTTTAACGAACACGTTTCTAATCCCCCAGATAAGTTAACATAGGAACAATGTAGAAAAACTGGAATTCCTTCATAACGAAATTTCGTTATAACGAAGTGATTTCTCCGGTCTCTTGGAGTTCGTTATAACGGGATTCGACTGTATATACACCAGCGGTTTTCAACCTCTTTTGACTCGCGGTGCACTTTCTGGTACGGAGCCCCGTTGGGTTATTTCTTTTATTCATATTCATCAAAGTTACTGATTCATTTTTATTATTTAAAAATACGTATTTATAATAATTTTTTTTCAAATTTAACTTTTTTTCATTTCCCTCAAATGGCCGCGGAGGCCGCAGAGTTCACACGGAGCCCTAAGGGCCCCGCGGAGCACCGGCTGAGAACCGTTGATTTATACATATGTTAAGAAAAAAATCACCGTATTATATAAATATCGATCGCGAGATAAATATATGCGTAAATATTCCTATCCTGAATGAAGTTTAAAATTTTCCAAAAACGGGAGAAGAAAAACATGACAAAAAAAAAACAATCTCCAGGACTGAAAATAATAATACAAAAAATATATTCTTCTTTGACTAAGCCTCTCGGTATCAAAACTGTTGTATGTCATTTCCTTCCGCCAGGTGTCAGTAGCATCGCTTCTCCGGGTGGTGGTGCGCAATCCGTAGTCCGGGGCAGGGGGTGGGCCTGGACCGTGTGTGCGTGAGATACACCTTTCCCTCCCTCCTCCCTCCCCCCACTCCTCCAAAAACAGGAAAATCAAAGATGCTGTCGCTGGAATTGTTAAAGCTACCTCTAGACTCCGACGGAGTGAAACTACACATTTTTACGGAAACTGGGGGGGCTTAACCTGGAGCAAAAATAAATAAATTACGCATAAATATACCAATCAAATTTAATATAATTTTTTTTTTAATTTTTAAAAAAAATTTATTCCTTATAACAAAAATTTCCTAAATCAGGATTATTATTATCCGGTGCATCAATTTTTTTTTTTCGGAAAATAAAAACGATTTTATTAAGATAAATTTTTTTCTGTGAAAAATTCGGAATTTATAAATTCTATTAACGTTATTTTCTTTCCCCCTGTGCATTTGTTTGAGCGAAAAAAAGGTGCAATGTCCTTCTCGGAGCTCGATCGTCGGTGCAACAGCAGCAGCAACAATTATTGTGTGTGCGATTTATTACTCACTTATTATTACCACCGCGGGTGCATTTTTGTGCGTGTGCTCTGAAAGTCTTAAATGGAAGATGCTGCTGACGTGTACTGGTGCAATGGATTTCGTGCACTGTTAATGATTTTACTTTCTTCTTCTTATTATTATTGTTGTTGTTGTTCTTCCCACAGCAATAAAAGTGCTATTTCGTAGAAAAAACATAAAGGTAAGAAATTATTCCTTATATTTTTTATCTTTGGGTTATAAATTAATTGTATATTTCCGTTTAAATTTTTATTGAAATATTATTACATTTAAATTATTTTCTGAGAAATTCTCTCACGAAACGTCACAGTTTTTAAAATTTTTTTTTCAGGATTTACTAATAATTTTGAAATGTGTTCCGGAATTTTGCTTATAATACGGTATTAATGATAATAATCATTATTGCCTTTGATAATTCTCATGTTGTGGCGTGCACTTGTCTCGACAATGGCTTTTTTCCCTCAATAGTACTTCAGGTAGATATCGATTTTGGAACGCCGGTGCCTATATCATAATATCCCGAAACAATAATCCTGATTATTTTTAACAATGCATTTGAGGAAAATCACGGTATTATTTGTTTATAAAAATGGTTTTATTTTTCTGAAAAATTCACTCTAAATATGATGAAAAATCCTAAATAACAAATATTGTCTCATGATGTTGGACCTACAATGCATTTTGCAACTATTAAAAATGCATTTTGGTAATATAGTATATTCAGCTAATGCAAAGATCGCTTAACGAATTGACTTAACCAGGCTCGACCTGGGCCTCGGGTGTATTGTAGGGCCTCATGGTTATGAGACGTAATTTCGTGATTCTGGAGAGAAAGTGATAGGTGCTAATTCCAGCCCGATAGGTGCCACTGAGCACTAATTTTCTAATGTCTGTAAGGTTCTGGAGTAAATACACTGCATAGGGCAAAGGTTCTTAACGAATGGCATACATACGGGTTTGCAACTAGTGTTCCGCGGAGCCCTGGTGTTCCGTGCTATCTTTTTTTTGGGGTTCCGCATGATCAAACGCCACGGAACCCTTGAAATTCCAAGAATCCGGAGAGCTTTCTCGTTACTAATACTAGAAAAGTTAATCTATATTTTGAATTTTAACGAGAGATAGGATCTTTTAATAAAAACCAGCAAATTAAAAGAACAGCATAAATCAGGGAAAAGAAGCGTTGTTCGTTAGTTTGTGTTGTTTTTTTTCTAAACTTTCCTCCGATTTTTGAATTCAAATATATCTGCGAATATTGTACTTAAAAACGTGGAATATATTTTTGTTGGCCCCAAGAGAGATAGAGCAAAAATTTTCTAACTGGGTTTTTGAGAACAGGATGTCCGTATAAAAAGTTAGTTTTCTATTTTGATAATTATACAACCCCTTGCAACACGAATGACGTATCTGAGTTCTACACACACACACACGTTATTTGGATACTTTCTTTCTAAGTAGAAGTATGCCTCTAGAATAAACGGTTCGCCACTATAATGCGGCGAGAAATTAAGTAAGTAAGTAATCACCCTGAAAAAATATATATATGTAAGAAATATCACTGAACTGGAACACACAAGTGCTGTCACCTATCAAATAAAAAATGAAATCGTTGTGATCTTTGCACTAAAATTGATGACTGGTTGATTAGTGTGCCGCATTGAAAAACTCGATATGATATGATATTGCAAAATTTTTTCTAAACAATAATATTAATTGAATTATGAAGTTTGCTTCAAAGTTTTAACAGTTGTTATTTGTGTACGGTAAATTAAGATCAGTAAGATGTACAAGTATAAATACATATCCTTGGTTGTCTCCCCTAATATTATTTTACAACGCACGGAGAAGTGTTAGAATTTTGAAGCGAAAACATGAGAATCCAACTAATATTATTGCACTAAAAATATTTGTCAATATCATATATTTACCAGACTAGATCCGGTTGCATGGGAGGGCCTCGTGATCATGAGATCTGGTACTTTGTTTTTCGAGAGTAAGTGCGTAAACTGATAAGTAATAATTCTAGTTCGTTAGCCCCACCCCGAGGGTTCGTTAGTCCCTGTGTGTATGAGGATCTTGCTACGGCCCTCACTAATTATAGTATACAGGGCAGGGGGTTCTTTCAACCTAATGTAGTTCTACGGATCGCCTGTGACAATTAAATGTAAGCTATGTACCCTTCAGAACATAATATTCAGTATAATAGCGATGTAAAGACATTGAGCAAATTGTTTTCTGATCCAAGCTCATGGAACCGCCATAAAAAAATATTCAAATAACGTGTGGGCCTCAGATAAATCATTCGTGTTGAGAAGCGTTGTATAGTTATAAAAACACAAAAAAAACTTTTTATACAGACACCCTGTGCTCAAAAACTCAATAAGAAAGTTGTTGCCTCTCCTGAGCCCAACACAAAAACAATAATGTGTTTCTAAGTGCACACAACATTCACCGAGATATTTAAATTAGAAAATCTGAGAGAAAAGGTGCGGAAAAACTGTATAAATGAGGGTAAAACGTGTTTTGAAAACTTTCAGTAATTCTGACCTCAAACCTTCGGCATGTCATGCCGAAAGCGAACCTTTATAGTCAATATCGATTAATTAAAATGTCTTTGACTGAGAAATTGAATTTTCTGAATGTTATGTCGGAACGAATATTCGGGAAGAAAAGTGATTTGTCTCCTCCGGGAATCGAACCTGGGTCCCCTTGCATATCGGGTAAGTACGTATGGCATTTTAAACGTTTGAAATGAACAGACGTACTTTTTCCGCTAAGCAACCGAGCGTTAAGATTTGGTATTCAACCCAAGTGGGGAACTCGGTCCGCGTGACTAGTGGTTAAATATTTTTCCTCTGAAGACGACACCCATTGCTGTCAAAATGCATTAGGAGTTTTGTATTTTCGTGTATTTGCCTTATCCGTTGGTGTCTTCTTAATATTCTTGGGCAAAGTAGATCAACTCCTCCATCTATAGCTTTTCCGCCCTCAAGGGTGAACTCAAAAAAAGCTATGTACAGCTTTTGCAGGAGCAACTTGGTATATACAGGGTGCATAGGTAACAGAACGTATAGCAATACTTCCAATTAGAAAAAGTGTCCAAATAACGTATAGTACTCAGATATTTCATTCATATTGCAAGGTGTTGCAATTGTTAAAATAGAAAAAAAAAACCAACTTTTTAACCGTCTGCGTGTGCCTAAAAACACAATTAGAAAGTTGTTGCCCTGTCTAAGTTAGTTTTTTTTAATTTTAATAACTATGCAACTCCTTGCAACATGAATAACATATCTGAGTACTACATTATTTGGACACTTTTTCAAATTGGGAGTATGCTTCTAGGACGAGCGGTTCGCCAGTACAATGCCATACGTCCTGTTACCTATGCATCTTTTATTAAGAAGTTCTTTGTGGCGAAGATTGCATATTCGAAGAAGATAGAACGTCAAATTCACCTGTGAGATCACACAAAACAGTGGTTCAAGCAAGAAAACATCAGTGTCCTTTCCATGGCTTTCTATTTACCCTGACCTCAATCCCATGTTAAAATTGTGGTCGTGCTTTGCAGATCAGTATATGCAGGTGGGACACAATTTTCTTCCATCAAGCATCTAAAAGACACTACATCTCAAGGCTTGAAATTATGTGCCTTGAGGCAAACTGATTGATTTGGTCGAATCCATTCCATGTCGTATTTTTAGCTTTGATTAGCAACAGAGGTGGTTGTACAAAATATTGATTTTGATAAATTTATATTTAATTTTTTTTTTGTTTGAAGTACATCTTACTTTTCCTCTCAAAAGGCGTCTTATAAATTTCTCTAAACTACATTTTTTTGTTTTCCATAAAATAATTTGAAAACTTTATTTTAAATTGTCAATATTTGGTATAAAGCTATTTTGCACCGCTATAAAAAAAACACTGGAATTTTTGTTATTTTTTACTTTCCACCTTGTACTTTCCCCAAAAATTAAGACTGTCTTGTAATTTTGTCTCGTACCGTAAAAGTATATTCCAACACAGAGGCGTTGGGTAGGAGGTGGGTAAGTGGCAATATTTAGAGTGGCCAATCGTTCATTGTTTCACATGAGAATTATTTGCTGTTCACAAATTGATTTAAATAGTCTACTCAATTTATTGATTTGATTTTATCGCGGCTCAAATCGCAGTCAAATGACTGTTTGAATGCTATAGTATCCACCTCAAAAGTTTGGGTAATGCACATTTCTTAAAATAACAAGAAAGATACGGCGAGTAAAATTGGCACATTTTAATGGATAATACCTGAAGTATTTCTACATTTATAGAAAAAATGTTTCTATGAAGGAACATCTAGAATATTTATAGTATTGAAAATACAAAAAATGACTGTATCAAAAGTTTAGAGTAAATTCAGGTTTATATAAAAATTACAGGCTTTTAATAGCTAATAGACTTTCCACATTTTTTTCTAACAACCTCAAACACCCTATTCTCCATGGATCTAATTAAACGTTGCAGTGTTTCAACATCGAGACTGCACCATACTTCCTCGATAGAGCTCTTCGACAGTCGAAAATATTGTATTTCATTTGCAAACACATTTATCGTAAGTATGCCCCATACATTCCTAATAGGATTCAAGTCAGGACTCATCCATGGCCAGTCTAAAACCGATACATTTTCGCGATTGAAGAGCTTTTTTTGTCAGCAGATCTTCGAATAGACACGTTATAGTGTTGAAATGCAAGTTCGGTCCTCCTAAATCTTCTCCAATCCGTAGCAAACTGTTCCCGAGGATCTCCTTAAAGCATCAGAATTTTGACGACCAAATTTCAGAAGTTAAGGAAGCCTAACCATTAGAAGCAAATGTGGTTATATCATTATCAAAGCTCCACCTTACTGCATGCGGAAAACATCCACCTGGAACATGTGAGTTCCATTTTTTTAAATACGACAAGACTAAATACGATAACAAGCTCTTTGTCTCCATAAAACCATATGATTTCAATCTCTTTCTTTTCACGGGGCGCGATAGCGCAAGTCGATAAGATACTCTCCTAAAGTACCAAAGGATGTTTAGAGGTGTCGCGAGTTCGATACCCGGTTCGTCCTTGTGAGAAAACTTTCCTGAAACAGGGGTACAACAGAAACGACGATATGACCACAGAGAAGATTGCTCCCACATGGAGGAATTAGCGCACCAACCTCTCGCTTATGTATAAAAACAAGCCCGCCGTTCGAGATCGACAATAAACTGTAGGTCTCGGTCTAATTAGCCCTCATGTGCAGTTGAAGTCATATAAAATATATGACTTCTTGCCCATTTCTGCCTTTCTTTGGTGTTGCCCTATGACACGCGATTCCCTAACCACTCTTTTTATGAATCAAATACAAGCTTCTCTGATCTTTCTATGAACTGTATCTGTTGAAATTTTAACTCCAGGATCTTTCATAATTTCGTGCAAGGTCATTTTTTACGTTTGAGCCAATCTTCAAACGGTTTTGTTGTCGCGTAAACTTGTTCTGCGTTGCCTACCACATCCAGGTTTTGGCTTTTGGGACACACGTTGGGTCATTACATGTCAGACTTCGTTTCGACCTGCTCAAAGGAATAGCAATTCCTTTTACAGCTTTTCGTTTTGCTTTCAAATGAAGAACTCGAAGGACTTAATCGTACAAAATATGCAACGATGACTTTGGCAATTTTTTGTTAAATGAAAACCAATCCGATAGCTTTCTACTTTTATACTATCACATATCCGATACGCTATATAGACGTAATCTTCGAAATTTTCATATAATCGAAAGTTTTTCCTGAACTTTTGAGAGAGCCAGTTTTCAAAATTTTGAGTTCGCAAAAAATCCATAACTTATTTTCTTCGTCAGTGAACGAAGTTTAAAGTAGGTTTCTGCATTCCGATCACAAGCAACAAAAATGAAATCAAAATTCAAAACGGTACTCATGGGGTGCACTTAAAAATCGAGTGTCTAAACTTTTAAGAATGACTAATTATACAACCTCTGACAATAAAGTTCGGTAAATAGTCCTGTAACATTAACGTAGATGAAATGTTAACGAAAGTTACCTTACTGTCCTTCGAAATAGTTACCTCCCATTACTATGCACCGCTGAGATCTCCTATACATGTCCTGGAAACTTTGCAAGAAGTCTTCTTTTGGAATGGAGTTCAAAAGCCTCGTCACGTTTCGTTGGATGCCAGGAATATTGTCAAATCTCTTTCCTTTCAAAGCGAGTTTGAGTCGTGGGAATAGGAAGAAGTCTGGAGGATTGAGCTTCATCTGGCGAGTATGGTGGATGTTCAATATGCACCACCCCCTTTTTTGCCAGGAACTGTCTGATGATATTGGCTGTGTGAGGGCGAACATTGTCGTGAACAAGAAACCATGAACCTTGTTGTGCGTACTGAGGTCGTACCCTACGTAGACGTTTCATGAAACGGGCCAAAATTTCAATGTACCTTGCAGCATTCATCGTCGTTCCCTCAGGTAGAAATTCCTTTTGGATAATGCTTTGACTATCAAAAAAGGTGATTAGCATCGTTTTGATGCGTGATTTTTCTGCTCTGACTTTTTTCCGACGAGGTGATGCAGGAGAACGCCATTGCATGCTTTGCCGTTTCGTTTCAGGGTCGTACCTGAGACACCAGGACTCATCCTCAGTGATCTTTCGTTCGTTCATTTTCCTGTTCTTAGTTAAGAACCAACGCACTAAACAAGCACTTTGTAAAACAAGTCTTTCACGGAACACAAACGACGCTCAACTGAACAACGGTGGCGGCAGATGGTCAACACCTGCCGCTACGCATGTGCAGCGTTTTGCTTCGCCAGTGTTGCCAGATCAGCGGTTCTGACTTCATTCACCGAACTTTATTGTCAGAGGTTGTATACGTTTGGTTAATGGTTTTAAATATATTTTTGAATTCTGAAAAATTGATTAGCTATTCATATTGGATCAGGATGTTTTCAATGCTTAATGTTTATTTATGTAATTTTCAATACGTTTGTGACACGGCCCTCGACTAGAAATCAGTTTATTACGAGAAATTACGGTAATCTAATTACTTTCGTTGAAGTGTCCATAAACTTGAGAATATTTGAAGCTTCTCCATTATAAGTACCATCGATATTTGAATCAATTTCCCTACACCACTCTAACAAGGCCTCGAAAGTATTAATTTTTTAGCCTTCACATCAGCGTTCGCCAATACGCATCTAGAAGCGTGAGTCCCGCATCAAAATTCAATTTCCCTCCTGAAAATTTCTTTGAGGAGTGAAAAAATACTCCTTCAAATTTTAGGTTTTTTTCCCTGAAACATAGTTATTTTTCATTGTTAAAAAAAATACCCCTCTTTTTACAAAAACACTTCTTAAGATTTTGGAGAGCAGTGAAATTACTCTTCTAAATTATATTTGGATAACACTGCTTTGCTTCACATGATGGTGGAGTCGAGAAGCAAACGAATGTGTGAATACAATAAATATACATGTATATTACTATTTTATGAAAGATCCAGGAAATGAGATTATGATGAAATGATATATATATATATATATATACCGACAGCAACATTCGCGCCATATTCATTGTCCGACCATTGATTTCATAAATGATGTCTCAGAAAATAAGCGGAAAAGGATCAATATATAACATGCCGTCTCATTACTTTTACATAACTCTTAACTGCCATGTCTATCATGGCTCGATGCCAATATCCGTGTTTATCAGGACACTTCTGTAGCATTAATTCGAGATTGTGCAACAGAGAGAGAGAGAGAGAGAGAAATTAGAATTTGATGAGATATATTATCATATCGTGCTTTATATATTTGGGATTTGTTTTTTATTCAATTTGTATATTCAAAGAATGTTTAGAAGAAAATTGAATCACAAGGAATATGATCTATAAATATCTAGGGCAGCGGTTCCCAAATGGGGATGCTTGGACCCCAATTGGCCACCGTTCAACTGTAAAATCAGAAGTGGAGAAACACAAATAAGTAAAATTAATTACACATAAAAGTTTTAAGTAAATTAACGCGCAAAAGCACTGCTGCAACGTTGGTAGATTGCAGTGGTAATATTGTTCTGATTTGACAATAAATTGTACTTGTGGTGATAGTATGCGTGATGCATATTGTGGTGACTCGATAGGAGTATGAAACATTTTAGTTCTCTCGCAGTCCAGTAGATGACATTGCTATTGCATATTTACAAGTGCTGGATATAATGACCTCCATGGTTCGAGAACATTCTCGCTGTTAGATTGCTATCGTTTCTGCTGCTATAAATGGGGAGGTCTATGGCAAACACCAAGATTTCCGGGGGATCCAGTACTACAAATATTTGGGAACCGCTGATCTAAGGAATGCACGTACCCACTATTCGCCCTTATGAAGTGCTTGGTGTGATGTTAGGATAACGTTCTTCAATAAAAGTATTCTCCCCATCCAAAGCTAAGGACGGATAGAAGGCTCAAGGATCTAATTCCCCAGAAATTCTAAAGATGCTTGCATTGCGCAACCCGTTGAAATGCGTAAAATGCTTGCGTGTTGCGTATCTCTAGAAATACGTAGAGGTCTTATGTAGGAAATGTGTAGGAGCTTGCGAATCCCTAAAAATGCGTAGAGGTCATACGTAGAAAATGTGCAGGAGCTTGCGAATCCCTAGAAAGGCGTAGAGGTTTTATGTAGGAAATGTGTAAGAGCTTGCGAGTCTTTAGAAATGCGTAGAGGTCTTATGTAGGAAATATGTAATAGCTTGCGTATCGATAGAAATGCGTAAGATGATTGCATTACTTATCTCTAGAAACCCTTAAAGGTCTTATGTATCTCTAGAAATCTGTAGGAGCTTGCGTATATTTAGACTTAAATTAGCAATTAAACACACTTATTAATTGAATTTTTAATTGGGTTGCTGTATTTTTGAAATATATGACATCCATATTTTTATGGGCATCTTTTTCTCAGCCACCTCGCTGGGCATTTTGCCTGTTGTGGCGTTGTATTTGTACTTGTATTAAATACGTGAGAAACTTGGCTATCCCTCTCCTTCCTCTCTCCTTAGTTATGGGCTTGCGCATCAATGGAAATGCACGAGAGGTTTACCTCATGGTGTTCCCCGAAGCACCCAAAGTGCCGAATGCTAGCGAGCACTTGATAAACGCTTCAATTAAACACACTTTAAAACTAACTGCGCTCCTAGATTACAATTATGCAAATTACAGGCATACCCATGTCGAAATTGCCATCAATGACAAATATTCCCGTTTGTTGTTCAAAGCATTTATCAATATTTTCTCAGTGACCGTTAACGGTGTTTACTACCTCAGGCGATTTGGAATCGTTTTAGAAAATACTATACACTCGTGCATGTGACTTTCCTAGGTCCATAAAAGTCCGTTTGGAAAGAAGAAAAAAAAGTAAAAATTCGTAAGGAGATTGTTGATCTTTATGCCAAAGTTCTCAAGATGCACCGCCACTGACTTTGAAGACTATAAATATTCCGCTGATAAGGCCATAATCTGCCCTGAGGCCAGAGTAACGATCTCAAACCCGTACTAAGTATAACGACAAATCCTTAAATCTTCCCCACCCCCCGAATATAAACAAGCAACGAAACAAATAAGATCATAAGTTTTTACGACTGAAATACAAAACTACCCGAAAAAATTTCGGAAATGATCATGCGCATGCGCATGGTAGAAGAATGATTCAGTTGTTGTTTTCATTCTTATTTTTCAAAAGGAGGAGATAAATATACTTAATTTTACCAGAGTTCCAAAATTTAAAATCAAAATACAAGACATATATATATACAGGGTGCATAGCAAACAGGGGGTATGACATTTTACTGGCGAACCATTGATCCTAGAGGTATACTTCCAATTAGAAAAAGTTTCCAAATAACGTGCAGTACATGGTTTCAAGATTAGCAAAATAGTTATAAAATGTTAATTTTTTTCATTTTTATACAGTCCCCGTGCAACCGAAACCCAGTTGAAAAGTTGTTGCCCTGTCTTTCCTGATGAAAAAAAAAATTCCATGTTTCTAAGTGCAATATTCTCGAAAAATGGGGTAAATTTGAAAAATAAATAAAACAGCGTGTTATATAAATGAGGTTTACACGGTTTTTCCGCATTTAGAGCTGTTTTTCACAACTTCCCTCCGTGCACTACCGCTGTGGACATCATCGATGCAAGTGAAGAGGAGACGAAACAATCCTCCTACTGGCGCTCCGGCTCAAAGCCGCTTGAAAGGTAGCTCCTAATGCAGCTCGACTCCGGCTGAAGCCCCGCGAAATCTGCACATCGTCGTTGTCACGTGGAACAAGAGACGTATCGGTGACATCGATAGTCGACGGTGTTCTAAAAAACGTTATTTCATCCGTTGTTTGCCGTTACCTACTCGATGATGTCCACTGCAGTAGTGCATGAAACGTGTGCTGATGAAAAAAGCTTCGAACACGGCACGACACCCCGAAAAGTACGGATGCTCTCATAAACTCCGGCCGTGAAAGCCTAACTTCTGTGTTCAGTGAGTTAATAGCTTTCTCATCCAAACTGACAGACCTCTGAAGTTACTCCAAGGATCCCTGTTCAAGTAAATTAACTTTCACGCCTTCCTCAACATGAATAGGAGTTTACATTTTTTAATTATGAGTACTATATGTACAGAGTATGAAGTTTCACTGGGGGTGGAGGGATTACGGGGCGGGGCATCAGGATTTCAGAGATGCTTTGGTGGGACATGGTCTAAAAAAAGTTTGGGAAACACTGTAACTAGATCATGGAAGCCCTTATTACACTCACTCAACAGTGGAGCAGTTTATTACTGCGGACTACAGCTTGAGAAACACTCGAGAATGAAGAACTTTTGACCGGAAAGTAGCAAAAAAAAAAGGGGGGGAGGGTAGGCTGGCACGGCCGAAAGTTCTGACGTGAATACGTTCTTTGGGCCTAACTTTGCGGTGTAGGTGCTGAAATTGGTACAATTGGAGTTGTCTTTGGAATAGCGAACAGGAGATACCACCAATGCTGTCTACTTGAATGGCCGATCCACATCTCGTTACAACTGCAGGGAGTGTGCCTGATGCTCAGACCGAGAACCGTATTGAAATTTTTAGAGTATCACCGGATTCGTCTTTGAAATATCGTACAGACGATACCATTAATTCGCTTCTTGGAAGGGATGATAGACCCCCCCCCCACCTTTCTGAATCCGTGCCTGGCCCTGGGTTTCAGAGATCAATCCTATTTATACAATTTTCGTTCATCCTAAATTTAGTTTAAATTAAATCCAATTCAATAAGTAGAAAGTTTCTCGATCTGGGAAGCGTGTAAAGAGGGGCGGACGGCCATCATGGGGGGCTCGAAAAAAATTTGAGAAACACTGATTCCAAAAAAAAGATGTATCCACGTCAAAATAAATAAAAATAAGTTTAGTATCTTGGAATTTCGCAACCTTCACTCCAACGCCATAAAAAAAACGAGGAACGATCCGAGTTTTGCCGGGAACTAGAGGATAAGAGTGGGAAATCCCCGGGCACTTGTCATATATATAAATTTTCAATCATAAATAATTCCCAGAGAAAATCCGGGAGTTGTATTAAAGTAATATCCTGTATCATGTTGCGCCACGTTTTTTCGCCAGATATTTTTTCGTATATATATATATATATACAAAAAAATTATATTTAAAAATTGATTTCCAAGTCCGGATGGATTTCCTATTGCAGTAGGATAGAGTGAAATGTGTTGCATGTGATCGATCGGGATACGGACATGTCATGAATCAATCATTTCAGATGAAATATGTTTTTTTTTTGCCTCCTCAGATTTGAACAAATATACAAGGTGGTCATAAAATACGTTCGTCTGTCGAAGGAGGGTGAACAAGGTTTTCAGTCCGCGGGCCAGCTGTGCACTATTTCAGCCGTTCGCGTGTCGGATGTGCGCTATTTCAGCCATTCGCGTGTCGGATGTGCGCTATTTCAGCCGTTCACGGGAGAGATGTGCACTATTTCAGCCGTTCCAGCGGGATGTGCGCTATTTCAGACGTTCGCAGGCCAGATGTGCACTATTTCAGCCGTTCGCGTGTTGGACGTGCGCTATTTCAGCCGTTCACAGGACAGATGTACACTATGTCAGCCGTTCACAGGACAGATGTACACTATGTCAGCCGTTCACAGGACAGATGTACACTATGTCAGCCGTTCCAGCGGGATGTGCGCTATTTCAGCCGTTTGCGTGCGGGATGTGAGCTATTTCAGCCATTCGAGCGCCAGATGTGCGCTACTTCAGTCGTTCGCGGGCCAGATGTGCACTATTTCAGAAGTTCGCGGGCAGGAAATGTTAGTATATGTTACTGCTAAAGCCACTTCCCGAATTGGCTGAGAGTTTTGGCCAAAGGTCCGAATTGTAGAAATGAAATTTGAGAGAAAAAAACTTCAAAAATTAATTATATAAACATATAGTTTTTTCTGCAAAATTTTTGGAGGAAAAAAATTGATTACTTCATCGTGACTGTGGTTTGATCGATTGCCGTAACTAACGTGGACATAATTATCACGAAAAAAATACGCCAATTTGACGATGATCCCGAATCATGTCTTCTGTTATTGGACTTTCTTTTTGGCCAGGACTCACCGGCCACTTTGTGAACTGAGGTGGCCGGCCCCGTCGCGAATTGGCCAACTTCGTTAAATATTGACCCAGCCAATGTCAGAATTTCGGATATTTGCTGGCCAGTTCGAGGAGTGGACGGTGATCCCTGGCGAAAGTCCGATAACAAAAGACATGATCGGGATCGTCGTCAAATTGGCGTATTTTTTTCGTGATAATTATGCCCACGTTAGTTATGGCAATCCATCAGACCGCAGTAACGATGCAGTAATCATTTTTTTTCTCCAAAAATTTAGCAGAAAAAACTATATGTTTCATAATTATTTTTTTATAGCTTTTTCTCTCAATTTTTATTTTTTTCCTCTCGTCACATGAAGCTAATCCAATACAGCTGATATATACATATGTATCACACGTTGGCGATTTAAGAAAAATGGATTCAGCTCCTACCGGGATGTCTTATATCAGCACATCGAGCTTTGGCTAGGGATCTCAGGACAGTTCACGACGGGGCCGATGACTTCACAAATTGGGCAAGAGTTTTGGCCGAAGTCGGAATTGCAGAAATGAATCGGACTTTTGCCGGCCATTTCGCGAAGTGGCTGGAGGTTCCCGGCCAAAGCTCGATGATACAAGACAGCCGGTAGGAGCCGAATCCATTTTTTTAATCGTCAACGTGTGATACATGGCTGTATACAGATATAGTGTCTGTATTGGATTAACTCCATGTGACGAGAGGAAAAAAAAGTGAAAGTTTAGAAAATAACTATAAAAATGACTGTATAAACATATATTTTTTCCTGCCAAATATTGCAAAAAAAAGAAAAAAACGATTACCGCATCGTGACTGCGGTCTGATGGGTTGCCATTACTGACGTGGACGTAATTATCACGGAAACATATGCCAATTTGACGATGATCCCGAATCATGTCTTCATTATCGGACTTTGGCCACGGATCCCTGGTCATTTCGTGAACTGGCCGGACTTGGCATACAGTTGAATTTCTGTGATTTCCAAAATTTCAAGGAAAAAATTCAAGCCAGTCTCCTTTTTGAAAAAAATCTCCCTAGTGGGAAACAAACCTAACATAATTTTCTTTTTGAGAAGGTGGATAACAGCACCTAAACACATACAACAAACACATACATGCACGAAACTTAACATACAGGAACGGAACTTAGCATATATTAACGAAACTTAAACTTAACATACAGGAACGAAACTTAATTTAACTTAACGGATTTTGATTTAGGGCAAAATTTTTGATTTTCCAAAATTTTGTGAAATGAAATTTATAAAAATTTGAGTAAAATATATATTATAAATATGGGGACACCACAAAGCGAGGGGATCTAGGCAAATGGCCATGTTGCCACGCGGAAATCGGGCCCTGGATGGACCACTAATTTACAGTATGTGGGCTGAATTTATTGTACGTACGTATATAAATATCAGTAACAGTCATTGGGTGCAAAACAACCGAATAGAAGAATTAAAGTTTAAAGTGTGCCTGCGGACGACCTACCTTATCTTCACGGACGGACCACAGGTTGAGAAACTCTGGTCTAGCAGAGTGTATCAATGTTCGTACTGATCTTATACTATTGTTTAAAGCCGTTGAATGCTCTAAATAGCCCAAATTATGTTATGCACATCTTGTACATGTCGTAGGAGAGGTTTATGGCTCGTATGATGTGCACAACGTATATTTCTGCGAATCAACGAGGAAAATCTCCGCGAAAATAATCATTTCCTACACACAATTTACAATTCCTGTAAAATCTCAGCGTTAACGACATTCACAAACGCGTGTTTTCCTAGTCGAATCGTAACAACATGGATCGTTAAGTTGTTACGGCAAGCTGTTAACAAACTTTCGACTAACAACTAAAGGCTCTGTTAGGTAAAAGTCGTTGTGTTGCCCGTTAACATGATTGTAATCGTTTCAACATGTTCATTCGTCAAACCGAATGATAGTCAAGCCGGAGGGGGGGGGGGCGATAAAGGTGTCCGATCTTCCTACTGATTGGTTGTTTACATCGAACTAATGGACTCGTCTTGTAGAGCCTTTTGAAAATAATCGTTGTCATTCGAAACTGTAATTATTTTCATTCATAAGGGTGAGAACGTAGTGTGTGTGTGCTTACTGTATTTCTGATTCCGCGAATCGGTGCCGGTTACGTATTGGTTAAAAACCTGAATTTCAAGTTTTTTAACCAATCAGCAATGGCGCCGACTTGCAGAATCGGAAACCAGAGTGCACTATGTTCCTACATAATGTCAATGTTCCTTCCTGTCTAACAAAATAATAGTAATGTTTCCAAGAAAATGTTAACGGTTTTAGGGTATATTCGAGTAGCTGGTTTTAAAACTGGTGTTGGTTTCGCCAAATTGGCTCTAGTTTTTGAGATAATGCATATTCTCAACATTTCAATATGATTTGCAATCACTCATTTGTTGAATTTTTACATTCAATTTTTTTATATTTTTATTTTCCTATTTTATTCAATATATATATACACAGTCACACCCCATCCCGTATTTGCGGGGGTTACGTTCCGGGGGTGACCGCGAATACGGAAATCCGCGAATAACCGAAACCATTTCTTGAACCGTTTTTCTTGTATACCTCGTTTATTGAACACTATGAGAAAGGGCATGGTGACGCAGAGGTAGAAGGGAATGTAAAAGAGGGTGCAACGATTGTTGGCGATGTTTCCTGAAAAAAACGTTGTGATTCTTCTGTTTGCCGTTTCTTCTCTTCTTCATATCATCAAGTATGTTGGAGGATGTTGACAAGACTTTCTCTACTAATTTTTCTACACGTGAAGAACGTAAAATAGAGTGATCTATGTTATGAAAATAATCTATTGCTGATTTGAGCTTGCGAAGCGTTTCCGCTATGTTACTTGTGGTCAACACTTGTCTTCTACTTCTTTATCTCGATCTTCTTCATCTGGTGCCACTTCAGTTTCGGTACCAGTCAGCTGCATTAATTACTCCTCGGTCAATCCAGCATCAAAAGAAATTTGAATAGCATGTATTCACTAACAAGCTAACTCCTGACTTCCAGAACAAAACACCGTTTTAACCAATTCAGGAAAAGTGTTTTCATAGTCCAAGCCTTTTTATTGTTCGTCCAAGATACCGGTAGCTTTGGCTTATCCTTTCCTTCGATCCTCACGGATTAGCAGATTTGAAAATGATGGTGAGCTTTATCAGGCTACCCATATACGCATTTGCGCCAAACTACATAGTAAGTCTATCTTTACTTGCCTTAAAACCACGACTTGCCTTAAACCCTCGCTTTTCCTTTCCTGCTTAATTTCTTTGCGGCATTTTCTTCCAAAATAGTGAGCGTTAAACACCTGCTGAAGTGCATAACCCTTCTCTTCAATAATTTTCTACAAAGTTTTGGGAAATTTTCTAGCTGCCTTCTGGTCGGCAGAAGCTTGATCACTTGTGATTTTTACATTGCGTGATCCGAATCGTTTCTTAAACCTATAGAATCAACCTTTACTTGCGTAAAATTCTGATGAAATAGACGTTTCACCAGCTCTTTCCTTACGGAAGAGTAACATTTTTCGCCTTTTGTGTTAAAATATTACAATCAATTTGAATACCTTTTTGTATCCGTCTTGTACCCACAAAAAAACAGAATTTTCTGTAAGAGAAACACATGGATCCCGTAGTCGCTGCAATGTTTTGACTGCCATGGGTGCAGCTACAGCTGAACGAATTTCAGATTCCTTTTTCTTGATATATCTCACCGTAGATTCGTTGATTCCGTAATAGCAGACCACAGCAGGTATTGAGTTACTTTCGCCAAGCATAGTCAATGTATCCAATTTTTCTTGCGAAGTTTTCACTTTCATTTACCTTTTCAAAGCATTATCAGTAGCACTAGAAGAATGAGCCATCCTAAACAAGCTCAACTCAAATTTTGTAAACAAAACACGTGAATAAAGGAAGAAAAAACCGCTAATACGGAAACTGCGAATACGGGGGGCCGACTGTACAGGGTTATTAAAGTTCCCGTAGTGTGAGTAGTTTTCCCTTAAAAACTGCTAATCCGAATACAGCCAAATTTATAGGATATCTTAATGATACCATGGGAGAGAGATTTATGCAATAAAAAATAGTTCAATTAGCCACCTGGTGAATCAGTGGCGCTTTTTTATTGAATTTCCCCTTTTTTTATGGACC
The DNA here is from genome assembly GCF_987345545.1 of Pholcus phalangioides. Lineage (NCBI taxonomy): Eukaryota > Metazoa > Arthropoda > Arachnida > Araneae > Pholcidae > Pholcus > Pholcus phalangioides. Next base: position 21,734,338 of record NW_028301615.1, on the reverse strand, counting down.
ATAAGAGCGTATATGTCACTGCCAAACCCATAAGTGCGGCCGATTTGTGACGGAGATGGCCGAATTAGCCAAGCGTATTAGCCAAAGTCCGCATTTCAGAAATGATTCGGACTTTGGCTGGACATTTCGCAAAGTTGTCGGAGATCCCTGGCCAAAGCTCGATGTGCTGATGTGAGACGGCTCAATAGCAGCTTCAAATCCATATCTTTAAATCGCCAACGTGTGATATATGTCTATATATAGCAGCTATATTGGATTAGCTCCATGTAACGAGGGAAGAAAAAGCGAAAAAAAATTTTTGAGAGAAAAACTATGTGTAAAAGTAATTATATAAACATATAGTTTTTTTTCTGCTAAATTTTGGAGGAAAAAATGATTTACGCATCGCGACTGGTTTGATGGGTTGCCATAACTAACGTGTACATAATTATCACGAAAAAACGCGCCAACTTGACGATGATCCCGAATCATGTCTTTTTGTTATCGGACTTTGGCCGATTCGCGAATTGGCCAATTTCGGGTTTTGGCTATAATATATATATATATATATAATATACTTTCATATATGCCAAGTTTCAATGGAATACGTCTTCCAGAACGGGCGCTGCATTGGTCGGAGTAATGTCAGTATGATGACTGGTCTACAGACTTATGTAGCGCCCGTTCTTTTCATTGAAACTTGCTATATACGCTACATGGACTATGGGAAAATGTAAAATGCCATAAAGAAGCACCATTTTTTCACCTGGTGGTCGAAAATGGAACTATCTTTTATTTTATTTCGTAATTATCTCACCCCATGGTCTCATTAAGATATCCTAAAAAAATCGCTGTATTCGGATAAGCGGTTTTTGAGAAAACTATTAAGAACACGGGAACTTTAATTATAATCACCCTGTATATATCTTTCAATTACTATAAAACCTCTTTTTTGCGGACACCAGTGGGAACAAAAAATTTGCCCTTAAAAGAGGGGTGAGTGTTAATCAGGGATTTGAAAATACTTTTATTATATGGGGGAAATTATTATTTTTGGCCGTAACAAAGGGGTGACCGCATCTGAGGGGAAATGTCCGTTAATACAGGTTTTACTGTAAATCATGATCAGACACCAGTGGTCTTTATTTATTGATATAATTTTTTTTAATCATTGGCTTATATTTCAGATACTTCGAATGTGATTTGTATGCTGCTTATGTACTACTACTCAAATATAATTTTCACTTTATCTCGAAAACTAGAGTCGATCTGATAAAACCAATGTCAGATTCGGAATCAGTGCCACAAATTTACTCTTAGATCATTGAAATATCTTTGTCAATGATTTACTGTATTTATTTATAATAATCAATTTATATCATGAACAAAAAGGTGATACTTGTCTCGGCCTGCAGCCTTATCAGCACCACTCTAGTGGGGGGGGGGGGGGGTGTTAATGGATGCAACATGTAAATATTCGGTAACTTCTAAGTGGAAACTGTAAAAACATTTCACGATCACCGACGAAATATTTTTCCCAAACGCCAGTGGAATAAATTCAGTCCAGTTTTCTGTGTTTTCTTCCCTCTCGTTGTCATCATTGCGAAGCGAAGCTTACCCTATGAACTGAAGTTGTTTTTTTCTGTTCTGTTATCTCTATACTCCTGTTAGTGAACTGTTTTTTTTTATCCTAAAACCTATGTATCTTTCTTCTTTATACACATAAGAGCGAAAAGAACACAAATAGGGTGTGGATGAAAAGATAAATATACTGTATAGTTCTACTACTTCTAAACTGTGTAGTTCTATCTACTGATCTATTATACCGCGTTTTCCTTTTCTATTTTCATTTTTCTTCTTTCTTTTCTTCTATATTTTTTTTTCTTTTTCCTCCTCCATCTTCCTTTTTCTAACTTGCGGCTAGGTGCGGACAAGGTTACCAGATTTATCGCTAGTTCGTCAGATAGAGATCATCCGCCAAAAGCTCGTGAGCGAAGGGTGTTGAAGAGGTTTAGAGAGTCGCACCATGCCATTGAATACATCCTAGATAGGGTTCATTCTGTTTGATTTTGCTTTGGAACACCTGATACACGTCACTGTGGGAACAGTCAGAGGCGTATGGCAACGAACTGAGAACTTAATCTTCAGTCGTTGCGTTGAAACATGAATACGGAAAAATTTAAAGAGGAGTATGATCAAGATCCAAAAACTCGATTTCACGCTAAACGTTAAATTCATGAGTATATAACATAATTTTTTCTCCTCGGTTCAAGAAGCAACATTTTTGAAGCTTCTGCAATCAATTTTCTGCCTCAGACGCTTAATAAATTCAATCTCAGTTCCATAAAACTTACGCAATTAGTTTTCTAATTATCGATTTAATTACCGAAATCGGAATATTTCCCTCATTCCCCCCATCTCTTTTCTCACATAATTTGCTTAAACTAAAGTGAATGCCGTTGGTTATAATAAGTACTAATTATCATGATGTGAGTGCAATTTCCAAGAAAAATAATTGCAATTTTCTCTTGTGATAATGATTTTGCATTCACTCTTTCACCCCCATCATCTTTTTCGTTAAGGTTAGCTATTTAAAAAGAAATTAGAAATATTTTTCGTAAAATTAGCGTGAAAATAGTTAACAAAAAAAGTAATTAAAAAATTAATTACGCAATGTTATGAAATTGATGCACACACAGTCGAGTCACATCATTGTGACCATTATTTTTTTCTTCAAAATGAAAAGCGTGCAGCTGTTGAAACGAGCATAGTGCTGCTGTAAGCTTAGTTATTATTGGTTCTAGAGCAGGGGTTCTCTTAACTTTTTGTGTCTCATGGACTCTTTGTTCTAATAATACAGTCGGTGGCGCGTTGCAATGAACCGGGGGAGAAATTTATCTTGGGCCGTCATGAAAACATGAAAACGCATAATATAGGTATGTGAGAGTCAATGGTGTGATCCAGATCTAGAAACTTTATTTCATTGGATCAGACATGTAGGGAAACGGCACCCAGACCACCAAAGTCCAACACAATTCTTAATGATATGGCATTATCTCAGCGCAATAACATCAAGGATATAGACATTTTCTGGGGATATTGTGCAGAGGTGAGCTCGGAAAGGAATGCCATCTGGTCTCGAACCCAGGTCTTCTTGCAAATATCATGCAAGTGCTCTACCATATGCCTGGGCTATACAGCAAGGGCAGTCACATACTTTTGAAGTTGCGCTTGACGCCTTGGCACAGTGGGCGTGGTCTCGGATCCGGTGCGTGGGAGACACTTGCATCGGAGGACCCTGGTTTGATCCCAACCGGCGAAAGAGTGGTAGTCGGCTGAAGTTGGTTGTCTGTGGTTGCCAACTTCAAGGCGCGAATGCGAGCAGAGTTTTGATAGTTTTGACCCCGTTAAATAGTTTCACCATACAGAGTAACGGGCGTACAACGATATACAAATATCCAATCACCACACGCACATTTCCCAGCATGGCCGAGGTCTTCTTCGACCACCTGCTCATATCTCTTCATTGAGACAGCGGTGGGCCATTATGTGGTTGGGGCACGTGACGGCACTGCTTTAACACAGATTCCAATTACAGAAATGCTCACATCCCGCTCTGAAAAGTCATTCGCAAAAAAATTGCAGTGAAATTTATCGATGTATTAAATATATAAAATCACCATATTTTGGCAAGTTTTTCATTGGCCCAAAAGTTGTCATTTTTAGGGAATGTTTTGTTACTTTAATAAATAGAAATTATATATTTTTTTGAAAACTATTTTGACAATTGTCAAAATTTTTACAACATAGTGGAATTTTTATGTGAATTTAATACACGTTTCACAATTTGCGAATCACAATCTCAATGATTAGCGACAAATGCTGAAAAAGTATGTATCTAAGTTAATGTTGCAATAGGAAAATATGCAATTTTTTACAAATGACTAATTGGAAGTTTTTGCACTCAGGTTCTACAGAAAAAGCTATTTTTTTATGTATACGACCCCTTGGGAAATTTAGGGCATTTTGAGTAACTGCACGGCGTTTAGAAACTTTCTGTAATTGAAAGTGTTGTGAAAGAAAGAAATTGTTTCTGAACTCAACCCACTGTGCAGACAATTCGGGTTACTCAACTATGTTATTTAACAAATAATATTTTTTTTTGTTATAATTTTGAAACATTTTGATTCATTTTTTCTACATAAATTTTAATTTCAAATTTATTCAAACACGGAAAATCTCCACCCATCATAATATTCTCGCATATTATCGTATTATATGACAGTTGACTTTCATAATATTTTTAGGTTGCAGCTCTGAAACAGTGATTTCACGATCCCGAACGCTCACAAAGCCTAATCGATAGTCAACTCTGAATGGCTGCCACACCCTTCATACGAGAGATTTTTTCAAAAAAAAAATAAGAATCTTTCAGTCTTGATAATGTCAGTAAAGGAGACCTGTGCAAAATAATTATTCTCTCATATAATAATGCTTACTTAAGCTGCTTTTATACTTAATTCCAGCAGCGTTACGTTTAGGAATTCTGTGGTGTTTGGTCAGAACATGATATCTCCAAAAATGGCTTTTTGATCTAAAAGTAAGTCTTGCTAATTATAAATAATTAGAAGTGCGATAAATGCACAAATACGTGCGTACGTCTAAACAACATGCTGATGTATGATATTTGCATTTGTGTGCATGGTTTATTTTTGATTTTTAAATGACAATGAAAATGCTTATATCTCAAAAATGTGATTTTGGAGTTACCATGTTCTGACCACACACCACAGAATTTCTCCTTCAAGGTATCATCATATTTTGAATCAAATTATTCTGATATGATAAATTTATCATCAAAAAGACAAAAATCCAAAGTAAATTTAGTGACTGAATACATAAAAAAGCAATCACGTAATGACTTAGTAAAAAATTGCTTACAGAAAATAAAAAATTATCGCACCACTAAATCACAGTATGTGTACATAAATTACTTAAAAAACCACACCTACCGAAAAATACTTCTCTATCAATCACTGAAAAAAGGAAAAAATTTTCCATTAAAGGAAAAAAAAAAAAAAATTTACGCGGTTATTCTCTTGGAAAACGTCCACCAACCATCCCTTTTAGAAAATAATCGACCGGTCGTTTCTCTGTACACATTCTCTAAATTTCCACTAAAGAAGGAGAACAAGAATACGATAAAAAACATGGCATCCTTCCAAGAAATAAGAAAAGCTAAAATAAACTGAAATCGGTTTATGAATTTTTTCCAAGTTATCTTAACACCTTGCAGTCCAGTTTTGCATAGTACAGGGTGTCTCGTAAATTCGTAAATAATTTGACGAATTGGATCCCAATTTTTAAAATGCTTTTATTCGCAACAATTAATGGTTTCTTGAGAAACCTTCGTAAATACTTTGACAAATTGTTGCCCGCAATGTGATTTTCACAAAAACGTTTTTATTCACAACAATGCTGTCTTTGGTTCTTCTTTCTCTTGAAGGTTGCTTACGTCATCAACCACCACTTTTTGCAGATATGAAATATTCTAAGCTGCTGATGAAATTTTGCTGACGGGGGGGCGGGGGGGGGGTGTTCAGTGTTTAGCTGACTTTTGCTGACAAGTGGGGGGGGGGTCAAAAATGGCTGAAAATCTGCTTACGTAATACTTGAATGGCCCGAAAGGAAATCACTAGAAATATGCAAATCAGAGTCCTATAAAATGCAAGGTGTACGGTTATAGGTGGATAAAGTGTTATTGGTGAATTTGTTTTATGTCAGCCACAAATCTATAGGGCCTATATATATAAAATTGATTTTCTCTGTGTGCGTGTGTTTTCATACAAATCTACAATTTTAGATCGATCGTCGGCAAATTTTGCATATATACCAAATGGGACCCAACTTGAACGATAGACTACTTTAAAAGTTTGTCAGACCTGGGCAAGTGCCTGAAATGGGTGAAAAGCTGTCGGGAAACAATAGTTTCTGGACCTTAACAATCACTTTCGGAACTTTGGTTATTGTGGTTCCCTAGAAATGCGTTTCAGACGTGTATATGCCTTTACACTGGTTTGTCACTTCTTTAATGCTGCCAGTATATTTACATTAGTTTATACCTTTATAATAGTTTGCCACTTTTTCAATAGTCGTCAGAATCATCATCAGCATCACTTTTCACCGCTGAACAATGTTCAGAAAACCTAAGCCGCTCGTCAATGAGAATTCGGTGACCCTAGTTGTATCCGGGATAGTGACACCATTCAACTCGTAAGACAACCGTGGGTTGCTCCAACCAAAATGAGCGACCATGCACTTGTCAACGCTAAACTTCATGCTCCATTCATTTGCCCATGTTCCAATCCTATTCAAGTGGGTCTGGAGCAACTCCCTATCGCTTTGATTTTCAACCACCCCCCATTAGCTTCACGTCATCTACGAATTTGCTAACAATCCCATCGATACCCCGGATCGAGTTTATGCAGATTTGGTTAACCCTTTCAGGGGAAATCCAGAGACATCTCGTCAAATTTTATCTGCTTTATTTCTGTCACCCCCCCCCCCCGAGATAATTCATCTTGTAAAAACGCAATGAAACATGTTTTCCATTCCCCCCTCCAACCAATCCACTATAGTGGGCGGAGTCAGCTCTTAGTTCATAAGAAGCAGCGAGAAAAATAGAGAGAAAACACTCAGTACAAATATATAAAAAAAGTATTTCTCTTCCTAGAAAGCAACAACATATAATAGACTTTTGCATAACAGTCAGGGAAATAAAATTGATGGAGGAAAGCAGTTATCAGCTTACACACAATCGGAAACAAAAATAATTCTTGTTGAAAATAGGTGGCAATTTATTGAAGGTTTCCTAATTTCAAATGTGGCAGTTATAATGAGGATCAGGAAAATTGTAAAAATCACTTAAATAATTAAATGTTTACTTTTTGTTAGCGCTCTCTAGGGACAAATATTATATGACGAATAGATGTTGGAGCATTGGTATTTTATTAAGAACGGATATGTATAGAGTAGCAACTTTGGAGCAATTGGTATGACGACGATGCTGAATCGAAAAGGTTCATGGTTCGAATCCCGCCCGTAACGCCTATACCCCTTACTTGCCGTTTTTACCTTTTACCTCCACAATTTTTGAAATGATTATATTGATTTATTTATTTTTGACTTGTGCAACTCAAAGGTGTTATTAATAAACATTCCGACATTCTCGGAGGTGTATGTGGTGTCACGATGCGCTTGCTGCGAGGGATGGCGTATCAGCCAGCCGACCCACACACGTTTTTATTACTTTTTGCATAGTAAAATGAAAGTATTTGAGGTTTTGTGTGATTGTATTGTAAAATCATTTTTCTCAAAAATTAATTTTTCCACAAACGTTATCGCGAGTGTAAAACACCGAATCCGAATATAGAGTTTCGAGCGGGATTCGAATCATGAAAACTTCGGTTGCTTTTGCATTGTGTGTCGTCGTCCCAACTGCTCAACAGTTGCTGCTAGCCGTTCGTAATTAAATATATAAATTCTCGAACATCTAGTATTACGTCAGCATTGATGGGAGGGGGGGGGGGGGTGTTCCGATTTGCTGACTTTTGATGACAAAGGGGGGGGATTTGGATAATGCTTACGTCATCAACCACCCTTCATAAAATTATGAAATATTCTTAATGACATCTTACTTGCTGCGACAAAAACGAGAAAAACCTTTCGATAGTTTGTGGGCAGTAAAGTCACCCCTTCCCCCCAATTGATAAGTCTCCTACAGTGCCACTACAGTGATCTCTAATTTTTTTGTGGATCCAAGTGATCTGGAAATGTGTCCGGGCCGCTTAAGTGCTCTGGAACCGTGTCACGCATCACTCAAGTGATCCATAATTATGCCGCGGATCGCTTAAGTAATCTGGGAATGAGCCGTGGTAAATTCAGTGATGTAGAACGCACTGGGTGCCGCTTAAGTGCTCTAAAACTGTGCCACATGTCACTCAAGGGATCTCTAAATGTGCCAAGAATTGTTTAAGTGTCCTGAAAATGTGCCACGGGCCATTTAAGCGATCTGTAAATGTGCCGCTTAGTTAATTTTTACAAAATTGTGTTTGGGGCGCAAGCCACATCTGATAACCTTCAGGGCCACATTTGGTCTGCGGGTCCAGGGTTTACCATATATGTCTTAAAGGGTGGGTCGCAATCAATTTCTTAAAAAATATATTTTGAATTCTTACCCTTCAAATAGCATTGAAATTAACAAAAATCGATTATAATAACATATAAAGATACTTTCTTTTGAAATTTCAATTTTTTTTAAATATTTTTTTGCATTAGAATTTTTTTTTCGTCTGGGGGGGGGAAGGCACACGAGCCATCTATGCCCCCCCCCCCTTACGTTTCTGATCCCACCAGTATGCGTTAAGAGGTAGGGCAGTGCTGACGAAACTTTGCTGACAAGGGGTCAAAAATGGCTAAAATTTGCAGACGTAATACTAGAACGACCCCTTGTCTCTAATGCGCATGCGTTCTCAGAACGGACATCTATAGTAATTGCCAGTGCTAAACGTCAGTTTCGCTCGGATATCCTTTTATAATCATGAGGGGGGGGGGGTGTGGTAGGTCCTCGGGATTCCGTTGTTATGGAAGGATTTATATGCTCAAAATTGAGTTCCGTAGAATATACGTGGGATCTAATAAATCTACGAATGAACTCAAGAGAATGTCGGAATAGGCATTTACGACAGGAAAAATGCATTTTCACAAAAAAAAAGAAGAAAGAAACAGGCGAAAAAAAAGGAATTAACTTGGCATTTTGCCTAATCTGACCATATTTTCTCAAGAGAAATACGGGACATCGGGATTCAAAATACGGGAAAATACGGGACATTGCCAATTATTGCCAAAAATGACGCCAAAACCGAACAAAGTCGCCAAATATTGTTGAAATAATGGAGAAATCGCAATGACGGGAAATGCAGCATTACTGCTAATTGCAGTGGATTAAAATGAATTCCACGAAAAAAAAAATTCACTAAATGTGGGAGATTCACATACTCATTTATAGTTGTAGTTATCGTAATATAATTTCAATCTTTGACTTCAATAAAGAATAAAAATTCAAGTAGGCTTCGTGCAAAATACGGGAAAAACCGGGACACTTTTGCTAAAAAGTCGGGACAGCCAAAGAAACAGAAAATACCGGGACTGTCCCGGGACGTATGGTCACCCTAATTTTGCCTGAACTTCCGAGTCCCAGTTACGATTAACTGTTATACGATAAAGCGCCATCTATGAGCAACATCTGCAAATGACTTTCTCTAAATTTATAGAAAAAACTCTACGCTATAATGATATGTATTTTAATGTAAACCGCACTTTTTTTAACGCTATAACCGGCTCTGATTTCTTCATAATTTTTAAAATCTGGCATGAACTTTTCGCCCGCTCTGTATTTATCATTATCTTTGGAGGAAGTCTTTTTAAACCGGATTTCCTTTCGGTTCAAAAAACCATAATTAAATAGAAACAATATAAATATTTAAGGTAATTCTTCACTAAAACATTAGCTATAATGGAAGTCACCAGAACGGTTCTTTCCTCTACCTGTTCAAACACATAATTATTATTATTATTTCTTGCCTGAAGGTTAACCACATTGGTCAAGGGTTCAAACATAAAATGGACACGTTCCAGGAAAGAAAAATATCAAAAAAAAGAAGAAAATGGCTTCTTTCTTTTTTGCTTTTTTTGGCACGAAACATGGGGAAAAAGGAAATCCTGTCATTAAGCGACTTAATATATAAAGTTCATTGACTTCATTCAAAGTTTTTTGATCTCACGAGGGTGGGCGAATGATCTATTATTATCAAGAGTTGATTTTTCGGTCATTAATTAATTTAGTTTTGAATGATTTTGAAATTTGAATTTTCAGTTCGAGGGAATTTCAAATTTTTGTTTTTTAACATATACAGTCGAATCCCGTTTTAACGAATACCGTTATAGCGAAAATTTCGTTTTAACAAACATTCCCCCTAATTCCCCCTAAATAAGTTTACATAGGAACAAAATACTAGGTAATTTGGAATTCCTTTATAATGAAATTTCGTTTTAACGAAGAGTTTCCTCCGGTCCCTTGGCGTTCGTTATAAAGGGATTCTACTGTATATGGTTTATTATTTTTTTTTTTGTGAGGTAGATTTTATTGTACGAGCGTGTTTTCAGGAAATAAGAGTAATTTCCTGTGGTTTTAAATGAAATAATTTCCTACGGGGAAAAGTTCTTTCGGTCACGGTTTTGGTATTATTATTGCATAGCGTGTGGAATTAATACCACGCCTAATATCCGGGGATGGGTTAGAATTTGAGTTCCAGAATCTGGAATGGGAAATGGACTGGACCGAACCGGGAAAATTATTATGTTTTGAAAGTTGTACGTGGTTTCTTTCTGTAATCATGATTGTATACAGGGTGTCCTGTAAATGCTAATGTGCGGCCTTTATCCCATCAAACATTCGTCGTACAGGTACGATTCCAATTCAAGAAAATGCTCAAAAGGCGCTCAAAAATTACTCTGCGCCAGTTTTAAGAGTGAAAGTCTAGTGTGTCACAAAGTAAGAAATCTAAATTTTTATACGGTCCCGTTGTCCTGTGATTTCTGATTAGAAAGATGTTGCCCTGTCTCTCCCAAGGCCAACAAAAAAAAATTCCAAGTTTCTGCGGGTAATATTCGCTGAGGTATTTGAATTCAAAAATCGGAGAAAAAAGTTGCAGATATAAGGGGAAGGAGTGTTGTCCGTTAGTTTTTGCTGTTCTTACATAACGTTTCTCCGATTTTCGAATTCAAATATCATAGCGAATATTGCACTTAGAAACAGGGAATTTTTTTCTGTTGTGAGGTGCTGGGCAAGCACACGTTTTGGCACCCTCTCTGGTCTGGCACCCGGGAACCAGACTCCCCTGATTCTCTCTAGTTACGGCCCTGTCGATCAATCACTCATTATAATATTTCAGTGTCAATCTATATACATAAAATTGATTTTCTGTGTGTATGTCTGTCTGTGTGTGTATGTTCTCTATACAAATCTACAATTTTAGATCGATCGTCGCCAAATTTTGCATATATACCAAATGGGACCCGACTTGAACGATAGGCTACTTTAAAATTTCGTCAGAGCAGGGCAGGTGCCCCAAAGGGGCAAAAAACCGTAGGGCAACAATGGTTTTCGGGCCTCAACAATCACTTTCCGAACGTTTACTTTGGTAACCGTGGTTCCCTAGCAATGCGTTTCAGACGTGTATATGCCTTTACAACGGTTTGTCACTTCTTTAATCCTGTTAGTATATGTATAATAGTTTATGCCTTTATAATGATTTGCCACATGAGGCTTTTTGAATGACGTCATAATAATAATCATCAGCATCAGTTTGAGGGTCAGGCAAAGGATGATTCCCTTAGAAATCAGTGTTAAAATTGCTGATTTTACTGTAGAAATGCGGAAATTAGTGGGGTTTTCCGCCTCATCAATAATTTTAAAAATTGTATTGAATTCTAGATTTTTGAAATATTCAGTTCTTTTAGAGATATACGAAGCCCAGGAGATTAAATATGAAGTAATTAATTAGCCGGACCTACTTTTTTGGGTTGGATATTCGTGCAATAACATTGATTTCAACTTTTTATTTATATCTTCTCAAGCATGAAAATTAATGTCTCCGTATTCTGTCTTTTGATATTTATTTGCATAAATTCATGTGGGTTCGGATATTTTAAAATTAGTTATGAGCCCGTGAAAAGTGCATCGAAAAAATTCCACAGCTTGAATTAAGCATTTTTGGAAGCTGGAACAGGCAGATGGATAACTTGAAGTTCAGGGGCAGGGAATCGAAATACCTAGCGCCCCTTATAAAAGGAAAAAAAAATATATTCATTTCTATGTTTCTGTAAATCTAGATTTGTTTATTTCATGAATAGCGCAGGAAGTCGCCATATTGGTTAACTTGGACACGGTTTGTATGTCCCTCAAGAAAAATAGAGGGAGATATCACGTGATCCAAAAAAGCCTCATTGAAGAAAACCCGAGCAGCGCCGGGTATTATAGCTAGTATTATGATAATTGTGGAATATGTAATATATATATGCATTACAATGTGCAATATACATTTTAATGTAATCAATTATATAATTATCTTAATCAATCACAGAACGGATTATCATTTTACAAGCGCTTACATAGATCCCAAATTTGACTCTCCCCTCCCCCCAGAAATATAACGGCAATTCCTCCCTCTCGTTAACGGCCACTTCCCAATAGCGACCACATTTTCACGGTCTGGTTGGTGACCGCTGTGTTGTGGGAGTTTTTACTGTAAAATTATTTAATGACTTACAATCGAATCCCGTTATAACGAACTCCAAGAGAATGGAGAAATCACTTCGTTATAAAGGAATTTCAGGTTGTTTTGCATTGTTCTTATGTAAACTTATTTGAGGGATAAGAAAAATGTTCGTTAAAACGAGATTTTCGCTATAACAGTATTCGTTAAAACGGGATTCGACTGTACAATACATTTCATTTACGATTTATTACGTTATAACGTTATTTTTAACGTTCATTCGACGATTATTTACAAAAAATGTTATTCGAAACAGTGCCAGGAAAAACAACCAATCGCAGCAAGGATTTACAGATCAATGGATAATCTGGAAAAGAAGTGCGGATAATTAGAATTTTTCTATGGACAGGAAATTTATGTATGTGTATATATACCATGTACCTTTTAAGTATATCCCGTTCAAAGTAATTTATTACAAGCGTCACACACACACATTCCCAGCATTTTGCACTTATTCTCACACACACTAGCTGTCTAGACTGCTGCCGGGCAAATTCGAGATGTTCTTTCCGTGCAGACCAGTGGTCGCAAAATCTCTAATAAATCACCATTCTTTGACAGTCGCCATTTTTTTTTTTTTTAGCATTTTTCTTTCTTTTATCTGCTTTCCCGAATCCTAGGAACTTGCATTTTGTTTCTTTTTCCCCCAGTTATTTACTTACTTGCCTTGAATGTAAGAAGACGATCTTGATTAAAAAGGGGAGAAAGAGTTTAGTATTGCTTCGCGGTGCCAAAAAGGACAAATTGCTTGAATGTCTGTCTGATAAAAGAGATACTTGAACGCAGTCTATCCTGGGACTTGGAGCGCATATTTTTGATAGTGTTTAGGAATTCGTGCTACAATATTACATACGTAGGTCAGTTCCAGAAGCTTTTCAGAGGAAAATAGATATTAACCCCTTTATGATCACGGACGAAATATTTCGTCAAAATGCCTGTGAAATAAATTCGATCTGGTTCGCGGTTTTTTTCCCTCTCTCCACACCATAGCGGAGCTTTATTGTAACCCTATGAGCCGAAGTATTTTTTTTCCCTCCCGGTTTTTCCTAATCATTTTTGTCGCAACCACGGTCATTTTCTGCACACGGGGGCTAATTAGACCGGGGCCTACAACTTATTGCCGATTCCGAACGGCAGGCTTGTTTTTTATACTTATCGAGAGATTGGTGCACTAACCCCTAGATGGGGGAATCCCCTGCGGTAGCTATTTTTTGCTGCGGTCAAGTCGCAGCTTTTTTTTCTATACTCCTATTAGTGATTTTTCTCCCACATATAATGCATGTTCCTACTTTTTTACATCTAAGAACGAAAGAGAACACAAGGGGTGAGGGTGAAAAGAAATCTACTGCATACATACTCTCTTATCTACTTATCTATTATACTGTTTTTTTTTCTTGCCTTTTTATTTGTTTTTCTTCTCTTTCTCCTATTTTTTCTTTCCCCCCTCTTTCTTCCTTTTTCTAACGTGCGGTTAGATCAGGGCAAGGTTACTAGATTTATCGCCGATTCGCCGAATAAAGATCATCCAAATTTGTTGCTAAAAACTTGTACGTTAATATTTGTAGGATTGCCACTCTTTGTGCATTTTTTGGCAGTATTTCCACCACGAATGATTTCAAATAACTTCCTGAGAGAATTTCGGAGCATCCTCACACTCGTCAGGTAGGGCCGTGTGTCAACGCATGGACCCACCCGGGAACGACTCGAGGACCTTCGTGACAATGAGATTCAGTCTGTGATTTCCAAGGGTAGGTATAGGGATTAGTAGGCAGGCACTTCGAGGGGTGGATGGGGTTCTCCCAGAAAACACGGGAAAAGATATCTCGAGATACAGTAGAATCGGATTAAATTGATTATCTATCTTTACTGGTCACTATACAGGGTGTAACTACGCTGATGGTCGGAACTGTGAGGGATGATAGAATCAGGTGAAACAAATAACTTTTACAGTACAATGTGAGATCGAAAAATAAGTGGCGGGACACGAGAGGGCGCTTTCTCTGAGCATAGGCGGAGATAGACTTGGAAGTCTGGGGGGGGGGGGGCAAGGTCATTATTGCTGGGGGAGAACGATGATGATGATGATGATGTCAATTCATATACACACACATGCATTAGATCTGTCCACTCCACTTTTGACGCTGTACGGGGCCCCACGGGCGCCCCGTATCTCCGCCCATGTCTCTGAGGTGTATGAAACGTCGCCTTCCGCAGAAACCGTCATTCAGCTGCTATCCGTCACCGATGTGATGCCTCATCGGTGGTCAAAGCTGGTGGTCGCTCAATTTGAGCATCTGTTGTAAAGTTTTCGATAATTAAGATTCTTTACTGTGTTCCACCATCTTCACCACGCAGGCACCCTCTCGCGGCTCGCAGTTTGCTTCCCGACCCCACATTCTATGGTGAAAGTTGTTTGTTTGAGCGAATTCTATCACCCCTTTATAGTTCTCACCATTAGTTTAGTCACACCTTTTATACAAGTGATCACTTTTGAGGAATACAGGTCTTAATGAATATATATATATATCACTTATGCTTGGAAATATATATTTCTTAAGACATTGTGGGAGCGAGAGAGAGAACTTCAACAGATTCTACTGTATTTTAAATTCTAATCTCATACCATATGGTGCCACGAGATGTGTTTTTTGATAAATTTACATTAAAAGTGACGATCGAAACAATGTTTCTCTCACACCGTTTGCGTCACAGCTGAAGTTTACCGCGAGATATTTTTGAAACTCTAATCTCTAGAAACTCGTTATTTGAAATTTTATCTCTACTAAAGGCTGCCGAGAGATATGGAAATCCGAATCTCAACTACTACTACTATTACTTAACCGCACATGCACCTCGAGCATATTTCTCTACGGAATTTCTAACGAATTGTTGAATGCCGTAATGCGTGTTCTGAAATTGTGTGCGTCCCTACCGTATTTATATTGTGAAAATAGTGCTGGTTTTATGTCCTTGCTGGTGTTGTCACCTGTTTTCTATATTTTGGAGTAAAAATGACAAATGCTTGAATTTTTATGTTATGTCAGTATCGTGTTGGAGGTCTGCCAGCTCTCTGTGGTGAGACTTTTTTGAACGGGAGACGGGCTCGCTCTCACACCCTGCGAGCTCACACTCTGTATCTGAACTAAAGAGTGTCACTTGGAATTTGAAATTACAATCTGAACTAAATTAAGAATGCCTCTTGATGTTTGGAATTATAATCTGAACTAAAGAGTGCTGCGAGATATGTGGGATTACGATCTCAACTAAAGAGTGCTGCGAGATATTTGGGATTATGATTATGAACTAAAGAGTGTCGCTTGATATTTGGGATTATGATATGAACCAAAGAGTGTCGCTTGATATTTGGGATTATGATATGAACCAAAGAGTGTCGCTTGATATTTGGAATTATAATCTGAACTAAAGTGTGTCGCTTGGAATTTGAAATTATAATCTGAACTAAAGTGTCGCTTGGAATTTGAAATTATAATCTGAACTAAAGTGTCGCTTGGAATTTGAAATTATAATCTGAACTAAAGTGTCGCTTGGAATTTGAAATTATAATCTGAACTAAAGTGTTGCTTGAAATTATAATCTGAACTAAAGAGTGTCGCTTGATATTTGGGATTATGATCTGAACTAAAGAGTGTCGCTTGATATTTGGGATTATGATCTGAACTAAAGAGTGTCGCTTGATATTTGGGATTATGATCTGAACTAAAGAATGTCGCTTGATATTTGGGATTATGATCTGAACTTATGTGTGCCGCGAGTCTGAAATTTTATCTTTACTAAAAACAGCCGTAAAATATGTGAAATTCGGACCCCAACTTAATAATGCCAAGAGATACTTGAAATTCGATTCTCAACTAAGGAGTGCAGCGAGACATTTTTCGACAAATGCATTTAGGAAGCAGTTATTTACAATCCCACAGTTTCTCGCAGCAATTTGGGGGTGCCTTCAAGAAGTCTTTCGATATCCAACACAGTTGCCACGACATGTACGAAACTAATATCTCTTACGAAGGGATACCTCAAGCGCAATAAATATGGCAGTATCAACACCGATAAAAAAAAAAAAAAAATTATCCCACAGTTAAAAAATACACAAGAACTTCATTAATCTCAGAGTTTCCATAAAACTTTAATTTTCTTATCGCATTTGTCGATAGAAATACGAATTCCGATGATGCCAAGAACGTCACCGGTAAACAAATCCTCATCGTTTATCTAAATAGGAGGGGAAAAGAAATCACACAAAAATGTTTCTTTATACACAAAAAAAAAATCCATATTCTATTAGCTATTTCCTAAAATATCTATCTATTCAAATCAAAGAAATTCTTTGAATTCCCGTAGTTTTCGAGTGGAAAAAGTGAATAACTCGAAGGGGGGGAAAAAAAAAGGAATGTTAAACGATGTAATTTTCGAGAAAATGGAGACGGAATCTCGAAATGGATTCCTGATAATCGCGATAATCTCTAAGGAAAGTATGCACGATTTTTTGCTCTCTTGAATTATTTGCTTTTCTCTCTCTCTCAGATTTTACTTTGAACCCAGACCAAATTTCTGTCAATGACGTAAACTTTCGAATATAATGGTCTTTTTTTTTTTTTTTCCTTTTCTTAACTCTTTTCCAATGTTTCTAGAATTTTCCCTCTGATTTCTTGGCAACACTCCCTGACCTTCATTTTTTTCCCCGAACTTTCTTGAGGAACATTCCTAGAGATCAATTTCTCAAAAAATTTTTTTTTAGTTTTCTCTTCTGGGAATTCTTTTTCAAATTCTGGTCTCTGTTTCTCTATTATTATTATTATTATTATTTTCAGAGTTGAAAGGGGTGTTTTCAGGAAAAAAGGATTTTTATGTATACTTTGTAAAAAGATGGGAATAGGTTTTGACGTTGAAATTACTTGAATGGATAAATACGGCACTTATTCAATCAAAATTTTTACTGTTTTTTTTTGGAAGAACGTTTACGTCTTGTATGTTTAAGAAAATGTTATGCAACAAAAGACATGTCTTTTAATATTTTTTCTGGATATCGTGTTTGAGTTATGATTAAGATCCCCTGTTTTGGAGACTAAACTGGAAATTAGATTAAAATTCCGTATGATATTGACGAGTATCACAATTTTTCTAATAAAATTTTATCCAAAATGACATTTATCTGAATTTTTCAGTTTTTTGTTTTTAGTTTTTTTGTGCTTGAGAATAAGCGATATTTATTATAGATTTATTGGAGAATATACCGTATATAGGGGGAGACCAGGGGAATCACGCCACCTTAGGGTAAAATGGTTATTTTTTTTCTATTCCATAAAGCAGAGGTCTTCAAACTTTTTGTAGTCGCGAGCACTGCCTGTACCTATCATCAAAAGAAGCGCTCCCCTTATGGCAAGTTTGTTATACCAATGCATGAAATTAGGATAACTTTAATTATTCAGTGCAATTTGCACAACGTGTTTGCGTGAGAAGTTGATTAAGTGCTCGCGAGCACGAAATCGGACCGAGCATCGAGCACTCTAGATGCTTCAGGGAGCACCGTGGTGCTCACCAGCAAGGGGTTGAAGATGCCTGCCGGAAAGTAACATAACACTTTAAATAAGGGGACTATTTGGTTTTACAGTTTCTTACGCATTGCACAAATACGCTAACAAAGCTTTAATGGGTTTTAACGTAATTTGAAGAATGTTTCAAAACATTAACATAATGGCGTGATTATCCTGGTACCGGAGTGATTGCTCCACAACCTCGGGATTATGACGCAATTCTCTTGCAAATATCGCGAGCCGTATCACACGATATATGATATTAAATAATTGAAACATTACTCATATTGAAACACTATGTTGTGCCCATCTAACCTTTAATTTAACTTCTTAAACTTCAGACATTTTCATCGACATTTTGATCAGTTTGATCAACAATAACAAACATACAGACGATTCTTCGAATCGCCCCTGTACCGCTTAGAAAATTATTTTTCACAGCATCGAACCTAAACAGCACCTCCTAGAGATAGAAGGGCTATGCACTGTTTGTCATAAACGTCATTCAGACTGCCTAGCAAGTATGTCACATTTTGAAACACAGCATACTATTTCGTTTCTTCTTATTTTTGAGTAGAATCTTTCTGATTGGCTCACAAATACCGCATAGTGATTGGATGTGGGGCATAGAAATCGACAACTCTGATCCAGAGATAATTTCTTTTCCTCACAACAATGATACTAGCTCCAGCGGGGAATTTTTTCCCTGAATATTCTGAGGGAAAATGGACTACTTACTGATGTCACAAGCAGACTGCGGAGGCCTTCTATTTCTAGGAGGTGCTGACCCAAACCTGGTCTTTTTTAGTGCCTCGGCACTCCTTCGTTACTAGAACCTGTTCGCCGGGAGAGTGTCTGTGTCTGTCCTGTGCTAACCTCTTCCAGCAAAATTTCCCTCAAAAATTTCCCTTTTGACTAGATTCCCTCCCCCCACACATTCCGAAAAATGTGCTGCCATCTAGAGAAGAAAATAGATAATCAAGTATTTTACAATAGAAAAGTATTGTACTGCACATTAATTTCTTTATTTTTTCAAAAAATTATTTCGTTTGACGAGCTTTCAAAATTTCTCACAAATGCTAAGAAATTTTCCTCTCGGGTAATTTTTCCCACGAGTTACCATCACTGTCTGTGATGTAAAAATTATCACAAGGCATTCTCTCGATTGCATTGGGCAAGTAAAAAGCGCGAGTGAGCTAACTTTTGGATTTTTTGTTCGGCTTCCTAGAATGTGATTGGTTGAACAAAATACCCGACAACCGGCCGCGCCTCATGATAGGTTCAAAAGTTAAAAAACTCAAAAGGCATGTTATGTCATGGTTACTTTATGTCATGTGAGCGATGATTGAGACGTGACTGCGTCATTACAAGTTGTATTTGTTATAAATAAAATGAGTGTGTTGTAGGATACCTAAGCGAGGAAAGAAACCTCTAGAGCATGTTAACACATAATTTCGGATTTTTAGAATGTGCTTTATATATAAGGGGGGGGGGGGGAAATTGTGATCATGACACAAACCTACAACTTACTTTTGACCTTAAGGGTACGAGCATAGTGCCCGCTGGTTTCCGATTCCGTGAGTCGTCCCCATTACGGATCGGTCAAAAAATCTGAATTTCAGGTTCGGCGCGCACTATGTTCGTACCCTTAGTTTCTGAAATGTTGACTGGCTGCTGAACGGAAGAGATGCCGGTCTCATCGACATTAAATATTCTGTTGGGTTGAAAACTAAATTTTTTGTATTAGTGAATTCAAACTGTTAAAAAACATATTTAGTTGTTCTTTGTTAAATCCCAAAACCTTGCTGATGCTAGTTGGAGATGGTTTTCTAAGAGTTATTCGGAGGATTCCTTTTACGAAATCCTAACTCCCCCAATCTGTCCCCGCCATTTTAGTTTATTCATTGAAATTTTGCTTGATTTTCAATTTCTCGGATAGCTCAAAAGCCAAATGTCTCAAATCTGCGATGGTTATACCGCAAAAGAAGTGGGCGAATGTAATAACATTGTCGGCCAACACCTATTCCTGCTTTTCGGTAAAAATTGGCGGGTCTTCGCATTCTAGGATTTGAAGCGTTGCAACTTTTTTCAATCTATCCCTCAGAGCGGTCCTGGGATATTAAACTTTGAGGCCGCACTTTTGATTGATTTTCCATCCAACACGCTTGTTTTTAGGTTCATCCTGAGTCCATTTTGCTTTTCGAGTAGTCCTTTTTCTTTTGCGGGGCATCTGAAAATGAAAAATAAAAAAAAAACATTTTAAGTAATTAGTACTTCTACACGGGGTTATGCCTCCACCATAGTGTTATTGACCCGGTTGTAATGGCGTTATTACCCCAGTGGGACTACATGACGGACGATCCTAATTCCGACTATTGAAAACACTTACACATTAAATGTAATTAAATCTCCCCTTTAAAAAGTCTCGCCACAGAGATTAACAGGCCTACAAACGGTACAACCGTAATTCGATCCTTACACTTCACTCACTTCACTTCTGAAACGTAGACGGCAGCACTGAAAAATCAGACACAACACTACATACGCACTCAGACTGTTAGGCAGGCACACTTACATTTCAGGCACCGCTCACTAGGTAGTAAATTGCCCATAGATGGCGATAGACCTGAGTTGTGCTCGGTTTGAAAGAGAGAAAGAAAAGATGGCAGCACACTACACATAACAAGCATTACACAGTAACAAACATCACGCGTCAGGTTCATAATACGTACGAGCACATTCCACCATGTACCAATTCATCAAAAGTTCCGCAGAGGAATGTGGACGAGGTGCATGTGTGGTCAAGTGGTAGTAGAAGGGGTATATATAAAGTGAAGATGAAAGTTAAAAGGAGCTTATAGATAGGAAATCCATCTCGACGGACCAGATTATGGATAAGGACATGGTAGGAAACATTATTTGTGTCCCTGTTTTGACGTTGCCTCCATGTTTACGATGCATAATTGATTTCCCATTTAATTCCATAACGTCTTAATATTTCAATGAACCAAAGTCATTCCCATTCGCCTGAGTATTTTTCCATAACCGCATTGTACATTTCTTATGTTTAACGCAATTGATAAGTCGGGGGCAATACGCCACCCAACAAGTGTTTCCGTTATGCCATATCGAAGTCCGGGAGTCCTTTCGGAAACACCCTGTACGAGTATAACACACCAAACAAAAATTTGTCTGTACTCCTCTGCAGTACTAAAATATTCAAGAAAATCCGGAAAAAGGGTTCCATTGCCAAGGTAAACAGATTTTTTCCCGGTTTTGTTTTCGTTCCCGTTCCATGGCGCCCCTGGAAACTAAAATAAAAAAAACAACAACAACTGAAAATGGAGTTCTTGGTGATATCCTTTAAAGTTTTCTTGGGGGCCACTTCTTGGTTTTACGACACTTTCGGGAGCATTCGACCAGAGGAAAACTATTATTGGGTTTTACTCCTTTTTTTTTTCTTTTCAGAGGAGAAAAATAAGAGAATGTAGTAAAACTCCGGGATCCAAAAAAAAGGGGGGCGAGGGGGCACGAAGATAAAGGAGAGTTTTCGGGTTTATAGAGATTCCCTTCTCGTTCGCCTCTACAGAACGAGATAACGCGTCGCTTTTTCCCCCCCCCCTCTTATCCGAGCTTAACGAACATTAACCGAGTGTAAAAATACAAATAGTTCCGACGAAAATCCGGAGAATTTCACAGATCGACTGCTGGGGAAATTGGGACACAATATATTTCACAAAAGTTAAAAACTTCCACTGAAATGGTGGAGAGTGGGGAAAAAAAATTAGTTTTTTCCCCTTAAACGTCATAAAAATCCTCCTTTTCCACGATTTCAATATAATGTCAAATATTTTATCCTTTCTTCTCTATCCCGGATCTGAAATTTTCATCTTTCTATGAACGAAAAATCGATGATTATAATTCCGGAAAATAATCGCATTTCATTGTTATGATCAAGGATATTTCATTCCGGAAAAATTTTATTGAAAACTTGGAAATATTTATTTCCTATTTCGATTACAAATAAGTTGAAAGAGGAAATAAGAATAAATTCCGATATCCCATCGTTTTCAGTGAGTGTCACTAATATGAACTTATGCTATTGTTGTTGATGTACAAGGCCTTCATAATTAAAAGACACTATTTTAAAGTGGCCTACAGGTGGAGCCAGTCATCAGAAAATGGTGAAATTTTGTGGAGGACTTCATGAATTGATGGGAATTTGTTTCAGGGGGGAAAAAATTAGTTGCACATGTCGTCACCAGAGGGTGTTTTATTAAGAAATGACACATTTAGGCAAACGTTTACAATTTTAACAATTGTTAAATACTTTTACAATTGTCACTGCAACGAAACATGTTCCACATGATTGACACCATTTTCAGACACCATGTGAAATCGCAAGGTGGCATGTTCCACAACTGACCGAAGTGTGTGCGAAGAAATGTTCAGCACGTGACGTGAAATGCTGCCTTTAAGGTCAGATAAAACTCTTGGATTGTCACGACTTATCAGACGTTTCAAACGCTCCCAAAGCCAAAAATCGCATGAATTAAGGCCCGGGGATCAAGGAGGCCATAGATTAGGGAAGTGCGGGCTGATGACATGTTCTTCAGTAAAATGTGTTTTAAGAACATTCTTTAACACACACTGCAATGTGTGGAGGAGCTCCGTCTTGCATACAGATTGTGTCTGCAAGGCAGTGACGTGCTTGCAGAGCCGGAACAATTTCGTTCTGTAACAGCAATGCATATCGCTTCCCGGTGATCGAACATGTCCCTTGACTTGTAGAACGTAACTCCTCGTAGAAGTAGGGACCGATAATAAATGACGCAGTAAATCTCCACACCATACCGTCACTTTCGGTGAATGCAACGGAACCTCTAAGATAGTGTACGGAAAATATCGGAGGGTATTACGTATGATCTTATAGACAGTTGAACGTGGCCTATCCAACGCCTGTGCTACACGCCTGACACTAGTGCGTGCTACCACGAGAGTTTGAAGTCTGTCCTCTTCCACCTGAAGCGAAAAGCCCTGTACTGCGTCTATAGGAACGGGGTTTTCTTCCTCTTCCACGACGAACAGCCAACGACCCTGTCGGTAGTTGTCAGTATTGACTGCACCGTCCAAGTGAAAATGTGCTTCGTCTGTCCAGAGGATATTCCAAGGCCATTCTGAAGAATCGACCTCAACGCGAGCTAGAAACTGCAGTGAGAACCGGAGTCGAGCGTCATAATCATGAGGAAGCAACCGCTGCACAAGTAAAAGTTTGTATAGATAATATCGGTGGATATTCCACATGATCTTATGGACAGTTGAACGTGTCCTATCCAACGCCTGTTCTGCACGCCTGACACTAGTGATACCACGAGAATTTGAAGCTCTGTCCTCTTCTACCTGAAGCGGAATCTCCTGTATTGCGTCAATAGGAATGAGTTTTCTTCCTCTTCCAGCGACGAACAGCCAACGATCCTGTAGTTTAAAATTACGTTATGATACTCCGAAAGATTTTAACATTCATTGGACATTTTCGAATCCTCATCCGAGTCCGATATTTCCGTAGAGTAGTTACTGCGGAATTGCTGCTTTGGTGAAGAGCAATTTGACCAAGAAAGCGCGATCTCGTAAACTTATCGCCATTGTGAACAGCAAACACCTTGAGAAACAAGATCTCCGTGAATGTTTCTTGGTTTTACAACAGCTACTGCGTGACATCACATAAATTTACATGTTTACTACAGGTATTCAAAATGAAACGCCCTCTGGTGGCGACATGTGCAACTAATCCCGAAGCAAATGCCCATGGAGTCCCACGAAATTTCACACTTTTCTGATGACTGTTTTCGCCGATAGGGTATTTTAAAATATAGGGTCTTTTAATTATGGACACCATTAGATCAGTCGACTCCACCTTTGACGCTGGGGGTGGGAATGCAATTCCCCATGCCCCTCCCCCGTATTTCCGCCCATGTATGTGGAGAAATCGTCACTGAGACGAAATCTTTGCACCTATAAATATGAAATTTAGTCAGTTGTTTATTTTTATGATGCGAATACTCACACATACGGGACTTTTCAAATTTCAACCTCTAAGCGGGTCATAAGGTGGTTCAAAGATTGTATGGGGGCAATCATGGCCGAGCCAAAGCCGCAGAAGTTACAAATATGAAATTTGGTCAGTATTATATTTTCTAATGCGGACACCCATAAGAAAATTTACATGTTTACTACAGGTATTCAAAGTGAAACGCCCTCTGGTGGTGGCATGTGAACTAATTTTTTTTCTCCCGAAACAAATTCCCATCAATTCATGAAGTCCCGCAAAATTTCACACTTTTCTGATGACTGGTTTCACCTGTAGGCTACTTTAAGATAGGGTCTTTTAATTATGGACGCCCTGTATTATAATATTGAAATCATGTGCTCACAAGGAACTGAAGTATATCTATATCATATTTTCCCAAACTTTTCGTTCCATTGCCCCTTTTTCAGGAATTCTTTTTTCTGATCCCCCTCCAACTCAAACGAACCTATAGGATTCTATGGTATGCCCTGGACCATTCCATTGCCCACCAGGGGGCGATAATGTCCACTTTAGGAAACACTAAATGCTATCGTGATTGTTCAACACATAAGCGTCGCATAGGCGTAGGCGTCGTCCTCTTTCACGATAAAATTTTACTTTCAGGTCCAATTAGTGTGTTTTCTTTGTTTATACAAATACAAATACAACGCCACAACAGGCAAATTGCCCAACGAGGTGGCTGATTTAAGAACATCATAGATCCCCGAGCCATTTTTTGGAGGCCCTACCTACTACTGCCACACCACACATGCACTCCGCCCACACTCCCCCCCCCCCCGCGGAACCCCCAACGAATCGGTACGTGCGGGAATGTGCGTGTACGTGTAGTGAAACCTGACGTGAAGTTTTTTTTTGTTTCTCTGTAATGCTTGTTATGTGTAGTGCTGCCATCTGCCACCAGTTTTTCTAACTATGAGTGAAGTGTTATGATCGAATGATTTATCGTTGCAGGACTGTTGCTCTCTGTGGCGAGACTTTTTAACGGGGAGATCTGCACGCATTTGCGCCTTGAAGTTGGGAACCACAGAAAACCAACTTCAGCCGACCACCACTGTGCGATTCGAACCCGGATCCTCGCATCGCGAGTCCGTGAGTTATTTGTTTAAAAAAATTATTAGTATCAATTCATAAATATTTGAAATGATACTTTTTTTTCATTTTCGCAAAAACAACGTATACGATCACATACAATGCAATGAAAAATGAAACATACACTGGCTTGGGAACCTATTCGGCCAGGCTCAGAGCTGAATAAAGTTTCTGAATACAATAAAAAGCAGCACGCTCTGTTGTAATGCACTCATTCGCAAAAAAAAAAGAAACACGCACGAAAGAATAGTTGAATCGCTACGAAAATTGGCAAGCAGTTATATTACACGTAGTTTTACGTAAATAAATGAAGATTGTGTTGCGAAAGAATTATGCAAATATTCCTGCCATCAGAGGGCGTAAAAGCGTTTCTCCCTCCCGTTGCTCTTCAAAACGGCCTCAGAAGACTGCTCTCTCGAACTGTACCTTAGTTTTTGCTGGGTAAACTATTGTTGATTGCTGAAAATTCCTCTTAGGTCGGGATTACACTGTAAAAGTTTGATAAATTTTTTTTTTTTTTTTACAAAACTTGAAAATTCAACCAATAAGTGTATCGGTCACTCAGCCAGTTTTTCCGTATCTGTTGTATTAACAGGGGCAAGTGACGTCTATCTACGTAAACAAAAGAATGGTTCTGTCACTGCGTTCTACGGAAGTGCATTAATTACGTGAAGTAATTCAAATGTGAATGCCCAGCATTGTCAACGGAGGCTCTGTTTGATTATTCCCGTCGCAGTGGAGGCTCTGTGTGTATTCTGTGTGCGTATATTGCATATTCGGAAAAAGGAAAGGGAAACAAAACGGCCCAGCACTGTGGACGGAGGCTTTGTTTCTTCGTTTCTTGGCACAGTGGAGGCGCTGTATGTATATTTTGTGCACATTGTGTATTTAGACCATTCTCAAATCTCTCCCACTTCAACACGCCAACTTCTTCTTCTTAGTACCTGCCCACAAGTCTTTTCCGCACTTCTTTCGAAATGTCAGGCTGAGGTCTCCGGCCCTTATGTGCCACTGGGCTCACGTGCAATTTTTCTCCCTAGTCATTGATCCCTGAAGAGAATCAAATCAAATTTTATCAAGAACTATTCTCGAATATGACGATTATTATGATGATTTTGTGATTTATTTACATGAATCACCATTTTTTTCGATCATAAATTTTATACTTGTTTACTGGCAAGGTGCGTAATGGCACCTATGTAATATATCTTTCTCAAGCTCAATAAATGGTTAGGTTCCCCCGGAGGCACCCGAGCCCCCTGGGACAATGTGCTTATATCACCGAGTGTGACAGAGCCCGGGTGTCTCTCGGTTCCTATCACTATCACTAGTCATTAGGTTCAGCTATCAATTTTTAGTCGAATGGCTTGTACGTTGCATCGAGTTGATGGCTGTCTTCATGGGGGAGAACGACGCGAGTGATTCGATACTTGCTAACACGGGGCAAGGGGAGCCACCGCTATAAATCGTTGCTAACTTTTCCGACGCAACTCTGCCTCTTTTGACGTAATGGAAGTAAGGTGCTTTGCATCAGTCCCGGCTAGTGAGCGATTCCCTCTATCTATCTATCTAGCTACGGAAGTGCTGCCGTCTATTGAGCGATGTTGGAAAAAAACACACTAATGTTTTTCTTTATTTTCATGTATCACAGATTGTATTATATGTCTTGTGAAAATATAAATTTTTGAAATCGTATCATTCGCATTTGTGCAACCCTCGTGTTTCATTTTTTGTTGCAAAGTTTCTAAAATATTGCAGTGTTGAGTACCCCAGAGAGTGAGAGGAATGTTTACGAGATTCATGTATTGCAGTAGTTATGGTAGTTTCGAGTATATGTACTTTTCAAGAAAATCCAATCATCATCATCATACTACATACGTGTGTATAATAAAAATTCATAAAAATCCATTTCGTTTCAGAAGCAAATTACCGTTTATAGAATGGAGGAATTTCCGATTCAATTTGATATTTTTTTTTTTCTCTCAACCAAACAACGTTTTATGTAAGATTCCCAAGAAAAAGGCGGGGGTGGGGGCACCGCTTTTTATTTGTTTTCGTTTTGTACAGGGTCCCGACGAACATCACCACGAATCCTCTTGCACATAAGACATACGTCCGTAGGATTCCTCTTAATATATCTTTTTCCGCTTTTTCCTCCCCCTCCTCTCTTTGTTGTTGTTGTTACTGTTGAGGAATCGATCAATCTTATGGCCGTCAAAGCCATTACTTCCCTTGTTGGGTTCCTTGAATTCAAGTATAAGAAAACAAACAAACAAAAAATACCTCTGGAAAAGGATCGAAACCCGTCCGGTTCAACCGAACCATGGCAGATCCGGTGATTACGGACCATCCGGCCAGAAAACATTCTCTTTATACTTATATATTTTTGTATTTTATGTAATATATTAGCATCAAGATTAAGCATCCATGGAATAAAAATGGAGTTTTTATTTATTTATTCGAATTATTAATGGTTTTTTTTTCTTATATTCTCATAAATGTTTCTTTTTATACGATTTTGTGTGTGTAATTTCAGTAGTGGCAACACTGTTGTAGAAATGTCGTGGATAGGAGCTAAGTAATGTCGTTTATACCGCAAGGTCGTGAGGTCCTGGGATATTTTAAGGGGCGGCATGGGTGAAAATCAAGTGAAGGAGTAGCCATAGAGCCGTGGTTCCCAACCTTTTCTTTTAGCTCATGGCTCTTTTGGGACTATATTTTCGTCTCGTAGGCCCCAAACTCGTCTTACCCGGGACCCCCCTCCCCCCCTACTGTCATAAAGGAGCGAAATTCTTTCTACTTACTGAATTGAGTTTTGTGAAAGCTAAATTTAAAATAAATAAAAACATTATAATAAGATACCTGCTTACCTGGTTTTGAGTTGGGGAGCGCAAGCTGTGCTTCACCTCTCGTACTGGGTGGGATTGTTATCCCGTCTCGATCTTAAGAAACAATTGGATGCCGTTAGGGGAGGGTCAAATAAGCGAATGTCTTACCTTGAACCCGGCACGGATCCAGAAGGCGGAGGAAGAGATGGAGAGCATGTATGACAGAATAATGTAAGGATTGTATGACAGAAGGGCAGATCACCCCCATCCAGCGAGCACCTCCTAGAGATAGGCCTCCGCAGTCTGCTTGTGATGTCAGTAAGTAGTCCATTTTCCTTCAAATATTCAGGGGGAAAAATTCCCTGCTGGTGTTAGTATCATCGTTGCGAGGAAAAGAAATGATCGGGCTCAGAATTGGCGATTTTTATGCCCCCACATTCAATCACTATGCGGTATTTGTGAGAAAATCAGGAAGATTCTACGCTAAAATAAGAAGAAACGAAATAGGATGCCGTGTTTCAAAATGTGGCAAACTTGTAGGTAGTGAATAACGTTTATGGCAAACGGTGCAGAGGCCTTCTATCTCTATGAGCTGCTGCCCCATCGCGCTCGGACAGTTCAATACACCCAGTCTAATTCACTTTTGATCACTGCTGAAGATCTTTAAAATTTCTTCGGGAATTCATTAGATTTGGGATTCATTCTGATCCTCGCTTGCAATGTCTTAATGTCTGCAATCTCCTTAACGGCGCTGGTACCGGAGTTACAGGAGCTGGAGGAGATGGATCCCTTATCTCCTCAGGATGTTCCTAAATGAATTTCACCATTTTTTTCTTATCTAGGGAAGAGATGATCATTCCTCTCAAGATCCGAATTATTTTAGAAAAATGGGTCTGTGTAAAATACAGGACCATCCAACGAGCCTACGCAATACAGTAAATCTCCCGTCAAAGGACTGCTAGAGATCTTAAGTATTTTGCAGAACCTTAGGCCCCCGTCAGCCTCCCTTTCAAAGACCACGTATACAGATACTGTAGAAAACAGATAAATTGTTTTTCCAACCGGGCCGCGAAATACCTAATCCCGGCAATAATTTATGAAGTAGAAAACTGCAGAGAAAACATCTCCCCCCACCCAGGGCCGGACTTGGGGGGGGGGGGTGCGAAAGGTGCGGTCGCACCGGACCGCAAAATTTCAAGGGCCGCAATTCTTCCAAAAGAAACCTTTTTCTTTCTCAGCAGTTGTTATGGAAATTTTTGATTAAAACTTAATTTTTTTCCCCATCAAACTATTATTGATTGTGAAAGGAGGCTTTCAGTTAGAAGCCCCTATAATATCATTTTTTGTGTTATTAGGTATAGCACTAGCTTATTTCAAACAGGAAAAGAGTGTATGCAGGTGGTCACATTTTTTACCCCTGAAAAAATTCTGGCCTTTCTTTCTGCCATTAAAGATAGCGTTTCTCAACCTACGGTCCGGGGACCAGAAAAGTGGTCCGCAAACAGATTTATAATTTAATTTTGACTGAATGAAAAATTATTCAACCATTGTGTGGTTGATAGGCCTATTAGTAATGACGATATGGAGTTATATAAAAATTATGCCTTCATACGTCACATGTAATAACGTATAAACATCTAATAAAATATCATGTAGTAATAATGATGTATGTAGGTTCACCACAGATCTATGAAAATGCAGTCTTAAATTCGGGATATTTTTAAAATTTGCCAAAAAATTCAATTGCTGAAAAGTGAGGAAAATAAACGGCTGCTAAAAATCACAGTTAAAAAATGTGCACAATAAATTATTCAAATGAACAGATCATTTTATTTCATTGAGAAAAATACGGTAACTAGAATCTTTTAAATATAGTAAAATACAGGACATCGGAAATTACCACCAAAAACCGCGCCAGAAGTAGACAAAATCACCAATTTGTATTAAAATCGCTGAAAAATTGTGGAAAACAGTTTAACTTGTCAAATACGTGAGATGTATATTTATATTTTTTGCAGTAATTATCATGATATAATTTATATATAATGAAAATGATGTGTATTCACTACACTCCAGTGAATATTACAAATTCAAATAAACTGGAAAAACGAGACAAATATGTATAAAAAAAACCGGTACAACCAAAATTACAGGAATGTCCCGTAATACGGGACAAAAGTGGTCCATCAATTTGTTTCAGACATTTTAATGGTCCATGGGTTCTGAAATGTTGAGAAACGCTGATTAAAGATAATAACAGGGCTACATCAACCAAGAAAAAAAAGGCATCAAACAAAAGGGACGCCACAAACGAAAGCTAGTAATTTTATCCTCTCCCTCACACATTGGAGTTGTCATTGGAGATCTTGTCTAAAGGTACCAATATAGTTCGCACAATGTGTAGTTTCATCCGGTGGAACCATAGTAGGATGTGGCATGGACATCTCTAGATGACGACTGCCCCGGAGTGAGGTAACTTCGGGGTGTTAATTGCATACCTTCCTGGGAACTGTCGTGGTGTTTTCCTAGGGAGCAAAGCCGTAGTGTGAGTTTCCGGGGAAGACTTTTCCTTGGAGCCCTTCGGAAAGGTTTCTATTAAGGAAAAAAAATTTAAATTTTTTGGAGTTCCCCCTATTACGCGCGGGACCCTGGGGCAGTGCCACGGTTGCCCCAACCTAGTTACGGCCCTGCTAGGGAGGCTTGAAAAATGATTCGAAATTTCTTAACACCACCATCTGAAATCATTCTCTCATACATTCCGGAAGGCGGATGGGCGGATATACAGTGTATGAATTGAATTTTTGAATTTCAAGTTTGAATATTCAAATATTGAGATTACAATCTTGGATATTATTTGTGGCAATTGGTTTTAAACAAGTAATAACATCGGAGTGTTCATATATGATGAATCATACTTAAAGCGTTTTTCAAAAACTCGTCATAAAAAAGTTATAGATGGGGAAATGCTCTAAACGGGAAATTTTAAGTGTTAGTAAAAGGTAGAATTACGAAAATGTATATAAGTCGTACTTAGTGAGAACTTTCCATGTGGGAACGTTAAACGGAATGCACTTTACTTTTGTAAATCCCAGTGAATCCCAGTACTTGATTCCTTTACTACTTTTATATACATTAGTTGAGCAAAAACAACAATAAAAGATTCGAAAAATGATCAAAATTATCGAATTGTGACATATCTTTGCTAAAGATTATGCAACGCTTTAAAAGTATGTCAGAAATGTAAGCCTGTTCAATATGATTCGAGCCACGAAGAAGTGTAAGCAGGTGGACCACGCCAATTATTATTAGTCATTTATAAATTTTGTCAAATTAATTAAAACGCAATTTCCATTCAATATATTGTGTTTGATTACGATCTCAACTATCAATGCGTTCCTGGAATAATTATAAAATAAGTGTAATAAAATGAGTTCTTCCTGAACAATTTTTTCCTCTTCAAGATTTATGTTTGTAAGTCGAAAAATTTAAAGTTGGGGAGTGACTGCATAAACTTTTTTTTGGAGGGGCCGCAAATTTTTTTTTTTGCACCGGGCCGCAAAATTCCTAAGCTCGGCCCTGCCCCCACCCACTGCAAGGGGAAAACCTCTCTAATCTCTTTCCATACACCATACGTAACCTTCGATAATAATCATAAAGGATTACTATTAAAGATCTATTTGATTAAATGCTAATTGATCCCGTTTGATCCCGAAGGGAATGCTTAGATATTTTAATATGCACTGAATAGAATTATACTGTGCAATATACAAGTTTATCATATGAGTGTTTGCATGTGTAAAAAGATAGAAGGCCTCCGCACGGGTTGCCATAAACGCCATTCAGACTACCTAGCAAGTTTGCCACATTTTGAAACGCAGCATCCTATTCCGTTTCTTAGTTTGGCGTAGAATCTTCCTGATTGGCTCACAAATACCGCATAGTGATTGAATGTGGAGGCATAAAAATCGCCAATTCTGATCCCGAGATCATTTCTTTTCCGCACAACGATGATACTAGCACGAGCAGGGAATAATTCTCCCTGAATATTCTAAGGGAAAATGCACTACTTACTGACGTCACACAAGCAGTGTGCGGAGGCCTTCCCCATGGCGAACCTATAAATCACAATACTTTATTACCGCTTTTTAAGAAAAAGAAAAGTAAGAGAAGTGGAGGATGTGTGCATCGGAATGGATGTGTGTGTGTGTGTGATTTATCCTGGATTCGGGTGTCTAGAGCTAAAATATGGGAATGTACGGATAGCTCTAAATACGGAAAAACCGGTTTACCCGCATTTAAAACGCTGTTTTTTTTTTGGTTTTTTTTTTCAAATCTCCTCCGCTATTCGAATTCGAATATCTCAGTGGATACTGCACTTAGAAACATGGATTTTTTTTTGTTGGAATCAGGAGAGACAGGGCAACAACTTTCTAACTGGGTTTTGGCGACTGCATAAAAAGTTATTATTTTATTTATTTTAATAACCTTGGGAATAACTGTTTTAAAACTGTAAATAACTGTATATTTCAATAACCTTGAAACATGAATGACATATTTGAGTACTACACGTTATTTGGGTACTTTTTCTAACTGGAAGTATACTTCTAGGGTGAACAGTTCGCCAGTTAAATACCACACCTCCCCCCCCTTCCTCCGTTTCCTATTCATCCTGTATATATCGTGCTGCCAAAGACCGATGTTAACCACTTCGCGAAGTGGCCAGCCCAGTTTACCCGGCCAATGTCCGAAATTCTGGCTTTAGCCAGTAGAACGCCATACCTTCCCTTTTTCCTCCGTTTCCTATTCATCCTGTATATATCGTGCTTCCAAAGACCGAAGTTAACCACTTCGCGAAGTGGCCTGCCCAGTTGACCCGGCCAATGTCCGAAATTCTGGCTTTAGCCAGTAAAACGCCATACCTTCCCTTTTTCCTCCGTTTCCTATTCATCCTGTATATATATCGTGCTGCCAAAGACCGAAGTTAACTACTTCGCGAAGTGGCCAGCCCAGTTGACCCGGCCAATGTCCGGAAATTCGGGCTTTAGCCAGTAAAAGTGTCATATTCCCCTTGTTTGCTATGCACCCTGTATATACAACAATCAAATATTTGGGCTCCGTGAAATTTCGCGATTGGAACTGCATGCGCAAATGTTGCAGAGCAACAGAACAACATAAATTTGATCGTAACATCAGGAAACATGCGATATTTTGAAAATTCAGAGCAGATATGTGATATATAAAACGGAAAAAAAAATTTCATTCCCGTTCTGAAGGTTTCTTTACGAAACACGGTTTTTGAAGTGATTCTAAAGTGAAAAAAAAGAGAGAAATTTCTTTAGATCCTATCACTTTTTAAGGTAATTCTAAGAAGAAACGTTTCTAGTCGCAAAGTTACGATATAAAGAAAAGAAATAAAGAGGAAATTTGCTGAAAGAGCATTTTTTTTGGTAACTTCCCTTTTTCTTTCCTGATCATAATGATGTAGAAAAATTTTTTATACTGTTTTTTTTTTTTGCTGAATAAGCAAAAATTATTTAAAAGAAAGAAAACTTATACGAAGAGGCGCTCGTGAGACATAAAATTTTCGAAATTTTTGATTTTTTTTGCCATTAGCATTTTTTTTTTGAATTTTAAATTCGTGAGCACCATCGGTGCTCTGATCCAGGGTGTGCACAGCCTCCTGTCCGGGGGGGGGGTCAAATGCGGCCAGCTGAGGGGGGATTCCGTCCGGCGGAGAAAGGTGTTCCGGTGAAAAAGTGCAGTCGAATCCCGTTTTAACGAATACCGTTATAGCGAAATTCTCATTTTAACTAACACTTTCATAATCCTCCAGATAAGTTTACATAAGAACAATGCAAAAACATGAAATTCCCTTATAACCCAAGTTACTCCGTCCCATCCCTGGGGATATGAGGTTTATCTGTAGGTCAGACGTTGCAAGCATAGTCCAGCCCAGCACGAGAAGAATCGGTCTGAAGCAACTCGCTTAGTAATTTAACTTAAATTTAAATCGAATAAAATTTACTTCATTGTAATTATCCCTGTCCTGGGTCCCCACTCATTCCCGTGACTGGAACAATTTATTAATTAAAAGATACAATTTCTTCTTAAATAAAATACTTTAGTTCATTATTTACATATCTACATTATATTCACAGTTCAGCAATATAGTGGGTATAACAACATTAATATATAACAGTTATATTTTTTTCCACAGGGAAATTATTACATTTGAATAATTCGTTCCTTCTCTAAGTTTTTCAATTTCTCTCTGGTATAGTTTACAATTCACCGCAGTATTGAAGTGCAGTGTTCCATTTAGTATTTTTCCGTTTATTAAACTCCACACAGTTACCACATTTTAAATTTTTAACACACAATCACTCTTTAGATGGCCCGCTTCACCACAATTTTTACATATGCTGTCCCTTTTGCACGTCTCAGCAATATGTCCAAACTTCCAACAGTTAAAACACTGTAAGGGCTTAAGGTATTCTCTAATACGGTATTCTTTAATTTCCCTTATAACGAAATTTCAATTTAAACGAAGTGATTTCTCCGGTCTTGGAGTTCGCTATAACGGGATTCGACACTATCAGTACACACAGCACGATAAATATCTATGCTGACCATAATTCCTCCATAAAAATATGGGAAATCGAGATTCATACGTGATATCCCTCAATTGTTATTAAAAAAAAAATGTCAAAAGCAAGTAAAGTTTTCAATTACATCCAAAAATTTTGTCAAAGGCAAGTAAGGTTGCCAAACTATCTCTAAAATTACTGAAAAATCGTCAAAAGCGAGAAAAGAAGGCTACTGCAAGTAGTAATGAGTAAAAATGTAATTCTCATCATGAAAAAAGTAAATGTTTGACAAATATGTGAGATGAACAAATTTATGACATTTATTAATTCTGGTAGAGCCATGATGTTACCAGAATATATCTTTTAAGCATGGAAATAATCTGAATTCTTGATTTCAAAGTTCGAGTAAGGCCAGGATTACACTATAAAAGTTTTGTAAAAGCTTTTGATAAAACATGAAAAATGCAACCAATAAGCGTATCGATTACATTCGAGCGAATATAATCAATAGACTTCCAGTTTTGTAAAGGATCTTTTATCAAACTGTTACAGTCCCACATCATTGAAAATAAAGAAACGGAACATTTTATAAAAGAAGTTCGGATGGCCAAAATTACGGGAATGTCCCGTAAAATACAGTCACCTTGAGTATGTACAGGTTTCTGGCCCACTAGTGGCGTAAATACCGCATATTAGGCCCACAAGATATTTTGGGATTGATCAAATCTTGTGGTTAATATCCCCTATTCATATGAAGGTTGACGAATGAAATGAAGATGAATAAAAACCTTGATATGTATAGCGGAGAGTGGTAGAGTGTGACCACAGCGCACACGCACGCACGCACGCACACACACACACACACAAACAACGATAAGTCGCCATCTGGTGGCCGTGTCAGAAATTGTGCGGTCCCATTCAAAGCACCGTCCATGTACGGTCCCGTTCAACGCACACGAGCTCTAAGGGAAGATTGAGATATTCGTTGCCTTCATAGTCTATTGGTCTTGGGCGCTCACCCAGCGAGTGGGAGGACGTGAGCTCGATTCCCCCGCAACAGCAATCGAATTCTCTCTCTCTCTCTCATCCTAAATTCATCTTCGCTTCAGCTCCAGTTGTTAAGAACCTTCGCATGGATAGCGGAAAGTGACATCATCCTAGGACAAATATAGAACGCTCTTCAGATTTTCCACTTTGACAAATTCCAGTAATAACTTCAGCTCTAAAAACTGACCTGCCATTTAGTCTCACAATTAATACATCAGCTATCACAACTGTGGTAATCTGTGTACTGTGTGCGGTATAATCTTTCACAACAACTGTCTGTTAAGTTGCTCTACAATTCAATTTTCACTCGTGTGTAAACATTATTGGCGGCCCAAATAAGACCCGAATGATCCAATGATGTCGAATATTCTCTCATCCGATTCTCTCACATCTCTTATCTTTGTATTTATTTATTTTTCCCCTCTCCCTGAGAAATTTATTGACGGCTGGTTGCGTGTCCTGCATACACGATAGACATTCCTTTGGCTTCGATATCGAGAGGGGAGGGGGAATCACTTTAGCAAATGGACGGTCGCAGTAAATCGTCAAGAATCGCTCCCTTTGGTCCATCAGCCGTGAGAAATACCGCCAGAAGACGATTTTTGTATTAGACAAAAGACCCCATAGAATCTTAAACATGGGCCGTTATGGAACATGGGTATTGACCGGAATATTTTGTCGGGTATTATCGGGTACCGGTCGTTAACATGAGACAGGGTGGAAGTTGTCTGCGTGGTGACGTGACTAGGAAAAAGAAGTTGTACCAGTCCAAATTATGCTTGAATCAACTGAAATGACCGTAACAGAAATCCATTATCCGATCATTTCTGTCGATCGTGATCGAGAAAACAAAAAGAAAAAATCACAGGCCTGTGTTACAGGATGACCTTGATGGTTTTTAATGGAATATCTACTCGTACAGCTTTGAAAAAATTATCAACTGGAGTTATTCAACATACATTTCCAGTGCCGCCACCTGGAGGCCATTAGCTGAAGTTTAGAGAGGCCACAATGTATACTCAACAAGTCCAGCACCTCCTAGAGATAGAAGGCGTCTGCAGTGTTTGCTATAAACGTCATTTAGACTACCTAGCAAGTTTGCCACATTTTGAAACACAGCATCCTATTTCGTTTCTTCTTATTTTGGCGTAGAATCTTCCTGATTGGCTCCTAAGTATTGCACAGTGATTGGACGTAACGCATAGAAATCGCCAATTCTGAGCCCGATCATTATATTCATTAATATTCTGAGGGAAAATGAAGTGCTTACTGGCGTCACAAGTAGACTGCGAAGGCCTTCTATCTCTAGGAGGTGCTGGCAAGTCACGCTACTGTGGATGTTTTAAGGAAAAAAAAATATCGTCTGTCTGTGGTGTAGTGGTCCACTTGTGCCCAGTATGCAAGAGGCCCTGTTTTCGGTTCCCGGTGGAGAGAACATTTTTTCCCCGAAGTTTACCTAAGTATATCTAGATAGCCTAATTCATTCGACATTGTATTCTGGAAAATATTCGCAGAGCTGAGGATAGACGGGGGTGGGGGGGGGTAGGGTTGAAAGTGTTTTAGATCGGTGGATGTGAAACTTGGGTTTTTACGTGGAATATTTACATTCGTGTATCAATTCTAGGATGGCTAGGCTTCATGCCACAAAATACTGTAGGGTAATTGAGGTTAATAGAGTTGTGCTTTAATTCTGGAGTACTAGGCCCTGTGCTCCGACGCCATTTACGAGGACGAGCAGCCACTGGCGGAAACGAACAGCTACAGCTCTCTGGCTCGCACGCCACGGCTGGGGACGAGCATCCAAAACCCTCTGGCTCCGATGTCACTGCTGGTGACGAGCAACCACAGCTCCCAGCTCCTAAATCATTGTTGTAAATGAATAACTACAGCACCCTGGCTCCTACGCCACTGCTAAGGATGAGCAGCTACAGATCCCCGGCTTCTATCCCATTGCCGAGGACGAGCAGCTACAAATGACCGGCTTCTATCCCATTGCTGAGGACGAGCAGCTACAGATCACCGGCTTCTATGCCACTGCTGAGCGGAGCTTCTATGCTTGCTGAGGACAATCGCCCTCTTTATTCTGGCCCCGTTGTGACTGCTAAGGATGAGCAAACATGGCCCTTCGGATCGCTTCTACGCAACTGCAGAGTATGCGCACCCAAAAAATGCCAATTCTTCACTGAAGCAAACCGAACGACACCTCACACGAAGCAACATCACGCCAGAGTTCAAAGCTACGCTAATTTTTATTCACATGACACCTCGATTTTGGTGCTTCAAAATATCATTGCGGTTGCATGAGCCGATGACATTAGCTCAAGGTCTATGAGTATTTCTAACACGTTTTATATAATGGCCTATCGAATGCGATATCATTCATTTATCATTTGTAGCAGGGATTCTCAACCCTTTTCAACCGCCACCCAAAATAAACTACAAGATCAGTTTGGGACTGTATGTTTTTCGAAATTAGTGAGAAACCAGTGAAACTATTAATGTATTTATAACAGAACTGTTAGTGGATTTGTATGACTCATCTAGGAAGCTTCTGAAAATCAAGTTCGGGTCATGATCCATAGCTCAAAAAACCCTTGGCTGTAAATGAATTCGTATGACCCTTCTCGGTAAGCCCTGTGAATCAAGTTTGGGTCCAGGACCCATGGCTCAATAATCGCAGGCTGGAAGCGTATTTGTACGACCGATTTTGCAGCCTATCAACGGGTTAAGAACCCTTTGAAAAAGTCTCTTCACAGTGAGCAGGCAGTACTTCAACACGATACTTAAATAACATGAACGTTTTCAAGCATTTACCATCTTCAATCCAAAATTTGGAATACAGGTGACACTACCAGCAAGAAAATGAAACAAGCCAACTCTGGGAACCAAATATGTGTGGGCCACATTTATACATAAACTCATACGTTGTTGATTTGTTAGAAATTCCGCAAAGAAACGCGTGAGCTAGTGTATGTACGGATAAGGGTCAATACGTTAAGAACCCTGATTTATAGTTTTCAAGTTATCAAAGGTGATGTTCACAGATTTAGTTAGGCATCCCTCTTCTCGACCAGATAATGGCCCGCTGCTCTGTCTCAATGAAGAAGCAGATAGTCGAAGAAGAGCTGGGCCATGCTGGAAGCTGTGCGTTTACGAGTTGTGAACCTAATGTGAAGTTTGTTTCAGTGTAATGCTTGTTATAGTGCTGCTGCTGCTACTACTACTACTACTTAACCGTACATGCACTTCGTACACATTCGTCTACGGAATTTCTAACGAATCGGCGCACGTAGGAATGTGCGTTCTGTTTGTATGTGTGGCCCTAACGTATTTATGTTGCCGAGTTGCGCTTCTTTCGTGTTCGTGCTGCCATCTGTCTTAAATTTTCTGAAGCAAAGATGAAGTGTTTGAATTTTCGTGCCATGTCAGTATGTTGTTGTAGGTCTGCCTGGCGGAGATACTTTTTTTAAATGGGAGCCCGGGGGGGGGGGGGGGGCTCGCATTTGCTCCTCGAAGCTGGGAAACCGAAGAAAACCACCTTCAGCCAACCACTACTGTGCCGTCAACGGGGTTCGAACCTGGATCCTCAGGACGAGAAGCCCACACGACTGCCCAGCGGCTCGTTATAGTACTGTCATCTGCCGTAGTTTTTCTAACTATGGGTGAAGTGTGATGATTGAATATTTGTACCGTCGCAGGCCTGTTGCTCTCCTTAGCGAAACTTTTCAACGAGGAGATCGGCTCGCATTCGCGCCTCGAAGTTAGGAACCACAGAATACCAACTTCAACCGACCACTACTGTGGCAATGATGGGTTTAGAACACTAGGTACCCCAGTCTCAATAGATAAGTCGTATTTTGCATCAAAAACATCCATTCGGATACCCCACGGAAACAACAAAGCTGTATTTTTAAGTAGAATAACTTATTTTCTGAAATTTGTACTAAGTTATTCGTTGGATTTTCCAACAACTTACGAGTTATTTACTTCACTGGGGGGGGGGGGGGGGTGTTCCGATCCATCCCACGAGAGAGAATTGAGTGGAGAAGCAATCAATATCAATTGAAACCTTTGATATAAGAACCCCTTGTCCGTATAAATTATACTCCTCACGCCGAACACTCTCGGCTTCCTCGGATAATTATTGCAACTTAGAGGAAATTGGGTGAATTCAAACAAACGCCTTACTGTGCCCTTCCCGTGAATAAGCTCATAATCCTCGAGTCACCTCCTATGGAGAAATCGCGTATGTGTGTATATGCGTGAGTGTTAAAGAGGCGGCAACACATACTGTGATTGAAGAGCTTGGATTTTCAAAGTTACGTGTTCGACTTCACACGAGGGACGTGTCAGAAATGCATCCGACGCTTGTATTTTGCGAACACACCATTTAGCTGCGGGAGAATAACTTAATTTGATCCTATTATGACCAAGGAAATGTTGAAATTCACGCTTGAGGGTGACGAATATTTTTGGTTGGGGCACGGCACAGGGTACCGCGTTTGAGTTTTGAAGGCCGAGTCGGAACGATAGCAATTTGCGTTGGAATAGCTCTCCCCTGAATGTACAGGAGAGCATTCCTTTTCATTTATGAGGAGCATTCACATTCATTTATGAGGAGCATTCACATTCATTTATGAGGAGCATTCACATTCATTTATGAGGAGCATTCACATTCATTTATGAGGAGCATTCGCATTCATTTATGAGGAGCATTCACATTCATTTATGAGCAGGTAAGTGTCACTGGTTTCAAAAACTTCATTAACGTCACGTTGGTCTGTCAACGTGTCTGTGATGAAGACCTGTTGTCATATCAAACTGCAACTCCAACGGGTGACACACGCACGCGCACGCGCGCACACACACACACACACACACAGGGTGCTTCCTCTTGCAAGCTAATTGTGGATGATCTACGAAAGAAAGAATGGGATCTCCACACCTTATACATTATAGAGATCAAAGGCAGTCTCTGGGCACGACACCATTGCAGTTTTGGTGACGTTGTTGACGTTTATGTTGAATACAGTTGCAATAACTGTCTCGCTTATATCACACATGCACAACCT
Organism: Pholcus phalangioides; assembly: GCF_987345545.1. Taxonomy (NCBI): domain Eukaryota; kingdom Metazoa; phylum Arthropoda; class Arachnida; order Araneae; family Pholcidae; genus Pholcus; species Pholcus phalangioides. The sequence continues at coordinate 21,693,701 of NW_028301615.1, read as the reverse complement.
ATGGCCCGCGTGTCAAATGTGGCCCTCGGAGTCATCTGATGTTTTTGACCGGGACGCTTAACCAAACCTTTCAAGTGCCAACGAAAGATTATCAAATCACTTAGGTCATCCGTGGCACATTTCCAGATTACTTCTGCAGCTCGCGACGCCTTTTCAGATAATTTAAGCTGCAAACGGCGCATATCCAGATCACTTAATCCATTTCCAAATTTAATTGTTTCTTCAGCGACCCGCGGCACGCTTTCAGTTCAGTGGCACGTGGCAAATTTGCAGATTACTTAAAAGAGTGGCCGGCCACTACATCTCCAGATCATTCTAGTGGCCTGCGGCAGGTCTGCCTTCGAGGTCACTCGAGTGTGGCTCGCAGTTAATTATGCTGCATAATTCTTGCAGCACTCTGTCGCCTTGAAGTTTTTTGGTCATATGACCAAAACCCCAACATCGAAAACACTAGAGAGACACTACATATGCCCTCACAGCGGTACGAAACCAGCCTGCATATATATATATATATATATATATATGACCTTGTTGTGTCATCGCATTGAGGGTCCGTGTGTCTACTTGCAGGATCCAATTTATCTCGCTGCTTACGCGTTACGAACCTGGAGACGTGTGCGAGGTAATGCGATACATGGTGCATTTAGTGATTATTCTGCTCGAAAGCATTTGCGTTTCCGCGTCTAGGCTTTTGTATAGTGAAGGCTGCGTGGCACTGCTGTCGGAACAGGGTTGTGCGTGGGGAATGAAAAAAGAAGAGAGAAAAAAAGAAGGAAAGCAAAAGTCAAACCGATTAAGCATACACCTATGGAAGGAGCATTGCTGGTGCGTGTCTTTTTTTTATACATGGCTAGGCTGACCATATTTCATCGAGAGAAATACGGGAAATTAGGATTCCAAATACGGGATATCACCAATTATCGCCAAAAATGATGTCAAAACCGAACAAAGTTGCCAAATATTGCTGAAATTACAGAAAATCCCAATGGCGGGTAATGAAGCACTACTGCAAATTGCAATGGATTAAAATGAATCCACGATAAAAAAACACGTTCACCAAGACAAATATGGGAGATTAATATTATTATTTATAGTTGTAATTATCATAATATAATTTATGAGTTGAAAAATAAAGTCAATCTTTGACTTCAATGAAGAATAAAAAAAATTCAAGTAGGCTTCGTGTAAAATAAGGGAAAAACCGGGACACTTTTGCCAAAAAGTCGGGACGGCCAGAAAAACAGAAAATACCGGGACTGTCCCGGTAAATACGGGACGTATGGCCACCCTATGCATTGCCAAACAATAGTCGCACTATGGAAATATGTACACGAACCAATTTGCAGACTTGACATAACGTCGGCAAGACCACCAGACTTCTCAGACTTATGAGATCCCATAACTCACTACGAGAATCCCATTTTGAATTTCCCCAACTGCTCGAATTGCCTTCAGAATTTTCACCGGAGCATTCATTCTTTAATACAACAAAGAATGCTACCACCAACATAACAGCATGACTTAAAATGGAAAGCACGTGGAACGGGGGGACGTCAAAACATTCCAACGTGTGTGAAAATACAGTGATGAAAGCTGTCCCGAGACTTGCGTGACATGAGCCGGCCGGCGCGGAAGTCTTTTGCATGTCTCACGATGCACAACTTCAATTACATTCCTGTCGGGTGGTGCTTTGCGGAATTTTTTCAATGATGAGTGCATTATACAGGCTGCCTGCTCCAAATGGTTTGCACAGGCGATATCTCTGCAACCGTTGACTTCAGAAGCATACTTCCGATTACAAGAAGTTTTCAAGTGACGTGTGATTACTCAAAATTTCTTGAAATTTTGTCGAATCCCGTTTTAACGAATACCGTTACAGCGAAAATCTTGTTTTAACGAACACTTTTCTAATCCTCCAAAATAAGTTTACATAGGAACAATGCTAGGTAACCTGAAATTCCTTTATAACGAAATTTCGTTTAACGAAGCGATTCTTCCGGTCTCTTGGCGTTCGTTATAAAGGGATTCGACTGTATTTATATATTTTTATTTAATTATTTGCAATTTTGAGAAATATAGTTTCCGCTCTGACAAGTGCAAAGAAAGTTTCATCTCTTTAAATGCAACATTTATCACGCGAGAGAGATATTAGACAAGTAAAATCGCTATGTTTTGGCAACTTATTCCTGTGTTAGCAAGCAATCATTGGCTCAAAAGTTGTCATTTTTTAGAGACTACACAAATAGAATAAACTCTCAAGAGCATTTTATATTTTTTATTCACAATCAATAACAACGACATTTTTTGACAATTACAGTATTTTGCAACTTTGAATTTAATTTACGTTTCTGAAATTTTGTGAACTACACACCTCAATCATTGGCGGAAAATGCTGGGAACTTCAAAGCCCTCTTAAAATTTCATTTGACAATATGAAATTTTTTGTAAATGGCTGCTCGAAGCTGCATTTACATTTCGCTAATTGGAATTTTTAGCACACACACAAGGTCTACATACATTTTTTTTCTTCTATTTTTGAAACACTTTGAGTTACCGTTCGTTATTTGAAAACTTTTTGTAATTTAGAGCCCAAATTTCGGCCCGGATTCGGGACATCCTGTACAGTGATCGAGTTTTCGTTCCCATCAAAAATCTCTGCGGGAGTTTCGTCCATATATAGTCAAACCTCGTTAGTGCGTCACCCGGTTAACACGTCACCCCGCTTACCGGGTCACTTTTTGGAAGTCGCAATAGTCCTCAGACAGGAGTTGGCACAGCTATGGCTTACTCCGTTTAACGAGTCACTCCGCTTACTAAGTCATATTTTTGCTCTTACAAGAGACTCATTAACGAGGTTTGACTGTATATAATAGCGAAGGAATCATTACCAATATATCTTTATAAAAAACCTTTTTTGCATGAATTGGTGTGGAACGAGAATTTCATAATTTTCCAGATGAGTTATGTCGAAATATGTCGTGTGTATATATATATAATCACCTCCTGCATCTTCCATAGTTATTCCTCTGATAAAACTCCATTTTGACGTCATTGTCACGTCATAAATCACCAAATATCACATTATCTCTCACAAAAGTTTAGAACTTCATTAATTGTTTTTTTGTCTTTTTTTCCGATTCATGCATTTCACACACACAACCATGGTTTTTCCCCTATTCTGTAATTTACCACTGTTCACCCACGAAGGGCGTAGACCCAGCACCCCTCCAAGAGATAGAACGCCTCCGCAGCCTGCTTGTGACGTCAGTAAGTACTTCATTTTCCCTCAGAATATTCAGGTGGAAAAAATTCCCTGCTCGCGTGCCAGTATCATCGTCGTGAGGAAAAGAAATGATCGGGCTCAGAATTGGCGATTTCTATGACCCACATCCAATCACTATGCGGTATTTGTGAGCCAATCAGGAAGATTCTACGCCAAAACACGAAGAAACGAAATAGGATGCCGTGGTTCAAAATGTGGCAAACGTGCTGCTTGGTAGTCTGAATGACGTTTATGGCAAACACTGCAGAGACCTTCTATCTCTAAAGCCCCGTTCACATATGCAAATATTGCGGTAACATTGGGAGTGTACTTTTGTTGTACTTACATTGTACTTTTTTCCTTCGTAAAGGAAGAGCAGTCATTGGTGAAAATTCTTGAAGCGGGTTAAAACCCGTTTTTTCTATTTCCCATGTGAACGGGGCTTAGGAGGTGCTGGTAGACCGCGTCAATTTATAGTGAGTATATAACGTGTTTTATAGAAATATGTTCTCTTCACTTGTCAATACAAGATTCATTGAAAGACTGGTTATTTGTACATATGAAGATTACATGGAAGAAAATTCATCCTCCCCCCGGGACTCGAACCCCGGTCTCTCAGCTTGCCGGACGATTGCTCTACCATCTAAGCTATGGAAGAAGGTAGAATATTCCAACCTTGGAGCGTATATATATGTTGAAAGGCTCCGTACATGGACGGCGGCAGCAATCAACTAACTCCAGCGAAAGACCGGGGTTCGAATACTCGTGGGGCAAGTGATGAATTTTCCTCCTTGTAATCTTCATATATGCACAAATAACCAGTCTTTCAATAAATCTTGTATAATGTGTTTTGTCTACACCTGAATGCGTTTGCGTGACGTCAGCGACTGATTGCAATGTTAGAACAGGGCTGGAATTGCCCCGACATGCCCGAGACATGTCAAATTTTCTGCCGGTTCTTGACCACATGCCGATCACACGCAGTCATAAAAAGTAACAAAAAATTTGATCACTTCCGTTTTTTAAATTTTTTCATCGACGTTGATACAAGTGCTCCTACAAATACTTAAAATAAATGCATATAAATGTCGCACACATTCGTGAAATTTCCCAGAAATGTTTTCTTTGGCAGGCATGATGCAAATGTGTAGTCACGACGTATTTGGATATACAGAACCGAACAGACCGAGCACGACTAGTCTCTGTCGCTTACACGATTCTGGTCCATTGCACCGGAGGTCGAGGTCGTGACTGAGAAAATTCTGAAAGACAAGGAGGGAGATTGGGGGCTCCTTTCGTAGGATACAATATACATTCGTTAAGCGTTATATATCGTATAATTTAACAATGTACATACAATCATTGTGACAATATACATACAATCATTGTGACAATATGCATACAATCATTGTGACAATATACATACAATCATTGTGACAATATACATTCATTCGAGATTCAAAAATACAATTCATAACGTGTAAATGTAAAATTACGGAAAGAAAAATCAGAAGCCCTATCGTGGCACCCAAATGAGGGGCTTTGCGTAAGTTCCAGGGCCTATCCTTCTGCGACTGTTTGGATCTCTGTGTAAACGCGTCTTGTAGTCAGTCTAGTTGATCTCCGGGGAAGGGGGGGGGTGTCACTAAGGTGTCCAAGCCCACCCTTTTTTAGTAATTATTCGGTCTACCCATTAGCTTAGCCTTCTCTGGGTTGTCGCCCAAGTAGGTGATGAGATTTACTAGCCGTTTGGTTCCGGTCTTTTGAGTGTCTATTTCATCCAGGCTGCGGTCCAGCGTACAGCAGGGCCCTTGAAGTACAGATGCGCCCGTCGCATAGTGTATTTTGGTCCCAATCTGAAAGCATCCCCACTCGTCATTTGGTACTCACTTTGAAACGGCGAAGGTCTCGCTGGACACTTGTCTATAAATACTCACTTCCTTACCCACATCAAAAGCACCATTTTAATACCAAAAAAAACTTCTCCTATTCATGTTTTGTGACTGCTTGGTCTGTACAAAGGGTAACAGCCAGTGATTTTCTGAGTAGCTTTTTGATTGGAATAGAAGGAAATTTAACTCATTGGCCTATAAATCAATCTTGAGAAATAATGGCGCCCAAAATAACCAGACTTCCCCCCCCCCCCTCTCGTACATAAATTTGTGCTCCAGACTCGTAACTTACTGGCACTGAAGCAACTGAGTAAATTTTCTGCGCAATACTCGTAACATATATCACGCTGCTTTTCAACGCAAGCTGATATGTAAACGGTTAATTCGAATATAAAGAAAATTATAAATTTGTGTAATAAATTGAGTGTTGTGTCAAGGCTTAAAACTACAAAAATGCATAAAACATCCGCTAACGAGTCCCGGATGTGGCGGACAGCCTTAGTTCTCTTTGACGGTAATTCTCCCGAAACCCCAGTGTAGTGTCCAAATAATTTACCGGGATGAGGTAATATCGATTGCGGCGGCGCCCGTTTTGTTCTCGGCAGTAAATATATTCTTACTGGAAAAATTTTCGTTCATCCTAGATAAGTAGTAAGATTATTTTTGAATTATTTCACGGATAATTTTTGGGAACAGCTTTTCCCTCGTACGTATAATTTGTTTTAATATAATTAAGGTTCCCGTGATTACAGTCTCGGTAAAGGTTAAGAATCGCAACAATCAAAACTGACCTTGAGTGGCTTGTAATAGTTTAATCAGATTTTGGGATACGAGGACACACAACTATAAAGGCAAGGCACATATTTCTTGAAATTTATTTTTATTAATGTATTTAGTATTGCTTGGCCGAGGCCTATACGGTGCTGAAGTTTGACAAAAGAGACGGCTGATGTTGTACAATCAGTGATGGTTGACGGGAGGTTGTTCCAATCGGTTATTATTCGAGGAAAGAAACTAAATTCGAAACAATCTGTGGATGCAAAGATGAGGTTTCAATGAGGTTTTTTGAGTAGTTGTCATAATCATCATCAGCACCACTTTGAGGGACAAACAATAGATGATCCCCGTAGAGATCAATGTTAAAATTGCCGATTTTAGCGTAGAAATGTGGAAATTTAGTGGGGTTTTCCGGCACATCAATAATTTTGAAAATTGAATTGAATTTTTGATTTTCGAAATACTGAGTTCGCTTAGAGATATGAAGCCCAGAAAATTAAATATAAAATAATGAGACAGACCAGGAAGGCCTCTGCAGTGTTTGCCAGAAACGTCATTCAGACTACCTAGCACAAGTTTGCCACACAGCATCGTATTTCGTTTCTTCTTATTTTGGCGTCGAATCTTCCCGATTGCCTCACAAAAGCCGCATAGTGATTGGACGTGGGGCGTAGAAATCGCCAATTCTGAGCTCGATCATTTCTTTTCCTCACAACATTGATACTGGCACGAGCAGGGAATTCCCCCCCCCCCTGAATATTCTGAGATTGAAAATAGACTACCTACTGACGTCACAGGCAGAGTGCGGAGGCCTTCTATCTCTAGGAGGTGATGGACAGACCCACTCTTCTGAGGTGGATATCCATGCAATATTTTTTTCGAAATATTCAACTCCTATTAAAAAGAAAAAAGAACCGATTCATTTCTATGTTCCTTCAATTTAGATTTTGTTTCTTTCATGAGTCGCACAGGAAGTCGCCATATTGGTTACCTCGTATGTCCCTCAAGAAAAAGGGAAATATCACGTGATCCAAAAAGCCTCATTTATGGGAATGGTTGATATTGGGAAAGTATGAAACTGGACTTATATATAGAAAATTGGAAGTGTCGATGTGAAAAATGCCGTGAAGGATTTTGAAAAGGAAAGTTAATATCGAGAGAGAGAGAGAGATATGTCTACGGGTGGTAAGCGGTTGGATATTGCGTTGGAGCTTGAGTTCAGTAACGGAGACGGAGGATGACCGAATTGAATACATTCAAGATAAAACCACTGTAGAAGGAAATATACAGTCGACCCCGCTTAAGAGGTCTCATACATTTTAGCATGGTGAAAGGTATACTCCAGTACAGGTGTTCTTAACCTATGGGTTGCGACCCAAACTTGGGTCGCAGGGGCTTCCTAGATGGGTCGTTCAAATCTACTCACAGCCAGGGATGATTCTTGAGCTATCGGTCCTAGCCCGATAATGTTCTCCGCTGTGAGTTGGTCACAGTGACGGACTCGCACCGCGAGGTCCCGGGTTCGAGCCCCACCGTCGCCACAGTGGTGGTCGGCTGAAGTTGGTTTTCTGCGGTTCCCAACTTCGAGGCGCAAATGCGAGCCGATAATTCCCGTTAAAAAGTCTCGCCGGAGAGAGCGAGCGACAGGCTTACAGCGATACAATTATTCAATCATCACACAGGAACAAACTTCACGTCAGGTTTCACTACACGTACACGCACATTCCAACATGTACCAATTCGTTAGACGATCAGCGATTAGATCAACGCAGCTGCAGATTGACAGTTTTCATTGATTGATAGTAACTGATTCAATGAATATATCCCTGAAGAGAAGCAGATCAAATTTTATCAAGAATGATTTTCGATTATGACGATATTTTGTGATTATTTAACCGAATCACCATTTTTCGATCATAAATTTATACTTGTTTCTTGGCGATGTGCATAATGGCACCTGCCCATGTATACATATCTTTTCCAAGCTCAATAAATAGTTAGGTTACCCCCGGAGGCACCCGATTCCCCCCAGGGACAATGTGCTTATATCACCGAGTATGACAGAGCCTGGAGGTCTCTCGGTTCCGATCACTATCCTGACCCGAACTTGATCCGCAGTGGCTTCCGAGATGGGTCGTACAAATTCACTCACGACCAGGGATGATTCTGGAGCTATTGGTCACGACCCAAACCTGGTTCGCATAGACTTCAGTGATGGGTCGTGCCAACAACAACAACATCTATAACAGAAGTCGTTGTCGAATACAGTTGTATTTGTATTTGTATTTGTATTTGTATAGAAGTCCTCCGCGCGAACCTCGCTACGTCACTGAAGAAGGTCAGTTCACCTATAGGCATTGGGTATGCTACAAAAAAAGGGTAAACATGCGGGCCTGTTATATCCAATCTCTATAGGTGAGATGACCTTCTTCAGTGACGTCATCACGAGACCTCATGCTATAGATTGCGTTGGTCTGGCAAACCCACTTACAGCCACAGACGAGGATTACTGAGCTGTCGGTTACGACCCAAACTTGACGTCAATGTATTGAATAGAAATTAATTCAAAATAGAGGAAACTGTTCAGTTCATGAAATGAAGCAAAATATTGAGACTTCATTGATTCAATCTTTTCGGAAATTAAATTGTAAATATAAAACTGTTTGAATTTCCAAATTCAAAAAATTTAATTTTAAATAAGATCAAGTGAATGAAATTGCAATCTTTTGCTTCATTTCATAAACTGAACAGATTCCTTTATTCTGAATCAATTTCTATTCATTTACATTGTTGGCATTGCGCGCAAGCTGTTTTTAATGATTTTTTCTTTGAAAATTTGTAAGAAATTAAGTGTTAGGCCGGTATTACACTATGAAAGTTTGATAAAAATTCTTTTATAAACCTTGAAAAATGCAACGAATAAGCACATCTGTTACATTCGAGCGAACTTCACTGATCCGCCTATTGGTTGCATTTTGCAAGTTTTATAAAAGTACTTTTACCAAACTTTTACAGTGTAATTTCGGCCTTAGAGATGTGTAAAATTTTATATACTGTCATGGTATACCATATACAATCCAAAATATGTGTAAAATTTTTTTAAATAAATCATAATTCAAATAGTATTTTTAATAATATTTCTACTAGAGCATAGTTTTCACCAGTAAAAAGGCGTTAAACGGGCTAAGGATAAAATCCTCTAGAACAAAAATTTCTCTAATTAGAGACAATGCTAAAGGGTTCAGCAAATTTTACTTTGAATTGTGCAACGAGGGTCCTCGCTGAGTGTAGGCCCAGCTTCAGTGGCGTATTTACAGGGGGCGGGACTTGGTGGGCCAAGGCAGAAAGTTCAGAGGGGTGGAAAATTTGCTGAATGATTGGTCAAGAACGTTAGTAGATGTAAGTGACAAACAGAGTGACCTAGAGTGCATACAAGCATGTGAATGACCAAGAGAGTGACCTAGAGTGCAACAAGCATGTGAATGACCAAGAGAGTGACCTAGAGTGCATACAAGCATGTGGATGACCAAGAGAGTGACCTAGAGTGCAACAAGCATGTGAATGACCAAGAGAGTGACCTAGAGTGCATACAAGCATGTGGATGACCAAGAGAGTGACCTAGAGTGCAACAAGCATGTGAATGACCAAGAGAGTGACCTAGAGTGCATACAAGCATGTGAATGACCAAGAGAGTGACCTAGCGTGTGTATAATATAAAAATTTAGATTTTTATTTTGTTACACACTTTCTTTCTTTCAAACCGAGCACAACTCAGGTCTATCACAATCTATGGGCGATTTACTACCTAGTGAGTTGTGCCGGAAGTGTAACTGTGTGCGTACCTAACAATCTGATTGCGTATGTAGTGTTGTGTTTGATTTTTCAGTGCTGCCATCCATATTTCAGAAGTGAAGTGAGTGATGTGTTATGACCGAATTACATTTGTACGGTTTGTAGGTCTGTTGCTCACTGTTGAAAGACTTTTTAAAGGGGAGATCAGCTGGCATTTTGTTACACATTGTATTTTCTCTCTCAAAACTGGTACAGAGTAATTTTTGAACAAATTTTTAGCATTTTTTTTTAAACTGAAATCTACAACAGACGGTTGATGAGATAAAGACCGCATTAGCACTTACAGGGCACCCTGTATAGTGTATGTATGAAATGAAATAAGAGAAGTATTTTTATAAGCATTTTATCTCTGACTCTCTCTCTCTCTCTTCTAAATAACACCGACATCTGTATGTTGATTTCCATTCCCCATAATGATTAACATGGTCTCGTCAAAAGTAACTCATCAGCCAATATAAAAACAAGAACCAATATCATACCACATCATGTCGAAGATGGAGAAAAAGAACGATATTATTCAGATTATAATACCGCAAATGAGAGAGATTCTGTACTCTCTCTCTCTCTCTCTCTTCACGGAAATACTCCGACCGAGTTAATATTAACCCTTCTCAGTTTGCAGCCTGAAGAGAGAAAAAAAATTCATGTATGAATAATGCATCAAGAGAGAGAGTGGCTGGTCGAATACATAATCACTGACTTCATTTAGCGGGGAAAGCATTAATTCAGTGAGATCCATGTTATTGATGTGAAACATTCGCTTAACATCTTTTGTACTTTGATGATTTTCTAATCATATAATTGATCCGGATCAAACATCGTTATAAATACACAGTCTGCCGCGAGCCCGCCAAAGCCACTTTTTAGGCTGTACAAACGCCTTTCCCGTGGCTTTAAATAGACGAAAAAATTGATTTCTTTTTGAGTCTTGGGTCCCCAGTACCTTAATAAGTATTATACTTATAGGAGAACTCCACCCAAGATAAGTTACCCTTTTTTTTTTTATTCCTTGTGTTATTATCGTTGGGGGTTCTTTCATCTTCGGTCGGTCTATTCCACTCCCATCGCCAATTTGTGGCCTCGTGATATTCCGGCTCTGGAGTATTTTTGCGCACTTTTAACTCCGGCGTTGACTCTTTGCTCTTTTCGTGAAGGTTTACACAACGCCCAATTCCGCCAAGTCACCTCCAACAACTAATGACTCGTTAACGCTCGACACACGTTCATTCGTCTCCCTTCTTTCTCTTTCGGCTACATCTGTGTTTTACATGCGTTATATTTATTTGCTCTAATTCGAGTGAAAATGAGGAGCTTATTAATAGACTTATTAGTAGACAAAAGTACCCGCGAGAAATCGCCGGACAGGATTATCGAGAGTCTACTTTCTTTCTTTCGAACCGAGCAAAACTCAGGTCTATCAGCATTTATGGGCGATTTACTACCTAGCGAGCTGTGCCGGAAGTGTAACTGTGTGTGTTCCTAAACAGTCTGAGTGCATATGTAGTGTTGTGTTTGATATTTCAGTGCTGCTATCTATATTTCAGAAGGGAAGTGAGCGATGTGTTATGGTTGAATTACATGTGTAGGTCTGTTGCTCTCTGTGGCGAGACTTTTTAAAGGGGAGATCGGCTCGCATTCGCGCTTTGAAAGTTGGAAACCGCAGAAAACCAACTTCAGCCGACCACCACTTTGGTGACGGTGGGGTTCGAACCCGGGTCCTCGCAACGCGAGTCCGTCACTATGACCACCACAGCGGCTCGAGAGTCTACTGCATAGTTTCTGAACCTTTTTGTCCCATCTTACCCCCTTCAGAATTTTTTTCCCTAAACGTAACCTAACCCATAGCATCCTATGTTATACCAGTAGCCTCTACCGCCACTCCCGGAACATTCTATCGCTCCCCCATGGGACGTTTAACTCCCACGTTGGGAATCATTGGTCTACTGCAATACGAAATGAATCTACGGGTTATTTACACATTATAATCCTTTTATGTCAGGTCTAATGACCGTCAGAAAATATTCAAGTGTAGATGATCTGAGCCTTCGTGCACAGATCATCTACAGATCATCGGATATATGGAGCGATTTCCATCAAATGTTGAAAAATACCGATTCATTCAATGACTGGTAAAAATTTCAAGCAAGGTTTTCGGCATATGTGTTCTGATATACGAGTGTCCTTCCTTATATCTTTATTCCTAATGAACTCTGGAGCATTGAGTGACGGGAAACTCAGTGATATTTTGAAATCTTCCGAAATGTGATGAGATTGGTTTTATGCGAATACATCCAGACCGTTTCGGCATCGTGCCCGAGTGGGAAGATGCTCGTCTTCCACTATAAAGGCTCACGAGTTCGAATCCAGGCTTAGAACGTCGAAAGCAGGTTCTTTACCTACCGGTACTGAGGCGACCACCGATAGATGGGAGCCTTCGTTTCCCACCCAGCTTCACTGGATGGAAATTTGTCGCATGGATAGAGTGACCATACGTCCCGTGTTTTCTGTTTTTCTGGTCGTCCCGACTTTTTGGCAATAGTGTCCCGGTTTTTCCCGTATTTTACACAAAGCCTACTTGACTTTTTATTCTTCATTGAAGTCAAAGATTGAAATTAATTTTTCAACTCATAAGTTATATTATGATAATTACAACTATAAATAAGAATATTAATCTCCCACATTTGTCTTGGTGAACGTGTTTTTTAAATCGTGGAATTCATTTTAATCCACTGCAATTTGCAGTAATCCTTCATTTCCTGCCATTGTGATTTTTCCGTAATTTCAGCAATATTTGGCAACTTTGTTCGGTTTTGGCATCATTTTTGGCGATAATTGATGGTGTCTCGTATTTTCCCGTATTTGGGGAATCCCAATGTCTCGTATTTCTCTCGAGGAAATAGGGTCAGTATACGCAAGGCGATATATGACCGGAGTTGGTGTGCGGTAAAGTAGACCGTATCGGCAAATCACCGTTTTGTATAAGGTGAGTTTGTTGGAGATGGTGGGAGTAGAAGAGTGTGGCAAATTTTATTCAACATGTGTTTTGCTTTTTTAGCTTTGACGATTGCGTCCTCATAATGGGATCTAAAAGAAAAAAAAAACGTTTATTGATTAGAAAAATTGGGACGACGGCAGACCATAAAACTATAATGGACTCTCATCGCGAGATCCACCCCACTGGCGCCACAGTGGTTGTCGGCTGAAGTTTGTTTTCTTTGGTTCCCAACTTGAAGGCGCGAATGCGAGCCGATCTCCCAGTTAAAAAGTCTCACCACATGGAGCAACAGGACTACTCACGGTGTCAGGGCCGCAACAAGATGCTTGGTCATCCGGGGAAAGCGCGCATTTTAACGACCCTTGTAATGTTGAAGGAGAAATTTCAGAATGAAATTTGCGCTCCCTCGGGTCTAGCGCCCGGGGCACGAAACCCGCCTGCTCCTCCCTAATTGCGGCCCTGCACGGTGTAAATATTCAATCATTACACTTTACTCACTTCATTTCTGAAATATAGATGGCAGTACAAAAAAAGACATAACACCAGATACGTACTCAGAGTATTAGGTACACACGCTTACGCACTTCCCGCAGAACTTACTAGTTAGTAAATTGCCTATGGCGGTAGACCCGAGTCGTGCTCGGTTTGAAAGGAAAAAAGAGTCCATGAAAAGTTTGAGTTAGAACGCATGATTCACATTATTTTACACTACGGCTGTAATTTGCGTTTCCCTCTTCTCATAGGTTCGTTTTGACAACACTTCCGTGGCACAAATATTGCATAGTGTGGCTTGAAGGACCTCCAAAGTGTCAAAATGCTTTTGCTTCAAAAACTACAGATGATGACCATATCACCATAGGGCAATTTCCAGCAAGTGGAGTTAGGTGGAAAATGAAGGCGCCATCTATGGGTGGTCGCCCCAAGCACGATATGTAAAGAACTTATTTGCTACGTTCTTCCCCGGACTCGAACCCGTGAACCTTGACGGCGACCTTCATGGTGGATGACGAGTCTCTTACTCTGGTCCATTCCCGGTATACCGGAAAAAAGCAAGTCATCCTCAAGTCCACGGCGAAGAACCCCGGGAGTGATCCGCGCGACGGATCTGGTGACAAGAGGTTCGTCGTGAGACCTGCCGGCGTAATAATATGGGTATTCCTCGATGTTTCTTTTAATGTCGGCTTATGCGGGGAAATGCGGGATATTTTATGAAAAAGTCAGGACGACGGCGGAATGTCCCGTAAAATACGGGTCATATGGTCACTCACTATATACAACTTCCTTTTCGGCGAATGACAGAATTACAGCATGTATTCTGGTCCGGTGGACTGAAAAGGTTATGCACCCCCTGACGGAACCCAAACCCATTACAACGTAAATTTGGGCTAATACGAGCATTTCAAGAACCGAACTCGCAAGACTGTCGGGAGGAAACTGAAACAAGCATGCGCATAACAACATGGATGCTAATTTTCCAACACAACGGAAAGTCCCGTGATGGATTACGAGAATTTCACGAATGAACTTCGTTTCTCAGATCTTTGTTATACGAGTCTTCAAGAGAAATCTATTAATCACTAAATCGGCTTATCATTATGGATGTCTCTGGGATTTAAATACTGACGGGAAACCCGGGGATCTCGATAATGTTTGGAAATGTCCATTCCAATGTTTCGTGATCCACGCTGTGTGTAGAGATTCTGTGTTTGTGATTAATATGTTTATAATTATAAACTATTATATCATGCGATAGCGAACTCTCGGACATTTAATCCCTTGCTAAGACATCAGATGTTGCTGATCCAGCGCTTATGTGTTGCCTCAAATAAAATCAATCTGTATATCAGTAACACGATCAAATAAATCACAATGTAGTTTTCTTCTAAGGCTGGTCCGTGATTTGGTACTAGTCCGCTGGAATTTCTCCTGCCGGAATCCAAAGAATTTCATCCACTCTATGAAGCTGCTTGATATTCAGGGTATCTTGTGGTGGTTGAGTGGTCATAGTGACGGGCTCGCATCGCGAGGACATCGCAGTGGTGGTCAGTTGAAGAGTTCCCAAATTCCCCCCCCCCGCGCGTGAATGCGAGCCAATCTCCCCCTTTAAAAAGTCTCGCCACAGAGGGCAACAGACCTAAAAAACGGTACAAATGAACCGTTCCACTTCACTTCTGAAATTTGGATAGCAGCATTGAAAAAAATCAGATCGCAGCACTACGTACGCACTCAGACTAGGGTTACGATATCCGGAGACTGAGAAAGGAGGACGTCCGCGCACGCATACTTAGTGACGCCACTTATACCAATCTCCCAAATAGATGGCGTCACTGTTAATGGCGCTATCAGTATCAAACCGACCACAACACCATAATTTTTCCTAACTCTAAAAAAAGAAGAAACAGAAAAAATTCTGGAAATTCCCGTGCTATTTGTGAATGCGTGAGGGGAAAAAACACAAAGACAATCATATCAATGAAGAAATATGTCTCAAAGTGGAAAAAAAAGATTTCCCCAGAAAAAAAAAACGAAAAATCATTCCGGAAACCCGAAAAGGAGGACAAAAAAGTCGAATTTGCCGAAATGTACAGAACGCTTTAAATGGCATCAAAAAAGAGGACATGTCCTCCTAAAGGAGGACGGTTGGTAACCCTAACTCAGACTGTTAGGTACACACTTACACTTCCGGCACAACTAAGTAGGTAGTAAATTACCCATAAATGGCGATAGACACGAGTTGTGCTGGGTTAGAAAGAAAGAGTGTCTTGTAGGTGCTAATGTGGCCTTTATCTCATCGATTTCTATCGTATCAAAAGGCGTTCTCAAAAATTACCATGTACCACTTTTGGCAGTGAATATACAACATATATATAGTGAATATCCAAATACAAATACAACGCCACAACAGGCAAATTGTCCAACGAGGTGGCTGACTTAAGAGCATCATGGATCACCGAGCCATTTTTTGGTGGCCCTACCTACTACTACTACTACACCACAACCCCTTCCCACGCCTACACCCCCCCCCCACTGCATCGGTACATGCGGGAATGTGCGTGTACGTGTAGTGAAACCTGACGTGAAGTTTCTTTTTGTTTCTCTGTAATGCTTGTTATGAGTAGTGCTGCCATCTGCCACTAGTTTTTCTAACTATGAGTGAAGTGTTATGATTGAATGATTTATCGTTGTAGGACTGTTGCTCTCTGTGGCGAGACTTTTTAACGGGGAGATCGGCTCGCATTTGCGCCTTGAAGTTGGGAACCACAGAAAACCAACTTCAGCCGACCACCACTGTGGGGTTCGAACCCGGATCCTCGCATCGCGAGTCCGTCACTATAACCACTCTACCACCACAGCGGCACTGTAAAGCCCTGCAATAACTTCTTACCTTGACCCAGCAAGCGCCCCAGAAGAATTCATCTTGACTCCTAGCTTGGTGTGGACGTCCTACACGAGGAGCGGCAAGGATACCATGACCTCAAGTCATCCGCCAGTTCCACCTCCCAATGAAGCTGGGTTACACGAATCAGCCACGACTCGCAGCCGAGTGTTATAGCCGAGTTATACAGTGAGTGTATAACAAACTAAAAATCAATTTTTATACGGTCCCCTTGTTCCCTAACTTCTAATTAGAAACTTGTTGTTCTGTCTTTCTTGAGGCCAACCAAAAAAAAAAAAAATCCCATTTTTCCAAGTATTCGTTGAGATATTCGAATTTAAAAATCTGAGAAAAGAAATTATGAAAGGAAAGCAGAAATGAGGAAAAGGGGTGTCGTCCGTTAGTTTTTGCTGTTCTTTTATAACTTTTCTTCGATTTTTGAATTCAAATATCTTATGGAATACTGCACTTGGAAACGTCGAATTTTTTCCGTTGGCCTCAGCAGATACAGGACAACAACTTCTTAAGTGTAAGTTAGAGGACAAGGGAGACCGTATAAATAAATTATATTTTTTTATTTTGTTACACGCTGTATATTCACTCTGAAAACTGATGTAGGGTAATTTTTGAACGCCTTTTGAGCAATTTTTAAATTGGAATCACACCTCTACGACGGATGGTTGATAAGATAAAGGCCTCATTAGCACTTACAGGACACCTTGTTTAGTCAAGTTCAAGTTTACGAGTGGATTGGTTTGCGAACAATTCGATTTACGAACACACGAAAAGGATTTAATCTTGAAGGTATTATATGTATTTCTTTGTAAGTCTTTGGTCACGTGGGAAAATTGTTTTTTCATTTCAGAGAAGAGTTAGTTGAAGAATTTGATTTCGTCTGAGTAACGTTCGTGGCCTTAACTGACCACGACGCCTATAATCCACTCTGTGATCCATGGATCAACGGGTAATTTTTCAAATTCCAAGAAACTCTGCATCAGAGAACGTTTTTCAAAAATATTTAAATATTTTACAATTTTTTTTTTGTACACTCTCAATGACTTCTCAAAACATTATTTTAATATTCTACGTTACGAATTTTTGTATTGCATTCGCTATCATTGACTTAGCAGCAAATATTTTACAGAACTATGAATTTGGCATTCAGGATATCGTAGGCCGCTGTATTGCGTTACGGGCAGAGATTCTGAGGGCTTTATCAATGGGATTATAGATGATATTGATGAAACCACAGACGTGACCCTAGACTCGTTTTCACATCGTCTCTTTGATACTGTGGTTACCTTTCCCGTAACTTATTATTTCAATGATTTCCATTAGTTTCACTTTATGCACAAGATGCTTCAAAAATTTACACTGTAAAACTTTGGGGTGTCAGGAACGGATTATTTCATTTTACATTGATTCTTATGAGGAAAAAATTATTTTTCGCTTTGTGAACATTTCTCGGCTTACGAACGAATTAAGTTCGTAAACCGAGGGTTTACGTATGTGTATCCAAATTCATTTTTATTTCCGTGTTTGCCGTTAGTGGGTCTGCAAATTATTTCTTTTTCAATTTAAGTCCACAAATTATTACTTCCATTTATTTATTTTTTGCCGGTCCACAAATTATTCCCAAATTTATTCATCTTTTACAGTCAGCAAATTATTTTTTCAATTTTGTAATGTTTTACATTCCCCCTCAAAATACTTCCTCCTGCTTATTTACACTTCCCCGCGGCCCACAAATTATTTTTTTAATTAATTTTTTTGCCGGTTCTAAAATTATTTTTCCTATTATTTATTTTTCTTGCCGGGACGCAAATTGCTTTTATTATTATCAGCAACCTTTATTAACATAGTAACCTTAATCAGTAACCTTCTTTTCCTATTATCAGTACTGTTATGTAGTTTCTTTAGATTAGTTGTTAACGTTTACTATATAACTTATTTAGAAATTTAACTAGGGTTGGCCGTGAAGAGAGGGGAGGGGTATTATTCCATGCACCCAGGCTCGTTATAGCTGCAAACTTACAACAACAAAAAACAACACAATCTCGACTAACCATTGACACCAGGAGTCCAAGTAATGAGAGATTTAAATAATGAAAATTTTAATGTACAATGAGCAAAACAATAACACTTGGTATGAACTTAGGGGCCCCCATGGAATTATACAGACAAAAAAATTTAACACATTTTACCGTTTCTTTACAGCTCGCATGACGGTGTAGCTGTCAAGATGGGGGAGGGTAATGACATTACTTGGGCGAAACATATGCTTTGTCAGAGGATTAGAGTTCATTTACTTACGGTCCAGGATAAGAGCATGATCGACGACGGAAGATCTAGTTGACCGTCAGAATTCATCGGGGTTCATCATCATGGATGCGGCCTATCGGAGGAAGACAGCTCTAGTCGCGATGAGGTGGAAACTGCGTAACCGAGGAAGACAGTGAGGTATTCATTATGAAAGCGGATCAGCGTGGTGTTTTTGATATCGGAGACGTAGCATTCTGCAGGAGGCTGACATCGCAATGGTACTCGGGTAGTGATTGACCAGCGTCATACGAAGAAGTCGTAGCACACCATGGAAAGTCCTGAGGGTCTTTTATTTAGGAAAGCTCAGGAAGCGGAATCCCCTTGCCTTGATAGACAACGAGAGTTCAAGGGGGGGAGTCGGGGCGAGAGACCCACGGAGACAGAGAAGAGTGTGTCCGAACAGCATCATCTCATCGACAAAAAGCCCCGTTTTTCTCCACTTTTCTCCAGATCTTGAACTTTGTCTGCCTTCCGATTGGACGCGGAGGGGTCACGGGATGACCACGTCATGCTCCTCTCGATGAAAACGCGCGAAAATGGTGACTCACCCCTGGAGGGAAGAAGAGGAGGAGGGACTAGGGAAGGGAGAGCAAGCAAAGTTTCATGTCGAAACACGATCATGATAAATATCTGGAATTTGATGAAAATTGAATCTCTGCCGAAATTAAGAGTTGAGAGTTCTGAGATCTTGAATTCGATTTCTTGATTTTATTCCCCGTCGAACGAGACCAATCGCTGCGTCGACGAACAGGGTTAAGTTTGACAAAAGAGGGATTTAACAATTTTAAAATATATATAAAAATAATACAATTTTCAGCCTCGCTGAAACATATAATAATTAATAAGAGTAATTAGTGACTGTGTAGTGTTTGTTTTTACGTGTGGGCCACATATGAACAGGGAGTATTTACGTGTGTGTGTGTGTGTGTGTGTGTGAGTATGAAGAATGATAATCACAAAAATAATACCACTACACCTTCCATTTTTCCCATTCTCCATAACACTACCCTTAAATCTGAACCAGGAGTGAAGCATGCTGATCTGAATCGGTAGTAGAGCATGCTAATCTGAATGGTAAAGAAAAAAAGCACAGTAATCTGAATCAGGAGACTGAATGAGAAAATATAGCATACTGATATGTACGGTAATATAAAGCATGCTGATCTAAATTAGAAACAAGAGAATGCTAATCTCAATCAGGAGTAGAGCTTGCTGATTCAAATGAGTAGTGAAGCATGCCGATCTGAATAAGAAAATAATGGACTAAAGATACTACAACCTCTGACAATAAAGTTCGGTGAATAGTCCTGTAACATTAACGTAGATGAAATGTTAACGAAAGTTACCTTACTGTCCTTCGAAATAGTCACCTCCCATTACTATGCACCGCTGAGATCTCCTATACATGTCCTGGAAACTTTGCAAGAAGTCTTCTTTTGGGATGGAGTTCAAAAGCTTCGTCACGTTTCGTTGGATGTCAGGAATATCGTCAAATCTCTTTTCTTTCAAAGCGAGTTTGAGTCGTGGGAATAGGAAGAAGTCTGGAGGATTGAGCTTCATCTGGCGAGTATGGTGGATGTTCAATATGCACCACCCCCTTTTTTGCCAGGAACTGTTTGATGATATTGGCTGTGTGAGGGCGAGCATTGTCGTGAACAAGAAACCATGAACCTTGTTGTGCGTACTGAGGTCGTTCCCTGAAACGGGTCAAAATTTCAATGTACCTTGCAGCATCCATCGTCGTTCCCTCAGGTAGAAATTCCTTGTGAATTTTCCTGTTCTCAGTTAAGAACCAACACACTAAACAAGCACTTTGCAAAACAAGTCTTTCACGGAACACAAACGACGTTCAACTGAACAACGGTGGCGGCAGATGGTCAACACCTGCCGCTACGCATGTGCAGCATTTTGCTTCGCCAGTGTTGCCAGATCGGCCGCTCTGACTTCATTCACCGAACTATATTGTCAGAGGTTGTATTATAACTCCGTGAAGAAAATAGAGCATGTTAACCTGAGTTAGAAAGTAGGGCACGCTGATGTGTGAATTGGAAAGTGGGGTAGGCTGATCTGAATTGGAAAGTGGGGTAGGCTGATCTGAATTGGAAAGTGGGGTAGGCTGATCTGAATTGGAAAGTGGGGTAGGCTGATCTGAATTGGAAAGTGGGGTAGGCTGATCTGAATTGGAAAGTCGGATATGTTCTTGTCTGAATACGTAGTAGAGCATGCTGATCTGAATACGTAGTAGAGCATGCTGATCTGAATTGGAAAGTCGGATATGTGCTGGTCTGAATTCGTAGTAGAGCATGCTGGTCTGAATTCGTAGTAGAGCATGCTGATCTGAATGAGAAAATAGAGCACGCTAATCTGAACTGGAATGTAGAGCATGTTGATCTGTGAACTAAAAAGTAGGGGATGCTGATCTGAATTGAAAAGTACGGTATGTTGATCTGAATTGGAAAGCCGGATATGTGCTGGTCTGAATTGGATAGTCGGATATGTGCTGGTCTGAATACGTAGTAGAGAATGCTGATCTGGATGAGAAAATGGAGCACGCTAATCTGAATTGGAATATAGGGTATGTTGATCTGAACTGGAATGCAGGGTACGTTGATCTGAATTGGAATGCAGGGTACGTTGATCTGAATTGGAATGCAGGGTATGTTGATCTGAATTGGAATGCAAGGTATGTTGATCTGAATTGGAAAGTATGGTATGTGCTGATATAGATCAGGAGTAGAACATGCTGATATGAATTAGCAGTAGAACATGCTGATCTGCATCACTAATATAGCATGCCGATCAGGAAGGTAAGGTATTTGAATCACTGTAGAATTTACTAGCTTTTACTGGATTCGTGAAGATCGTTTGAGACGAGCTCCCGTGACACCAAGTTGCTCCAAATAGAGGTCATGTATATCGGCAACACTTAATAGCACAGTCCAAAGTTTTTCCCACCAAGAACGTAACTTAATCGAACCTAATTTGACGGAGCGTTTTAAATGGGTTCCCAAACCTCGACTTTTCCAAGTTTTCCCCGAGCCCGGTAATTTATCACAAATGCTTCTTTTTTTCTCCCCCCCCCCCCCGGAAAACAAGATCCAATTTAATGGAAGGTAACTCGATACTAATGACCGATTTAGATAGACAGGGCACAAAAATCTAAAATCTCCTCCAACCTCAATTTTTTTTTTTTTTTGTTTTACTCCACTCGCCGCTTAATGTATTTACTATATTTCCTATGGTCTCCTCCTCAAACAGTCTCGGAATTTTATGGAGAATTCACGCATGCGCGGACCGTTACCAAATAAAATCTCATTTCGAAAGTTCTAGAAAATTCGTTTCTTTGTTCTTGATACAATTTCCTTTATTTATATATATTTTTTTCCCCCGTTTTTACTCTCGGCACCTGTTTCTTTGGATTGAAATAGAAAATATAGAGGGATGTGGGGAGAAAAAAAGGAAAAGAAATCTGGAAAAAGTAATCAATGTTTTCTTCAATCTCTGAGACTTTGTTTCATTCACTTGGGAGTCGTATCACTAGATGCTCTACGTTCTCATTCTCTAAGGTTCGGAGACAACAACAACAACAACTATTGCTGCTCGTTTTTATGAGAGGAAAGAGTTCTCGTGGAGAAATTTCTCTTGTTTGTTACTAAAATATATATATGTATACACGTGTATATAAAGTTCATTGTTTCATAAATATTTATTGATAGTGACGCGGATTTGAAGCTACGGTCTTGTTACGGGACTTCCAGGTCAAAAAGATTTTTGTTTTTTTTACCCGTTATATATATACTGATGAATTATTTTTTCCCGAACTAAATTCCAGACGTAAATCGAGACGGCAGTAAAATGTTTGATTGTTAACAGAAGTGAAATGTTATTATTTGATTTCAAATTAATAACATGAATTGGATTTTTTTTTAATTATATTTTTTTTAATTATATTTTTTTTAATTATATATTTTTTTAAATTTTCAAATATTTTTTGATTCAAAAATTTGTATTTTTTTTAAATTTTCAAATATTTTTTTTAAGATTCAAAAATTTGAATTTTTTTGAAATTTTTATGAAATATTTTTTATTTTTTTGTAAAATTGTTTTTGTTAAATTGTGAACAATCTATTTTTTTGAAATTTTTGATAGTATTAACTATTTTGAAATATAAAAATTTTTTTAATTTTTTTAAACATATTTTTTAATTTTTTTTAAACATATTTTTTAATTTTTTTAAACATATTTTTAAAATTTTTTAAACATATTTTTAAATTTTTTTAAACATATTTTTAAATTTTTTTAAACATTTTTTAATTTTTTTAAACATATTTTTTAATTTTTTCAAACATATTTTTTAATTTTTTTAAACATATTTTTTAATTTTTTAAACATATTTTTTAATGATGATTTCTCAAATGGTAATTTTTTTAAACATCTGAGATTTTGTAATATAAAACTTTTAAACTTTTTCAATGACCACTGATCAATCTTTTAAAAGATGATAATGATAGTGACGATAATAATGATACTAACTAATTGTTTGTTTTTTAATAATTGAACTCATTGGTTTTTTAATTATAATTAATTGGATGATTTTAAAAATTATAATTTCATGTTTAAATTTCTAGTATCAATTGATTGTTTAATTTCTTGAATAATAAATACTCGTACAAATTTTTTATTCCTTAATTTTTAAAACGTTTCGAAGAAATGATTTATTAATTTTTTAATTATTCAATTTTCTTTATTCAAACACAAATATTTGAATTTCTAAAAATGAGCCATTTTTTTGATCAATTTATTCCACGGCGCACTCATTAAATATCACATTATATGATAAATTTTACGAATCCACTTGATAAATCATTCGATTCCATAGTACGTTTGTTAAGCAGTATTCACAAATTTTCCCATTGAATAACAAATTTCCATCAACATTTACCTTCAAACAATTTTTTATAAGGTGTTTCCATAACACAAAATCATCGCAATTGAAACGAATGAATAATATACTCATATTAAAATGATATTAATATCAACAAATATATATTTACTTAATTGTGTAAAATTTATTTTCCAAATCAATAGGTTATTCCTTGCCATATCTCAATTTATTATATTTAATTTCGATATTTTATGAGGTACTTCAAAACAAAAGTTTAATTAGATTTCTCTGTCCATTGGATAAAAGACGTCATTAATACCCCAAGTCAATCCAATCTATATTAAACGTCTTCTCGCAAAATCGTCTTTGTATAACTCCATTAAAACAAAAGAGTTTACCTCCTTTTATAACTTGGACGCAATTTTTCTTTTCTTCCGTACTTACGAGAGAGAGAGAGAAAAAAAAAAGCAAAATTTATAAAAGTAATTTGTCGTCACTTTACGATTTTTCTCGTTTGTCGTAAGTTTTCGATTAGTTACGAATCCCCCTAAAATGTGATTAAAGATGTTATATGTTTTTATTTTGTAAGTCGTTTATTTTTCACTAAATACTCGTAAGAAAATGACAAAAATGGAGTTTTGTTTATACTGACACAAAAGGATAATTTTAATCAGTATCAACTCGTAATCTCTCTTGTCAGATTATTCGCATAATAGGTATGTTTATTTAAATAGAAATATTATAGCTTTTTCGTTGACAGCATCGACTAACCGTTTCGCTTCTAACTATGATTGTTTTAAACGTAATGTTTTTCTGGCGCCAATTCTGTGCCAAATGGCTACTTTTACTGTAACCCGAAAGTTTTAATTTGAGAAGGAAATATATATTTTTTCACTATAGAGAATCAGTTATTTCTCTTTATTTTCAATTGAATAAGGAATCTGATAAAATAGTTCTGATAAACTATAATAGGAACCATAACAGCACCTTTTTGCAGTATGAGTAATTTTTCTATCCACCGACGCAATAGTACTCGACTACACTCGAGAGTAGCAGAAAAGAGGGGCCGCTCGAGAAAAAATGTTTACCCGTGCGGGACCAATTTTTGATGACCCTCGAGAAAAATCTTCACCTGTGCGGGTAGAGATTCATGTGTGGGATCTATTTTTGACGCCACCTCGTCACGTTGTTTTGATCGGCAAAGCTTTTTTTTGGCCTTTCAACTCGGATTTGGCGCTACTCCTAGAGCTACGCCCCATGCGGCCTCTGAGGTCAACCCCTAGATTCCAGCTACAATTATAACCATTCCACTCTTCGTGAATGTCGAGATACTTCAATTATACTTTTATAAAAGCACCTTGCTTGTGGTGCAAATGCTATCCAATCTCTTTCGAAGCGAAAAGGTCTGCGAACTATGTATTTCACGTGAGTTTCGCCAATTTCTTAAAAATCTTCAATGTTACAAAATACACTCATGTCTAAGTACAATGTACGCATAAAGTGCTGAACGTAAAGTGATAAAGGTTAAGAACGAGTATGATCTGTATAAAACTTGTGAGAACAAGACCGATTCTCGTCGCGTCGTATAAAACGTTCTGTAGAAATGGGGCAGGAGCTCATTTCTACCTCCAGGAAATCATGGAAAGGCATGAAGCAAATATCCGGTATAAAAAGGCATTGTGTCGGACGGCCAAACAAATTTCAAATCTCTGAGAATAATTCCGTTACTGGTTATAGATATTATGGATGAGATCCTGGAAAACGATGATCGGAATATTATATATAAACGAAAGTAAATTGACAATCGTGGAATTAATGGGTAATCACAAGAATTCCGTAGAGTTCATTGGTGATCACACACCGACACGACTACAGAAGAGAGAGGCTCTATCCATGTAGATGCTTGTATTTATAAGAAACGGCTTAGGTGCCTTTGCCGTGAAAGCCGAAAGAAGTTGGCAGAAAAATTTGATATATCCAGCACAGGAGAGTCATCAAGGGCCAAAAGAGGCCCAAAGGTAGCCACGAAAACATGGAACATTCCACTGGAAGACGCTCCAGGGCCACCCAAGGATGAACCACCTTCGGTAATCATAAGAATTAAACGAAGCACATAGCTAATCACAGGAATTCCAAACAAACATTTGAAATCACTAAAATTCCACGAAACATATCTTGGTAATCAATACCATTATTCTATGAGGCACATCTGAAATCCCTGGAATTTTGAGAAGAACATCAGCAACGACCACTTGTGCGAAATAGATTGGATCGAACGAAGAACATCGACACAATTATCACTATAATTCCACGAAACACGTAATAATCATAATATTTCACCACAATCTTTACTATAGTTTTCCGAAGCACATGGCTAATCACTGGAATAATTACTTACGGGCTTTGGAATTATAGTGATGATTGTCGATTTGCTTCGTGGAATTAAAGATGATTGCCGATTTCCTTCGTGGAAATGCTGTGATTACCCATGTGCTTCATGGAATTATAGTGATGATTGTCGTGAAACTTTTGTGATTACTTACGTGCTTCGTGGAATCATAATTATCACAAAAGTTTCACAATTCACTCTACGCAACACACATAGGCAATCACTACTATTCCACGAAACACATATCACCAATCAAACACTATAATTCCATGAGACATATGGGAAACCACTGGAATTCTCCAAAACGTACATCAGCAACAACCAGACTTGTTCGAAATAAGATTCGCTACTGTCATCACCATAACTCTACGAAGCAAGTAAGTAGTCACAAGAATTTACCGACAATCATTACTTGCTTCATGTAATCGTATTGATGCTTGTCATAAACATTCTTGTGATTACTTACGTGCTTCGAGGAATTATAGCGATTGCTGATGTGCTTCAGAGAATAATGATGATTGTGTTGATGTGCTTCGGGGAATTATAAGATGGTTATGCTTCTTGGAATTATAAGATGGTTATGCTTCTTGGAATTATAAGATGGTTATGCTTCTTGGAATTATAAGATGGTTATGCTTCTTGGAATTATAATGATGATTGTCGATGTGCTGCGAGGAGTTGTAGTGATGGTTGTCGCGGGATTTGTGTGATTATTTACGTGCTTCGTGGAATTATGGTGATGATATTACGGTGAATTCTTGTGACTACTAACGTGCTTCGTGGAATTACAGCGATTATTGATGTGCTCCGTAAAATAATAATGATTGTCGATGTGTCGAGTGGAATTATAATGATGATTTTCGATGTGCGTCATGGAATTATAATGATGATTGTCGATGTGTGCTTCGTGTAAGTATAATGATGATTGTGGATGTGTGCTTTGTGGAAGTATAAAGATGATTGTCGATATATATGCTTCGTGGAATTATAATGATGATTTTTGACGTGCGTCTGGAATTATAATGATGATTATCGATGTGCTTCGTGGAATCATAACGATCACAAAAATTTCACACGAAAACCATCACACTATAACCCTACGAAGCACATAGGTAATCGCTACCACTCCACGAAGCGCACCGGCAATCAACATTGTAATTCCACGCGCGCGAGGCACATGGGAAATCACCGGAACTCCGGAAAGTACATCAGCAACGGCCAGACTAGTACGAAATGGATCGGGCGATCGCAAACGAGTTAAAACAACGGGAGATTTATTAGAAGCGAACACACACATACACACATAACGAGCACCGAATTCATATCGATCGCAAAACTGAGTGGAGTTTTTTTAAAAACCATTTGCTGGAACAAACCATAAACCAGAACGAAATCAATTATACACAAAACACACACAACCAACCTCATGAATAAATAATAACAATAATAGAGTATGTGTGTGTTTTGCACGGCGTAACGCCTCCGAGATTTCCAATTCGATTTCTGATGGCGGCGGACATTTTTATTCAACTCGGAATTCAGAGGAAACGCTGAATAATTCACTCCGATGATTTTTCCTGATGTGTAAATGCAGCAGATATTCTGTATATATATATTCATTCCCCTTAAGTAAGAATCACGCGAATATGTATATATTTTAAATATTATTATTTTCCTCCCAGAAACAGCGTTCATTCGTCAGCGAAAATATTTCGAGAATCGAACTGCGTTTCCTTTTTTACTTCCAAGTCCGGGACTCATTGAAGACACAGAACCCAGCCTCCATCTTTATTTTCTACTTCTACGTAATTCATATGTAAAAATATGAAGAAAGAGAGAGAGAAAAATTTGCATAAATGTTCTTATATATTCCTTCGACTCTCGCATATACGTACCACGTGATTACTGAAACCGGCGGGAGGGGCAAAAATATTTTATTCGCGACATGGTTGGAAATTTTTATGTTATTCAGGAATGGCATCGGGCTTTCTTTCTTCCATTATTATATATTTCCCTTGGATTTTTCTTTAAAATTTCTATCAAAATGTTAATAAATATGCGTAGAATCCATACGTATACCACTTTACAGTTTTATGGTGAGGGGGTAGTGACTTTAGGTAGCTGGATATAACTTTGAATGAGTAGGATCGCCGTATCCTTACTCGGGTACTGCTGGTCGGTGTTCGTAAAATATCTGGCGATGGTACAGTTTTTTCCATTAATCGGATTTCGGATATTTGAATGACCCAAATAGAGAGGGTCCTTTTGGTTGTAGACAAGGAACGGGGGTTGTTAGAACGTTATCTTGGCTCGAATTGGTTTCTGTTACCAAGTCATTCCCGCGGTCTCTGATATCGTTCAGCATTGGCACTAAAAGGAAATTTTACTTGATGTCAAAATACAGCTGAAAACGTCTAATAAGGTAGACGTGATGTAAGGGTCCTGAATTAGTTCTCAAGACCGATTTACTTAAAAATGAAGAAGAAGAAAAACTGATGTTACGTGACGCGTCGTCCATTCTCGCCAAAGTGAGAGTAAAGTATGGAGAGCCTAAAGAAAAATTTGAAACTTGATAAACTTGAGATGGACTTGAAATGTTAATAAGTATACTGGGTCATAGTGCGTGTATTTCGGGATCCAATTTATTTCATAGAAAAATAACTCTCAGGATTCTTTGCGTGGTATTCAAAGAACGGTACCACAAAAAAGTAGCTTATCGCTTGGAACTTTATCGCCAAGAATAGTCATTTGTTCAAATCCGTCAAATTTCTCCGAACGCCAAACGGTAAATCTGTCTCTTCTCCAACCTAAAACGCCATCTTGAAACAACCAAGTTAAGATTACTTTTTTCTCTTGGATTTGGATCTCTCGTTTTGGTGAGAATGCACGCCGCGTGATGCAACGTTTCTTCATTTTTCGAAATTTCTACGTCTCTTTATTTTTCGAAATTTCTACGTCTCTTTATTTTTCGAAATTTCTACGTCTCTTTATTTTTCGAAATTTCTACGTCTCTTTATTTTTCGAAATTTCTACGTCTCTTTATTTTTCAATATCTACGTTTCTCCACCTTGAATTCCTGCCCATCTTTTCTTCCGAACTTCGACCCGCTGACTTTTTCTCAATTTCTGTCTTTCTTTTTCCCCCCTTTTTAATTGATCCGGCCCATTTATTCAGATTTCTATCTCTGTTTGCGTTTTCTTTTCTCAATTTTCTGCCCTCCCCCCAACACTTTTTCACTTTTTCTGTATTTCTGGTCACCTGATCCTTTTAGTCCTTTTTAGCTGTTCTCTTATATGAGTACATTTGAATACTTGCATCGTCGACTTTCTCCATCCACCAGTTATTTCAGGTCGAAGAGAGTTCCCCGTGCACTGATCCAATTCCACGCTCCAAATTCTGGACATGAAATTCTTATCATTTCAGAGTGTCTGGACTTACAAAGCAGGTGATGCGAGACAATTTGAAACCCATTGCCCTCTAGGGTGCCGATGTGCCCCTCGATAGATCAGGAGATGCACCGAGATATTTGAAACTCTAATCTAATTATTTATTGATTAAACTCTAATCCCATTGTTGTCGAGAACTTGAAATGTTTGGTCACTCCTGGTTACTGTTATTCCCTTTGAAAAACGAATAAATTGTCGATGTCGTTTCTCTAGAATGCTTAGCTCCGTTTCCGAATAGCTATTCAATCATCGTCGCGGTCATTTACACACAAACTTGATATTAATATCCTTCTGTCATGAACGATTGGAAATACATTATTTCGAGAGGGGGATATGAAATGACTGTCGGGATTTGATTGGTGCGCTTTAAAATTGTCCAAAATATTAATGACCATAGAGGCCATCTGTAATTGTCATATTGACCGACACTAACTGGCCGACACTAAAGGACTGCTTTACCCAGGAAGGCTATTACTAGGTCTCGGATTTTTATGGCATGTCTTATTTTTTATAACAAGTCATATTTTGGGCATTTTTGAGCTGTTGGTCATATTTTAAGCATTTTCTGAACGATCAAATAAATATAAATACAAATACAACGCCACAACAGGCAAAATGCCAAACGAGGTGGCTGAGAAAAAGATGCCCATAAAAATATGGGTGTCATATATTTCAAAAATATAGCAATGCAATTAACAAAAATTGTAAACAATATATACACATGATAAAATATCATACAATGCCCATAAAGAATACTTATGGTTGTCTTATAATGCGATCGCTCGATTTTTAGGAATTTTCAAGCGGAAGAAAACTTTTTTGGCCATTTGGCCTACCACTGAAAATGTCAACCTGTAGATTTCAAGATCTCTATCTTTCTAACACACACTCACTCACACACGCACGCACGCACGCACTCTCTCTCCCTCTTCTCTCTCCCTCTTCTCTCTCCCTCTTCTCTCTCTCTCGCCCTCTTTTCTCTCTCTCTCCCTCTTCTCTCTCCCTCTTCTCTCTCTCTCGCCCTCTTTTCTCTCTCTCTCTCTCGCCCTCTTTTCTCTCTCTCTCTTTTTTCTCTCTCTCTCTCTCTCTCTCTCTTCTCTCTCTCTCTCTCCCTCCCTCTTCTCTCTCTCTCTCCCTTTTGTCTCTTTCTCTTCTCTCTCTCCCTCCCTCTTCTCTCTCTCTCTCCCTTTTGTCTCTTTCTCTTCTCTCTCTCCCTCCCTCTTCTCTCTCTCTTCTCTCTCTCTCCCTCTCCCTCCCTCTTCTCTCTCCCTCTCCCTCCCTCTTCTCTCTCTCTTCTCTCCCTCTTCTCTCTCCCTCCCCCTTCGCTCTCTCCCCCTTCTCTCTCTCTCTCTCTCTCTCTCTCTCTCTCTCTCTCTCCCTCCCTCTTCTCTCTCTCTCCCTCCCCCTTCGCTCTCTCCCCCTTCTCTCTCTCTCTCTCCCCCTCCCTCTTCTCTCTCTCTCCCTCTTTCCCTCTTCTCTCTCTCTCTCCCTCTTTCCCTCTCTCTCTCTCTCTCTCTCTCTCTCCCTCCCCCTGCTTCTGAAGGGAAAGTTTGAATTTGAATGGCATGCAAAACAAAATTGCCACTCCCCATTTAGTTGCCTCCCCATCCCCTTGTTTTTTTCTGTATCTCTGGCGCAGCCTGACGTCGAGTGTTCAGAGTGAAATGTTCTGTAGCTTTTTCCTAGGATGTTGGGGAGAATATTTTTAGCAGCGATTGCGTAGCTGCTGTGTGGTCATCGTGAGGGGATTCGCATCACGAGGACCTGGGTTCGAATCCCACATCAGCAGCAGTAGTACAGTGGAGGTCGGCCGAAGTTGGGCTTTCTGTCGTTTTCCAGGAGCAAATGTAAGTCGATCTCTCAGTTGAAAAGTCTCGTAACAGATCGTACAACTGGACAGATATTCTATCATTAAGCCCGGTTTTCCTAAGAGTAAAATCTCTGCGCAGTGTGATGGAAACGTTGATTGGTTAAAAACCTGAATTTCAGTTTTTTGACCAATAACAGTTTTCACGCTGGACGCGCAGCAGAAAGCCTGCTCCAAGGAAAACCTGGCTTTACACTTCAATCACGATTCGAAATACAGCAGATGGCAGCACTAACTTCACGTATAACGTTAGATACGCACGCAGTCGGTTAGGTGTCAGTTAAGCATGGTCATAACACTCTTTCGGCACAACTGATGGGATGAGGGTAAAACGGTAATAAATTACCCAATGATAGTGGACCGGAGTTGTGCTCGGTTTGAAAGAAGGATTGATGGTACCACTACATTATGTTTCATTAATTGTTAGACTTAAAGCACAAAACCAAATTAATGTGCATAGACATTACAATTTATCTGAAACAACAGAAAGTAAAGTAATGAATAATATTTTTTTAAACATGAGAACCGACAACTGAAAAAACAGAGATGGAATTATGGGAAAAAGTTCAGGTCATGCTTTTAAATTTTAAAATCATATTTTCATGTTTTTAGGTCATAAATGCTTGTACGTTTCTGCGATTATAAGGTCACAAAAATCCGAGCCCTAGTTATTACAAAATTTATAAACTTTATGAGTTTCCGTGCCAACAGATGGCAGCATATGAATCCAAGCATCTACGGTTTTGTAGAGCAGTGTTTCTCAACCCATGGTAAGCAAGCAGACTTGATGATTTCTGCGATTCTTCATATTTGAATTTCTGCCCCCTCTTTCCTTTCTGAATTTCTACGTTTTGCTTGTTTTTGGAAAAAAAATATTTTACAGAAAAAACATTTTTTTTTTTTCGAAAATTTTCTGCGCTTATTATTATTTTGCTTACCTCTGATTTGGCACCTCTTGCGGCCTTACGGGTAACAAGGCCTTAGAGCCACCTCTGGTTCATGGCAAAAAGCTGGTTTAGGGCCTTGCGACACGTGGCTCTTAAAACCTTGATTCACAGAAAAAAAAGTTGAAAACACATGACAAATATATCTGACCATACCCCTACCGGGATGTATGTATATGCAACAGTACAACGGTACAAATATTCAGTCATCAAGCTTCACTCATAAATGGCAGCACTGAAAATACAAAAACGCGACACTAGATACGCGCTTCAGTGTTGGGTACCGGTACACACACACACACACACACATTCTTCCGGCACAATTCAACCGGTAGTGAATTGCCCATGGTGATAGACCGGAGTAATTCTCGGTTGGAATGAATAATGACATGATATGTGAATATTTATAGCCATAATTTTGTATAATTTACAGTTATGAAAACTATCTTTCTTCGGAAATTTTAGTTGAAGATTATAAACTGAAATAAGTTTGGTTGGAGAAAACGGGTCAAAATGGAATGAAAGTCGGAACACGACCTAATACACGGGACGTGTTGTCACGCCTTTCATGCTGCAAATTAGTGGTCGTGGTATTATGTGTTTGAGACATTTTCTTGGCCGCAGAAAGGTTGAGGAAACTCTGTTTTAGAGTGATGATGACTGTCGATTAGTTTGTGAATACATCAAAACAACACGGAATGTGTCCAGGTACAAGTAGGAAGTACTCCTGCGGTCGTGTGTTATTATTCATTACCGTTGATGGTGTCACACTGACTGGTAACGAGAATTCGAAATAACACTATTTTTCAACGTTAAGTGGAAGCTCAACGTTAAGCGCGACTCATAAATCCATAATTTAAACGGCAGTAAAGTATTCAGCGAGGCATTCTTCTCCACATAATTACCAGAGGATGTTTCCGCGTTCGAAAATCTCAACATCCACAGTGACGTAATGACATCGTGGGAAAAGCTTTGGACGTAAAGCTGACACGTCTTCTTTATGAGAGAGACAGAGAGAGACATTGATTTCTTTTTCGAATGACTTTCATGACACCATCATTCCTAATGGCAAACGCTGAAGATAATGGATGAAAAAAAAAGAAAACGCTATAATAATAATAATAATAATAATAATAAGGAATGATATTATATTCCGATCTCTGGAGACGAAACATCGCTACACACACGCAGTTACAATCGCGACACCTGGCGGTGAATTCAGCGTGAAATGGCATCTTGATTACATACGCGCCACTGGAATATAAGTGCCGTTTAAATATAATGCGCACCAACTGTATATTTTCGAAGAGTGATGTTCGGCATGTCATACTCATTACGACCGACTCGTGGCATTAACAGTGTGTTTTATACACTCTCTTCCCAGTCCTCCCTCAATTTGTAATTAATGAGTTTTAATTGCTTCTAGCACTGAGCAACGCTCTGGCAATTGTCAGCGCGATTTATGATGGAGGCCGAGAGTAGGTTTATAACCTCGGTTCGGCTTTATTAAAGCAACATGAGAAAGATCATTCTGGTCTCTTGAAGCGTTAACGCTCCCTTCCTCGCTACTAAGCGTGTATATAAAGTTACGCCATTTAATTCATTGCACCAATCACGGCCGAATTTGAAATAGAGCTGACGTAAGGATGATCGCGATTGGGAGGAAAAATCATGTTGTTTATCATGCGCGGAGTGTTTAGTCAAGTAATCCGGCCACATAATAGAGGCATCGATGGGCATCGGACCAGCAGGGCCACCCTCACTAGACACGGGGCTCGGTGCGTCAAATTCCACCAGTATGGATCAGCTGGGATCCCCTAATGGATTTTGCCCCTTGCTCCCCCTTTTTTATGCTCATCGTGTCTAATAAATTCGTAAATAGTTTAAAAATCCATAAAAATTGAAGGAGTTTGAACCTCAAGCAAAAGAATGTCAGCTCCCAATCAAAAGGAATGTCAGTCCTCAAACAAAAGAATGCCACCTTCCAATCAAGAGAATGTCAGTCCCCAATCAAGAGAATTCCACCTCCCAATCAAAATGTTTCCAAAAATTCATCTTCGCAACAGCCAGTTGTTAAAAACCTGCGTATGGCAGCGGAGAGTGACGTCATCCTTGTGTAACAAAGAATGGTTTGAAAAAAGTAGATCAACTTTGCCCAAGGATATTGAGAAGTCACCAACGAATAAGGCTAATATAGTCGACTCCCGTTTCAACGAATACCGTTATAGCGAAAATCTCGTTTTAACGAACACTTTTCTAATCCTCCAAATAAGTTTACATAGGAACAATGCTAGGTAACCTGGAATTCCTTTAAAACGAATTACATAAGTCCATTTCGCAACCGTCCAATCAGGTCGCTATATAAGTCTTACACACAGGTTCTCAGTTTCATTCTGACCACAACATTTGAAGTGAACAGACGTACTTTGTTGCCGATGAGCAACCGTGAGTTAAGATTTGTGCATCCAACCCGAAGTGGGATTCTCGGTTGGCGTGATTAGTGGTTAAATATATTTTTTCCCCTCCGAAGACGACACCCATCGTGTGTCGAAATGCATTAGTAGTTTCTTGTATTTCTCGTCTATTTGCCTTATTCGTTGGTGGCCTCTTAATAAAGAATGGTTTATTTTTATGCATATTTCTCGTGTTGCCAGGAAGGTCTCAAACGATTCGTTTTCGAATCAATATCTGGGAGACCCTGAGACATATAAATAAGAAATTTTTCTCCTTTCGGCACGTGACACGAAAAAAAGGAATCTTCCCTATCGATTACGATTTCTTCTTCTTTCCGATATATTTCTCGTCTTCTTCGTCTTTTTGTGGGTAAAGCACTCGTGACAGATGCTGTAAATGTCAGGTACACTTTCGAGTCTCAATTCCATGTTGATGGAGGAGAAGGATCAGCGAAAAGAAGTAAAGTGCGCCTATTTCCTCATTCTAGTTTTTTTTTGTATGTGACTTTGGATTGAAGTTCCGTATGATGTATTCCCTACTGACCTATCCGTGAGTCACCGTTCGTTCATCATCCCAGTCACTGCTTACGCCAGTGCTTCCCAAACTGAGGGTCGCGACCCCACCGGGAAAGATTTTCAAAAATGAAAACGTCCAAATAAAAAAATAATTATTGTTCTAAAAATATGTCAAAACTAAAAAATGCCTTTATACTCAGCTCAGCAAATTAATATGTATCATACAATGTAATTACAGTAAAACCCCCCTTAACGGTCACCCCCTGTGTTTTACGGCCAAATAAAAATAACCCGGCTAAAAGCCTATTTAAATAATGTACTTTGAACCCCCTGTTTAACGGTTACCCTCAGATACTGTCACGGACACCATTTTCATCATTCGTTGCATTGGACCAAGGGGGTCATTCAAGTAATACGTCATCATCGATGGGAGGGGGTTTCCGATTTGCTGACTTTTGATGACAAGGGGGAGGGGGGGGGGGTTTGATAATGTCATCGAATTGTAAAATTGTAAAATATTGATCATGAAAATATGAGTTAGGATTCAGAGGAGCAGAGCTGATGACGAAATTTTGCTGACAAGAGGGGGAGGGGGTCAGCGTTTTGCTAACTTTTGTTGACGGGGGAGGGTCAAAAATGGCTAAAAATTGCTTACGTAATACTTGAACGGCCCCCAAATCCCCCGTACGGACACAAATAGTTGGAATTTTGGTTCGTATTATGCTCACTAGATGAGATTTGATACTTGCGAGCACGGGGCAAAGGGGGCCACTACTATTACTTCGCTAATTTTTCGGACACAACCCTGCCTCTTTTGAGGTAACGAAAGTAAGAGATATTAAGCCCCGGCCCGGCAAACATAGTTCGCCATACGGGGTTCCCCGAAGGGAGCATTTATTTTCTCCACAAAAAAAAACCAAAAAAACAAACAAACTTTACATCTTACCCCAGGGAGCAACCATTAACAACTCGCGCGCAGCAATTTAGTGTCCCTGGGGTTTATAATAATTGCTTCACTTAAGTGTTATATTTTACATTGTAATTATCACACTGTAGATACACATTCACATATCAACACGTGAGTCCGACAATCATTTCATCTTTAATTTTTTCGGGTAACGGAAGCAAGTTGCTTTGCACCAGTCCAGTGTCGTGAGCGGTTCTATCTATCTATCACTAGATGGTTGCAAAGTTTAAATACTTGATCAACTTTTTTATATTTCACTACTTCCGAATGAAATTTTGGCTGGGAGTTTGTTAATGTTTGGCACCTGTGACATCTGTTTAGAATCTGAAATCACATGTTGCTAATTGTGCTTCTATATATTACATTATTCCCCGCTATTTAATATGGCCAGCTCTAGTATATATTCGTCGCTCTCTATCACCAAGAGAAAAAATTGATGTCTCAAATACAGTTAAAAACGTAAAACTGGAGTTCGTGCTGATGTGAATGAATTCAATGCATTGATTAAACACATTTTCCTGTGAACGCAATGACGGAAAGATTGGATTTAGTCTCAAAAAACAAAATACAGTAAAACCTCTCTTAACGGCCACCACTCTTTTACGGCCAAATAATAATTTCTCCTTATATAATAAAAGTATGCATTTCAAACTCCTGATTAACGGTCATTCTCTTTTAAGGACGAATTTTTTTTGTCCCGCCTTTGTCCGCAAAAGAGAGGTTTTACTGTGGATACAGTATTTATAAAAATATTACAAAAAATTGAATATATCGTTAAAAGTCAATAAAGGTCATCGCCTAATTAAAACCAAACCAAGTATTCCGAGAAGGGCTTTTGGGATAGCACATTTACTGACAAAAATGTTGAAATGTTCCCTTTTTCCCGGGACATATGGTCAGCCTATGTAGGAGGGTCACCGATAAATGTTTTGGTCAAAATAAGGGTCGCGCTTTAAAAAGTTTGGGAACCACTGGTGTCGACAAACAAGTTCTTTTACCTACCAAGCCTGGGGTGACCACTTATAGATGGCGCCTTCATTTCCCACCCAACTCCACTGGTTGGAAATTGCCGTATGGCGACATATGAACGCAGTTAGTGTGGGGTAAAGTAGTCACTGCGTATTTTTTCGAATTCTGCGACACGTGTAACTTCTTTGATCCCGGCTGTACTTCGGTTGTACAGAGTTATGCCATCATGTTGAATCGTATCACATGAGGAAAATGTCTGATCACATAAAAACTGTCTTTATGCGTTTATCTTGTGTTTTTTTCCATTTTAAGTGACACAAACAGAACATAATTAATGTTTATTACGATTTGCGGAACATAAAACTGCCTCATTTCAATATGAGCACCCTTTGTTGCCCGGACTACAAATAAACGAGACTCAATTTCAACCTACGTTATGTGCCAACATCGATTATGGTTCGGTCACTTCCGAAACTTGTCTTCAGTTTCTAGTTGCCAGGAGTGGCTCCAGCCTGAGTGCCGTGATGGTAAAATGCTCGACTACCACCGTGAAGGTTGCCGTCAGACCCCAGTTTCGATCGAGAGGGGGAGGGGGTAAGAATATAGAGATAATAAGATATTTTCCTTGACGAGACCACCGATAGAGGGCACCTTTATTTCCAACCCAACTCGTTAACGGTAGTGAATTGCAACATAGCGATATGGCAGGAGTTGGTGTGTGGTGAAGTAGGAGTGGTTGTCCAAGGCCGTGCGATTTGTGTGGCCTCAACAAAGCGCCGTTGTAAGATGGGCGCAAAATCAAAGATGAAAATTTGGGGAAAATATTTTGTCTGAAGAATTAAAACCTATGAATGTATTACATGGAACAATTAGCCGAAAATGCTTTAGTTTTTTACGCTCAAAATCGAGATATTTGCGAGTTTTCGAGTCATTTTAAAGGTGTAATATATTACCGCTAAAGTGCAGAAATCAGTTATTCTACAGATTATCTAGGTATCAAATCAGTTAATCTGCAAATTAGCTAGGTAATTTGCACATTAACGGCTTTCGAGCTTTAGCGGTCATATACACCGCCAAGAAGATGTCTCGTATGGGTGAGAATGTTTTCTCGACTCGCCCCTGTTCGATATTGTTTACACGTGAGGCGTAAACTATGTCTCAGACGTGTCATAAGAAAGAATCGGTGGGGTGGAGTGCAAAATATGGAAACCGAGGTGCCCATTAGAGGGGGGTCCATCTCGTTCAATCCATCGGCCAGCAAATTCCTTATTGAGTTATTCACGTACGAATTTCCCATAATGTGGAGGAGCGCAATCTTGCTGCCAAGACAGTAGGCTAATTACCGCAAATGGGAGATACGTGAAATGACAAAAATCTGGATCATGTCCAAATAAATCACTTCTGTTGCAGTAAGCTCAGCCAATAAAAGAAAAAAAAAAAGAAAGGTCCAACAAGTTTTATATGATGTAAATCATAGTGAGCATAAAATTAGGCAATGTTTGTGCCACATTTCATGCATTCTGTCCAGATTTTCGTTGATACAGCGCCATCTGTAAGTGACATTTTGAAGTATTTGTTAAACTTAATAGAAAAAAAAATCCAACGCCATGTGCACAAACCAAACATTTTTTTGCTTAAATAAGGTTGATTTCTTTATTACCTTTTTAATCCTATATGGTTCATAAAAACGTATTGCATTTTCTTTTTTACAAGAACGGATGTAAATTGGTATAGTTAGCATATTTTTAACAGAAGCTAAGGGATTCAGCTTCCAGCACAGGAATTTAGATAATTTAGAGTGGATTTTTTATTCAGCTAAAAAATGGTTAATTAAGGGTAAAATATGTATTGATTTTAATGTTATTCCATAAACAGATAAAATCTTACTGAGCAAAGTTGAATAGTTTTTTATCTTGAATTTTACTTCCTATTTCCTCAATTTGGTGTGATTTTATTAATCTTTAAACTGGTAAAATTTCAGCAACTCTCAAAAAACGACACCAACAAGGAGTCAACTCTTTCTTGTGAAAAAAGTTTCTTATGTAGTTGCATTTTGTATTGAAATAACACTCTAAGATGCCCTTGCACAACAGCTCTGGGCGTGAGCGGCAATCAAATTAAATCAAAATCAAAATCAAATCAAATCAAATCAATCAATCAGAGATGCCTTTTCTAAAATAATGCTGTAATGTAATTGCTGTACAGTCGACGCCGATAATCATAAACACGTATAATATTATCATTCGGGTATTGCTATCACTTTTGTAAAGAACGGTCCAATATCATAACACGAGAAAAAATTCGTTTAAAGTTATCGGGACTTCATATAATGTTATCAAAATTTTTTCGTCGAAAGTTATTTTTGCGCACTGTGGAGCTAAAGTTTAATAGTTTAATCAAACTTCCTCCTCTCCCCCCCCCCCCCCGTAAGATACCGTTATCAGGTTGCAAAACTATGTAGGAGGTTAGAAAGTGTTTCTCCCCTCTCCCTTCCCTGTTCACAAACATTTCCGTACTTAATGTCGTGATCATTCCATAGTAGTCTATGAACATGTAGAGCTGTTTTTACAATGGCCTTCCTATAGGTAAATAAATGTATGGCTGAAAAAAAACAGCATTTTACTTTCGTTCTTGATGAGTTTCAGTTGACCAAATGCGAATTCCTTTTCACTCCAGAGAATTTTTCAAGGGATTCTATGAAACTTATTGCATATGTAAGAAAATATCGTAATTCATAATATACATTAGACAGTTCCATTCTAACGCTTCCTAATGACTGGAAAACTAAAATGGGGGAAATTAGCTCAAAAAAAAGTCCCGTTTTAAAATAGAATTTAAAAAAATAATTATAATGGAGTGATTGTGGACATTTTGCAACCATTTGTGTGGGGAAAGAGAAACAGAGTTGTCACGTTTTACCAATGCCCGTTTACCCAAGGCCGTAACTAGGATTTTTGTCAACCAGACAAACATTATTTTGCCCCCCCCCCCAACAATTTAAAAAAATTGTTTGCCACCCCAACCCTCTTCATTATTTGAACTTTATAACGGTGTTCTTTGTTCCCACCTAAAACTGCCGCCCCTAAATTTTGCCACCCCGACAGTTGCCCCTTCTCCCTCCAAATTCCGGCCCTGTGTTTGACCAAATGGGATGTATTATCCCCGTACCTACGATCGGAACTTTTTCGCGAATATAGTTATCATTCTGTTACTGTTATTAGAACCACCGTGTCCCAATGTGATCCCATTAAGTGACGTGGACTCATAACACAGTCGAGTTCCGTCATAGTATATCCTCCAGGTGATTTGAGAAGTGTATGTTATAACCGATGTATGTTATAAGCGAGGTCCTGAGAAATTAGATTACGTATCAATAGTATATATGCATGAAATGCATTATTGAGATTGTGTCGTGGACAAGATAAGCTTATGCAGCACATAATTGAATTATAATGTAACATGAATATAGTTTTTGATCGATATCTGAAAAGTTTTGCAAATGTATTTGAAAACGCAAGATATACAACAACGTGCAGACATTTTTGGAAATGTTAATGATTTTTTTGAGTTTATGCCAAGAGTTTTACTTCGAAGTTAACAGTGTATTGTACAATTCAATTATATACTCGTCATCAATCAATAATACTCATAATTAATGAATAACAACACATTAATAATAATGAATTAGCATAGCTTTTCAACGGTAAGTGGATTTACAATTGTTTTTTTTATCATCACCACCCATAAAGTGATTACAAAGTAACAAAAACAAGTAAAAATTCAATAATTCGAGAAAGCATAGACAGTTTTGCACAGAAAGACAGGATTTTATTAAATGTCAAAAATATTTTTGTCAAAAAATAGGGTTACTTTCATTACTGAGACAACTGTTGAGTTTTTAAGTGCCATCTGCTGATGGGAAATGTAACTACTTCGGCAATGTA
This sequence comes from Pholcus phalangioides, assembly GCF_987345545.1. Taxonomy (NCBI): domain Eukaryota; kingdom Metazoa; phylum Arthropoda; class Arachnida; order Araneae; family Pholcidae; genus Pholcus; species Pholcus phalangioides. The sequence goes on along the minus strand of NW_028301615.1, from coordinate 21,652,845 downwards.
ATCTCAAATACAAATACTAATACAACACCACAACAGGCAAAATACCCAACGAGGTGGCTGAGAAAAAGATGCCCATAAAAATATGGATGTCATATATTTCAAAAATATAGCAACTCAATTAAAAATGCAATTAACAAAAATTGTAAACAATATATACACATGATAAAATATTATACAATGCCCATAAAGAATACTTATGGTCGTCTTATTCTAAGTATGGACAGAGCTTCTCGATTTACCCCAACATGTTTATCGTATTTCTTTTTAAACGTGTCAATTGTGTTACAATTTACTACCTCCGGGGGTAAGCTATTCCATTTATTAACAACCCTATTACAGAAAAATTCCCTGCGACACCATAACCTCGCATTGTCCCGCACCAATCGATACTGGCGTCCCTTTGTAAAAGCAGTCGATTGGCGGTGTACTAAAAGTTCATGGTCCATCCTATCCATCCCATTGAAAATTTTGAACACTTCGATCATATCTCCTCGACACCTGCGTTCATCCAATGTAAACATATTCAAAAAATGAAGTCTCTCTTCATAACTCAAGCCCCGTGTGCCAATAAGGACACGAGTAGCTCTTCTCTGCACCCCTTCAACCAAGTCTATGTCCCTCTGTAGGTATGGTCTCCAAAACCTTACAGCATACTCCAGTCCAGGACGAACTAAGCCTCGAAAAAGCGGAAGAATGACCCTAGGAGAACGCGAAGAGACCTTTTTGAAAATGAGACCAGGCATTCTATTCGATTTTTTGACCACCGCTGAACAATGTTCAGAAAACCTAAGCCGCTCGTCAATGAGAATTCCCAAATCGGTGACCCTAGTTGCATCTGGGATAGTGACACCATTCAACTCGTAAGAGAACCGTGGGTTGTTGAAAAATAATTGTAGGTCTTATTGTGAAGAAAACGTCAATCACCCGCATACAACGGTTGCTGTATAAGAAAGTATGTTTTTGACTAGATTTTCTTGGCTTTTTTGCAGTATGTTATATCCGAATCACCTTGAACCTTCACTCGTATATCGGGGAACCGTACATGAGACTTTAACAATTCATTGCCTCCCTTCATCATCGCTCTGCCAATTAAATGCAGCAGTGCATTGATGCCATAATTGATGTAAGAGAATAAGGATGATGACAATTCAAGAGTCATCTCACACCATCGCTAAGATAACAAGAAATTTAGAAATGTGGCTACAAGTACATCTTTTTACCCTGGTAATTAAAAATCACCTCCACAGGAACTAATGGATAACGCATATTGATGCTAACTAATTTATGTGATAATATAACATGAATAAATGATACGATGAGTAAGATGCTGGAGATGCTACATGTTAATAGCAATGCAGTTAATGCTATATGATAATGCAGATATAAAAATAATAAGGGTTAATAATAATCAACTTGAGGTTAAATAGGGAATATAATATGTGTAAGTCATGAAGTATATGCAATGAAATATGCAACGTATCAATTCTGACAGTACCAGATGGGAGAAATTAGCCATATAATATAAGTACATGTCAGAGACCTAGAACATTGGGTGTGGATTCCGAATTACAGCATTTTCTTGGACGTGAAAATTTGGGCCACCCTTCCTTGTGAATACAGTTTACTACAACAAAAATTACTGAGTGAAAATATATCAATAGAGTTTTGTTCGAGATTAATCATTAATGTGAAACTTTTGATTGCTGCTTAGAGCACGGACACTTGATACCGTATCGGGCCTTACGGTTGGCAACGGAACACCCATATCGTCTTCAATGCCTCGCAGTGTATTTATTGCTTTGTGTGACGAGAAGTGTAGAAATTATTGTCTCCATAATCAGAAAAGGCTTGCTCGCATATAATGATATGATGTTGAAAAAAGGGTGAAAAATTGCTTTCTTCATTAGATTAAGATACTCCTTTCTCAATCCCAACCAAAAAACCGCCACCGACGCCTCACTCTTGGTGAGCTTACCTTTGAGTGTGAAATCAGCGCAAAGATGAAAAGATCTGGTTCGGCAAGCAGTGAAATCTTTTTTCTCCGCACTGTCAGCAAAAATCAAACGATGAAACAACCCAGTTGAGACTCTCAGTGGAAAGAGATGGAAAGTACATGTCTATTGCATCTTGCAATCTTGATAGGTGTTGAAAAAAATGAAGTCTTTCAGCTTATCCGAAGATGATGTCACCCTCCGCTATTATTACGAAGATTTCGACAGCTGGCTGATGCGAAGATAAATCCAAGAAAGAAAATTCAACTGTCTTTGAGGGAAATGGAACCTACATCCTCTCACTTGTCGGGTGAGCACACTAGACTACAAAGCCAACGAATCATCTTTCCTTAAGCCGGGTTTTCCTAGGAGTAGAATTTCTGCGCTGTGTGAAAACGCTGATTGGTTAAAAATCTGAAATTCAGGTTTTTTTTTTTACCAATCAACGTTTTAATGCTGCACGCACCATAGAAAACCTGCTCCTAGGAAAACCCGGTTTTAGAGCTCGTGTGCTCTGAACGGGGCCACAGCCAGACTCAGGCAAAAAGCTCACATTGCTGACACTGCAACCATAGATGGCGACTTATCCGATAAGTTTGTCTGGAACGCTTCGATATCTCCTTGAGATGGGAAGCAGGGTGTGTCCGGTCGTTCAATGTACTATATACTTGTGCGATTTGTCATGAACACTTAGAGTTTTTGTCCCACACTTACGTGTTTTCGATCTTTCAAACATTCTGCGAAATTATTCTTGTTCGGAACATCTTCCGATGCATTAATTTGCAAACATTCTGTTGTATCAGTGTTCTGTTGTTGTATCACGAGTAACCTTTGTCAAAGTTTTATTGGAAAGGGATTTGAATGTGATCATGCAGCAAGTGTAATTCTCGAATTTCAGACCGAATTTTGTATGCAGAGTTTTTTAGTGTATATTGAGAGATGTTCGATTGATCCTTCGTTATATTTGTATTTTTCTTTGCATAAATGAAATGTTTAAAAGGCGATGTGCGTCTCTGCACTGCCCACGTTCCCCCATATCTTTCTATTGATATATCATTTCATGTACAAGTGGGAAGCGTGTGTGGGGGGGGGGGGTGAAGTTATATGAGGGGTCCTGCTGCTGGTTGGCTTGTGGCTTCGTGTGGGTGGTTCGCTAGTCTTGGATGTCGTTGGATTTTTCCACCGTGGCCCACATCTCCTGAGACGGACCAGCTTATATCCACTGGTACCGAATTGGTGCGCATAACTCACACAAGCCTGTGTGCTGTGCTTTCTTGACGGCTTCAAGTTAGCCAATTGTGGTGTACAACTGTACAGTGGGTGCTGTCCACCTATCGGGCAGGCAAAGCTGGGAACTTCTCCGATTAATGTCCTTACTCATGTTCAAGCCGGAACATCCCTATCTGATTGAAGTGACCGAGGTCTTGGAATAAAAAGTTTATATCCACTAGGGGGACAGGTCTCTGCACCTGCCCATGTACAGCAAGCGGGAAGTGTGTGTGTGTGTGTGTGTGTGTGTGTGTGTGTGTGTGTGTGTGTGTGTGTGTGTGTGTGTGTGTGTGTGTGTGTGTGTGTGTGTGTGTGTGTGTGTGTGTGTGTGTGTATATGAGGGGTTCTGCTGCTGGTTGGCTTGTGGCTTGGTGTGGGTGGCTTGCTGGTCTTGGATGTCGTTGTATTTTCCCACCGTGGCCCACGTCTTCCTGAGACGGACCAGCTTATATCCCCTAGGGAAACAGAGCGGGGCTCACGGTTTGTCTGGTGGTCCACCAATGTCGATAAGTTTGCCATGCATGAGAGTAATTTATTCGACTTGATTTATTTTAAGACCTTAAGTTGACTGCAATATTTTTTTTGATTTATCTCCGTAATATCTCGCGGCACCCCTTAGCTGATATCGCGGCATACCGGTTGGGAAACACTGCCATAGAGAGGTAAAATGTGTCATGGACTTTCCATCCACAATCTGTATTAAAATATAACATCTTAGAAAAGACATGAATAAGTTCCTAACAAAAAAAATAGAGAAATATTTCCAATCATCAGTTCTTGTCGGAGATCTCATTTCTCGAATCTCTCAAAAGCACTTTAACTGGAGAAGCCATTCAAACTCAATCGTGTAACCTGGAAACTATTACTTCCTAGAGACGATTTCGCATCGCTCTAATATGTTTCCAGTCTTTTTCGAACATCATTCAATATAATAAGCCATTTTTTTTTTCTCCCCATTCGATGAATTTCTCTAGAATGTTCTAAATAAGATGAAAGACAGACACTCTGTGTGCTGTCGTTTTGTATTCGAGAATATTCCGTCAGGAAAATGTCGCTGATATTCTCCCGGTTTTTCTTTTTATTTTGGTAAATAATCAATATCCATGTTTTCGTGACAGCACGGATAACCTATTTCCTTGTACTATCATCACCAAATAAAATCAAAGTTTTCCCCAATAAATCGATTGCTACGGAAGGAATTTTTGGACATGGAATCCGTGTCATTTCCCCCCCCCCCCCGTCGTTTTCCGTTCTTTTTTGTGTTCAAGATACGTATGAATATTTTAATGCCACATACCTATTATACGGTATACATCTTGATCCATAAAAGAATTTTTTTTTCCCCATTGATTTTCATTGATTAGAAAACAAATGTGGTATTTTTAGAGTAAAACCTCGATATAACGATACTCTGCGGACGAAGGAAAAATGTTTTTGTACACTGCACGGGTTTCCAACTGGTGTCCCACGGAACCCTTAAAATCCTGGAACCCGGGGAGCTTTTAAAAAAGAAACTTTCTTGTTAGTGATACCCGCAAAGCTCTTCTTTGTTTTGAGTTTTAAGGGTCGTTAAAAAAAAAAAATCCAGACCGCTTGTTAACCCAGAGAGCGTGGAAACATGTGAGTGACCAAAACACTGTGTAAGCATGTGAGTGACCAAAAGAATGACCTATTGAGCGAGGGAAAAAAATTCGCGACCTAGAGGATGTGAAAACATGTGAACGACCAAAAGAGTAAGTTAGGCTCAGTGGCATATTTACATAGTGGGCGGGGTGAGGGGGAGGAGTGCGCTAAAGTAAGCTATATTAAAAAAGGCGGTTAATTTAAATTTAAAACAATAAAATAATTTAACCAGTAAGGGAAGGTTCAAAGGTTATATGGATATGGACTTGGAAGTCTGGGGAGGAGGGGGGGAAAGGTCATTACTGCTGGAGGGGGCACGATGATGATGATGATGATGATGTCAATTCATATATATATATACATATACAGGACGTTGATAATTAAATAACCATATTTTAAAGTAGCCTACAGGCGAAACCCAGTCATCAGAGTGTGAAATTATGTGGGAATACTTCATGAAGTAATGGGAATTTGTTTCGGGAAGGGGGAAATTAGTTCCACAAATGTCGCCACTAAAGGGCGTTTTATTAAGAAATTACACATTTTGGCAAACGTTTATACTATTTTAACAATTGTTTAAAAACTTTTACAATTGTTACTGCAACAAAACATGTTCCACATGATGGCCATCATTTTCAGATACCATGTGAAATCGCAAGATGGCATGTTCCACAACTGACCGAAGTGTGTGAGGGGAAATGCTCAGCACGTGGTGTGAAATGCTGCTGTCTTTAAGGTCAAGTAAAGTTCTTGGATTGTCACGACTTACCAGACGTTTCAAATGCCCCCCAAAGCCAAACATCGCATGGATTAAGGTGCGGGGATCGGGGAGGCCATAGATTAGGGAAATGCCGGCTGATGACACGTTCTTCTGTACAATGTGTTTTCAGAACATTCCTTAACACACACTGCAATGTGTGGAGGAGCTTCGTCTTTCATAGAGATTGTGTCTGCAAGGCAGTGGCGTGTTTGCAGAGCCGGAACAATTTCATTCTGTAACAGCAATGCATATCGATTCCCGGTGATTGAACATGTCCCTGGACTTGTAGAACGTAACTCCTCGTAAAAGTAGGGACCGATAATAAATGACGCAGTAAATCTCCACACCATTCTGTCACTTTCGGTGAATGGAACGGAACCTCCAAGATAGCGTACGGAAAATATCGGAGGATATTCCGCATGATCTTATGGACAGTTGAACCTGGCCTATCCAACGCCTGTGCTACACGCCTGACACTAATGCATGCTTACCACGAGAATCTGAAGCTCTGTCCTCTTCCACCTGAAGCGAAACCTCCTGTATTGCGTCTATAGAAACGGGTTTTCTTTCTCTTCCAGGACGATAGCCAACGATCCCGTGGTTTCAAATTCCGTTATCATGATCTGAAGGTTTTTAATACTGTGATTGGACCTTTTCGAATCCTCATCCAAGTCCGATATTTCCGTAGAGCAGTTACTGCGGCATTGCTGTTTTGTTGAAGCAATTTGACCAAGAAAGCTCGATCTCGTAAACTTATCGCCATTGTGAACAGCAAACACGATATTGAGAAACAAGATATCCGTGAATGTTTCTAGGTTTTACATCACATATATTTACATGTTTACTACAGGTATTCAAAGTGAAGCGCCCTCTGATGCGACTAATTTTTTTCATCTGAAACAAATTCCCATCACTTCATGAAGTCCTCCACAAACTTTCATATTTTTCTGATGACTGGTTTCGCCTGTAGGCTATTTTAAAATAGGATCTTTAAATTATGGACGTCATTAGATCAGTCGACTCCACCTTTGACGCGGGGGGGGGGGGATCCAATGCCCCATGCCCCCCACCCCTCGTATTTCCGCCCATGTATGTGGATAAATCGTCGCTGAGCTGAAATCGTTGAAGCTATAAATATGAAATTTAGTAAGTTGTTTATTGTTATGATGCGAATATACTCACATGCGGGACTTTCCAAATTTCAACCTCTAAGCGGGTCATAAGGTAGTTCAAAGATTGTATGGGGGCAATCATGGCCGAGCCAAAGCCGCTGAAGCTACAAATATGAAATTTGGTCAGTATTATATTTTATAATGCGGACACCCACTAAGACGGTATTTATGAAAATTCAACATCAAAGGGGGATCGTGATAGGTTCATATGTTATATGGGCGAATCATCGAAGAGGGATCGTGAAGTTTCATATGTTATATGGGCGAATCATCGAAGAAGTATCGTGAAGGTTCATATGTTATATGGGCGAATCATCGAAGAGGGATCGTGAGGGTTCATATGTTATATGGGCGAATCAACGAAGAAGTAACGTGAAGGTTCATGTTATATGGGCGAATCATCGAAGAGGGATCGTGAGGGTTCATATGTTATATGGGCGAATCATCGAAGAGGGATCGTGAAGTTTCATATGTTGTATGGGCGAATCATCGAAGAAGTATCGTGAAGGTTCATATGTTATATGGGCGAATCATCGAAGAGGGATCGTGAGGGTTCATATGTTATATGGGCGAATCAACGAAGAGGGATATTGAAGTTTCATATGTTATATGGGCGAATCATCGAAGAGTTATCGTGAAGGTTCATGTTATATGGGCGAATCATCGAAGAGGGATCGTGAAGGTTCATGTTATATGGGCGAATCATCGAAGAGTAATTTCAAGATCACCATATTCCTGCGGGCGAGACCGCGGGTAACAGCTAGTCGAAAACATTCATCAACAGAAATCGTATGAATTTCTCCCATAAGAATCATCACATCGATATTCTAAAATATAAATCCCCAGATTTAATTTCCAGATTATAAAATTTCTAGACCGAAACTGCAGAAAAGACGAACCGGGAGATTCCAGGAAAGAGGAGGAGGAAAGAAATATCGAATCGATGAATCCCGACAGCTGATATACAAAAATATAAATAATATATAATGCATACACTCATAAGCAAAAAGCTTTAAAAAACGGGAAAGATGGTATATATTTTGTTCTCTCTTCTTCTTCTTTTTTTCATAAATAAAATATAAAAAAAAATGGACAGATCTTTTCTCCAGGCCGCGTTTCCGGAACGTATCGATTGGACGGTAGTTTTGGCGTTGATGGTGTTGTTCGCTCGCCTGGCTTGGGTTTTTCCCGGCTTTATAAACAGGAACGTGAGAGAGACAGAGAGTTAGTCCTTGGCGTGTGTGATATTGATCGTAGTACTTTCGTGTAAATGTATGTATATCTCTACCTTCTCCTTTCCTGTATTTCAACAGTTTATTGGCCGGATTCGGACGAGATTAAACTCTTGTTTGTAGCTATTTTCAACATGAATACGGTCTTCTGTGCGTATGTGCCAATCGTCCATGCATCGCTTATGAGGGGGGGAGAGAATACTGAGTTGGCTGTAATTTTTCTTGGCGTGCGTGACAATCCTCCTCATCACTTGGTCAAGTGTTGTAATCCTTGAGGAATAATCTACGTCGTATATACACAGAGGCGCGTTTACGGTTTTGCCGCCTGTGGGCTACACGAATTTTGCTGCCCATTCTATATATGTAGTCCGATTTTCTTGTCTACTCTTTCCTAGAATTCGTCACCGTGTGCTATAGCCCACTTGTCTACCCGCACCCCCCTCCCCTCCTGCAAAATGTACGTGTCTCTAAGTTACTCTTTTAGTCACTCACATGCTTGGAAACTGTTTTGGCCCCTTTCACATGCCAGCACATTGTATCGGTCACTCACATGCTTGCAAACTGTTTTGGCCCCTTTCACATGCCAGCACATTGTATCGGTCACTCACATGCTTGCAAACTGTTTTGGCCCCTTTCACATGCCAGCACATTGTATCGGTCACTCACATGCTTGCAAACTGTTTTGGCCCCTTTCACATGCCAGCACATTGTATCGGTCACTCACATGCTTGCAAACTGTTTTGGCCCCTTTCACATGCCAGCACATTGTATCGGTCACACTCCCATGCTTTCACGCTCTTTTTTGTCACTCACTGGCATGGCTCCTTTGCTTTATAGGTCACTCTCTTGATCATTTAAACGTTTACACGTGCTCTAGGTCAGCGGTTCTCAACCTTTTCTTTTGACTCGCGGAGCTCTTTTTAGTAAAAACATTCTATGACGGAGCCTCGTAGGCCCATTTCTTAATTATTCATCAAAGTTACTGATTAATTTTTACTATTTGAAAATATTTATATATATTTTTTTAATATTTTACTGTTTTTTATTTTCCTCAAGCGGCCGCGGAGCACCTGTTGAGAACCGCTGCTCTACGTCATTCTTTTGGTGACCCACATGCTTACACACTCTTTTTGTCACTCGCTGACATTACTCCTTTGCTTTATAGGCTACTCATTTGATCATTTACACGTTCGCACATGCTTTAGGTCATTCTTTTGGTCACTCGCATGCTTGCGCACTCTTTTTTGTCGCTCACTGGCATTCCTTTATAGGTCACTCATTTGATCATTTACACGTTTACGCATACTCTAGGTCATTCTTTTGGCCATTCAAATGCTTACACGCACCCCAGGTGCCTTTTCTGGTCGTTCATAATCTTGCTCTGTGTGTGTCACTATTTTAATTCACATGCTTGCTCACGCTCCGAGTCACTCTTTTGCTCACTCACGTGCTTGCAAACTCTCTATAGGCCACTCTTTTGCTCACTCACGTGCTTGCAAACTCTCTATAGGCCACTCTTTTGCTCACTCACGTGCTTGCAAACTCTCTATAGGCCACTCTTTTGGTCACTCACTAACCTAATCCGTAGCTTTCTGGGTAGAGGGGGATTTATTGAGATTTATATGCAAATTTTGCCCTGCCCTCTTCTCCCATTCTACAAAAATTCTTGGTCGCTCATTCCCCGAATTTGCCGCACCTCTGAACTTGCCACTGCATATATTTACATTATACACTCACTGTGCTTTTTTTTGGAGTTTTTTTTCATTATAGATTCATGAGAACATGCTTTCATTCAGTGTTGTGTATAATAGTTGAAATACAAATTCCAGGAACGCGATAAGCAAAATGCCCATTGACGTAGCTGAGACATTGAACATTGAAGGACCGGACACACCCCGTTTCCCATCTCAGAGAGATATCGAAGCTTTCCCGGGGGATGGGTGTATCGGGAAATTTATTAATTTATGTGAAAATAACAATGATATACATATATACAATAAATAATCTGGAATAAATAATCGTACAAATTGTGATCATATAGCATCATCCACAGATAATCAGTCCGCAATCGTAATAGTCCTTATATAAATAATCAAAGAATAATTTTTTAGAATAATTTCGTAGCTGAGACAGGTAAAAAATGCAAAAGATAATTGTAGTGATGAGCAGTAATGCCTTAAAAAATATGAATGCCAAATATATCTGCAATTCACAAAATAAAAGCAATTTTCACGAAAAAAAAACCAAGAACTACGTGAAACCATAAAAATTCTGGTTGTTTTCACTTAAGTATTGGCTTCTTGATTTATCCCGTGTCGTGTTATCGTATTTTATTTCAAACGTGTCAATTTTTGTAGAATTCACGACATCCCCGAAGGTAATCTGTTCCATGCATTCATGACCCCATTAGAAAAAAGTACACAAATCGAATCTGTGACGCAACAACTAGGAATTGTATTTACCTTATCAATCTGAATTGTGCCCCCATGTCAAAGCGTTCGATTGACGGTGTATCAATAATTCATTCTATCGATCCCGTCGAAAATTTTAAGCACCCCCGCCCCCGGACACCTGCGTTCTTACCATAGGCGTAATTTGTATCCGGCCCATGAGCCCAAGCCCCCCCCCCCCCCCCACCAACATTTGCCACCATATGCTATGGAAATATTATGTTTAAGGTACTCCACCGCCCAATAATTCTGGACCCTCCCAATATTTCCAATAAGTTTATGCCCATGGTTCTTACAAATGTAAACATACAATATATACAGAAAAACTGGCTAATTTTGCATACACAGGTTATTGGGAAAAGTTCATCGACCACTCATTTCATTCCCAGTTGACCAAGTCTGTGTCCTTCTGAAGATATGGTCTTCGAAACCGTACGGGATACGTTCGTCGGAGAAAACCTAATCCCTGGAGAAAAGCGGGAAATGACTAAAAAAACGTGAATAAAACTTTTCCATTCAATGAAACCGAGCGTTCCACAGTCGAACCCCGATTTAACGAATCTGAAGGAAACCAACAATTCGTTAAATCGGGATCGAATTGATCGGGAGCGTAAACATATTCGAAATGGCAGATTTCAAATTTTTTTAGGAGTTGCTTATAGGCAACAATGCCGAAATGACCTCAAAATATATAATGCTTTTATTTGAAAAATATAAGGAACTGATGTGCGTGCGTGCGTGTGTGCGCGTTGTGTGCTTGAGAGCACAACTTTGATGGCCGTCAAAGATCTCCGTACCCCTTACTCGAATGGTACGATTGATGCTTCTTGCCAACAACAAATGAATGTAAGACTAAAAGCGCATGTGGTGGGACGACTGGCAACGAAGAAGCTGACAAGCTAGACAAGGCAGCCTGAAGTCTTTGGAGTCAGGAAACACTACTTCCTCGTCCTTTTAGTGACTCACGCAGACTTCTACGGATGCGGATTCTCTCAGCGTCGTAGCAAATATGGAACTGCAATAGCGAGAAAAAGATGCTTAGGGGTCATTCAAGTATTACGTCAGCATCGGGGGGGGGGTTTCGGATTTGCTGACTTTTGATGACAAGGGGGGGGGGAAAGGGGTTTGAAGGTTGCTTACGTCATCAACCACCCCTTTTTGAAGATATGAAATATTCTAAGCTGCTGACGAAATTTTGCTTACGGGGGGAGGGGGGGGGGGTCAAAAATGGCTGAAAATCTGCTTACCTAATACTTGAATGGCCCACTTTTCAGATTCAACGAACCGTCCGATGGTGTCGAGAGGTCTGGTTGCGAACAGAAATTATCGCAGAGACGGAGCGTGGACATTTTATCTACATAAGATTTAACAAATCACCGAATGATCAACGCAACGGAGAGATTTTCTCGCTGGTGCAGTGTATGCTACGTCATGTCCACACACATTGGAATATCATTTTGGGAAAATTAACGATTGTAACAAAACAGCGTGGAAGATTGGAACCCTCCGCAGTCACTTCAACACCAATCGGCTGAAGTGCATAATCGCCTCTCTGGAACAGAACTTACATCTCCTCTATCATAAGGGAGCAAGGACATGGAATTATAAATATACGTAGACGAATCAGATCCTGTCTATTTACCGCCACACCAGAGAAAAAAAGTACAAGGCAGAGTGAGCCCGGAATATATATATATTCACCTCCACGTAACAGATTCAAATCAAGCTTGCTGTCTCGAGATAAAACCATCGACCTTTGACGCGTTCCCAAACAAGACGACTTGGCAATTCATGTTCCGTAATGAACCAAGAACATCAATGAGAAGCTACTGGAAGTGACTAAACATAAATGCCAATGACGACCCAAATCACGATTCAAATTTCAAATCTTTATCCTATACTTCTGATTGGACGATTTTATTTCGCAGGCGCTGAATGGATGCGTTCATGACTCAATTTATCAATTCATGATCGCGATATCATTTAATTTAATTTATGTTTTCACCTTTTGATAATGTTGGGCCCAGGTCCATAAGATACTCGCCTGAGCAACTGAAGGATGTTTCAAGGTGTCGCGAGTTCGATACCCGGTTCACCCTTGTCAGAAAACTTTCCTGACACAGGGGTACAACAGAAACGGTGACATGACCACAGAAAGAAATTGCTACCGCAGGGAGTCCCCCATCGAGGGGTTAGCGCATCAACTGCTCGATGAGTATAAAAACAAGCCTGCCGTTCGGAGTCGACAATAAATTGTAGGTCTCGGTCTTATTAGCCCTCGTGTGCAGAAAATGACCGCGGTGCGACAAAAATGATCAATTTGATGATGTTACAGCTTTTTTGCCGTTATTGCCCGTTCTAGGGAAATTCAAGTTTTAAAATAAAGGGACCCCCCCAGATTCGCCCATCTTGAGGGGAAACGCTTCGATATCCTGCAAAAGATGGAAAGCGGGATGAATCCAATCATGTCATGTGTTTGAGGGCAACACGGTCGAATGAAGGGGTTGCAAAAGCAGTTGAAAAATACAAACCTTATATACTTGCCTATAAAAATAAATAAATAAAAACACTATAGGTGTGTGTGAACGTGACTAGCATCGTTCGACAAGAATCACTCCAACTCAATAGTCATGCAACACTGCGTCAAATAACGTCAAATTTCACTGATGAGACTCTCCAAAAAAAAAAAACACGTCAGTTTGAGAACTCTGTAACGTTTCGTTGATGACATGACATGGCAGCACAGCCGACGCCCAACCCGAATATCTCCCCTGAATGCAAGACATACGCGATTTCGTGCTTCGCCTGAGCTTGAAGACACCGCTACTGGCGGTACATGGTGGTTGGAAACAAGTTGCACATGGTCTGACAAGTCACGTTCCGAACAGCATCGAGCCGTGGATCTGACGCGACTACGGGCAACAGTGCAGACTGATGCTGGCTCACAGATAGCGTGGTTGTACTTTCAACTGCCATTCAATGGGAATCTCATAGCGTTTGCCAACGTCTACGACAGGTGTAGGTTACGCGTAACATCCTCTCTGTGAGAGACGGGTTACACCATCCATGTTCTTCATTCATTATGGAGGGTTCGACAATCTGCAACGGAACACGGCATCATCACGATAATGTACAGGGTGATTCAGAATTCATAGGACAAACTTTAAGAGGTGATGTAAGACACTTAAACAAGCATTTTTCGCTACGGAATGTGCGGTCAAATATGAAAGGTTGAGGTTCAAACACAAGGGAAAAAAAACCCATTTGTGACACATTAATCACATTAATTTTTGGCGGTGAAATCCTCAAAGACTTTACTAGGGATTGCGAACGCAATGCCCAGGAGATGGACCCACAAAAATACAGGGTGTCCCATAAATTCCTAAATAGTTTGAAAATTGAAACAGTTGGAATATTTGCATGCGGGGATTTATTATTATTTTCGGTACAGGAAAAAAAATTAGTTCTAATTTGAGTCGACTGAGGGCATTGCATGAAAGTCTGACATTCAGCGCCAGTAGCAGAAAAATCCAGAAACAAGCTGTTGATCGTACACCCTTCATTTTATCGGACTCTGATTTGCATATTTCCGACAAAAACTAATTTTTTTTCTGAATTAAAAATTCTTCCATTATGAGAATAACTTTTTCGTGAACAGCATTCAAACAAACCAATTCCTTCAATTTTTATAAATTTTAAAATTATTTAAGAATTTATGGGACACCCTGTAAATCGAGAGAGAAGAGAGTTCGTGGACGTCGAGTGCCATGTAATAGACGCACTGTGTCCAAATCCATTTTAGAACAAATGCAATGTTTGAATGATCTTACTGGAAAAAAAAAAATATGCGTGATACCTGGATTTTGCTTGAACTAGAAACAACCAGGATTTAATTTGGATATTATTAGAACCGGGACTATAAAGGTCTGTTGGCCAAACAATGACAAGCGCGATACAATGACTTGTGGTAGGTTTTGTGTTACCCAGGGTGCACCAGGACGTCTACAACATTTCGTTCCCTGTGCAACGGGCATCACGTATCACAGTAAAATAAGTCGGAAAAATACATTAATCGCTACTGAGATGAAGTGCTATAAAAGCTACTGCTTAAAAACTACAAGAATGTTCTGCTACTGGGCGCATATCTTGCACATACGTGCACTCGGTATAACCACCAAGTACAACACCGATGTACAAAGACTTACTTACACACACAGGCCCGATTCCAGCATGAGCAACATGGGTATTTTCCTAGGGCCCCATTTTTTTATAAGGTGTTCCCAAATTTATAATAGTATATACAGTGAAACCTCTCTTTTGCGGACACCGGAGGGACAAAAAAATCTCATCCGGAAGAGAAGGGTGACTGTCAATCAGGAGTTTGAACACTTTTTGCATTATTTTATTGAGCAAAGGAGAAATTATTATATGGCCGTAAAAGAGGGGGTGGCCGCATCTGAGGGGTGTCCGTTAAGAGGAGTTTTTCTGCATTTTACTCAAACTTTTATAAATCTTATTTGGTAAAATTTTGGGAAATCAATCATACTATTTCCAAAGTGCCCATTGTTATCAAACCCTATTAGATATCAATTTTAATAGTATACCAATCAGCAATAGACTTTACACAGCATATATAATGCACCTATTGCAATATTAACTCTGCGACAAAAATATATTTCAATGCGTCAAGTCTTTGTTTTGTTCAATTCCTCAATTTCACATCTTTTTGACCGTAAAATGATTTATGAAACGATGACAAGAAAGTTTGGATGTTTCATCAACATGAAAACCTCGAACCTTCGTGAAGATTGTATTAAATCTGCAGTACAAAACTGCGTCTTGATCTTGCGAACACTTTTAGCAGACGAACCGCAACAGTTTTCATCCTCGGTTGGTGACACGATGCCACAAATATTGAATAACGCTAGACGAGTTTAGAAGAGACGTTTCTCCAAATGCTGAGACAGCATTGAATCATCATTGGCAACGTCACCAATATCAAACTTCTAGGGAAAAATCATTCTTCTTCTTATTATTATAAAGGATGAAAGCATCAATTCCATCTAGTCTTTTACAAGAAAAACTGTTATCTCTTTAGCTTTATTGTGTATTGAAGCTGAGTTAACTCTAAAATTAGATTTTGATGGCATTATCAACGATTTTGATAATGTGGATCTCACACCTGTGGATGTGAGAAAAACCATGTGTGTATTGTAAGATATTTCATGAAGAATTTTAAATTACATTTCTCATTTCACCCTTTATACTCGAGATTGTGAAAAGTAGAATAAGAAGACTATTACATTAAATTAAAATGGAAGTATAAATTTCATGGTAATAATGAATAGTTATCGTGTAAATTATTTGGTAGGTCGTTTTAGTTCTAAAGACAAATTAAAAATTTCATTTTTGAAACAATTAGTTCAAAACAAATTATCTAACCTGGTACTTCAAAGTACCGCAAGACTATAAAGGGGGAAAAATGGTGCATAACCAGGCTGACCATATTTGCTCGAAAAAAAAAACGGGAAATTGAACTTCGAATTACGGGAAAATATGGGACAATGCCAATTATTGCCAAAAATGATGCCAAAAGTAAGCAAAGTTGCCAACTTGTGGGGGAAAACGCAGGAAAATCGCTAATCGTGGAAAATGAAGCGTCACTTCAAATTGCAATGAATGAGGCTTTTCCAATAGGTGCCATTCAAATATTACGTCAGCATCGGGGGGGGGGGGGTTTCGGATTTGATGACTTTTGATGACAAGGGGGGAGGGGGTTTGCAGGTTGCTTACGTCATCAACCACCCCTTTTTTAGAGATATGAAATATTCTAAGCTGCTGACGAAATTTTGCTGACAAGGGGGGGGGGGGGAATCAGTGTTTTGATGACTTTTGCTGATAAGGGGTCGGGGGGGGGGTCAAAAATGGCTGAAAATCTGCTTACGTTATACTTGAATGGCCCCCATAGACGTCATAATCATCATCAGCATCACTCTGAGGGACAAACACTAGATGATCCCCATAGAGATCAATGTTATAATTGCCGATTTTAGCGTAGAAATGCGGAAATTTAGCGGGGTTTTCCATGACATCAATAATTTCCAAAATTGAATTGAATTTTGGATTTTCGAAATATTAAGTGTGCTTAGAGATACGAAGCCCAGAAAATTAAATATAAAATAATTAGCCGGACCTACTTTTCAGTTGGATATCCATGCAATGACATTGATTTCAACTTTTTATTTATATCTTCTCAAGCACGAAAATGAGAACTAATGGCTCCGTATTGTGTTATAATATCCAATTGCATCAATCCATATAGTTTAGGATGTTTTGAAATTAATCATATGGGCCCATATAAATTATATTGAAGAAATTCCGCAGCTTTAATCAAGCATTTTTTGAAGCAAAAACAGGCAGGTCGATAACTTGAACTTGGAAAAAACACCGAAATATCTAGCTCCCATTAAAAAGAAAAAAAAAACCGATTCATTTCTATGTTTATTCAATTTAGATTTTGTTTCTTCATGAGTCGCACAGGAAGTCGCCATATTGGTTACTTTGTATGTCCCTCAAGAAAGAGCGAAATATCACGTGATCCAAAAAGCCTCATTAAAAGAAACAAACATGACAAATATGTGAGATGAATATATTCGTATTAGTAATCGTAATTATCGCAATGTAATTTCTGAGTTGGGAAGATAATTTTGATCGTTGATTTGAAGAATAAAAAAGTCGTCTTCATTGAAAATACGTGAAAAACCGGGACATTTTTGCAAAAGAGCCGGGACAGCCGGAGAAAAAGAAGAAAGAAACCGGGACTACCCCAGGAATACGGGACGTATGGTTACCTTATGCATATCATTTTTCTTTTTATGTATTTACAAACAACATGTATTTGCTGACGTATGACATCTCCGACCACAGTAAAGGGAGAACCTCCTCCAATAACTCTTTTTCCCAGGGCCCTCCCCCCCCCCCCCCCCATCAAGTCAAAGTCGGGCCCCGCTTGCATAATAGTTCTCCCGGCATTTCCCTGTCCCATTTCAAATAATTTCCACGCAGTGCCAATTTTGGCATGATGTCAATCTTTAAAAAAAATGAAATAAAATAGGAGGGAGAGAAATGACTCTCTTTTATTACGTTTTGAATTCAATACTATTTTTAGAAACTAGAAAAGAGGGAAAAATGACTAACAAAAAAGGAGACATAATCCCCCAAAATTCAATTCTAAAATTATTTTTTCCCTTATTTATTAAGAGAGGGGAAATTCATGGGCGAAATTTCAAGTCCATTATGTGTGACAGAGTGAATTTCATTAATTGCTTTTTTTCCCCCTTGGTAATTTTAAAAGGGGGGGAATGGAATTGAATTTTATAATTCCCTTTATAGGAAAAATAAGAGAAATGATTACTTCATCCTTTATATTATGCATTTTAAATTTCTTTTTTATGGTAAAGGAAAAAGAGCAATTATAAAACCATAATTAACTAAAATCAAATGGAAAGTCCATCATCTCGGGAGAATCAATGTTAGATATTTTATAAATTGCATGAATGAAAGCATTTATATTTGCGTTTATTGGCATTTGTTACTAAATTATTTATTTATTTTATGATGATATTACTAATTATTGATTTATTATATTTAAATAATTTACCGTTTATACCAGCGGTTCCCAAATGGGGCATGCCTGGACCATCCTAGGGGTCCGCGGCCTTGTCTCTGTTGGCAAATATATATACTGTATAAATAAATTACTAAAAAAAACCGTTTTAATTAAAGTAACACGTAAAAACATCGCCGCAACGTTGGTAGACAGCAGTAGTAATAGTGTTAAGATTTGACAAAAATTGTACTCGTGGCGACATCTCTCGATAGGAGTATGAAATATGGTTCATTTGAAGTCCAGTACAAGGCATTGCCATCGCATTACATTTACTAGTGCTGGATAGAATGTCCCCCATTATTTGAGAACATTCTCGCTGATAGATGGGTGTGGTTTCTGCTGCTGTAAAATGGAGATCCATGACAGATATTAAGATTTATAGAGGGGTCCACGACTAAATATATTTGGAAACCGCTGGGGGGGGGGGGTTATTCTATGCATTTATGTATTTTAAGATCTATTTGTGAAGGCTAAAGTCACGTTTTTTGATTTTTGAAAATTGTATTGTTTGGAAATTATGGTAATTACACTCGAACTCGGTTATAACGACCAAGGTTACAACAACACCTCAGCTATAACGTCAAGAACTTTTTTTTCAAACCAAGCACAACTCTATTGCAATGACAATTTATTACCGCTTCAGTTATTGCCGGAAGTGTGTGTGTGTGGATACCAAACAGTCTGAGTGCGTGTTATGTGTGAATTTTTAGTGTTGCCATCCACATTTGAAATTATTAGTGACGTGTAATGATTAAATATTTGTGCTGTTGTAGGCCTGCTGCGAGACTTTTTAACGGCGTCATCCGCTCGAAGTTGGGAACCATAGAAAAATTATTTCAGCCGATACGCCAACAACAGGTGGTCTGAGCTGATTCCTAATAGGCAATAGTGCTAATGAACTTTGGTTGTAACGTCGGGGAAAACGCAATCAACTCGGATATAACGTCATTTTTCTGCCGCTTTTGCTTTTTTTTTTTATGGAGTATTTCCCAAGGAATTCCTAGAATTAGATATCATCGCCCCGTGACAAAGGCTGGTGGCGCCCCTAGGAGTCACGAAGCACACTTTGAGAAACACTGCATTTGGGGAATGTTTGTCGTTTTTGTTACCTAACATTAAAAGAAAAAAAGATTGATAGCATTTTTACACACGCTTGGACTTGCTTATTTGCATGTCCCGTATTTTCCCTAAATTTACCCTTTTCGCTTTCTTTATACAACTTTCATCTTTTCCAATAGAGCTTAAATATCGCCATCATTTTACTAAAATCGGATGTGAAGATAATTTGCATAATCTGTAAATTATGTTGTAACGAATAAGGCTATAAATTCAAATAATAATCATTTGTGGTGGGCTTTTTTTTCCCCGAAAAATAAATATTTTTATTTACTGCAGATTTTATTAGCATTGTAATTCCCGCCGGAGGTTATTTATAAGAAATAACTGGCAGTTTTTCGGAGACAATTATCAGTATGTATTTTTGGTGAGGATTGACGATCTCCCTTATTTATGACACATAATTTCCCACATTTCTCTCGATAAAATATGGTCTTCTGCAATAACTTCAAGCATAATTTTGATTGCGTCTTATAATTTTTTTCATATTAAAAGAGAAAAGATTTGAAAAATTCCACTCCCGACAAAATTTCAAGGAACCTTCGATACCGTAATGAATGAGCTTGCCTGTATGCACTCTGTCCTGAATTGTTGGCGCAGCACATACATATCTCTGCAACCGTTGACTTTATGAACATACTTTCAAATACAAATACAAGGTCACAACAAGCAAAATGCTTAACGAGGAGGCTGAAAAAAGATGCCCATAACAAAATATGGATGCCATGTACAGGGTGGGTGAAAAGTCCGCAGAAACTTCATAAAAATTGGAAAAGTAACAGAAATTAAAAACGGTTTGCATGGTTAGCATCGCTAGAAGTCATGGGAATTTCTTTAAGGGAAAAAATAACTAAAAAACGGCCGATAGGTGGCTCTGACATACACATATAAAAAAAAAGACGCGCAAATAACGAACAGAATGCCTCAAAATCGTTTATTACAGCAGTATGTGTTCCACCACCGTAAAAGGGAGATAAGATATTTCAGGCGAGTCACAAATCCAGCAAGAGCAGAGTGCAGCAGGTCCACATACACGGTTTACAACGGTGATCTGGTTGTGAATTAGGAACGCAAGTTCTTATAACCGTCTGATTTGCATATTTCCACCGAAGTTAATCGTGCCAGCGCCACCTATCGGCTGTTTTTTCAGTTATTTTTTCCCCTATCTTAAAAAAATTCCCGTGACCTTAGCGATGCTAACCCTGCAAACCGTTCTTTATTTAGGTTATTTTTCCGGGTTTTATGAATTTTTAAAGTTTCTACGGACTTTTTGCCGATCCTGTATTTCTAAAATATAGCAAACCCCCAATTAAAAATGCAATTATAAAAACTATAAACAGTATATATATTACAATATTATACAATGCCCGTAAAATATATTTATTATTGATATCGGTGATCCCAGTTGCATCCGGATGTTCCCGAGTGACGTGGTGGTAAGATGCTCGTCTACCACCGTGAAGGCGGTCCCGGCTTCGAATCCGGGGGAGGATATAGATATTTTCCCTAACGAACTTGAGGCGACATCCAACCCATCTCATTAATGGCAGTAAATTGCAATATAGCGATATGACCAGAGTTGGTGTTTGGTGTGTGAAGTAGTGTAATCCGGATTAATAACACCACTTAACTCATAAGTGAAATGTGGGTTGTTCGTACCAAAACGAGCGGCCATGCACTTGTCAACGCTAAACTCCATTCATTTGCCTACGCTGCAATTGTGTCTAAGTTGGTCTGGAGCAACTCACTATCGCTTTGATTCTCGACTACCGTCTATTAGCTTCAATTTGCTAACAATCCCATCGATACCCTGATCGACTTTATCGATAAAAATTTAAAAAAAGTCATGGAGCCAAGGGCACTTCCTTGAGGGACCCCACTTGTGACACCTGTCCAATCAGAAAATTCCCCGTTCACCATAGCCCATTGTAAGCTATTTCTTGACCACGATTCTATCCAATGCAGCAAGTTGCCCCCCCCACAATCCTAATCTCGTGTAAAAACGCTTCAAGATGTTGGACCCGATCGAATGCCTTTTCTATTACAAAAACATTTTCAAATGAGGTGCAGTTACTTAAAATCTCAAAATTCGTTCAAGGGGTCGTACACTCCAAAAATAAAGAAATTAACTTTTTACTCAGTGTCTCCGTGGGATAAAACTGCCAACTATTAAATTTAGTTCCCGCTTTGAAAAGTCATTTGCAAAAATAATAATAATATTTTTAAATGACATTTATTGAGATACAAGGATATATTAAATTGCTATGTTTTGGCATCTTGTTACTGTGCTGGCAAGTCCTCCTTATCTCAAAGGTTGCCATTTTTAGGGAATGTATACAAATAGAATGAAATAAAATAAACCATTTTTTCTTTTTGGTTCTTCACAATGAACAATAATTGCATTTTTCGACAACTACAGAATTTTTACAACTTTGAATTTAATTTATAAGTTCCGTGATACTTGTCAACCTCACCCTGAATCATTGGAGACAAATGCCCAAAACTTCAGAGACAAATATTTGAAAATATGAAAAAATTTATTAATCAATTTTCAGAGCAGTATTTACACTTCACTAATTGGAAGTTTTAGCCTACAGGGTCAGCATAAAATGCTAAGTTTCCTATTTTTTTATGTATAAGCTATAACCCCTTGGGAAATTCAAGATTTTTTTGAATAACATCGTCATTTGAAAACTTTTTGCAATTGAAAACTACATCCAAAGTCAAGGGCTGTAGAGATATCCCCTGCGCAAACGATTCGGGACAGTCAGTATAAATGCATCGTATGATGTATTACTTACTCATTCACTTTTAATAAATGTATCGTTTACTTCCAACACTATACATTCTTTCTCTATTATCCTCTCTACAACTTTATCTCATCCCAAAAAATATATATTTCAATAAATATATCCTTATTTATCTCTTCGTCTATCCTCATATAATAACACATTTGTATAAAGGAAGAGCTTGTCATAAAGTATCAACTAGATGATACTTCTTCAGGACTAAAATATGTGTAAAGAGAGGAAAAATATAAATATCATGAAAAAATCTATACGTTCATGGTTCAACAAAAATGCATTCATGAGAAAGATGAGAGACTCGACAATAAAAGAAGAAGAAATAGCTTTCTTTTATATCTTTACATCAAAAATTGAAATAAAAATTGCCAAAAAAATGGGCTCGCGTGTGTGTTTCTTTATATATGTTATTTTTTGTAATATTATTATGGAGGGGGTGCCATTCCATTGAAATGACGTTATTTGTTATTTGAGCTTTTTGATGGTGTATTTCGATTTTATTTTATTTATCCATGGGCTAGAGAGCTGTGTAATAATACGATATAGATAAATATTTTTGTTTATTTGGCTTCTCCATCTGCATTGAATTGGAAAAATATTTCGAGATCGTATTTGTGGATTTTTCTGTTCGCGTTTCCTCGTGATATATTTTCCGCGGCCCGTATTTTTATGGGACGTTTTTTGTAATTTTGCTTAATTTTTTGCCGTTCCGACTCTTTTATACTAAGGGGCCGTTCAAGTATTACGTAAGCAAATGTTTAGCCATTTTTGACACCCCTCCCCTCCTTGTCAGCAAAATTTTGTCATCACTGCCCCCTACCTCCTAACGCATGGCGGGATCAGAAACGTACGAGGGAGGGGGGTATAGGGGGCTCGCGTGCGCCTCGCCTCCCCCAGACGAAAAAAATATCATTTTTTTAAATGCATAATATTTTAAAAAAATAAAATTCCCGAAAGAAAATACCTTTATATGTTATTATAATTGATTTCTGTTAATTTCAGCGCTATTTGAAGGGTAAGAACTCAAAATTTCTCTTTAAAAAATCCATTGCGACCCACCCTTTAAGCCATATATTGTAAACCCTTGACCCGCAGGCCAAATGTCGCCCTGAAGGTTATCCGTTGTGGCTTGCGCCCCTCAAACGTAATTTTGTAAAAATGGACTAAGCGGCACATTTACAAATCACTTAAATGACCCGTGGCACAATTCCAGAGCATTTAAGTGGCCCGTGGCACATTTTCAGATAACTGAAGTAGTAACTCCTCTAAGATCACTTTCACATTCAGAGATCACCTAAGTAACTTGCAACACAGTTACAGAACACTTAAACGATCCATGACACATTTAGAGATCCCTTGAGTGACATGTGACGTAGTTTTAGAGCAGTTAAGCGGCTCCCAGTGCGGTTCTACATCACTCAAGTTACCAGCGGAACATTCCCAGATTACTTAAGTGATCCGTGGCATAATTAGGGATCACTTGAGTGATGCATAACACCGCTCCAGTGCACATTAAGCGGCCCGGAAACATTTCCAGAGCACTTGAAGGATACGTAAAACATTTCGAGATCGTTAAAGTGGCTCTGTAGGAGACTTATCAATAGGTATAATGTTGGTTCAGGTGCCCAATAACTGTCGAAAGGCTTTTCCGTTTTTCCGCACCGAGAATAAAATGCCATTAAGAATATCTCATATCTTCACAAAGGGTGGTTGATGACGTAAGCATTATCCAACCCCCCCTCCCCCCTTGTCATCAAAAGTCAGCAAATCGGAAACCCCCCCCCCCCTCATGATGATGACGTAATACTTGAACGGCCCCTTTGCGCCAGCTAGCTGTTGGAGTTCGTAGGAATAGCGGAGACTGACTTCTCTCGGCTTCGGAAAAGGTATAGTAACGTTAAAAGATACACCAGCGTTTTCGAATGGCGTTCTCTTCGATACATTTTTGAGGACCCAAAAAGTCCTTCTCCGATGACATCAACAATCGATCTCTGCATCATCATCATCATAAAAAATTGCTGATTTTGAATTTCACAATATTGATGGATCATGGATCCCGTTACGTTAGGGTATCGGGTGAGTTAATACGCATAGTGCTCTCGGCTAGAAGTTTCATGGTCCAACTAACTGAGTGCCTGCATTATGTATGAATGGGAAAATTTGAATTTCAAAGGTTTCTTTTTCTTTTCCTTGATCAGTGACCCTGCATAGGCATACGTATCAGGGCCATATAGTAAGGGCTGTTTCGTGTGACGCGCTGGAGTCGGTACAGGATGGCATCATTTCTAAAACAGAACTGATGCTGATTACGCAATCCCTGTGTGTACTGCCCATTTCACTGAAGTATTTCTAAAATTATCTTTTCGATTACCGTCATAAGTATCTGCATATTTATTTTGGCTTGTTTCGTTCAACCATTTAAACATTTAATACAAGAAATTTTGCATTTGGTTATGAGGCAACTTTTACCGAGAATATTTTCTCAGATCCATTTCAGTCGACTCATTTAGTGGCGCAGTGGTAAGATGCTCGTCTTCCGCCATGAAGGTTACCAACAAGGTTCACGGGTTCGAATCCGGGCATAGATCCTCAGAAGCAAGTTCTTTACCTACCGAGCCTGGGGCGACCACCGATGTATGGAACCTTCATTTCCCACCCAACTCCACTGGTTGGAAATTGCAGTTTGGCAATACATATATAGCTGAAGTTGGTGTGCGGTGAAGTAGTTTAATAATATTTGCGTTAGGTTTTTTTAATAAAGTGAAACTTCGATATAACGATATTCTGGAGACCAAGAAAAATGTCGTTCTGGAGGGATTATCGTTACATTGAGAAGCAAAGTTATCCGTACGCGTGATCGAAATTATGCTGTTGTTGTCATCTTTTCTACATCGACACTGTTAATATCATCAGAAAATGCGCCGCTTTTATGTATTTATTCTCCGCAAAAAATTGTATTTGATTAATTTATTATAAAAATTCATTAAGATGCATTGCCCTTGTAAAGACGTTTACCGCATTGCACATTCATGTCTTGAACAGAAAGTACCAGTAACTTACTTCTGCTTTCGGTGATTTTTAGAGAAAAATACTGATGTTATCAGATGCCTTCAGAAGAAGTAAAACAAGTGACGAAGTTAAAATTAAATTCAAACGATTTTGAGCAAAATATTAAAAAAATATCGTTTTATAGTGATTTCAAAAATCTCCTAAAAAATATCGTTATAGAGGGATTTATCGTAGTAAAGGATAGCGTTATATCGAGTATCATTGTAGCGAGATTTCACTGTATTCAAAATAAAAATTGAGAAATTGCATATATCTTTTTTTTAAAAAATAGTGACAATGAGATCAACAATCAATAAACGTTTGTGGAAGAAAAATTCTACACCGTCCGTAACACTTAAATTTTGCTTTTTTTTACGCCTCAACGAACTCCACTTTTGTGTTCAAATTCAATACGTGTTTCTTGTTGCTTTTCCCCCAAAAATTGAGTTGTTCGCATTCCGGAGTCCCGTTCGGTAAAATTTTGGAACGTACCAAAATTTCGTCTTTCTCTTTCAGTTTATGAATAAACAACGGAAGAAAATTGCAATAATTCAAAAAGCCACAGTATCGCATGTTGGCGAAATATCATTTACAAATTTGCCATCGTGAAATTTTAGAAAAGTGACTTATAACATTTTGCCATCTGAGCACAGAAATGTATACTGTACAAGGGAAAAAAACGGGATTTTCTTCAAATTGCAGTTTTCGAACCGTAAGATTAAGAAAAAACTACATCAGAAATTCTGAAATTTTGCCATAAATGTTTTTTTTTTAATTATTATAACATACAAACATATACAGAAACACATTGACCATACACTTTTGATCTCAAGGGACATGCCTGTCCTTCCAGTAGGTCTACAAGGGTTTCTCCGTGGATTATTTTTCTTAGCAACAGCCTATTATGGTTTAGGTCGGTTTATAATTGTTCAATATAAAGCATTTATTATTTCTTTTTTTGTATTTATGTTACAAAGAAATTTTACATACAGATGGATTGTATCATCTGGTTGTATTATTGTTGTAATATAAAGTCTAGACTGGTATTCATAGAAAACGTGAATATATTGTTATTAGATCTTATGTAATTATTTGCATGATTGATTGTATGGTATAGATTCATTATTTTTGGAGCGGTGTATCTATAACTCTTTTGAAATAACGTTTTATTTGTTTTCGGCACTTTATATATGTTATTTAATCTAGATGACGTTCTATTTTGTTTCATTTCTAACCAATTATTGTTTGAGAATGAAAATTTCCTTAGTCTATAAACATAGTTTTGTCTTATAGTTAGCTTATGGCATTCTGTATTGTTGGTGTTTATTGTGGTGCTTGTTATTTTGGATCTTATCTTGTTATATATATTATCTAGTTTTTGTATATCTGTTTGATATGCACCTCCCCGAGCAGAGATTCCATATGTTACTATTGAATATATCCAAGCATAAAATAAATCTTTTAGAAAGTTATTGTCTATTGTGTCTCTTAGTCTACATAGAATTGCTGCATATACTCTTAATTTTTTTATTATTTTTTCACACTGTGATTTCCATTTTAAATCATCTTGTATTATTATTCCTAGGTAGTTGTATTCATGTACTCTTTCAATTTCTTGACAGTTACATTGTAATATATGTTGACACGGACAATGATCATGAATTTTCATACTTAAATTTGCCAAACTATTTATGTTTCTTGTTTTTAAGCTGATGCATTTAGTTTTCTGTATGTTTAGTTTTAGTTTATTTTTCTTGAGCCAGTTACTGATTTTGAATAGGTCCTCTTCAACTTTTTATATTAAATTTGTAATTTCAGTGTCTTCAACATACAGTACTGTATCGTCTGCGAATGAGATTAATTTACCATTTATGTTGAGTTTGAATATATCATTTATGTAAATGAGAAACAATATCGGGCCAAGCACAGATCCCTGGGGGACACCTTTTTTTACTTCTATGAATGTACTCATTTCTTCACCTATTTTAATTGATTGTTTCCTATTAAAATAGTATGATTTAAACCAGCTCAATATGTTTCCACGTATACCAGCTGATGACAATTTTCCTGTGAGTATCTCTAAATCTACATAGTCAAAGGCTCTTTTTAAGTCCAGAAATATCGTTATAGAAAATTTATTGAAGTTGAACCCGGTATTTAAATAATTGCACAGCTCTAAGATGGCCATTTCGGTATTCTTATTTTTCTAAAACCCATATTGGTTAGGAGCTAAGTAATGCTGATAATTAAGAAAATCTACGAGCTGTTTTTTTATGCACTTTTCTATTACTTTTGAAAATATTGGAAGAATGGATATGGGTCTATAGTTCAGTAAGTTATTTGTCTTTCCTGATTTATAAATGAGGTGCACTACGCCATACTTTAAATCACTGTAAAAGACTCCTTCCGTTATAGATGAGTTAATTAGGTTTTTTATTACATCCACGTGATAATGGGCAATTATTTTCATAATCTTAGGGGTTATTTGGTCATATCCACTTGCTTTATTAGTCTTCAATTCTGACATAATCTTATCAATGTCATAGTCGCTAATTTCAAAGAAGTACATAGAATTGTTAGAGCTAGTCATTGTTTGGTCATCTTCACAATTACAGATTGTGTTTAATTCTATTTCTTCCAAGTTTCTTGTAACAAAGTCTTCGTTAAATTTCTTTGCTAAATCGTTCGCGAGTATATTTTGCTTCGCACTTTTATTAAGTATATTTTGATTTATACATTTCCATTGCATTTTTTGTTATTTTCGCATTTCATTAATAAACATTTGTTAGTAAAAATGAACTTCGAAACTTGAATACGTATCTGACTATTTGTGAAAATTTTATGAATTTTTTAAATTTAAAAAGATATACAAATTTCCAAAATCTGAATTACACATTTTTGAAAAAAGTATTTCCCGTTCGTGAATTGCAAAATCGGAGATTCATTTCACATACAAAGTCGAATGAACATTTCTGCTAAACTGCAGAAATTTTGGTGCAGAAGTTTTAAGTGTATTTTTCTTGTATGTGTTACGTGGGGTAAATGTGATAAATCTGATTATTATACATAATTGCAGAGCATTTTTTTAAGTTCGATGAATTTTCCTAAATTCATCTCGTTCACTGGCGATTATGCATAATACCCAAGCGTCGCGCCTTTGGTAAACATGATAAATCGTACTTACATGACATACTTATATATGATAATTCATACACACATATATTGTATCATTATATCGAGGTACGATAGTAAAATTTGTTATCGTTTCACGGTGTCCGACTATATTTATCATGCCGTATTATATATACAAGACTCATTTGGAGTTTTTTTTTCCATATTTATCAAATTCAACAATTACACTAGGGTATTATGCATAATCACAGATAAAGGCGATAAATTTTAAGTATTTATCAAATTCACCAACGTCATCCCGTTATTATACATTATCGTCTGTATAAGGTATATAATAAATTTATCAATTTTACCAAGACGATTGGTAAGTATACATATAACCGATTTATATCAAGTTTATCGTAAAATATATATTTACACTATAATATATTATTGACACGGAATTTCTTTTGCATTTGATTCACAAGTGAATAAAATATTATTTTTTGAAAAATCGACCTCAGGGGTCGTAACACCCCTCCAAACACACAATAACTAAACCCCAGGCACAATCGAGGTGAACTCGGAAAGAAAAGTCATCTTGGCTCCGCCGGGACACGAACCCAGGCCCTCTTGCATACTGGGCAAGCATGCTACCATCTACACTAGTGATTCCCAACGTGGGCGTTAATGCCCCCCTGGGGGCGGCGGTAGAAGCTACGAGTATAACATGGGATTCTATGGGCTAGATTGCGTTGAGGGGCGATGGGACAAAATAATTTCTGAAGAAGAGGGCGATGGGACAAAAATGGTTGGAAAACTATGATCTACACCATTGGAGACACGATCTTGCCTTCCTTATTTCACGCACTGTGGCGTGAGGCGCTGAAGTAGAGACTAGTAGCCTCTCATTTTCAGGAAATGGCCCCCAGGTGGGACGGTTTAGAGAGATGGATGGCTTTTTTCTCAGTCCAAGATATCAAGGAAACATTTATTTTTCTGGATATTATGCTGCGGTGAACTCGGAAATGAAAAAAAACCATCCATCTCTACAAACCGTCCCACCTGGGAGCCATTTCCTGAAGTTAAAAGAGGCTACTAATGTCTCTGCTTTCGCACCTCACGCCACAGTGCGTGAAATAAGGAAGGCAGGGTCGTGTCTCCAGTGGCGTAGATGGTAGGATGCTTCCCCGGTATGCAAGAGGGCCTGGGTTCGAGTCCCGGCGGAGACAAGATGAGTTTTTTTTCCGAGTTGACCTCAGCATAATGTCCAGAAAAATAAATGTTTCCTTGATATCTCTTGAGCTGAGAAAAAAGTCCATCCATCTCTCTCTCTCTACAATCATGGACGTCTGAATTAAACCATCCACGATCATAGCCAATGTAAGAGAAGCACATAACGAATTTCTAAAGCTAAATAAAATCAGAAACCAAAAAAGTTTGTCTTTCCCATAAAAAAAACCTTCCAAGAATAGAAAAAAAAAATTACCTCAAGTCAGTAAATTCCATTGACTAAAAGGGCGGAAAGAAACAACATCGAGGAAACACATTAAAAGGGAGGTGGGGGGAAAAAAAAGGAAATTCGGAGAAAAATAGCAAAAAAATGCCGTATTCACTCCCGATCTGGTTTCGTCTTATCTCGTCTTGCTGAAGTCCAGCATGTGTGTGTGTGTGTGTACAGTATATATACAGTACACTATAACCAATGGTGAAGAGCCTCCAGCAGGGAGAAGAAATGAATATCCCGCGCTCCTTTTTTTTTTTATATTACTATTATTTCTCCTACCTCGTCCTGAAAAATGGTGTTCCTAGTCCTCATCCGACATGATAAATGGCAGTCTGTCGTTATTAATGGGCAATACTCGCAAATTCCAGATCTCCAAGATATACCGTCTCCGAGAGGGCATTTCTTTTTTGTTATCGGTGCGAGGGAATGGACTATTGTACCGTAATAATGTACCCTATTTACTCTTTTGTACAGACAGCTTCTTAAAGTTGTAGAAATGGAGTTTTTTTTTCTTTTTTTTTTCCGGAGCCATTTCTTGCTTTATTCCTAAATGTTCTTTCTCGGATTTCGTTCCCAATGGAAGGAAATAAGACGCGAAAATAACGTTATAAGATTGAAAGTTATAAATGAAATTATTTGAGCACTTTATCATAGGCATTTAAATTGGATTTTTTTGAAACGTTTTCTTTTTTTAATAAATAAAAAATTATGTAATTTAGGGAAATGCTTCAATTCCGGGAAAAAAAAAAAAACCTCTTGGATATTTTTGTTGAACGAAAATAAATCGTATTTTCCTGCGTATAATCCATTAGGAAATTAGGATGGCTCATGATATGGGAATAGAAATTATAATATTGATTATACATGTTACTGTAAAAGCCCGAAATTGGCAAATTCGTGAACGGACCGGTCATTTCGCGAATTGGTCAATTTCGTTAAATACTGATCCGGCCTCCAGTTCGCGAATTGACCGACGATCCTTAGCCAAAGTCTGATAATAAAAGACGTGATTCGGGATTATCGTCAAGTTGGCGTATTTTTTTGTGATAATTATGTCTACGTTAGTTATGGCAACCCATCAAACCACAGTCACGATGCGGTAACCATTTTGTTCTCCAAAAAAATTTGGCAGAAAAACTATATACTGTATATTTATACAATTATTTTTAGTTGATTTTCCTCTCGCGCATGGAGTTAACCAAATACAGCTGCTATATATATAGACATTTACCACATGGTGGCGATTAAAAAAAATTGGATTTGGCTCCTACCGGGCCGTCTTCGATCAGCACATCGAGCGGGGATTTCCGGCTACTTCGCGTAATGGCCAAAACGCTTGACCAAATCGCGAAATGGCCGGGCCCCATCGTGAATTCGCTGCAATTTTTATATGCAGCGGAACTTGGATAATTCGAATTTTAAATTCGAAGTCCCTTTGAGTTTCTTATTTGATTTAATATTGAAATTACCTGTTTAATTCGAATTTTTTTACGAATGTTTTGGATAACTTCGAAGTTTTATTCAGATATGTCAAAATGTATTTATGTAAAATGTCTCTTAACATTCAGTCAACGTAATCACTGTTTTGGCAACTAATAACTGTATCGGCAAGTTTTCATTGTCTTAAAATTTGCTATTTTTAGAGACTGTTTCAAAGCTGGACAAATCTCCAAGTATTTACATGCCCGATCGGGCATGATACTTAAAATGATACATGCCCGAATCAAAACTATATGCGCCCAAAAATATTATGGCTGGATTTACTTGAAAAAAAATTTAAGGACAAATTGTTTTATTTGCATAAGAAATATCCAAACTGATAATAATGTTCTCTGAAATCGAAATTTAAAAGAAATGTAGTCACCAATTAAAAATCGCTAATTAGTCAAACCCATAATTATAATTTTGCGTGATGTTGAGGTTGGAAAAGAAGAGAGTCGCCTACAAGCACAAGTTTTCAAGATATAGCGGTTTTTCAGTTGTCCCAGCACCTTACAATCATGGCCGATTTACGCAACGGGACCGGCTAAGGTTCCGGATAAGGTGGCCAGATCATGCGATAGAGAAACGACGGACAAATTCTGAAGGAAAAAAACCCGGTTTATCTAGAAAATTTTTTTTAGATGCCATTATAGTGTCGAATCGTGAAGAAATGGATGCAAAATTACTTTATTAGCACCAAAAGTTTGGGGCCTTCTTTGGTTTAGTTCAGCATTCTTCAACCTTAGGCCCCTTTCACACGGAGCGGATGCGGATGCGGACGCGGGTCCGCATACCCTTTCAAACGAGCACTGAAGATGCGGACGAATCGCCCGCATCTTTAGTTCGAAATTCGTGAATAAAAACTGTTTTTTCGCAATTTTTGTAATTATTTTTCTCCTTCACCCCTGATTCAGTGCCCATAGGCAGCCTAGAGGCATTCTTTGGTGGTTTTTATCATTGAGCCTAAAGATGCCTCCATTCCGATCGTCACAAGTAGTCGATGGGAGAAAATATCTTAAAATATTTTCAAAAAATTTTGAAAAAAAATCTGTCTTTTCGGAAAAATATGAAAGAAAATTCCAAAAACATCCAATGCTCGAAAAATCCAATCCAAAAACATTCGATGTTCCAAAAAAAAAAAAAAAAAAATTCAGCAAATATCAAAGAATTTGCAAGTATAAAAAAAGGGAGGGGTTGGGACTTTCAAAATGTCTGTGCTTAGAAATATTCACATCACGATTCTGTCTTAGGCCGGGATTACACTATAAAAGTTTTGTAAAAGCTCTTTGATAAAACGTGAAAAATTCAACCATTAAAATCACCGGTTGCATTTGCTTGAATGCAACCGATGCGCCTATTGGTTGAATTTTTCAACTTTTATAAAAGATCTTTTACAAAACTTTATAGTATAATCCCAGCCTCAAGTACGGATTACACTATAAAAATTTTATAATAATTATTTTAAAAAAGCAACTAATAAATTTATCGGTTGCACTTGCAATTTATTAGTTGCTTTTTTCAAGTTTTATAAAATAACTTTCATAAACCTTTTAGAGTGAAATCCCATCCTTAGATTAGTCACTTCTGAAATATAAAATTTGGTTTTTTTAAGTTTATAGACTAAATATTGAGTAAAATATACTTGTAGGTATTGAGGGAACCACCAAAAATATTCAAGCGCTAGGGTCTTCAAACGT
Source organism: Pholcus phalangioides (assembly GCF_987345545.1). Lineage (NCBI taxonomy): Eukaryota > Metazoa > Arthropoda > Arachnida > Araneae > Pholcidae > Pholcus > Pholcus phalangioides. The sequence continues at coordinate 21,619,914 of NW_028301615.1, read as the reverse complement.
CTTAATCCGGCCCTGAGTGAACACCGTACGTGGATAACGTTGTTTAATAAAAGTATTTTTTTTAAAGTTTAAAAAAATTAACAGATTAAAAATTTAAAAAAATAACAAATATTTAAAATAGTATTTCAGATATTTATATTTTTAAATAATTTTAAAAATTTAAAAAGAAAAAAATTAAAATTTTTAAATTAAATTTGAAAGTTATTAAAGTATGTAGTCAATTAAATATTCGTAATGAACAGAACGGCTTATAATTTTGGTCCCGTCAGTGGCCGTTGTTGGCAGGTTTTATTGTATAAAATTGTGAAATATGGACAAAAGGCAGTTGAAGTTGCTATATCTCAATCTCAGAAGGAAACGAAGGGATACACGTATGTAGGTACATTATATTAATGAGCAGGGACCATCATATGGTGTTTTTAAGGGTATTTATGGCAAATAATTAAAAAAATTCCGTGTAAAATCACCTTCAAAAAGTAGCCAAAGATGCGGACGAATTCGCTCCGCATCCGCATCGTGTGAATAGCTCCGAATAAACCTATTGTCAAAACTTCTATGTGCGGATGCGGAGCCCGCACTTAGGTTTTGACACATGCGGACGACGTCCGGACCCGCATGAACATTTCCTAGGTGCGGAGATTTTTCGGCTCGTCTGAAAGGCGCAGTATATTCCAATTGTTAAAACTTCTTCCGGACCCGCATCCGCATCCGCTCCGTGTGAAAGGGCCCTTATGTTCTCATTGCAGACCACAGAAATTAAGTGAAAATTTTTTGCGAACCGGTAAAAAAAAGTTTTAGTAGGAATATTTCCTAACTTTTGACATTTTATATAGGGTGGGCAAAAAGTCCGAAGAAACTTTAAAAGTGAAAAAAAAATAGGAAATGTAACGGAAATAAAAAACGGTTTGCAGGGTTAGCATCACTAGGTCTCTTGGATTTTTTTGACGGGAAAAAAACCTAAATAAACAGCCGATAGGTGGCGCTGATACGAGGGACTTCGGTGGAAATATGCAAATGAGACGGTTATAAGAACTTGCACTCCTAATCCACAATCAGTTCACAGGTGTAAACCATATATGTGAACAAGGATGCTGAGTGCGAAAGATAAAGCTTTCTTGGTCACCGCAATCTGTCGTCCCCTGTGGTGGTGGTCATGTGAACACATACTCCTGTAATAAACGATTTGGAGGCATTCTGTTCGTTATTTGCGCGTCTTTTCTTTGGCTTCTGTACATCAACGCCACCTATCGGCTGTTTTTTTCTGTCTTAAATAAATTCCCGTGACCTACCGATGCTAACCCTACAAACCGTTTCTTACTTCGGTTATTTTTCCGGTTTTTATGAATTTTTAAAGTTTCTACGGTCTTTTTTTTTGCCCACCCTGTATTTCATATTCACTTTCCTAATACAAATACGTGAAACCACGTTAAGGTAGAAACCTGCTGCCACCTATTGAATAAAAGCAAAATTACCTGTTTTAATTCTTGAAATAAAATTTTTTGTTGGTTTTGAACCGATGTGTAGAATGAAAATGAAAAACATGTGTTATAAAACTGTAGAATTTTTATTTTTATGCGGCACAGTAGTTTAAATTGAACATGCCACCATACTTATTGAACATCCCCCCCCCCCCATTTGCAAACAGTGATCTTATATAGAGGCAAGCATAAAAAATATGTGAAACATGTTAACCAGTATTTTGGTGCTTAAAATTTACGAAATTTACACTGGTATGAAACTTAAAAACAAATAATAAATGGTGTTATAACACATTTTGTTCGTTTTCATGCTGCATACTGGTTTGAAACTAACAATCAACTTTAGTTGAAAAATTATAACAGTGTAAAAACCTCTCTTTTGCGGACACACCGGCGGGATAAAAAAAAATCGTCCGTAAAAGAGGGGTGTGACCTTTATAATCAGGGGTTAGAAATGCATACTTTTATTATATAAGGGGAAATTATTATTTGACCATAAAAGAAGAGTGACCGCATCTGAGAGGTGTCTGCTAAGAGGGGGGGATTTTACTGCACTTTAGTTTTTACTTGACAGGTGACAGTAGATGTCTTATATTTTTGTGATATTTTATAGATTTTATTATAGATTTTTATTCTGGATTATATAGATTTTTCTGATATTTTTTTGTGTAGAAAAGAAATGCGCACATATAATTATTTTTTAAAATTTTAGAATCAATCACAGAATTTTTATTCCTTTCGGGCACCTTGTATAATAGACATATATATACATTTTATATATAGAGGGCATATAAAAACATTTTTTTTTGGAAAAAATATATTTTTACGTTTTTATGTGGAAACTATGAAATGTTTTCTTTTTCTTCGCTGGAAGTGAGGTTTTCTGTTTTCTGAAAACGGCCCAGTTCGCAGTATATGGGAGCCCATGACGTATCGGGATTCTAAATATTGGGACTATGAACATTGATCAAAATACGTTGACTACACATTTGTATCATGAGTGCCAAAGAAAGCATTTCTGTTTGATTTCAAGCATGTGTATGGGAACAATTGCATCGTCAATGAAAAAATTAAAAAAAGGGAAAGAAAGTGTGCCCGCATCAGGTATGTGGTCGAAAAAAATACATGTGCCCGATCGAAATTTTTACATGCCTCCAGCATGTCGGGCAATAGATTTGTCCAGCGCTGGACAAACAGAATGAACCCAACCATTTTATTTTTCTATCCACAATAAATAACAATGACAGTTTTTGATAATTATTTTGACAATTTCATTTTTTGACAATTTCATTTTTTGACAATTTCATTTTTTGACAATTTCATTTTTTGACAATTTCATTTTTTGACAATTATTTTGACAATTTCATTTTTTGACAATTATTTTGACAATTTCATTTTTTGACAATTATTCTGACAATTTCATTTTTTGACAATTATTTTGACAATTTCATTTTTACAATTATATTTTCTGACAATTATTTTGACAATTACATTTTTGACAACTATTTTGACAATTAATTTAACAATTACATTTTTGGCATTTATTTTGACATTTATTTCGACAATTACATTTTTGACAATTATTTCGACAATTACATTTTTGACAACTATTTTGACATTTATTTCGACAATTACATTTTTGACAACTATTTGGACATTTATTTCGACAATTACATTTTTGACAATTATTTCGACAATTACATTTTTGACAACTATTTCCACAATTACATTTTTGACAATTATTTTGCCAACTACATTTTTTGACAATTGTTTTGAAAACTACATTTTTTGACAATTGTTTTGAAAACTACATTTTTTGACAGAGACTTTGACAATTACATTTTTGACAATTATTTGACAATTAAATAATTTTTTCCAACTAATATTATTTTTTTTTTTTTTATTTACAGTAATTTACGTTTCGCAATTCATGAACCACGCCCTCAACCATTGCTGACAAATGCCAAAAAAGCCAGTCAAATATCTCCGTTAATATCGCATTTAAAAAATATGAAATTTTTTCTAAATGAAAATTTGCAAAAATGTTAAGCATCAGAGATGTGTAAAATTTTATACTGGCATAGGATAGCATAAAAAATACAAAATATGTGTAAAAATAATTTAAAATAAATTAGTGGTATTTTTAATATTTCTATTAGAGCAAATGTTTTTCACCGAGACATCAACTCCCCTTAAGAAAACATGAACTTCCCTTTAATTCAAATACCAAATGTGTCAAAAACATCAAAAATTTAAAAATACATAATTATATTTTGAATGAACAGGCATTATTACGTGGCACGTATTTCTTAAAATATAATAATTTTGTAACATCTTCGACACGAAAAATTTTTCAAGAGCAAAAATGGAAATTTCCCAGTTACAATTTTTCGTACTGTTTTATGCTTAGAAATACATTTCTCTGTCATTTAAATACCGAATTACAAAGAAATGAAAAAATAACATTTTAAAAAAAATATTTTTTCAGAAATTTCATAATTTGAAAAAATAAATTAGCATACAAAAAGAAAAAATTTAAACTGATAAAATAATTTTTTTTTTCAGACAAAATTATTTTGTTACTGAAATAAGTATTTTGAATGGACGGATATCATTACGTAGTGATTAATTCAAATCAAAATCCGGGGATTTTCTTTTACAAAAACCTAAAAAAAGTACATTTTTGAAGAGACGAGACGCTCAAGTACCTTTACGGGACAATTCAAGAAAAGGGGGAAAAACGGGTAAAAAGAAGAATTTTCTCGAAATTGACTGGAACAATTCAACTCTCGAGAAATTTGTAACCAGATGGGAACAATTTCTTCTACTTTTTTGTTTGTTACAAGGAAGCGAATACGTTTCCTTTTCAAATTCTTCTTTCGCCGCTTTATTTCGAGAAGTTTTGAAACTTTATTTCTGTATCTCGAAGCTTATGTGTGTGTGTGTGTGTGTGTGTATATATATATACACACACACACATACACACGCACCGAAATAAAAGAATACTTTTTATACATAAGTTTTTAGAAAACTCTGATAAAGCTCGAAGGAATGGACGAAACTCATTTCTAGTTTAAAATCGAAAGTGTTGTAATGGTAGAAACTATTTATTTTTCACCAGGCGTGGAGAAATATATACAGTGACGTTTTTTTACTGGGGGGGGGGGGGCTACAACCCAGGGCGGCGAGTTCCGAGAGGGGAGGACGGCAAATTTGAGGAATGAGTGGAAAAGAAAATTAGTGGAATAGGAGAAGTGTGGAAAAATTTGTGTAACCCTAAACACAAATCTGTCTCTGCCGAGCCAGGAAGGGACTGGGTCAGTGTGTGACTCAGAGTGTGAGCAAGCATGTGAATGAACAGAAGAGTGACCTGCAGAGCGAGGGACTAGGACAGTGACTGACTAGAGCGCTTGCAAGCACGTGAATGACAAAAGAG